>NW_025062900.1:17785000-18985000 GCF_018153295.1 Drosophila grimshawi | reverse complement strand
TCGGTTTTTAAGAAAATTTACTTTTTTTGATTTATATGATATCTTTATCGAGTTCACCAGTTATGAGTGTCATTATGATTCTAAGACATGGGCAAAGACAACTATATCATATAACTTTCATAGGAACAATCTGCAGGTATTTTTTCATAAATTTCTATTTATATTTCTGCAGGTTGACTACGAACTGTCGCGCTTAAAATGACTTTAATTCCTTATTTTCTAGTACAAAAGACAATTACAAACACAAATTATGTTTAATTTACATGCATATCCATAAAAATATATATCCAATAAATACAGAACACTCTGATGAATTACATTTCTTGGAACTAAAGGTTTAGTCGTGTTACTTCTGTTACTAATTTTAGAATTAATAAAGAATTTTGTTTGAGATAACTGGCTAAGCAAAAAGATTTTTCATTAAAGCACACAATTTTTAACATCTAGTTTTTAAGGAAGCTCTATTATATAGCGGGCCGATCTGGCTCACAGAAACAAGCTAAAATGCCTTAGTCGAGAGAATCTACAAGAAAAGTAGTCTAATAAAATCTGTTTCTGAGCCGATCTAAATAAGATTTTTATAGTTGATCAATAATATGTATGGGTTTATTATAAATCAAATTGGAAGGCTATATCTTTATTTAATTGCTATCGATATTCACTAAACGGGTGCAGTTATCGATAAAAATGAAATAAGCTTGACATACAGTCTATGGTATATTCCAAATTGAAAGTATTTAGCTCTTAAAGAGTCTTTGAGTGGTTTATTCAGACAGTTAGAAGAAAATGGCTAATTCGACTCAACTATTGATAAGGCTTCCTTCTGCCAGTTTCATACTTTTGCACAACTTATTCAGGGTATATCAAAATAAATGCTAAATTGTTATCAAGACAGCTACCTTGCCGAGGACACAAAAAGGCAGACGGGTACAAAGACGGACAAGTCATGGTAATCAAATACGTAAAAGCCTTCTAAGGTCGCGAATATCTCCTCATTTTAGAGTGACACATTTCGAGATCGGCAAAAGCCGAACACTTTCAAATAAATGGCTTCAGCAATTACGAAAATATGAAAGCGGAAGCAGCTAATTTTGAAAAATAATAAATAGCTGGTTGGACTACAAATGGTGACATGGCAGTTGCTGTTGCAGTTGCAGTTGCAATTCTCCAACGACACTTTCATTGCCACAAAAACGAGACGCGTTTTGCCCCCGACCCCCCTCAAAGCGACGCCCCATGGTACTAAACTTGAGCCGTTAAATGAGTCCCACTGTGCGAGGAACGGCGCCGACATCAAATGTCGCGATCGACGATCCAAAAACTGTTGTGCGAGTGTGTGTGTGTGTGTGTGTGTGTGTGAGTGCGCCTAAGTAGTAGTTGTCATTTGAGTGACTTTAATGGTCTGTTGAGACATAATCGCTGCCATTTTAAATGGAATTTTATTGCCACTTCACGAAATTTTTATTGCGGCAGTCGTTGGAGTTGGAGGCGCAAGACAAAAAAAAAAAAAAAAAGACTTGGAGACTTGGCGACTTGGTCGAAGACCAACCCAAATACGTTGACTGCATGCGGTGACGATGACGTCGACCAGAGACAGACCGCAGACTAGGGAGTGTGGAGCGCGGTGGCGGCTGCAATGCCAACCAAATTGTTGCATTTAAAAGCAAATTGATGGCCGCAAAACTAAAGGAGGCCACAACATCAACATCAGCATCAGCATCAGCGTCAACATCGAGTGGGGCAAGCGAATTCAAGTTCTGCCCCGTCCACGCATAAAGCAAAAGCCTAATAAGCCACAAGAGAGCAAAGGAACGGCAGTTGGGGAGGTTGCAGCAGCAGCAGCGGCAGCAGCAACGAGCAGCAAGCCTAAACAACGATGTGTTGGTATAATTTTGTAGACTAGTTTATTGGACACATTAAATATGGCCCGATAATTAAGTCATAAATTAGATTGCAGTCGGGGCAACATCAACAGCGACGACGACGACGACGACGACGACGTCGCAACATCGACGAGTGTCACCATATCAGGTTACGTGGCATCCGCAGCAGGCGGCCTGCCAGCCACCGGAGTGTGGTGCGTGATAGGGACTGGGAGCGGGAGGGGAAGCTGGTGGGGGAGAGGGGGGCGAAGACAGCGGGGGAAATGCGTCTCATTTAAAATTGATGCCTAATCGAATTTCTTTATCGCGTGTGTATGTCTTCTGTTAGCCCGACACGGCGACGACTAAAAGTGACTGCAGCACTGCTGAGTGGCTGATACTCAAGACTCGAGATCTGGCCACAAAATTTATGTATTTGCATATTGCGACACTAAATGTTTTAAGGTCTACGGCGAGCGATCGTGTCAGGAAGCTAATGTTTAATGAATTCAATTTCTTTATGCGCTACTTGTGCCTCACCCTTCTCCCATCTCCCATCTCTCATCTCCCCTCTGCGATCCGTGTATGCCAACCAAAGTTGGCGGCTCCTGAGCAGTGTTTACATGCTGGGCATTTGCATCTGGGTTTCGGACACTTACTTTCCGAGAGAGACTTGTGCATTTTACAAACTGAAATTATATGTTTAAACAAAATTAATTGAATGTATTTAAGCGTTTAGTACATTATTTAAGGAACTCAACTAATTTGACTACAAATACTACTACAATATTACAAATATGTTCAGTTAGTCAATCTTCGAACTATACTCAACAAATATAAGCATAGGTATCTTCATAAAATCAGAAAGTGGCCATAAGACTAATGATTTCAGACTCTACAGCAGAGTGAAGGGTCGCGGTGAATATCTCCCTGATGACGAATTGAAGTATATAAAAAGTAAAAAAGAAAACTTGATCATTTTTATGTTGAATATTATTAAATGAGTTTAACCACAGACCAAGTAATTTTTTATAAATTGCAATCTACCCACTGCAAGCGTAGATATAAGATTGAAATAAACAAATGTTTTCAGTTAGTCAAAGTTCGACCAACGCCAAGAAAATAAAGAAATATGCCCCTGAAATGTATATTTCAGATTTCCAGTAATAACTTTTAAGCAAGGTATCTAACCGGAACCCATTTAAATTCACAAATTGAATTAGAATAGGATTCACAAAATTTTTAAGAAGCAGAAACCGAAACTGATATTATTTTTCACTTAAACTTTGTAGCTTATTTTTGTTTTGTTTTGCTTATCCATGTTTAGAAAATATATTTCTGAAAATAAGAAATCCAATGTAATATTTAAAATTCTCCAACGTTTTCTTATCTCTTATCTCTTAGCTCCCAAATCATTTTAATATGCAGATATTTTTTTGTCGGATTCTGAACTGATTTTTAGAAAGAGCAAATTAAATCCATCTTTTAATTTGAATACGATATGAAAATGATAAATGATAAAATTAAATAAATTACTTCCCATTAAATATTTATGTAGGAGAGCGTTTCTTATTCAATGAACAAAATATCGACTGGTATTTAGACTACCTCTAGTATACTGGCTTTTTTTCTGAGTGTAGCCAAGACTTGGCCAATGACATACGTAATTTACGAACACTGCTTCCAATCCCCGTTACCGCTGAGAGTCTGCAGCTTCTGCGGTCATCTGAGCCAAGCCAAATATGATCTTGAGGATGTCAATCAGTTTGCCTGTTAAGGCAACAGCTGCTGGGTAATGGAGACGTCTCCGCTCACAGGCTGCCAACTCATCAGGTGTCGAGTGTGAAAGCCAACCAACGACTTCTGTGGTCACCACAAGATGCAACTGGGGGAACTGGTACAGCAGCAGGAGCAGGAACTGGAACAGGCGTGGACAACCTTCTGGTTTGTAATTGAATATAAGCTCAGGCTAACGTGCAAATGTTTTCATGGAATTTGCATGTAAATTCGAAATGCAAAATATAAATTGCAAAGAGCTCATCCTTGTCCTTCAATCACTTCAATCACTGCAATCTGAGGGGTGAGGAGAGCGGAGAAATGGAGGAAGGCTCGCTTGATGGATGACAATCAATCTCAAGTGTCGGGCAAATATCAGTTTGTTTTCATTGAAGCGTAGCACGAATCGTGCAACGTGCAACGTGCCCCTGACACATGCAACTCAAGTCTGAGTGAGTGACAACAGTCGCAATGAGTGAATGATTGAATGCCTGATAGCTTGATTCACGGACAATTGAAAGACTAACTGACTAACTTGGGCTTAGAGCCACATATGAGAACACAATCAGACTTATTTATAGTCGAAAGTAAATTTAGATTCTCCTACAGCTCAGATAGTGATGTGGTTTTTCAAAATATACATAAATCAATCAGTTATTGAAAATCATTCTTGCTCTCCTTTCAATTTATTATTAGCTCTACAAGTGTTATAGGCTTTTCGGAAGCCAAGAAAACTTCAGAGAACTTTATCAGAAGTAATCAGATTTTTGGGATTTTCGATCACCAATAGAATAATACTACAATTAAAGCTGGAAACCCGATTCAATGTCAAAATACATGTCCACAATTAATTCTATAAAATGCTTTAAATGGTTGTCAAATGTAAAATAATATGCAATTCTGGAAAGGTTATTTTTTAAGTAACACATTCCAAAAAGTGATTGTGGGAATGGGACTATCCTTTCCATAGCTTTGCCAAAGGTGATCAAATTTAAAAATAATATATAATTTATTTTAATTAATACTTGATTCAAATTTTGAAACGCGACTCTGGCTCGATTTGCAAGCATTAATTATATTTTAACAAGTGCTTGTTTATTTTTTATTATTAAATATGATTTTCAACAACGATTGCCATATGCCGAATGATGTCACCAGTAAATCTACCCACCAACTTAGGTAAGTCTAGAAATTTGTGACAGATATATCGATTTGCATTTATCAATGTAATCAATTTAGCAGCCCATCAATTTCACTTTGATAATTTCACAATAAAAGCACTTTGTCCAACGCTAATGATTATATATTCTTATTTTATATAGTCTTAAATCTCTGGCATCAAGTTGGACTGAAAGCAAAATACTTTTATACCTTTAGAGTATAAAAAACCAATAAATTTAAATATGTTGATGCTACCGAAAGACATATTTATGTTGTAAAAAGAGGTCACCAAACAATACAATAAATTATATATGTAAAATAAATGATGAGAAAATAACAAAACCAAATCAAAGTTGTGTCACTCCACAACTAGTTAATGGATGAACACACAAATTCTATGCGAGGCATCCGAGTTGACTCTTGTTTCATCAGGTAGTCCACGGGCTCATTGAATATTGAATAAGCCAAGAGACGCAGAGAAGGGGAGGGGAGCACATCTTCAGCATTGCAGCCAAATTGCTGTTGATGCCCAGTTAACAAGTCACGCCGAGAGAGCGTCTCAAGAGCAGCAGCAGCAGCAGCAGCAGCTGCCACTTGCCACTTGCCACCACTGTCTGCCTGCCACTAACCCTATGTGCCACCATGTGCTCATCCTGACTGACTGGCTGACTGGGTGACTGGCTGGTTGGTTGGTTGGCTTGTCATTCAATGCCATTGTCGTTGTCACTTTCATCATTGTCAGCTTCGTTGATTTTGTCATTGTCATTGCTTGAGGAGTGTTCGATTTGGAGGGGGTTCGCCACAGCATCTGATCAACATCAATTTATTAGTTTTATTTTCTGCACGGCCACAACATTTATAATCAAATCTTTTTCATCGTTTTCAGTATTTATTTTTTTCTCTCAGGGATTTGTGGCGTGTCACTTCCGTTTGCCGCCCAAGACATTTGTCGTCAGCACGAGCGACAGCTTGGGCTCCCAGTTGCCTGATGATGCCCCAGCTACCTGCTGTGCTCCCCTCTCCCCTCTCCCCACTTGACGATAATGATGATGATGATGATGATGATGACGAGTTTGCCCGGTGCCAGGTGCCTGATGAGTCTATTATCAAGCTGGCCGTGTCAGCAGTTATGCCTGATGTCCGAATAATAGCTAAATAAAAATAAAAAAAGAAAATGCAGAAGGGAACCCTAAACAGCAATTAGCTTGTAATTTGAGTTCGCCTCGGGCAGCGGAAGTAGTCATGATAATTGGAATTATTGTATACATAGAGCTGGCTCACATGTGGGAATAATTGAAAGAGCTACAGGAAGCAGCTAAACACACAAGTCCCACAATGAGTGAGCAATCGACTTGGCTACACTCACACACCTAGTTACTAACTCTAATTAAGCAAATAATTTCCCTCTAATAACAACAATTTCTAGTGTTTATTGCAAAAGAATTAATTGGGGATGTTTCGTAGCTGCAAGCTAATTGTCGCATATCTGATTAGCATATATGTTATATATCTGATTGCTGATGAATAATTTTGCTAGATTTATGAATCAAATAATACCTTTCACTTCTATGTAAGTGCAAAAATATAAAAAAATACGCCTTAAAGTATGTACAAAAATATACAAAAAATATTCCGCTTCTGAGTCTTTACTTAAAAGATATTTATTGATCTAAAATATTTAAAAAATGCATTAAAATTTCTATGAGCTGTAGAAGTAGAAAAAGGAAAGGTAAATATTTTTTTAAATATTTTTCAATGAGAAAAACGGATTTGTAATACAAGAATATTCAATTTTGTGTGAATAGAAATTGTTAAATAGCTTAAGTAATATTTATTAAATAGTTAAATAGCAAAATTACTTATATTTATTTCAGCTTGTAGACACACTTTATCTGAATTGTAGAAAACTCTCTTTGAATATTCTTTTATTCATTTTAAATTTGACCCTTAATCAAGCCATTTCTTTGTTGACAGTTTAGCCGAAAGTTGAGTTCTACTCAGACTCAGATGTGTGATTTAGATAAAATAAATGGGAATGTTCTAGTCGAGAGAGCTCGAAGAGGTGATACTCTGCACACAGCTGTTAATTTGCTGATTTTAGTTTGTTCAACATTAAAATATGTTTTCTTTCAATTCAATAAGGTGTCTGTGTATATTATATATCTTTACATAAACTTTAACTTTACATTTATGAATTTAATTGCAATATAAAATCTATGTATATCAATATTCACAGAACGTTGTCAGTTATCGATTAAATAAAATAAAGTTGACCTACGATAACTTGTATTTCAACTATGTCTCCAGCTCTTGTAGTCCATGAGTTCGACTCGGATATTGATGCTGATAGAGAATATATACATTTGATGGGGTCGAAGATGCTTTCTGCTGCCTGCAACACACTTTGGCACAACTTCATTCCACACTTTCTCACATTTTGAATGGGCTCAGGACGTAGATATGTATTCTATATTTACGCTTCAGAAGTGGTCCGTTATTGAATAAATAATTCAACTGAAATGCGGCACATCAAGAATAGTTGAAGAGGAGATTATTTGAGTAATTTGGAGGCATGTTGTGTCATGTACTCTTAATTTAAGCTAGTATAATCTTGTGCATAGTTAATCGCACGCAACCGTTGCCATTAGGCGAGTTGCTGGCTGTAATTGCTTTCCATTCTTGCTTTCAGCTGAAGTGTTCGCTTGATGGCTCAACACACCCAACTGCTGCTCCCCTTCACCCGTCCAGCCATCCATCCATCCAGCCATCCATTCATCAGTCGTCGTCAGTCAAAGTTGTACCGCCCATCAGTCAGCTCGTCACTCAGTCATTCAGTCAGTCAGTGAGTCGGTCGGTTTTTGCCAGTTTGCGAGCTTGTCATGCCTCTGAAGTCGTCCCGTGCCCCATTCAGTTGCAATGTGTTGTGTAGACTGTCAACGCGTTTGCTTGCTATGTGTCTGTCTACCTCTCTTTCCCTCTCTCTCTCTCTCTCTTTCTGTGTGTATGTGTGTGTGAAAGCTTTGAATTTATATGGCAGTGTCAGTTGTCAATCACATTTGCAAACTGTCACACACGCGGAGCTTGAGCTGGCAGCTGAAGCCGGAGCTGAAGTTGGAGTTGGAGTTGAAGTTGCGGCTGCTGCTGCTGCTGCTGCTGATGGAGATGGAGATGGAATTGGAGGGGGAACTGGGGCCAGGAAAACGGCTACAGCGGCAGCAACATATTAATCTTTGCCAAGCAGCAAGAAGGATACGCGAGCACAAACAGCAGCAGTAGGAGAACTGATGATGAAAAGGAAAACGAGGCGTTGCTGCGGAAACAGGAAAAAGCAGTCAAAGCAGACGTTGACAGGCATAAGTAATGTAAAAAAATTACTTTATAATGGAGTGCGAAAATGAAAATTGCGACAGCAGCAAACAGAGATAGAGAGAGAGAGAGAGAGAGAGAGAGAGAGAGGGGAGGAGAGAGAAGCGGAGCCGTCACATTTGGTGGATTGCTACAAGCAATTTAGGTAAGATAATCACTCGAGGAGTGTGCCGCAAGAGCGACGCATTATAGCTGGGCAACATGTTGCTGCTGGCCGTGCCATGTTGCTGGCGTGTCATTGTCATTGTTGTTGTTGCTCTTGCTGTTGCTGCTGGCGTTCAACTGACTGACTGTTGCCTGTCAACTGTCCTGTGTGTGTGTGTGTGTGTGTGTGAGCATTTCAAATGCGTTACGCTGACACCTCAAACACACACACACACATGCAACAACAACAACAGCAACAACTGCGACTGCGACTGCGACTGCAACACGCCCTTGCGCCAGCCTAGCTGACAGCACTCTGACAGTTTTTGTTGTTCACGCGAGTAATTCATTTTATGCTGCTGCTGCTGCTGCTGCTGCTGTTGGTGCTGCAACCAGCAACAACTCCCTTCTTGGCTGTCGCCTCGTTGCTTCATTTCACATCACAAAAATGCCAAGCAAAGCGACGCGCGTTGACATGTGAGAGACGACGACGACGACGACGACGATGAGGACGAGGACGTGGATGTCGGCTCTGCCAGGACATGCTGCCATGGGCCCCCAACGAAACGTTCCTGTGACAAGTGACAGTTAAGTTGCTGCTGTCGTTGTTGCTGCTGCTGTTTTTGTTGTTGCTGCTGTTGTTGCTGCTGTTGCTGTTGTTGCTGTTGCTATTGCCACTGCGCCAACGTCAAGCGACGTAATTCATTTTGCATGTGCGTGCAAAATTTTCAAGCGTATTTATTACGTAAATTAACAGCAACAACAACAGCAGCAGCAACAACAACAGCAGCAGCAACAACAACAGCAGCAATAACATATCCCCACATCAGCGACGACAGCAGGATGTTCATGACGCAGCGGAAATAAATTTTGCGTGAACAATACAACGCATTACACTGCAGGTTAGGTTAGTTTTTTTCACCTCTCTCTCTCCCTCTCTCTATCTCTCTCTCTCTCTCTCTCTCTCTATCTCTCTCTGTCTATCCACGCTGGCTGGCAAAATTAATGGCACAGCGAGCAGCAGAGCTGACAGCCAAAGAGGTGGTGAGAGGGGAACACAAGCAGAGAGCCACGCACACATGCTAATGAGCCGTCAGCTAAGCGAGGAGCTGATGTGTCGGGCAGAGGTGAGTTGGAGAGCAGGGAGATGAAGCACTGGCAGACAGTGTCCTGCGGCAGACGAATGAGACGACTGCCAGGCAGGAAACGACTGTCAGGCAGTGGCAGAGGGGTGTGTGGCAGCCAAGAGAGGTGCTTCGGAAACCTATTTGCGCCAAAGTAAGCGAGAAGAAATTTAATGAATGAAAGACAGTTGTAATAAATATGAAAACTTTAAATGTAGCTAAAGCTCAAACCAAAGAACAATTATTTCAAACAACGAAAGAAAATATATATTTAAATGTATGTCAGCAGATTAATTCAGGTCTCTCAGTCTGCTTAGTATAATCATTCTATATTATTTTAATTAATTGCTTTGAAGAGCACATCTCCGAGCCATCGATATAGCCATGTATCTCTAGAGCTAGAAATTTTAAGTGTGGAATATAATTACTCGTCTATCATAGGTAGATCAAGTTTAATATATAGATAATTCCACACTTTACGCGTTTATCGATAACAATCGATTTCCGATAGTAGACACAATTATAAGGACATAGTTTGGTGATTGATATATAATATACCCTGACCTACTATTGATCAACTGTTAACAATAAATTTTTAAAAAAAAACCTATCTACTAATTGAGCTACTCCGACCGTAGCATTCTAGATTGTTGCTTAGGAATGAGCTGATTGCATATCAATTGACAGATCATGAACAGCAGCATTTGTAAATAATAATTACGATCACTTTGCCTAACGAACGTTTAGCTAATTATTAAAACCACATTCATTTTGCATACTTATGGCGAATATATTTAGATGCTAATGCTAATGGACTCGGTCATAGTTTATGAAATGCGTAATATATGCATTGAATGCTGCACTCTAAATTAGCCATATCTAATCGGTAATCAGGAATGCAGTAAAAAGTCAACAATATTCGAGAGTTAAATGGGTGAACGCAAATCTTAGCTCGAATGGCCACATCAGCCGACAAACGGAGCTGCGAATGTATCAATTTACATGAAGCAACACTTAATTTGAAAATTATATGCAAGAGGAAGTGCAATAAATTCACAAACACGTCGCCATGGCGATCCGGTCCGGTCTACAATGAATACAAATCCCCAACCGAATCCGATGGGATTCGGGTTGGCAAAGAATGAACGGGGACAATCAGCAAACAGTCGGCGCTCTTTGGCTAAACCCGTTTTGCTTTACGCGCTGGCAGCTTAGCAAATGTTTCTATCAATTTGAAAAGCGGCTCGTAAAATTTGAGAAATGTTGACCATAACCATGGCCAATTCGAGCTCCCAAGACAGGCAACTGGCAACAGACAACAGGCCACTGGCCACTGACCACTGGCAACAGCGAGTGGCGACCCGTTTAATGTTACATCAATTTATGTGATTTCCACACAAGCTAATTGATTATAAGCTCGGTAAACTATGCAACAGTTGACAGTCGGCCAATGCCTAATCTTAATGCATTTTTATGGTGCATGCAACATCTACTGACAGCTGGCCAGCTATCAATTTTGATGGAAGTGCGCTGAAGTCGCCAGACACAACTATTCTCAACTATCCACTGACAAGCTGAACAGTTTTTCTTTGCCATGTCTGAGTATATGTTATACAAGCAATTAAATAACACCCTGTAATTGCAGGTTGTCCCATAGAGAGATATATACTACAGAGATACTCTTTGGTTGTACATTTTAACTAAAAGTATGCGATATTTAGGGTAATACTGAGAACCAAGTCACATCTTGATAAAAATGTTTTATCTACTTTTTAAATTTAATAGCAACTTAAAGCAGTACAGAAGTATTAAAAAGGATTTGCTGAAAGTTAAATAATATTAATATAATTATTTAATTGATTGATCTAAAAACTGTTCACAAATTTAAACATTTTAAAACAAACAAATCTTAAATTATTAAATTAAATTATTACAATTAAATCATATTAAAATAAAAGTACATATTTAAATAAAAGCTTCAAATGGTAAAGATAAAATAGAAAATAATTTAAAAATGATAGATAATCCAATATGTATTGCAAGGATTGGAGAAACCTAGAAAAACCCCAATTAGATCAGCTTAACAATTTTTGAAAAGCAAATCAGAAGGACTGAATCAAAGTGATTCTTATCAAGAAAATGAAATCGGAAATCTGACTGCTTAAGTGTTTTCCTATTAAATATACAATCGCTCTGCTTGATTACGAGAAGGTATTTGTACAATCAGTGTTAGTTATAGAGTCCCTAAAATACCTTCATCAAATCAAAATGAGCCCATGAAGCGAAAGGCGTGCAATGCGAATTTGGCAAAAATAAAACTACATATAAATGTAAAATATTCAATCTGCAAGTTAATGACTTAATCACATGACAGCTGCACAAGTCGAGAAAAATGTCTACTGGCCCAAGCATAAGGTTGTAGCTTGAATTCTACCAAAGATACACACACACACACACACAGAGGCAGACAGGAGGACAGGAGAGGGGCTGACATATAGAGGCCTGTGCGGAGAGACAAGGAAATTTGACAGCGAACACGCAGGAGGTCCTCACCCGAATGCGAGACCACCAAGGGGCAAACGGGTAGCTCGGGGCAGGAGGTGGGTTGCGGGGTGCGGATACGGGTCGAGCTGCTGTCAGTTTGGCAAGCTTTTAACCCATGCTCGCAATTGAATTTCTCTGGGGTCGCACACAGACACACACACACAAAACACAGCGGGCTAGCTGAGGCTGGGCGAGGCGGGGCGAGGCGAGGACTTGGACAGGACTTTCAGCTAACTGACATTGGCAGGCGGTCCTCGGCGGGGGATCGGCAGCAAAGCACCTTGACTTGACACTGATAGCAGAAAAGAACTGAGCAGGACGAGGCAGGACAGGACAGAGCATGGCTGGGTAGTCGCCCAAACCCAAGTTGGTCGCTAAACAAACTTGCAGTCGCCGCGCATTGAATTGACTTTGTTAAGTTGAGTTGACTTGACGCTTGACTGGCAAAATGTTCGAGTGGAATATATGCGACTATTTACAAGCTTTGGGCCAGCATGCTGTGAAATCTGCAAATTGCCATGTCATTATTTGTTAGCATCAAACCGACAGCCGACAACCGACAGCCGACAGCGACCAAGGACTACGCCGGGTAGGATGAGACAATGTGAATGAGACTGTGAATGAGAAGGAGTATCAGGACGCTGTCGACGCCCCTGCCTGTCTGTGCACACGTTGCCTGGCGTCAAAAGTGTAATTGGCAGTCCGCCCTAAACCCGAATCCCGCTCACTCCGTTGCCTATTCCCATTCCCATTCCCATTGCCATTGCCATTGCCAGTCCGATTGCGATTGCGTTTGCGGATGAGGGGTGTGTGTAACCCGACGTCGGCTTACACACTCAAGTCAAGCGTCCGCCCGTCAGACAGTTGGTAACTGTCAGTGGGCATGTTCGACTTGACAGCATAATATTACAAATCCCTGCCGAAAGCAGACACTAACGATGACATGCGGCCGACCAGTCGAGCGAATGTGCAAACGGCAAAAAGGACAACCGCAAGCAGAGGGGAGCCAAAGGACGACTACGCAAATTTTGTAATAAAAAGGTATATATATTGTATATACACATATATATTTAACGCTATTCAATGCAGGTAAAACTCAGACACACACACACACAGCCAGTTGCAGATGCGAGTTGGCAGATGTTAAGGTCCGATGTGTCAAGCATGTTATTTTCAAGATTGCTCTGAGGTTAACCAGACTACATTGTAGCTGCTTCTATTATTTGCTGAAGGATGCACGCAAGGGTATCCTTGAACCCGTTCAGTTTGACAACTGAGATATTTTCGGCAAAGCCAGACTTTTTAACAATTGAATAACTCCTTTTGATAAAAAGTAGAGTGGAAAAAAGAAGTGTGCTTTAATTAAATTAAAAAACAACCAGAAATGTAGAAAATGACTGTGAAATGAAAATTTCCCTGTTTGATTTTTTACAAATAATTTCAAATTGTATGAAAAAGAATTACTTAAAATCATAAAGATGTATTTGTGTGTTTTCAGATATATTTTCTATTATTTAGAAATAAACTTCTAAAATGAGTCATAGGCCTTTGTGGGTGGTACTCTAAATCTTAGGCATAATATAAATATATTATACATAAATAATACGTAAGTCATACAAAAAACAACGTAATACAAAAGCAAAATAAAACCAAAAATATTTCTATTAAAATGTATATTAAATATCACATGAAAGCCAAGATCATTACAATTTTATATATTGCTATTGGAAGTCAATTTTAATGAAATAAACTTGATCTGCTTATGACTGACGATATAGTCTCTGAGACCAGCTTGTTCATAAAGACGGACATGGCTAAATCGCCATGGCTGCTGATGCTGATCTAGAATATATATGCTTTTAGGCCGTAGAGCTCTACGGCTGTCTTTTGCATACTACTGCATAACTTTATTTTACTTTTCTTCCTCATTTTCAAAGTATTTCTGGTATAAATAAAACTTTATTTGTATATATAAATAATTATAGTAATAATTGTGTTCATTTCAAAAGACTACCGCAATAAGAACTGAATGAGTGATAAGGATATTAAGTATGCAGTGGCAAACCTAGACGCTCTCAGACAACTTTCATATAAATGCTGACGGTTGACGGTTGACGGTTGAGTTCAGTCATTAAGTCATTTGCAAAATATATTTGCCAACATAATTGTCAGCCATAAAAGACAAGTGCAAAGAGCAAGGGGCAGCAGCAGAATGATGTGATAAATGAAGATGCAGCTGCTGCAGCTACATCAACGCTAATTGCTCTTTGCATTATAAAGATACATAGATACACAGATACTGAGATAGTCAGATACTCACTCGGCAAATCATAATTCATTTCTCTTGAATGCCAACGAATGCCGCACACACTTGTGATGTGAGTGTGACAAATACACGACACAACGTCTGAGTGGTCTCCAACTTATTCATGAGTATATTTATATACTCATGCTTAAGCTGGTTGAGGCTAAGCTGACGGCGAGGGACAGGGAGAGGGAGAGAGGGGCACTCACTGCCAGGGCGACAGCAGAAATGTCAAAATGCATTAACATTTAATTGAGGCTAATTTAAGGCGAAATATTTCGCTCGGCACATATGAGAATTTATGCGTCTCATTTTGTCGCATCTCTTCACAGTTTCTTTCTTTATTTATTTATTTATTTATTTCTTTTCTTGTTTCGATTTTCCTTTCCTTTCAGCCGGATATGTTGAGAAATGAGCGCATTTTGTAAAAATGTCACATTACATTTAATTTATGCGACGCCAACGCACACACGCACCATCAATTTGTATCTGTGAGTGCACAAATGTATCTATATACATACATTTGTATGTATATCTCTGCAGTTCTGTTCTGTTCTGTTCAAGTGTAGCGTGAAATTGTTTTGATGATGTTCCATAAAAATTATTCAGCTGTCATTATCAACGGCAATTTAACCCCCGCTTAGCGTTAACTATTTGTCAGTTTGCTATTACTCTGTGTGTGTGTGTGTGTGTGTGTGTGTGTGTCTGGTTCACGGTTCACGGTTCACGGTTCAGTGTTCACGTTCATGTTCACGCCTTGAACCGTGAGCCACACCGCCTTTGATTGACAGCCATGCAAAAGCATTTTGTGGATTGCCCTCGTGTTGATTAACACAATTTGCTTTGCTTAGCCAAAGTCACGTCAGTGCGGTTGTCGTCTTTGTTGTCGGCTCTTTATGTTTTTTGGCCTTCCCCCCAGCCCCCCTCTCTCTCTCTCTCTCTCCTGCCTCTCTCTCTCACTCTCCTCACTCTATCATTTTGCTAGCATGTCAAAATAATTTTCCTTTTCAAATTTGACATGACCATCTCGAGTGGGACCCGTCGCCTCTTTGCATGAATGGATGGACGGAAGGACGGACGGGCGGAAGGACGGACGGACGGCTTCCTGCTTTGAGTGCTTTAATGAACTTTCGCGTGTGTGTGTTAATTAGCTGGGCAAATGATTTTTTAGCTCACTGTTGGTCTATTTGCGGACCACTTTTGACATGATACCAACTAACAGCATATTATTTGGATTATCCGCAACTAAATGACTTGTGCACATCCCATGACACCAAACTGAACAGAAAATGTATTTTTATTATTAACAATAAGTAATAAATTACCTAAATAAAATAAATAATTACCTAAATATTAGGTATATTTGCGATATAAATTAAATAGTATCAGCGCTTTAGCTAATTAAAATTTGAGTAATAAATTATATGCAAAAATACAAATTTATTTTTATTATTAACAGTAAATTAAAATTGGATAAAATGAAATTTGTATAATCAAATAATCTTCGGTCTATTTATGATAATAGTAAAATTCAAATGAGAGTTATAAAAATTCCACAAAAATATGTAAGTAAACATTCGCATTGCATAAATAACGTAAATTGTTATTAAATTTGAATAATCACATATTAAACAATTTTAAAATTTATTTGCACACATATTTAGCTGGTTTAGTGAATACTTATCACTGTCAGGGGAAACGTGTGTTGACTTAATATTTAGTCATTTTTACCTCAAAATATTTACAGAACAAATTTCGAAAGACTCGTTACTCGCAGCCTCCTCCAACAAAAGGGGGGATGAGCTCAACCAGGCGACACTTGACGCAATCTGCAATAGACTGTTATTTGCACACGTGCGACAAGGTTAAATTCCTTGAGCATGGGGCAAGAATGAAATTTAGTGTTGTTATAATCATGATAATGCTATGACTAATCCATGCATACAATTAATGACCTATTTTTCAAGCAACTTAGAATGACTCATGGAATGCAGAGTAATTACGGAAAGTTTTAGAGAAAAATAAATTAAAAAAATATAATAAATATTTAAGTATGCGTAAATTTCATAATATATTTCAGCTTTAAGTACAATTTTCGGTAATAACTGTTATGAAAATGTTTTAAGGAACGCAAGACATCTAATAAAATAATACCAATTTATCGATAACTCATTCATTTTCATTTTGCAATTATCGATATGAATCGATTGCCGAATGCAAGACAACACAGTTGTAAATTGCAATTGACATATTATTGATTAACTGTACAATTTTCATTAGGATCGAATAAGAAACAAAAGTATTTTCATATTGAAATCAATAATATATATTATATTTTTAACAATTGGGCTTAGGGTATCTCCGTAGTCGAGCTGAATATTGTAACTACTTCTGCCTCCCTTAGATAAGGTGATTTTGACCAGCAATCGATTTCGTCATTAATATAGACTATACAGAATAGTTCAATGCAAAGTTGTTCAGCTGTTGAAATTAAATTCAATTCAAAAGTAATTCACAATATTTCCTGTACAATGATTCTATCTTCAACACGTCCAGCTGTTAATTATGAATTCACATTTGATCTGCCAATCAAGGCTTTGTAAACAAAATCATTAAAGTCACTCATTCACACACACACACACATTTATGTATGTGTATGCTAGCGTCTATAAATCTGAAGTATAAGAGTAAACCATAAATTATCGTCGCAATTATAGCTGGCATTTTGCACATTCATTCGGAGCTGTTCCGCTCGACTTGCTGCCTAGAGAGAGAGAGAGAGAGGGAGAGGGAGAGAGGGAAGTGAGAAAGGGACAGCCGAGAGGTTATCAAAATGCAATAAATCAGATTGTTTTATATATGTACAAATATGATATATTTTATAGCGCAACACCCAACGACGACCACTGTGAAATTCTCGATGCCATGCAAGTTGCCCATTCGTTAAACGATGGCAGGAGCAGGAGGAGCAGGAGGAGGAGGTGCGAGGGGTGCGAGGTGTGTGCGGAGTGTTTGCGGTGTTTGCTGTCTGAACTTATAAACAGACATTAAGTCTGTTAAGCACGAGAAAAATTCGCATTATATGGTGTAAATCAAACGACAGACGACATCGCCTGACATACAGATTTATATCCATATGTTTAAACAAGTATCGGCCGCCTGCCAGTTGGTAAAAGTGAAAACTGGATATTACGCTAACACCAGATGCAGACCGCTGCTATATAAATCAGTCAGCTGCGGCGAGTTTGTTGTATTCTACGTTTCCAAAGTCAAATAGAGACGATAGACTTTGAGAGAACAGGCAATCAACTTTCGAGTGTTGGAAAACAAATAAACAGCGTGTTACACTTGATAAACACTGCAGATAGTCAGCTCAACATTGCTGCTGCTGCTGCTGCTGGGCTCGATGAATGCTTGGCAAATATTTGCACAGTTGGCTGCTTGGTTGGTTTGTCCAAAAAAACACAACAAAAAAATGGGTTTTGAAAGTGGTTGAGCGTCGTTTTGTTTGCCCAGAACCAGTAGCACTCATAGGCAGCATAATCCGGGGTATTTACACCTCTTGGGCCAATGTTAGATGATTTGTGCTGCTGCGGGTTGTAAATCTAATCGTGATTACAAGTTCCATTTAACCTTGTCTCTGTCCCTCTCTCTCTCTCTCACTCCATCTCTCTCTCTCTCTCTCGCTCTCTCTCTATCCAATATTAGTTCTGTGAAGTTGCTGTTAAGTGTGCAAACAATCTTCAGTTTCTTGTGTACTTAGTTACAGTGGTTCGAAACAGCATTCACAACAAGTTCCTCATTATACACTGCACAGTTTAAACTGGGGTAAAGGGTATAATGAGCTTGTGCAAGAGCATGTAACAGGCATGCAACTCCATAAAATATATATACTGTTGATCAGCATTAGGAACCCAGTCGTTTTAGCCACGCTTTATGAACAAGCCGATCTTAGACACTATAAGATCTAAAGACTTCAAATTTTGTATATCAAGCGCGGATAGATTTTATTTCAATTATTCGATAACTGCCCACGTTTCACGAATATCGATATAAATCGATTTCAGATTTCAATAAAAGACGCAATTGTAAAGATATAGAAATAGAATAGAAATAGAAAAGATATCAAATATGCAATTATAAAGATCTTTCTCAACTGAGAAAATTTCATTAAGTTCGGTAAAGAAACACAGATTTTATTATAGATTATTTATAGATTTATTTATGGATTATTCAACTTTAATATTCCAACTTGTTTTATCTCAATCACACATCTAAGCCAGCTAGAAGTTGGTTTCAGAGTGTTTGCTAGTCGAGCCCTCTCTACTAGGGCATTCTAACATATTTGTTGCCTAAATATCTTATTTATATTCATAATATTTTGAAATACTAAAATGTATATATCTGCAAAAGTCGACTAATGGGCAGTTCAAATAATGCGATGGCTTAAATAAAAAACTAAAAAACATCAAGGTCTTTTAATATTAAAATAGATAAGACAGATAACATGGGGAGCCTCGGTCGCGGCTTTTAGTCCACCAACTCAAAGAGCGCCGGAAGCTTGTTATCCCCTTTCAAAAACGAAAAAAAAACGGAGAAAAAAAGAAGGGAAATAGCTGCTGTCGTTAATTGAAAAGCCATTGAAAATCCTCAACTCGACGTGGCTTCGGCTCCAAGTATGAAATAGATGAAATGGATGAAATGGATGAAATGGAGCTTTTATCGTTTATTTATTGCAACGTTGTTTTTTTCTTTCCATTTCGTAATTTTGATTGATGACTGACTTAATGTCACTTTTTTGCCGCCGCCCGGACTGTTGTCCAATGATAAATTAATAAAACTTTGTTTATTCTGTAGCCCCCAGTGCGAAGCCCCATTGGCAGCTCCAGCTCCAGCGCCAGCGCCAGCCTTAGCTGCCACGTCCAGTGTTCGATTTTTTTTCGATGATGTCGTTGGTCGCTGGGCAAGTTGGAGCTACGCATTTTGTGGTGCTCCCTTTCACATATAATTTGCTGTCATAAATCGTGGGGACGACGTTGGCGACGTCAGTGGCGGCCATCTTTTATTGTTTGTTGTTTATTGTTTATTGTTTGCTTAACAATTTTTCAATGTATTCTCGTGCCCACACAATTTGCTTGCGTGCCTCCAACGAAGTGGCCCGCTCCCCAGACCATAAATCAAATTCTGACAGCGCATTGTCATTTAATCAATAATTTATAAACAATTTCGCGTTGCACGGCGCACAAAGCAAAAAATAAAAACAAGTAAAAACAAAAAACAAAAAAAAAAACAATACAAATTAAAACGTGCGTGCATTTTGCGTTTTTATTTTTTTTTTGGCTCTGCTGGATGTTGGCATTAAAATAAATGGGTGCCTTAACCCATTTAATGAGAGCTGATTGAAATTAAGCATATAAATCATTTAAATACCCAATGACTTACACGCTCGTTCATAAAGGGTATCATAGCAATAATATCGCTCAGATGTTGCAGCAAAAGCATTGAAATCAAGTCCAAACTGCAAATTTAATTACTTTATTTTTTATTTATTTACTTATTTATTTTACCTCTATGAAACTCTATGAAGATTAATCCCGATGGAATTCGAAACATATTCAAAATAAAATAAAAAACACTTGTCATGGATCCAGCGAAAAATATATTTAAATTATAAACAATAAACAATCCAAGTACCTGGCTAAAAAATATTTTCAAATGCTGGCAACATTTTATATCAATATTTAAACAAAACTGCATGATATGAATAAATAAATAAGCAAAGGCTTTTATCAAATATTTACACATCTTTTTCATAGAAAAGCAATATTTATTTAAATTTGTCAAACATACAAAAATGTGTAATTATTTGCTTCCTCGTTTCCCTTTTGCGAAAAATTGGTAACGCATGGGTTAAAGTGTGGACAGCTGTATATAAAATTGTTGGTTGTTGGGCCTTCTTCATGCTTACTTTTGGAGGGCGTTTTGACACTGAAAAAGTACGTGCCAAAATGACCAAAAAGAGCGAAAAGGCAAAGCAGAAAAAAAATGACAAAGCGTACAAAAATTAAATGTCAAAATCCCCCAAGCGCCCAAAAGCTTGTCAGCTTGTACAAAACAGTTAACGGTGGACAGTAGTTTCAGTAAATGGGTGTGCTTAAGTGTGCAACCTAGGAGAGAAGTCGGGGGGTAGTGGAAGGAGGTACCTCTCAGTGGAGGTGCTGATGGCGGCGGTGGCGGCACTTTTTGATTTTACTTTACTGCTGACCAAAGCGCAAAATCACTTTTGACGTTTTTATTCTTGTGTCGGGGATTGTTGGGGATTTTTTACTGAGTCTTTTGTATGCTTTTCTTTTGTTGTTGTTGTTGTTGTTGTCTTTGTCTGTTTCTCTTTTCTACTAGTGTGTGTGTATGTGTGTGTGTGTGTGGAGCGGGCGACTCGTTTCGTTTTCATTATACGAAGCGCGTCCGAATTCATTTCAAGTTTTGCCGCCGACGTCGCCAAAGTCGAGTTGAGGCGTCTTCAGCTGTCCAACTGTTGGCTTTTGCTCGCCACTCGCCTTAAGTCCAACATAAGTCGGCCTAAGCGTTCGAAAGCCTAAACGAATGCACAGCCATATGAGTATCTCTCTCTCTCTCTCTCTCTCACTCGCGCTACCCAAAAACAACCAGATGAAAAAAATACATAATAATCATCAACATCAACATCAACATCGCATTGAGGCGGGTTGAAAGGAGAGCCAGAGAGACCGTTCAGCTGTCAAGTCGGCTTTGTATTTTGTATTTTGCGCTCAAAACTTAGACAAACCTGACAGTTGGAAGACAGTAGTATTTATAACTTCTCTCCCCGCCCGAACACCACCCTTGCCTAGCAACAAAAATGAGACAAGACTGACAGCGGCTCAGCAAAAGAGTTAATACTGTGATTAAATGACCGCCAGAGTGCCACTGTCAGACAGTTGGCTGATGGTGGGCGGCTTAAATGCTTGACAGCTTGATGCCAGGCAGCTTCGGTCGGTTGCTGCCGCAGACATTCAGCCAACATTCAACATTGATGCCAACGAAACAAAGTCGTATACATATTTTGCCATTTTTGAGTCGCTCTATTGAGCCTACACAGAAGCGCTTGTTGAATCCAATCATTGATCGCCAGAAAAGACAGTTTAAGTTGGCATCGATACAATCAATGAATTTCAATTGTGACACGTCAATCCATTAAAACACTTACAGCAAATATGCCTGCCATAAAATACACTTTCTTCTCAATAGACATTTTATTATTTTATCATTTTATGCAATCAATGAATGTCAATTCTGGCATTAAACACTTTTAAAAAATATGCCTGGCTGAGAAAACTTTATAAAAATACACTTTTTTCTTGATGGAGATCTTATTATCAAAAATATACATTTTTTCTATAATTTATAATAGATATTTAGTCCAAAAAATAACTTTAAAGCAGGTTAATAATTTCTCAAACAATTTAGTTTTTTTTTTATTTTTATTCATATTGTGAACATTGATCAACATATGGAAATGTTATAAAATGTTGATTTGTGAAATATTTAAACCAGAAACATTTCCTACATCCTTCATACTTCAAAAGCTTTTCATAAATGTATGCATAACTTCAATTTAATAATCGAATTATAGAATCATCTCAAGTCGAAAGCCTAGGTTAATAAATAATAAAATAAAATAATAAAAATATTAGTAAAATTATTATTTATTATTTCCGACTAAAACATATTCATTTAATATTATAGATGACAATATAAATGCACTTTAGGTGGCAATAAATATAAAATTACAGCATTTTATGACATACCTTTTAACACCTTTTTGTGCACCTGCCAATTTGAAATTATAAAACCCATTTTTACACAACTCTTATTTAAGTGCACCAATAAAATGGAGGCTGTTTATCATAAATCTCAAAGTTGAACACAAAACGACGCTGCAATGGGCTAAAACCATAGACGGTAAACAGCTGCGATCTTAAATATATATAGATGTATATATATATATGTTAAGTATGAGCTGTCTATCAGCAAGTGTGTACTGCTATATAAAAATGACAATAAAATACTGTGTTTTATGCTTTGACATACTTATAGTACACATTTGTTTCCCTTGAGCTGATGGGAAGCTCTTAATATGCCCAATAAGAGAAGATGTTAAGCTCTTCAGCCCGACCTACGAGTATGCCATAAATTAGGGGGCTTAGTATAAAAATGGATGGGGGGGGAATGGTTCATATAATTGGTTGAGTAGTCTGTCATAAGGCGTATGATAAACCGTCGAGATTTGTAAACAACAATCATAGATTAAATAGAATGGTGCAGTGATAATCGTGTGCCAGTCGACAATCAACGTCAACGACAGCAAAAAAAAGACAACAAACAGATCTTGCAAATCTCAAGATCACAATCTAACCGGTTGAGAGTTATCTAAATGGCATCTGGAACCCAAAGCAAACTAACCAAATGTGTATGAGATACTAAATTTAGACAGCGAGGCACGTTCACGAGACCTGCACCACGAATCCGTTTGCTCGAGACTTGACTTGACTTGGCACAATCTGCTTGCCACAATTGCCATGCAGATGAAAAGCTGTTTATTATCTTTGCAGCTAAGCATTTAAGTAGCTGCAAAATGTTGATGTGGTATATTACTTAAATTTACTATACGCGCCTGTCATGTTTTCAAATGTTTTCATAGAAAACAACACACACACAGACAGACACACAGACAGACAGTCACAGGCAGACTGAGACAGAGAGACTCGCCACACCCCCCACACCCTCCACTCAGAGTTGACACTTGTCAGGGGGGCTTTTGCAATGCGTCGTCGTCGTCGACTGTTTATCTTGAAAATGCCACAAAAGCCATGCCGAAGCTATTTTTAAAAGATAGCTCTTTACTTAGCGGTAAGTATTACAAATGCTCGCTGCTGTTATTATTATTATTATTGTGTGTGTGTGTGTGTGTGTGTGTGTGTGTGTGTGGGTAGCTTATTAGTTGAGCGTCTGAATCGGCAGTCAAACAAATTTTTAATTGCCCACACAAATTATCACTTGAATCTAGCGCCCCAATGAAAACGGAACCATCATAAAATTCTATAAAATATTATGGTCTCTCTGGGACGGGAGAGGCGGACAGGCGAGTGTTGTCTTTAACGGGGGCCAAATCTTGAACTCTCTTTGAGTATGTGGCACATTAGCGCCATAAATTTCAATTTTAATTGCTTTGTATTTAGATTAGAGACGCAGCAATTGTGTCGCCTCCTACTTATGTAACCTATTCCATTTAATTCTATATTCTTTAACAAAATGCTGCGCCCACAAGAAATGTCTTATATATATTTATATATATATATATATGTGGCGTGACAAAGTGTCAAAGCAAATAACAAGGGAGGGGTGCCGTGGGGTAAACTATACGCCGTATACTTATCGAAGATTCAATGCTCTATTCAATATGATTCAAATCAAATTGCATTTTATAATCAATTCAATCGTAAGAATTTGCAATTTTAATTGAATATTTAGAAAACTGCTAACAGATTTGTTAGTTAGATTTAAGTTTAAGTCGGAAGCGCTTAATTACTTAATTAGTGCTTAATTAAAATCACTAGACAATAATAAAGTACTCTTTAGAGAAAGATTATTGCTATCCTTTATACTATATATACAGAGAGTTCAAATCGTTAACAGAATTGATAGTTGATAGTTGCATTTATGTGTAGGTCAGTAATCTAGTTAAGCACACGAAAACTCAATTTATTTCATATGTTAATGTGATACTTTTTGCATGTTAGTGATAAATAAAAATAAATAATGTTGCGAGTGGTTTTTGAAAACATCGAACGCAAACCAAGTAGCTAAAATTAATTAAAATAAATAATGTTGTTTGTTGCTCTAAAAAACATATCGAGTAGCAAAAACATTTTTTTAGCTAGATAAACACATTAATCACTTTTTCAAGTCAGTGACAAAGTTGCAATGAAATATTTGCTTTTTTCAGCTGGCTGTGCTTTAAAAATATTTTGTCACTTTCAACAATTATATATTACATTTTTGTCGATTGAGACATGTCCAAAATCGATCACAAAGCCAAACAACATCAATGGGACTGAATGTATTGAAGATGTTGGGACACAGAAAAATCGTGTCGAAGTGTTTAATAAATAACAAATCACCCAAACGACCTCAGACACACAGGCAAGTGAAACCCAAAAACAGAACATAACACAAAACTCAAGTGTTCAAGTAATAAACAAAGGCCTGGAATGATTCGCTTTGAAATTTATGTGAGTTGATCTGTTTTCAAGTGGCCTCATGTGCTGAAGTGGAGCGTCTTATCAGCTGGTACAATATTCCGGTACAGATTTACAATTAATTGCTGGCAATTGTGAATATGGCATGGCAGTGCAGTCATAAAAATAAAACATGTACATATATGTATATATATATATATATGTACATATATGTCGATGTGTAGAGTGTAACTGTTGTTTTATTAATGCTCATAATTAATGCGATATCGTTGTGCGAATCAAATCGGGAAACTACTCAACTTCATTAGCACGTCGTAAATAATGTCAGGAAACGGCAATGTGCAGCAAATTTATGTGCTGAATAATTTAAAAACGTTGAATGTTGAATGTTGAATGTTGAAAAAATAAATAATCTGAAAAGAAAGTCGAGCACAAAAGCTACATAACAAAAATTATAAAATCCAACACAGAAACAATAGAATTTTAACAAGAAATATAATTTATAGTCACTTAAGTCATAAATTTATTTTTCATTTCGACCAATTCACATTTACAACGAGCCACGCAAGCATCATACTCCCCTCTACCCCTTCTTCAAATACCCTATAATTGGAGTAGTTTTAGATAACACATCAAGTTTGTCAAAGATTCACAAATAAATACATATATATTTTTCTACATTATATGTATTATTTTTTAAGCTGATTTTTGCAGCATAATAATTGGTTTCATAATTCTCTGTTTTTTTTAAGCCAAAAAGAGTTAAGAGTAAATGTTTTGCGCTGTTATTTGTAGACCGGGTTTAAGCGTAATCAGACTTCGTGGCTGTAAGGTGGGGGCTTTAGTTGATGGCTTGAGATAGTTTACGTTTGGTGCCCCAACAAAAGAAATGAAATACTGAAAGACTAAAATTTACGTCGCTTTTGCTGTTTATTTTTCTTTGCCGCTTTCATGAATCTTCAAGTTTATTATTGTTGTCTGTTTTGTGCTGCTGCTGTTGCTGTTGCTGTTTGCCGCTTCTGGTAGCAACAACTTTTAACACTCAGACAGTAGTAAATAAGCGGGTTATAAAAGGCCAACTAATTACAAGTTGCAGCCGCCATCAACATACATATGCTAAAAAGCAAATTTGAATATGTATGTGCCCCGTACTATTATTATTATCATTTCCCTTTATATTTATGTATATATATTTTTTTGTCTCTTTTTTTTGGAGACCCTTTGCATTATTGTCTTAATGAACAAAGGCGACGGCTTCTAGAAACATAAAAAAAGAGAGACAAATGTATCTCGTTTGAGCGCAAAACACAAATGTTTAAAACAATAATAAATTATCGTTGCTGCTGCTGCTGTTGTTCTTGTTGTTGCTGTTGTTGTTGCTGTTGTTGCTGCTGCTGCTGTTGTTGTTGTGGTCTCTTGCCTTTTATCGCTTGATAATCGCTGGTCATTAGTCATTTTGGCCTCAACCTCAAGTATTGTATGTTTTCTATATAGCAATGTATCTGTATCTGAATCGCTGGCTTTTGCTGCTGTTGTTGTTGCTGCTGTTGTTGTTGTTGTTGTTGTCGTTGTCTTGCCACGCCAAAAAGAGTAATGTGAGCAACAACAGTGGCAGCTGCTGCTGCTGCTGCTGCTGCGTTGTTGCTGCTGCGTTGTTGCTGCTTGTTGTGTCTGCCTCTTCATTTGGTCCGCAACAACAACAACAACAACAACAGCAGCAGCAGCCGTTGCCACGTTTAATAAATCGTGTACTGTCGTCTTTTATTGTTGCGGCGATGTTTCAAATTTTATTTATTTATCTGCTGCCGCTGAATTGGCTTAATAATGTGGCCAACAACAGCCAAACGGACATCAGTAAAACAACAACAACAACAACCACAACAACAATAACCACAACAACAATAACAACAACAGGTCAAGCCCACATTTAGCCAACTTCTGGCGATATCACACTTAACAGGCGGCTTCGGCAATCGGCTATCTTGACAGTGCCTGAAATATTTATGCTCTTTAGATTATTTGGGTGTATTTGGGGGCACACAAGTCTAAAGTGGACAGCAACTTGAAAGTCTTTTCAGCAGATGCTACCGGAATTTGATTGATGTTTATTATTTTAAGCTTTAACTTACTTTTTTCCAACTACATAAATACATATCTGATTTTTTTCTGTGTAACATTTCAAACTAAAAGCAGCTCAAACATTACATTTTTTTTATTTTAATAAAGTTTTTGATAATTAAAAAAGTAAATAAATAAAATAATCATCATAATCGCAATCATACTTAACCTAAAAATAATTAAAAACCAATGCCAATTTTTCAAAATGTTAGATGTCAGTATAAAATTAATCGCATGTGAATAATCAGTTGAAACTGGCAGATTTCTGCAGATGCCGCCGAAAACGACTTTGATTTCCAATCTCATCTTTTGTTCTCAATATATTGAAATCACTATAAAATATAGAAAATATAATATTTCTTACAATTCTCATATTGCAGACCATGGAAATGCATTTATATTGAGTATTACCACATAATTTATTGTCAAGAATTTAATTGAAAATCATAGGGAATAAATAATAATTGAATAATTACCATGTCGAAACTGATTTGCGTTGAAAGTGTTGACACTTTGCAGTGACCTGATTTTGAAATGCTTTATAAATTACAAAGCGATTAAATGCAAAGTGAGCTTATCGAATCTAAAGCCCTAAGGAAACGTTTTTAAGCCGTGGCTTTTGCTGGCCCACATTATTTATGATGGCCAAATGTGAATGTTGAATATATCAATATATACAATGTGTGTGTGTGAGTGCACACTGACCAGTAAATGAATGTCGGTTCATATATCACTGATATATGTATCGATCTATCAATAATATATTAGAGCACAAGAAATGCGCTCCCAAAATGTCGGCGGTTACTTTGAAGTGTCAACAAGAGCCGTCAAATGAGCCGACTGACTTGGCCAACAAAACGCCCAACTGTGTGTGTGTGTGTGTGTGTATGTGTGTGTAGTTTATGTTTCAGTGTATATCCATACACTGGGCATGGCCATACCTATGCTTGGTGCTTGGTTGGGGGAGGGTGCCATAATAATAATCACAGCAGTTGAAGTATTTATGTCGCAGCTACAAATGAAGGCCTCGCAGGCTCATAAATTCAGCAATGCGGCAAACTCAATAAATCTTTTATAAATATATTTGGCGCAGTGCAGATGGAGATTAATCGATAGTCGATGAAATCGATAGACAACTTTATTTATGAAAAATAATAGCTATTTATTTATCTATCAAAAGTTCTCAATCGTTTTTCACACTGTATTTATTTATGAAAATATTTTTAAAAATTTGAAAGTGAATAGTTTTTCAATAAAAAATGTACAAAAAGGTAACAGAAAGAATAAAATTTTATTTTATTCAACTTAGAAGTGTAGTTATCAATGTCTTGTGACCTTTCGAAGGTTGATAAATGTTGCCAATAAGAAATTAATTATTAAATTTAAAATATCTGTAATTCAATTATTTTATATTTATTTTAATTTTATTATTACAACTATTTTTATGAGCCATACATATTAATAAGATTTTGCTTAGGCGAACGAATTGTTATTTTCTCACAAGTTTGAATCTAGTTAATTTATTTGAATTTATTATGTATTCGAAGCATAAATAAGTTGCAGCTGTAGAAACTGAGTGATATATTATTAAAATAAGGGATTGTACAGGAAATCAAAAATCAAAACTTTTGAGAATGAAATGAAATGGCTGCCAAGTGTGTGTTGACAGTTGTCGCTGCACAGAGATGTCATTTTGAAATACAAGAATTAATAATAACAACACGAAGGAGAAACAACTACAAGTTGAGCAGTAAAGCATTAAGCAGAAGACAGCGAGACCGCCCATTTAATGTAAAATAATAGGCTGTGAGTGGAGTGCAGCCCAAAGGGAAAGTGTCAAACGCAACATTATGAAAATGACACGAGGAAGCCATAAATAAAATACAAAAAAAAAAAAAAAGATATAGAAAAAGAAAAAGAAAACCAAAACCGGCAGCAACAGCAACAGCAACAAGAGCAACAGCAGCAGCAGCAACAATGTCACAACATCCAAGAGCGATGAAGCACAGCGGGGGTGTACAGAAATTCACAGAAAATATTATCAAGGAGTTGACAGCGGGCAACAAGCACTTGAGCAACTAAAAGATACAAATGTATCCGCTAGTCGTCGCCCCGGGGCACACAGACGGACCGGCAGACAGACAGACAGACAGAGAGACATGGGCCGCAAGTCGTCGCCCCTTGATGCCACACAGCTCTGTCAGTTAACGCATGATTGACGCTCCACCAGGAGGGCAAACACGAAAATTGTAATGACTTTGGTGTAATTTATAACAAAACTGTTAATTAGCTGCGACGACGACGCTGACATCAGTCAGCTGCTGTATAATTTATGATGACATGCAACATGGATACCATTCGCAACAGCTGCTGGCAAATGTGTAAAACCAACTGAGTGCCACATAGAAGACATACTTTGCTTTGCTTGACCTGTACCCAAACAGTTCTGTTAGCTGTTCTAGCTGCCAGATTTTTGATTAGATAGTTCAATTTGATGATCGCCAGTTTTTTGCCAAATTTTTGCCAAATTGAGCAGCTCATCTACCACTTACATAAACAGCAAGGCTAACCCCGAGCAGTCTGTTGCTAATCGGAAACAACACCTCATAAATCAGAGAGCGGACAGCTCGGCGCATAAATCATCTGATCTTAAATGTCAAGTTGTTGGTCGCTGTTGGGACTATAAGCAATTCAGCTGGAACGAAATCACTGCAACAATTGTCAACAATCAAGTTTTATACAATCGTCGACACGATTTATATGATCGCAATAGAGCAATAGAATCGACAACAGAATCTAACAATAACAAAGAAGAATGTTGTCGTCGCGTCAGCTCGACTATAGTATACCCTAAGCGCAACAAGTATGGCAATGTAGATTATTTATCAATTAGAAGAACCTGCATTAAAATCTGTTGCTTTTATAGCTATCGATAAAACGATATATATCGAAATTCGCGAAACGGAGAAAGTTATCGACAAAATTCAATAAAATTAATCTGCGCTGGGTTTGACGGAACTTATATTGCAAATTCAATTTTGATGTTGATTAGGGATATATGAACATACCAGCCTGCGACATACTTTTGCCCAAAACTGTACTCTTCTAAAGAAAAGAGATTGGTAAATATATAAATTATATACTAATAATATGTTATATAAGCAAATCTTAACAATTGACTTGCAAACACTTAAAGTCCTCTACAGGGCATCTGGCAGTCGTTACTTATTTTTTCTAGGCAGTGTTTATAAATTATGGTCAGCTCTTCGTGCTGTTTAATCGTAACATCTATATGCGAGCGAGCCAATAAAATTGTTTTTATGGCCATTTGGCCATAACTTTCAGCCAAGATATATATATATATTTTATATATAAATATAAATATACATACTCGTATATATGGCTTGCTAGTGTTGCCATAAATAATATGCCTAATGCTTAGGAAAATCTTTTCGAATCACAACCACTGATTATTATTAAATTCTTGGCCATAAAGCAGCAACTAGGCTATGGGGATTACCTATTCAGAAAGATATATATAGGGTTGAGTCACAAGACTACTTAGAAATCGTTCATAAATTTCAACGTATGACTGAAAAAGTACTTTTCTATAAATCCAAGAAATAATAATGACTATTAATTTATTGCGGTAGAAACTATATAAATGCGCAAATCAAAGTATAGGCAACTGGAAGCCAAAACAGCAACAACTAACTAACTACTACAAAAATAATTATTACGAAATATCATAAAAAAATATAAAAAGTTCAATTCAACCTGGGCTCGTCCGGGATTTGAACCCGGGACCTCCCGCACCCTAAGCGGAAATCATGCCCCTAGACCAACGAGCCAGTTAGTCATCGAAGCGCTGGCAAAGCTTTTAAGTTGCACACAGAAATGATCACGAACAAGAAAGACAAACCAAAAGAGCAATGCAAGAGAAGCCGAAGAAGTTGGAGCGAGAAAGACTTGCTCCCCACTCTCCACACACCCCCCTCACTATTACACTGCCCACACAGCTTTGTTACCAAAGCAAAGCATGTCTATTTATAACAAAAAGTTGCCATGTTCGTTTGTCGCTGTTGTTGTTGTTGTTGCTCGCGAGTGTTGACAACAAAACAAATTGTTTAACATGGACAACACAGCAACACAAAAGAAATATGATGCATGTAAATAAATTCAATTTGGAACAACAGAAAATCAACAAAAATACAAAACAAAATAGAAAACAGCGCAATCAAGCGCCACACAACTACAGCAACAACAATGACAACTACAACAATAAACAACGATCACAGACCTTTCAGCAGAAATTGTACAATCAAAAAAATATTAATATTAATCAGAACAAGAAACACTGAAATAAGAAAATTAACTTTTACAGACGAACATTGAATGCTCTTCAATACTAAAAATGTTTCTAATTTTTTATAGAGCGTATTTTTCTTTCTTTTTATATGATCAATTTATTGTAACTGTAATTTTATTTGTTTTCTTTCATTTTAAAAATAAATATTCCTTTCCTATTTTATATAATTTAATTGTTAAAACCTTTTTTTAAAAACTGTGAACTGTTTTTAGTCCACTTTAAATAAATATTTATTTAAGAAAATTACTAGAAATATGTTATCTATAAGAATAACGAATAAAAAATCTTCGATTAGGAATCTCAAATCAGAAATTTGTTTTTAAAATGAAATTGATTAAAGTTTCTTGCTTTCTTACATAGAGGCATAAGTTGATTCAAGGTTCTTGACTTCTGAAGAAATAGACTCAAGAATATCCACATGATTTGAGAACTTTGACTTTTTTATAGCTTGAAGAAAGAACAACTATCTAACGCACCCCAAAACAATTTGTATATTCTTGAGTTTTCTTTTGACATGTTGATTTTAGTATGGCTATGACCAAGTTTAATTTATCTATGCCTTGATACAGGTCAATGTTTTATAGCATTTTTAATAGGTCTATAAATATGCAAAATATAAATAATTTATGCAAAATGAGAAAGATAAACAGATAAACATTTTTTAATTAGGTATCTCAATTCAGGAATGTATTTTTCAGAATTCCAAATAAAAATGAGCAAAGTAAAAAGGCAGGCAAAACTTGATTTGATGTTTTTCAATCAATTATAAGTGTACTCAATCCACTTGCCTTGAGAGTTTTGACACTTTCTTTAATTTTCACTTGTTTTGTGCTTGAAACAAGAATAAAGAATGACGAGTCGTGTTACAAACCTCACAAAGGAATTATAATACCCTCTACAAGGCTTCTTTTCTCTCGGTGTATTCACGACACTTGGGCATATGATGTGCTGCCCCTCCGATTCCCACATTGTGGGTCTGGTCGGGGGAAGGGAGGGGGGGTTGCTGTGTGTTAGCATCTTATCAACATCAAGTCAAACATGAAGAGAAGAAATAACTCGCAATCAGAATTCAAGTTGAGGCAATTGAAAAATCAATAATTGCTGGACGTTTGACAGGCGATGGCGATAATTTCAAATCATATCAATTGAATAATGTCACAATTAATTTGCTTATAAGATATGTACGCTCGATTGGCCGATCGACGCTGATTGCTACTGTCACATTGTCGGGTTATATGACAATTGTCAGCGCTTTGCAATTAAATGGGATTTTTATTTACTTTTTTATTTAGTTTTTTTTTTTTATTATTATTATTATTGTTGTTTGTTTGCTGAGCGCTGCTCATTGAATGTCAATTGATTTAATGTATGCCTTTATTGATTTTTAATTTCAGCCTGGGTGTTTTATAGCTGTCGCCGCACTCGTCTGACTCGGAGTTTATTAAGGCTTGCTCAAATGCCACCACACCCACCCCACATCACCACTCCCCCCCCACGACCCACCTCCTCAATCAGCACTGCATAGCAACTCATGAAATTCAAATTTGATGGACTAAAATCAAAAAGCCGAAAACACAAATTATGCATTTCGCATACGAAATATCAAATGAAAATACACAAATACTGATTTGACTTTTTTCTGCCTTTATTTTTGTTTGATTGCGATTTGACTTTAAAATGAAAGCCTATCATTTTTGGCAGACATACGAGAACCAGAGGCAACAGAGCACAGTTTATATGGATAGAAACAGAAAAGAACTATAGAAAAACTTAAAAATTATATTTTTATTTTTCTATTATTATATAAAATACAAGCCAAATTCAATTATATTAAATAAATTAAATAGTCACAGAAAATTTTAAGTTATATATTACATTTTATTTTTATTTTTATCCCATATTTACTCTTGATATTTTTCCGTTTCGATTGATATTTGTCGTCATTAAAGGAAATATAAATAAGATTTTTGTGCATTTTCTTTTCATTCATATATGAATCAAAATTTTCAACTGATTAGATTTAAATTTAAAAATATATATATATAAATATATTCAGGGTTTCAGTTGTTAAGCACATTAGCTTATGTAAATAAAATTCAAATTCAAATGACGCATAGAATAGAATAGATTATCAGCATTATCAATGTTGCTTGCTGGCAGACAATTAACTAACTAATGCAATTAAAGTTATGGCTAATAAATGAAGTAAAGATTAAATGCTAAAACTAAACAAATATAACTGCCTACAAATGATTAGTGTATAGATTAAATCAGAGACAAAACGTATTTAAACAGCAAGTAAATTACGTATGCGGAATTAAATCAAAGTTCGAACTGGTAGCACAATATAGAAATAATATATTAATAAATAGACGTAAGAGTAAATAGCATCTCATCAATTTGGCGGAATATATACATTTATTAAAGATTTTAATATACATTAAAAAATAAAAATCACTATTCTTATTAACAGAGCTGAAGTTCGAATCTTTTGTGTCTGTAAGTGTCTTATTAATTATAATTAATATTAATAAATAATCAAAAATAGTTCAGTTATCAGTTTACACTTGTACACTTTTATCACTTTTGGTGATTTCCAATCCAATTTCGAACAGCTTATATAAAAATAACACAATATAATAATAGTAAATTGAAATGTTATTTTTGAGTAAATATATTATAATTAATACTTATTGATATATAATACATTATTATTTTATTTATGTAATTACTATATTTGTACTTACCAAATATTGTTTTAAGTTTTCTAATAAATTACTTACAGTATGCAATAGTTCTCCTAGCAACGGCTTTATTAAATGCAAAGTTGAACACGATAAGATTGCCAGAGCTAGTATCAGAAAATCGAAAATAAATATTTGACTTAACTATCAGAAGAGCCAATGATGCAAAGATTAATAGTAACAAAGATTAATAAAAGTGCTGAATTTTTTTTTATGACTCCAAAAAGTTTATGTATGTATATTCTTGATCAGCATCAAGAACCGAATCAATTTAGCCAAGTCTCTCTCTCTCTCTTTCTCTCTCTCTCTCTGTCTGTATTAAAAAGCCGATCTCAGAGACTACAAGAGCTACTTACCATAAACTTTAAATAGATTCATCGTATGCTAAGTTTGAATCATTTGATCGATATCTACACACGTTTCGCGCATATCGATAAATATGTATTTCCGATAACAATTAATTGATAGATTTACGCTGCTATATCGATGATCTGTAAAAATAATCATATTAAACAAACTACCATCAGTAATCCTACTAGGTATATAACAACAATGAGCAGGTTTGCCACTTGTGCAGCTTTCTCGACTAACTTATAGTAAAAAATGCAATCAAGTCACTGTTTAATAATTTAATGACGGTATTCTTTTAAAAAATGAGCCTTCAATCCAGCCTAAAAGAAAGCTCGAGTAGAAACGCAACCAAGAAAAAAATTATCGACTTGGATGATATCGATAACAATAACCACGATCTGCAAGCACTTTCGCTCTATGCTTGAGAAATGGGTTTGACAACCCTTGATGGGAACAGGGTAGTCAAATAACGAAGAAGAAGAAGACAAATGTATTTTGTATTTTGAAAAATTGTTTTCACTGTATATTTTGTCCATATGAATTTGTGTTTTTGCGTGTAATTATTTATTTACTGCGCACTTTTTGATATATTGTTGTTGCCATCGTTTGCGGATTTCGGATTTATTTTTGCTGTTTTCAGTTTTGAGTTTTCGGTTTTCAGTTTCTTTTGTGTTTTTTTTTTGTTTTTTGCTTTGTGGTTGCTCGTGTGGCATTCATCAAGTGGTAATCGCAAATCTTCTAATTTATGTTCATTGAATTTATACACAGTAAATAATTATATGAAATCTTTTTGTATTTTGTATTTTTTTTTTGTATCAATTTTTTTTTTTTAATCTTTTTGTTTTGCTTTGTTTATGTTTGTTATTACAGTTTTTTTTATTATACGCTGTAGTTTACATATAAATGACTTAAAACATTATTGAAATTTGTATGCATACTATTATTTTGTAGTTTTTTGTTTTGTTTTTTGTTTTTTTGTTTTTTTTTTGTATGTATGATGTAATAGTTAAGAACTAATTTAAATCTAGACAAATTAGAATAAAAACAATGCTTAAACATTCAGTAATATGCTTGTATTGATGTATGTATGTATGTATGTATGTATATATAAACAAAACCTGATAAACATACGATTTTCATGCGATTTCCATATATATATATATATATATATAGATCGCAAGAGAACTGGAAGTCATTAAAATTTGCATCGCTAAGACTTACAAAAACTTTGGTTGAACTTTGAGAACAAAAGCAAACTTACAAAATAATGCTCAAAAAATGAAATAAAAATTGAAATGGGTTTTTTGTAATGAAAACAAAACTGTTAAAAAATAAAAAAAAATAAAACTGAGCAATTTTATTTGCTTTTGCTGACTTGTGATAGTAATTTGATGGATATTCATTTTACTGTTGGGCTTATTTGTTTTTTAGTTTTTTGTTTTTGTTACTGTTTGTTGTTATTGGAAACTTAAATGTAATTTTAGCGCTCGACAAATCTACAGTTTAGTATCACAGAACAGCGAACGCCGCTGAGAGCGTTACCGTAATCATCATCAATTCTAGCATGCTTATATTTCCAAGAGACACACAGAGTTGTTCTTCTTCCTCCTCCTCCTCCTCCTCCTCCTTTTCGCGAGCGTGTTGTGCAACACTAACTTTTAGTGTTATTTGGTATCCACTCTCCATCGCTCCATCTCTTCGCTGCTTACTGATGAGCTGCGCCCATGCGTTGACCGTACATCGCATAGGGTGAGTAATAGGGACCCAGAGCAGCTGCCGCAGCCGCCGCCGCCGGATTGAAGGCACCTCCAGCCCCAAAGGGGGAGGGTGCAGCCGAAAGGGCGCCCGGCGGCTTGCCATACGGATGATAACGGGCAGCCGCCGCCGCGGCAGACATCGGACTCAGCGGTGGTGTTGGGTAGCCAGCGCGGAGCGCCGAAGGCGGGAAGAGGGAGCCGAGCAGCGATTGTGCCTGGGATTGAGCAAGTGCGGCGGCAGCAGCAGCCGGATCGGAGAGATTGCCGGTGTGGGTGCGCAGATGGGAGAAGAGCTCGTCGGAGGTCTGGAAACGCTTGCCACAATACGCATCGCCCACCACCCAGCTGCAGACGTAGGGCGCCGAGCGGGCAGCTGCCGCATTTGCCGCAGCAGCCGCAGCTGCCTGGGAATAGGGATGCGTGGGTGGCAGACCGGCACTGGCCATGGCCATGCCATATTTCTGATGCTCGCACTGGGCACAGCCGGCGGGGCAGGGGGCGCCCATCAGCATCTGTTGCGTGTGCTGCGAATAGGGGCAGCCCGGACAATACGGATCCTTGCACACGGGCACAATCGCCTCGCCGCCAGCCGGCGTCTTTATGCGCTGATAGCTGATATACGGATTGGGTTGGCCCGCTGGTCCGGCACCAGCACCCGGATAGCCACCGTTGGCAGCCGCTGCCGCCAACATGGCCGCATGATGATGCGAGAAACCGCCGCCGAATGGCGGACGGAATGCAGGATTCGCGGCATGCTGTTCCATGCCCGGCGGACAGCAGAGAGCGGAGAGGGGATTGAGGCCATAGGGACCGGCTGCCTTGTAGGCAGCTGCAGCCGCTGCTGCTGCCGCCGCCATGCTGCTCATCTCCTTGGGATGCTGGGCGGTGCCGTTGGCGTTGTTCAACACCTCCATCCCGGAGCGGACAATGGGACTGGCGCCGCGCTGCGACGAACCCGATGGCGACACCGTCTTGCGACTGTTATCCAGTTCCGTTCTCGACTGGATGGCATCGTGGCTGCTGCTGGTGCTGGTGTTGGTGGGCGTGGCATTCGAACGATTGCGCGAGGGAACACGCTCCTGTGTGGAACTCTTGGAGCTGGGCCTCGTCGGGATTTGGGTGTCGTCGCCCAGGCAGCTGCTCTTGAAACTGTTCTGATTCTGTTGACTCAACACGTTCGTCTCGTACGGCTTGAAGGCCAATTTGATCTCATTGCCACCAGCACCACTGCTGCTAATTGGTATCGATGTTGTTGCTGTGCTTGTTGTTGTAATCGGTGTTGTCGACTTGGGCGATTTGGCTTGGCTGGGTGACTTGGCCTGGCCGATATCGTTGCTGCTCGTCGAGCAGCTCGACGACGTCGACGATGAGGAGCATGTGCCCGATTTCTTGCTCTTGTCCACGGCCAGCAGCGGCTTCACTGCCGACGAATCGGCTCCAATCTGTGAGCAAGTCTGGGCCAGCAGTGCCAACGGACTCTTCTTGGCATCCATCTACAAATAAATAAGTGCAATTTTGGATTTAGTATTTTATTTTTCCCATTTTTTTAATTATTCATAAATACAATTTTTCAATATAGAAGCGAGTTGAGAAGGATTCAAAAATGTTTTTACTTTTTTATATTTTTCTATGTTTAATATTTTTAATAAATATATACAAAAATGGGCATGGCTTTAGTTTTTTATATACACTGATTTAGAAATTTTTATAATTTTTAAAATTATTTCTAAATATTTTTAAATATCTCTCAAATTCAAATCAAAAATTGTTCAAATCTTATTTGACTTTAAGTACAAAAAACTTGTGCAAATTGAAAACCGTGTCCAAATTTTCACAAATCGCTGAGTTTGAAAAAAATAAAAAGAAGCTCAAAATTTCATGTTTTACATCAATGTGCTAAAAATCAGCAGTTACATTTTGTAAATGTTATAAAAAAAATGTATTTTTTTTAATTAAGTTGCAGTTTTTTGTTAAATAAAAAAGTGGGTTGCAATTTTCGTTGTTCAATGGAATTTCTGTGCTGCTTTATTTAAGCAAAGTCAGCTCATTTTTTTCGATTATAATGCTTAAGTAAGCATCTTATTTGTTGAACGTTAATTGCAAAATTCATTCATTTTGTTAAGCAGCAAAAAACTATTTTTTTATGCCTGATATATTTATTTGTTTAGTTGTCTTCAGCATTTTTATGGTTTTTGTTTATTTACTCAAGTAGCTCTTTTTGTGTTATTTTTTTATATATGAACTCTTTTATTTGTTTATTTTTTTGCTGAACTATGTTTGTTTTAAAAGCTTAAGCTTTTTAATAACTGAACCCTTTTTTTTAATACCTCAACATTTTTGATTTTTTAATTTCTGAACTCCTTAATTTTTTGAGCACCTCAACTTTTTAATTTTTAATTTTATTATTTTATTATTTTTCCTTTTTTTTTTGGTTTGAATACTAACCGTTGTTGGCAATGGGGCCAAGTAATCCGGTTGCAAGTATTGGTTATTGCCGATGGTGACAACACCACCGCCGCCTTCCAAGACAACCATTTTGGGCTGCTTTGGCTTTTGTTTATTGTTTATTGGGTAATCCACAGAAAATGCGACGGTTGACAAATTCCGAGCAGTTTTACAATAAAAATATAAATTGCAACTGCTGTTTTGCTTTTTTTATTTTGTTGGTTTCAGTGTAATCCAAATAGAGAATGCGACGGCAAATTTTTTAATCCCAGAGAATTTGATGTATTTTTATTTTATTTTTTTGAATTTGTATTATTTTTCACACTTTAGTTAAGATTTCTTGTGTGCTGCACTAATTTGACAAGTCGGCCAATTGGCGGCGTATCTTTCACTTATTGAAGCACTTAACACTTAACTCGACGTTGATTAAGAGAGATAAAAACGTTCTCAAAGATTTTTGATTTTGAAGAGTTGGCTTTTTTTTGCTTTGCTTTGCTTTCCGTTCTTTTCTAGTTTTTTCCGAACACGTCTGAACGCATCGAAGGCTAAACTCGAACTGAATTCAACAATTTCAACAGCCAGTGATTTGCGATAGAGTGAAGCGAAAATTCGCTCAGCTGTCGGCGCTCGCTCTCAGCGCTCAGCACTCGGCATTCGGCTCTCGCTCTCTTCTTTTGCGCTCTTTTCTGTATGTTGTGCTCAGAACCGGTAAGCAGCGCTGCACAACCGTTTGGTTGTGTGTGCGGAAGGAGAGACGCATGTGCTGTGCGAGCGAGCTGCACTCTGCGTAATTTTCAAATATGGCGTACTTTTTGCCCAATCACATCGCATGCGCCATGCAATGGAAGCCGTAAAGTGGACGAGCAGGTTTTTTTTCTGTTTTTTCTTTTTGCATTTCATTTCAATCAGCTGCATGGGCATTTCTCGCTCGCTCCCGCACACGTTCAGTTTGCAGCGTGCAACACGGCAACACTCGGCGCGAGAGCAACAGTTGAGCATGAGAGCGGCGCTCTTTTTTTTCGTTCTCTGCTGCTGCTGCTGCTGATGTCCACGGAAGTTCGCCTTTGACGCGCTCATTAATTTTATCTTCACACATATGTCACGCACTCAATCTTGCTCTCCCGCTCCCACTCCCGCTCCAGCTCTAGCTCTCACTCTCTGTGAACTGCTCTCGGCTGTCAACAGCAGGCTGCTCGGTCGCATTGTCTTCGCCGAGATTTGTTTCTCACTCACTCAACACTTAAGCACTCTTTTTTTTTTATGCCATCGCCTCGGCTCGGCTCGTTTTAATGTCATATAAAAATTAATTTGTTTGCCCCCTCTTCTCCTTCTCATTCTCTTTCTCACTCTCACTATCTCACTCTCCCACTCTAACTTTGACTGTGGCATTGTTTAGCGTTATTCGATTAACTTCTGGTTTCTGTTCTGTTCTGCGGTTTGTTTTCCAACACAGGCGAGCTTCTTCTTCGCGTTTATTGTGTTGGAAAGTGGAAATCGTTGTTTTGTCGTCATGTCAAACTTGCAACCAACAATTTTCCACATGTTTTGTCGCCTCGCGTTGCTAGTAATCGTATTATAAATGCTTGTGTGTGTGTCTGTGTGTGGCTTAATTAATCTCAGCCACAAGTTGTAAGTAGCATTGTGATGCTGCTTTTGATGCCACATGCTGCACTTTCAAACTTTTTAATAGTTTAGTTGGTTGTTTGATGTATTCTCAATAATACAGCTAAGCGAGTGTTTTTTAATGGGTTTAGCAACACTGAATTCCCATTCTTCAGATGGCATTTTACTACATAATGACATATGGCATATTTAGTAATAACTTGGGTTTCTTCTGGGGTATCCCAGTTGGCACTACTCCTGTAATTCTTTTCAATATATATTTATAAATACAATTAATTTTTTTATTTGTAATTTGTAGTTGTATTTGAAATGTGCAGAGAAAAAGACGACGTGTCAACTTTATAGAAATCGTTTTTATTTCTAATTCTCATAATTATAAATGAACATTTTCAAAATGCCGCTTTTATTTTTTCCTAAATTTTCTTTCTATTTTCAAAAAATGCAATTTTTTTATTTGAATTTTAATGGCATTGGTTCCCTGATTTGTTTTCTTTTCTTCAGAAAATCATCTCTCCCGCTACCTTAAATAATAATTAGTAAATAATCAGGATGGATTTTGGTTTTAAAAGTATTTAAAATTAAAATCGTTGCAAATATGCCAGATAAAGATTGAAACAGATTTTCTTTGGCTTAATGCTGATTCTGGGCATTTAAGCAATGCGTAATCCTGACCAAAAACCAAGAGCAAGGATTTACAGGTAGAAAAGTTAGGATCTGAAATGACCTTCACACAAAACAATGCTGATGAGGGATTTATTAGGTAAAAGCGTGTTTTGCTTTGGTTTTGGCTTTGGCATAATTTGCGGCTTTTCTTGATTCAAAATGCTGGCAACTGCTGCAAATTGCCAGGTTTTTCTTTTCTTTTTCATTTGTGTTAAATGCCAAAATAAATATGCATTGTGGCACGGCACGTAAGTCTATACGTAAGTACGTAAGAAGGTATGTACGAAGTACGTAAGTAATTCATATTTTTACGGCTACTTTGTCAGCGTCATAAATTTTGCCAGCGCATGTGAATTATTTACTAGCAATGCGAACGCATTTGTGGGCGGAAGGAGGAGCGATGGAGGGAGGTGGGTTGGAGGAGGGGGGGGGTCTGCATATAAATAACACAAAATATTATAAATTACACGCAGGGATGTAAAATGCTCAGCAGAAGCGCAAAAAATATTTGTGGCCACGAAAACATTTATGTGTGTGTGCGTGTGTGTGTGTGTAAATGAAGAATATAATAACAAGTGAGTACGTCGCAGTCGGGCGTAAACGACTGTAGAATACTCTGCTACCAATGAGTAATACCATCCTATAACAAGTGATTCAGAAAGGGGTGGATGTAGCCAAGAGATACCGATCTTTGACGGAGATTACTAGTAATCTATCCACCAAGTTTGGCACTAAAATTGTGGTATTTTACTGTGAGTGGATGAAAAAATTATTAGAGGAGAGTTTTAGTAATCTGCCTTCCAAGATTGGCAACCAAAGCTCTAAAATTGCAGGATATATGGGCATTTGGAAAGGTTCCTAGGAATCTAACTTCCCAATTTAGTGTCTTTAGCTCATTTAGCAAGCATTTTTTCAGAATTTGAAGGATGATACTATATACCTTTCCAATTTGGTGACTCTTGTCGATTTTTATAGATTTGTTTTTATCGATTTTCCTATTATTACGCTTTGTTGGAAAAATTGTCGTTGTAAAATTAATATACTCTTGAAACCGAAGGTAACAGAGCATAAAAAGGAGGCAGCAGCAGCGGCAGCAGAGCAGAGAACATAAAATTAACCACATATTTCTTCATTTTTATGGCATTTATTATCACTGAAATGTTTGTGTGATAAAAGCGAAACAGCGCAAAAGGCGAACGATGAACGATGACGACGACGACGACGCTGAGGACGCTGACGACGCTGGCGTCGATGCTGGCGTTGGCAATGCCGCAAAAGGCAGTCATAAAAATGCAGCCATTTACCGTTTGATTTATGCACAGCAACAACAACAGTAGCAGCAGAGTGAAAGGGATAGCGCACAAAGGAGTTGTAGGCGGCGATGGGTGGGGTTGGCACGCATGTTGGCAATGCCATCAAGAATAACAGCAGCAAAGCAAGCAGCGCAAAATAATGCAATAAATTTGACATTATCTTCAACAATATGAAAGTACTAAACACACACACACACACAGTGATTGCTGCTCTTGTTGATGTTGCTGCTGTTGAACACTCTTAGAATATTAGCGAAGGCTAAGATTGAGTACTAAAATTAAACTCTTCTACAACACAGCTCGAGCGTATAAGAGTCGAAGAGTGTTGCAAAGTTTTGATAGCACAATTATTGCTTTCGATTTGATGTTGGCAACAATGCAATAACTCAGCCCACAAAATCCCAGCAATTTAAAAAATTGAAAAACAAACTGCAATAAATTGGGTAAACTCGACTATGCAACACACTCGCACTCACACACACAAGAAAAAACCCACATAAAACAAAATTGTGTAAAAAAGGGACACACATCCGGCATGATAGAGTGTAGTGGAGGGGGGCTGGTAGGAAGGAAGGGAGGCAAAGAAAGAGCGACTGTCGATAATTTATCGACAACAATTTATCTCGTAATAGTAACGAGCAGAAAATACACACACACACACAGAGACGAAGAAAAATTGGTCCTGGCAATTGGTGACATTGAAATTTTACGGTAAACGTAAAGGTTCCTTTAGAATACATATATATTTTTTTTTCGCCGAGCTGCGGGCAAAATGCGGGCATGCCACACTCGCCCCTCCCCCCTGCCCCTTAGCCACTCCCCTTGCCAAATCTGTGTAGCTTAATAAAGCAAATTAATGGTTGCATTCCTGCTGACAATGAACCAAAATATAAAAAAATATATAAATGATAAAATAAAGAATAGAAAACAATGCAATATTTGAGATAAAAAATGTGACACGTGCAGGAATCTAAATCTGAATGATAAATTGACAATATAAATTTTATTGCCAATGGTATTGGGTATTAATTGCTTGTCAAATAACAAAGCTGGTTTAGAGTAGAAGTTGGGGTGGTTTTCCCCTGAAATAATAAATCAAAATTCACAAAATTTTCAAAATCAATTGAAACTACCATTAGCTAGATGGGAGAGCTGGACTAGAAGATACCCTTAAAGAAAGAAATACTTTAATCCTTTTAAATACAGGTTCAGATTTAAGGGATTTGTGTGTTTAATATAAAAATCTCTGTTTCTTAGCCGATCCTAATGCAATTCTTAGAGTTCATCCATAATATATCTGACTATATTAATTGAAAGGCCAAATATTTACAATTGTGTCTTTTATTGTAATCGGATATCGATTTATATCGATATTCGCGTAATTGGTACTGTTATCGATAAAATGAACACTTAGCCTGCTGTGTTATAGGAGAACTTTAAAGTCAAATATAAAGTCCCCAACTCTTATAGTCTCTGAGATCGCCTTTTTATATAGATAGACACGGTTATATCGACTCGGCTCTAGATTCTGATCATGTATACTGAAGGAATCAGTACTTTTCTACTTTAAAGTGAAATTTTGAAAATGTAGCCTATTAAATTTCTAATCAAAATTAAAATGTTTTAAATTTATAGTTAATAATATCTTTACTTAATGTTTATAATTAATTATTAAAATAGGCCACCAAACAATAAACCATATTTTATTTTAGCTTATATTTAAGTACTAAATTGGTATTCTGAATTAATTTATTATGATAATAATAAATTAATGGACTAGATTTATATAAATCGCTAGCAATGTGTAGATTTGGAAATGATTATTTATGAGTTTAGCAGAGTATTTTATAAAAGTGAAGAGTTTCGAGAGCAGGGCATTCATAGATGATCGTCTGTCATGTGCTGACTGACAACATAATAAAATAGAGAGAGAGAAAAACAAATACTGCAATTCGAGTGTCACATAAAAATCTGTTGAAACAACAACAAGCAAAACCAGGATTGCATATCCTTTTTATTTTTATTGTTGTTTTTGTTGTTGTTATTTTGTATGTAAGCTGCGCCAAATATTTATGACCGGGCATAAAATGTTTACGACCTTCGCAGTTTAACAAGCGTCTCAGAATCCCCAGAGCAAAAAGACTTCGAGTCCGGATAACTGGCGCTAACAGGATATAGCCATCCATAAGGAATACTCCCCATCCCGTCCCACTGCGCGTCGTGTTGTGTTGATAAAGCGCCCATAAATTATGGTCTATATATCATGAATATCTATCGATGCTAGGCATTGCCGTGTGTGCAATATTTTTTGTTGTATTTCTTTTTATGGCCAACCGAAGTTTTTATGATGCGTTGTTTATTGATTTGCTTGATGGCGTTGCTAATTTTGTGCCACAAGCGAAGGCAGAGAGGAACAGAGAGACTCTGTCACTCTTAAGGATATTGCGCAGGGAATGCGAATGCGAATGCGGTCAATCAAGGACAACGAGGCTGGCTGCCTCGTCCAGGCATTGTCCTTGATTTATGTTGCTCATTAATTTCAGTGCCATCAGAGCGAGAGTTTGACACTTCTGCGTATGTCTCTCGCCAAGCCGGGCATCCTTCGGCTCACTCCCCTCACTTCCCCGCACCAACGGTGTCGTCCCCTGACATTTTGACAAATAATTTTATTGACGTTCTGTGTTTGGCTTTTAATTGTCCTCCAAGTTTGACGCTCAGCTGCCTCAAAATGCGGCACGTGATAATTGCTCATTTTATGAGGCATTTATCAAAGTGTTTCGAGGCTGTCGCATTGTCTCTCCCTTGCCCTGCTTGCAACACGCTGTGGCAGGCAACTGTGCCACACTCGTCCTGTGCCGGCGGGTCCTCGCCCTCGTCCTGGCCTTGACTATCCTGACAGTCACGCGTCATTTATTTGCCTGTTTGGCCGTGACAGTTGTTGATTGCAAATTTCCCGGAACGCTTTTGTAGTTTTTGGCTTTATCAAATTTGTTTAGGAAACTGTTGTTGCTTGTTGCCTCAGTTGAGACACGCAAGACACATTTTTCTACCGAGTACTCAATTTGTTCTAGTTCAATTTGAAACCCCTTTGCAATGCAAATGCACAAAAGATAAAACATCACAAATTTTTCTTAATTTTTATAAGCGAACTTTATCAAGCAGCTTAGAAAATATAAAAATCTGATTTGGTATCGGAGATTAACTAAACTGTACAAAAACAAAGCAAAATATGTATGCCAAATATTTGATCAGTCCTTAAATGTATATAAGCTGCTGTCAAAAGTTGTCGTATAACATTTTTTACATTACTAAAGAGCGCCTTACAAAATTGCTTTAAATGTTAAATTTATTTTGCTAATTGTAAATTCCCCTTTTAATTGCAACAGACAATTGACATTCTATCGAGAAGTTGTGTGGCTTTTGTCTTTAACCTATCGACAAACATTTAACACTCAGTCAAGTTTAGCTTTAGAGAATAACAATAAAAATCCATTTCCGAAAGCTATAAAAGACAAAACTGTGAAGATTTATGCATGCAATTAATATCAAATATACTCATACAAATATTTATTAAACTCGAAAAACTTCATTAATCTCGGACACAAACGGAGATTTTGTATAACAAAATAGATTTTTTCCATATTAAAGCAGATCATTTAAATAGGAAGTTTGACAATAAAACAGTAAACTGGTTTAGTTACTTATTAAAATATTTAAATTTAAAATAAAGAAATTAAATTACAAATTAAAGATAAAATACAAAAATTGATCAAATAAAAGATATGTACATAAACTGACTATGGAGTCTCTTTTGTCTTCTGATGGCAGTTGACTGCTGTTCGGCAAATTAATGAATACGTTCTTGGAATATCCTTATATATTTGGAGCTAAGTTGTGATATTTCCTCTTCTATATATGGAACACACAGCTATTCATGTGCTTTGATAATTCTCCAAACAAGCTTGTTCTGTCATTTTTGAAGAATTATCACCTTCATATCCTTTGGCTGTGCCTTTAACTTATCTGTCAAAAATTAACTAAAATAACAAACTGGCTTTACTAACAAACATACTGCGTGCATTTAAAATAAATGAACTTTAGCTAAAAAAAAAGCCAAAAAGGAAAAAGACGCATACAAAATTATATAAAACGAGCCATTTCAAATAGTAATCCTTGTGGTGCCTCAGCGCAAAAAGCGATGTGGAAGGAAGCCAAAGAAAACAAAGACTCAGACAGAGACCGAGCCGGAGACGGAGACGGAGACAGAGGCAGAGGCAGAGCAGGAGACTGAGGAAGAGACGGCGGCACTTCTGCCTCTGTTCTTGTGCGCTCTGTTGAAATGACAGGCTGACAGCAGAATTCACACTTCATTTGAGGCACCTCACGCTTCGCTCCCATACCAATCCCAATCCCAATCCCGAACCAAAAAAAAACCCAACCCAAACCCAGTCGCAGTTCCCTTTCCCGAGTGCTAATGTTGCGCATAATAATTTTGTACTAAATTAAATAGTGCGTGGGTCGTGGTCTCTGTCTGTCTGTCGGTCTGTCTGTCAGTCTGTCTATCTGTTTGTCTCCGTCTGTCCGACTGTCTGTTTGACTGTCTGTCTGGACAACATGTTGCTGCCTCCTGCCTCAGCGGCGGCATCGTTGTTGATTCGTTTTTCATGCATGCCGCGAACGGCGACTCAGCCACTTGAACGTGAAAGGATATAATTTAGTTTTTATTGCACGTTGTAAAGGTTTCTTTTTTTTATGTAATTTTTTCTTTTTGCTGCTGCTGCTGCTGCTTCTGCTGTTGATATGAAGTGTACACTCAGAAAAATAGCAGTCGTAAATTTTTAAAAATCGCTTTCAGAAATTATTTCTAGCATAATTTCTATATAAAAAAAAAATATTCTAAAAATAATTATTATATAGTTTTATTTTTTCAGAAAAATACCTTCTAATAGTTTTTTTCCCCAAATAGATTTCTTAATAACCGTTTTTTTTAAATTCTCTTGTGAAATCCAGAAAACAATAATTAAATTTGTTCTTTATATAGCTATGTTAGAGATATATTTTTCTAAATTATTTGGTTGGAGTTTAGTTCTTGTTTCCCTCGGAGGGAAGTAGATTAAGTAAGGAATGTAGTCGTAAAATCTTAAGTTTTAGTATATTAAATGAAATGAATTTAAAAATTAAATTAAATTTGTAAAGGAAAGTTATTAATTTATTTAAAATATTAACTTACATACTAACCTTAAACTATATAGATAGGGATATCTTTTTAATCTATATATAGTCCATATATATCATCTAAAAATGTTGATACTATGAATTATTAAAATTGTATTCAAAAATGTAAGTCTACTTAAAGCCATAATTTACTAAAATATTTAATTAATATGATTAATATGAGCGTAACTGGAACGATTACTGCTATTAAAAAGAACATCTTTGTTAGCTATTTTACCCAATTTTCTAAAATTTAGCTGAGGTTTTTTCTGAGTGTATATGAGTGTGGTATACAAGTATTACTATTTACTTATGAGTGTGCGTGTGTGTGTGCTAGTATAAACATCAGTTATGCGTGGCATGTTTGTTTTTTTAAGGGTCCTTTATGACTCTCGCAGTTTGTCTACTCAACTGTTCAGTTGCTCAGTTGTTCAGTTGCTCAGTTGTTCAGTTTCTCAGTCGACTCAGTTGCTCAGTTTGGTTTTTGTGTTAATTTATTGATGTGCCGCTCATCGTCACGTGTCCGACGAACGTCTCCGTTTCGAGCCCGGCTCTCTTTGATGTTCCATAAATCACAGCTGGTTTTTAGTATACGGTTTCTCTCCTTTTTACGACTAACTAAATTAAACGACTTTTTTTTCTGTGGATGCGTCGCAATCTAAAATACTCGATAGAACTTTATTATTCTTTGCATGTTACGCATACAACTTTTTATCATGGTCATAAATTTTAATTCATTTTAATTCTTTTCAACTTAAAACTATTGATACAAAATGGAAAATATAAAAGGCTTTCATTTAGATTAAGGAAAAAATAGATTAAGAAAAAGTGTGGAAATTATACGGTTTACAATTATATTAATAAAAATATGTTGAAAATAAGATGCTAACATTTATTTTAAGATAAATATGCTGAAAATAAGAGGCAAAATATGTGCAAAATATAAGACAATTATATTAAGAAAAATATGGTATGAAGTAAAACATTAAATCTTAATGAAATCATTGTCTGAAACGAATTTATTAAACAAACATTTAATTAATACATAAATCAAGTTGTGTTTATCGATTATTAATAAATAATTCAAATGATTTCAAATGCAATTCTATTTGCAAAAAATTATTAAAAATATTATTGTCTGAGTTGTGCCTATTAAATATTAGCTAAATTAGAAAACAAATGCTGAATATGACGAGTGTCAAAGGCAGACAGAAAATGCTCGTATTCGAGGAACTAATTGAACGGGTCCACAATTCACTATCAAAAGAGGGACAAGCATGAGGCCAACACTTGAGTCTTGAGTTGAAACTGGGAACTTGGGCTGACTGCTGACTGGTGACTGGTGACTGGTGACTACCTAGAACTCAATTTAGGCTTCAGCAGCAACGACAACAGCAACAACAATAATACTTAAGGACACTTGAGTGCAGCTCCAATTATGGAAAAACTGCCGACAGCTTCACGCAGCTCTGCCCAGCGATTCATAATGAAAACATTTAACCTGTCGTCAGCAACATCAGCACGAAAATGATGCCGATTCTCTGACAGCAGCACCATCATCATCATCATCAGCAACAGCAACAGCAACAGCAGCCACATCAGCCAGAACGGGGCAACATCCTCCCAACGTGGGGCACTCATAATCAACTTTAAATGTCAGACAACGTCGAGAGCAATTTTGTGGTACCTTCTTCTCGCTTTCAATTATATATCGCGCATCGCTATGATCCTTCGAGGAAGTGGTTAGAGAGTCGGCCCCAAACCAACGAGCCAACAAGCAGCCAACAAACCACTTGAGCACAAACAATTCAACAAAAACTTGAATTGACAGCCCCCAGTTTGAGTTTGAAATGAGTCGCGTTGAGCTGAGCTGAGTTGAGTTGCGCCGAGTTGAGTTGAGTTGAGATGAGTTGAGTGCATAATACACCTTTCCTTTTACGCTGAGGTCTTGGACCTGAACCTGGACCTCGATTTCGATTTCGGCTTGGATTCGGTCTTCGACTCTGGGGCTCCTTGTTGTCATTAATGAGACGTCTTCTTCAGCCACAGCAGGCCGCGCAGTCATTTCCACTTCAAGTTGTCAAGCCAAACACAGCCCCTCATCATCTTCCAACATTTTGTGGCAGCTTGTGTTTTCGACATTTCGGGCATTATGTCGCGCCTATTTTTCAACAATTACTCTCTCTATATATCCCTCTCTCTCTCTCTCTCTTTCTCTCTCTCTGTTGCTGGTCGCCTTCTCTTTGATCTTACGCTTCACTTCTAATTTGATTATAAACGCACACCTCACACTCAAGAAGGCAGCCCTGCTCTTTCTTTCTTTCAACCTCTCTAAGCGTCTTCATTTTCAGCCTGAATGCTTGTTGGCAGCACTTCCACAAAATACTCTAACCCCCCACACACACTCGCACACTCGCACACACACACACACACACACTCTACTACACTCTCGACTCCATGCCGCATTCTACGGGCTGATTACTACGCGCCGCGGCGCACTCAATGACGCGTTGAAAGTGCCATAAAAAAAGGACATGAAGACATTGAAAAAGAACCATACTCAGGCATACAGTTAGAGAGGGGGTGGGATGGGGGGAGGGGAGGGGAGACCCTTGTGACTTGGCCCTGGGTTACGTGCTGACAGCATTTTAAATGAAATGAAAACGATGCTTTCATCGTTTTGCTAAACTAAGCAGAAGTAATGTCACTGAACTACATGGGCAGCTCTCCAAGGGCCACAGCCATTTCTCCTTTTCTCCTTTTCTCCTTTTCCCATTTTGTCGACTCGATAAATTCGTGAGGTGAGCTGAGCTGAGGCTAATGCGATAACATCCTTGTCTATTGTCAAGACTAGGTTCATAAATGCAAATGGAAACTTTAAGTAGTAACTGTATATATTGATTATCTGCAGATAGTTCAAATCATATCTCCCACAAATAATTTGCATAAATACAAATAACTTTATATAGTCCAAGCTTGTATATATTGTTGAAAGTTGATTAGCTTTCAATAGTTCCAATCATAACTCCAATAAATGTGATAAATATACTCCTCGTCCCTTAAATCAGTTTTCTATTGTTCACTGCTTCCAAACCAATCCAGACAAGCGACTTAATTCTGATCTTCAATTAATGTATATTTATTTGCTTCAGTTTGTCCGGAATAATTATTTAATACCAGGCTTTTAAATATTAATAAAAAAGGAATTTTAAAATGGCCTGATTCCACTATGATCATTTCTTAAATTCTAAATTGGTCACCAAAAACTCTTGCAGCAGTCATAATAAGGTTATAAGTTGATTATCTGTAAATAATTCACATCATATTTGAAATACAAAAAAACTCTGTAAGCAGTTAAGTATTTTTACCATCATTTCAGAGAAAAGCACCTATAAGCAATATATATATTATCAGTCCGCAGAGTTCATTTTCTCACACTTTTCCTCTCCTGCCACACTCTGTCACTCCCTCAGACAATCTGAGCTAATTAGCAATGCCATTTGATGTAACAAATGTTACACATTTGATCAAACTAGAACCCGTCTGGCACAATTTGTGTTGGGAAAAGGGGTTAGTTTCTGAACGTAAGAAACTTTTATTAATGTCTCGAATTGCATACAAATTTTTGGGAAATTCGGTTATTTTGTGGGCAATCAGTCAATTTCAAGCAAACAAAAGTGAAATGACAAACCCACAGCAAAGAAAAAGGGTTAAACTTGTCGTCGAAATAAAGTATGCCCTCTGGCAATATTCTCGAGCCGCATTTTGTTTAATGTACTGTTACCCTTGGCAACAAGTTAACCAAAAATTTGGTAACGGTTTATTCTCAAATTTCATTTCAGCTAGGAGCAAACATTTTATTATACTCTTATCCGACTTTGGGGTGGACTAATGCAGCCATAAATCAGCTTTCAATATATGCCACTTGAGAGGTTTGTCATTAGATTTCCCATTAAAATAAAAAAACCTGAAGTTATAATTAAGTGTAAGCGGATATCCGATTAATTAATACATTTTGTTGACCACTTTGGGAAAAACATATTTATTTTGCAGCCAAATAAGCTCACTGTCTGGTTTAGAAAAATAAAAAAAATAATAATAAAAAAGTATGTTTTCTGCTTTTGGTTAGCTTGTGAACCATAAATATCCCTTTAACCAGTTAGGAAAAATATCATAAAATACAAAATGAAGTACGCTCGACGTGTCTCGGACACTGTGAAATTTATGTGACAATTTTGTGCAGGATAAATGTGAACCAGGAGCCGAGTCAGGACAGAGTATAAAGAAGGATGCGACTCTCATTCGTCGTAGTGTTTTTTGCTGTTTTCCCCCCCAAAAAATTAGTTGGGTTAAAAGGCACGCACAGGACACCCCAGAAGAGGGACGGGGAGGGTGGGGGAGCAGGGGCAGTTGTCTGGGTGCGGCTGCGGGTTGGTTGCCCGCTGAAACTAACGAACTAACCTAAAGCTGAGAGAGACAGAGACAGACAGAGGGAGAGAGAGGCGAGGAGTGGAAGCTGTAAAATTGCTGGGCATGTGGCTTGGGGCAACTTCAGCACTTGGTCGTTGTCGGTCATGTTGCATAAATCTCATTTGGGCTTTATTTACTCTCAAAATGTTCCCGTTCAGATTGCTTTTGTTTTTGCTGCTGTTGTTGGCGTTGTTGTTGGTTGGCTGGCTGGCTGGGGCTGCTCTGGCAAATAAATTCATTTAGTGGCATTTAGTGCCCCCATTCACCTTATTGTTTGGGGTCGCTCCTCTGACCAGGACTTCTCCGCGTCCTTCCCTCTGTGTGCGTGTGTGTGTGTGTGTCTGCGCTGTGTGCATTTTATGGCAGTTTCTGCGTTTTTGTGGCCAAACATGAAGTGAAAATTACACACAAACACTTGCACACACTCACACACACACACATGTGGAAATTGTGGCGCAATTGTTTTGCCTGGGATATGTTTGTGTATGTGTGTGTGTGTGTGTGTGGGTTATATGTGGTGGGATTTGGCTTTAGTCGGCAGTTAATTTTCATATTTTCTAGCCACACTCGCTTTCGTTCCCCCTCACAATCCGCTCTCCTCTCCACTCCTCTGACACGCCTCTCCTGTGTGTGGACATTTTGTCGTAAATAAATATAACAATTTATTTAGATTGCAATGACAGGCGGATGCTATTAAAAGCGCAATTTATGTGTCTTTCTGTGGGGACTGATGGCCCATCGAGGGCTGCAGGGTTGAGCTTTATGATGTTGCAAGCCAAATGCATTGCATTTACCGCAGCAACTTGTGTCCTTATGGGACTGCCATTGAGATTAGAGCAGTGAATTATATGCCACACCAAAGCATACCAGAAAGTACAAATTTTAGATTGGGTTAAATTAATCACTGCATGCGAAGGGCAATCAATGTAGTTTAAATGCATACAGTAGCCCTTCAATGTATTTATAAAAGTGGCAACTAAGCCTCAGGTGCCATATGATTCCGCATTATAAATATATCTACCAGCTGAAAAAAAAAAATTACAGCATATTAAACAGTTGGGTTACTTAAAAGACATGAAAACAATTGCAATATGTAGTTTTTCTTATAATTTAAATTTAATTTAATTTAAGTTAAACAGAAACAGAAGATTAACACAAAAATTATGAATTTCAAAACCAACTAATATATAAATAGCAAAATATTCTCTATAACATTTAAAAGTTAGTTTTTGTTGTATCTAATTGAGTTGCATTTTTATTGAATACAATTTAAAATTCTTGCCAAGTTGCAACGCTGTTTGATGATGAATATAACAAGAAACTTTAATGGAAAGGAGAGAACTTCACTAGTAGACTTCGTTTACGCACTTCTGAAATGTTTCAACTTATTTGTAAATATATTAAAAATCACAACACAGAAAATACTTTTAATTTGGTGGGTATGCGAAATGCGTTTAACGATATTAATATAAAATTTATTACAGAAAATTGTAAGGGCACATTATGAGCTGCAATTTATGAGAAGAAATACTTTTTGTGCATTATGAAAGCTGGCCAAAAAATCTGTTTCATCATGATTTTTACGATTATTACATTTATTTTTGCCAGTGAGAATGCGAAATTTACGAGCGTTCAAGTAAATTTTAATGCGCTGTAAACGGCAAAGAGCCACAAAATGAAGAAAAATGTGCGATAAAACATGAAAAGAAATATTTTCATGCCTGGCTTTATATGCACAAGCACACACAAAAACACCAATACACAGATGGAAAGAGACAGAGGGAAATACACACACATACACACACACACACACACACACAATATAAATCAACTGTGAACATTTTGTTGCATAAAGTAAAAATTGTTACACACCCGACCCGAGACGAGACCCAAAGCCAAAATGGTCAAGCTGCCCCGAAATTTGTAGAAAATATGTCAAAAATATGCAAATTCCGCTCGAATGCTTTTCGACATGCCACATGGTGTGTGAGATAGTGTTGTTGTTGTTGTTGCTGTTGTTGTTGCTGTTGCTGTTGCTGTTGATGGGAAAACATCTCAAAAAGGTCTCACAGAATTTGTCGCATGCTTCCTTGGTGTACAATTTAAATGCAAATTAATGGTCAGTTAAACTGTCAGGCTCGTCTAACATTTCACTTCTTTTTTCCCAAAAAGTCTGGCAGATTCTGTGGTGTTAATTTGCTGTTAAATCTGGCTGCCCAGCAGCTGTAATTAATTGCCAGTGTTTAATTTGGGTTAATTTTATTTATGGGTGCTCGTTAATTACATTTTTTTTCTTTCAACAGCAGCAACGAACAACAAACTTCACACAGCCATCAGCGGATCACACAAATGCAATCATAAAATGTCATGCCATGCCACAGGTTCAGCTGCTGCTGACTGCCCCTCACACTCCTCTGAGGCACCAATTTTGAAAACTGGCGAAACGACTTTTACTCGAGTCCTTTGTCGCACCGAACAGTTGCATGTGACACAGCATCTGACAGGACACTTTTGACAGCACAGACAGCAAGGACTAAGCTTCTGCTAATGTCAACAGCAAACAGTGAAAACTGTGCAAAACAGCAAAAACAAAAAACAAAAAAAACAAAACAGACAAAAACACACTAAATAAAAATTCAATTTAACTTTTGAAGAAGCTAAAATACTCTACGAATGTTCTTGTGTTTACTTTGTATTTAATTCATTTATATTTACGCTCTTGATGGGTCATAAATCATTTAAAAATTATATATAAATATTTTTTTATAATGTTTTAAGTGCTTCATTTTATGGAGAGGCATCCCATGCGTACAGCTTTAATTTACCAATATTTTACATACATACATAAAGAATAAATAAAACAAGACATTTTTCGACTAGATTCCCAAAAAAAATCTTTATTTAATATTATTTTTCAAAACTATTTGAATATCATATTGAAATATTTTGTGCCATACTAAAGAAAACAACTTTAATTGATATTATTTATAAGAAACTATTTGAATTTTATTTTAATAATTATTTTGACGATATTGAATAATTCATAATTTAAAAACTTTGATTTAAAAATAATTTTAAGAACTATTAAAATATCATTTTTTATTTATATTCATATATATTATATTTAATATGATTTTAATAATTATTTTCACATTTTAAAAAAAATATTAAGTAAAAGTTTTCTTTTGTGAGCAATTTGTCTTTTTAGTAGACTACACTACTGTGGCCAATACTTTTGGAAGCGACTGTCTGTCCTGCACACATATAAAAAACACAGAAACTTAAAGAAAATAAAGCTGAATCATTTTCGAACAATTTTGTATGTTCTTGTTAGCGAAATGAGAATCCATAAAAAAGGAACAATGAAATGTGCCCAATCTTGGCTATACAAACGGCTCCGTTTATTCAATGCACCCTTCGGTTTCAAGAGCACAATAGAAAAGGAGCGAGATATATATATATATATGTGCATATAAGAGAGAGAGAGAGAGAGAGGAAGAGGGAGAAGGAGAGTAGAGTGGGAACAAAAGACAGCAAGAAGCAACAGTGACAGTGGCACTGGCAGCTCTCTCTGACACTGACAGTTGTCAACTGCTGTTGTTTCTTGGTTTTATTCTTTTTATTCCTCGTCCTATTCAGTGTTGCCAGTTGTTGTTGCCAGTTGTTGTTGCTGCAACTGCTGCCTGTTTCTGACGCTTTTCTTTTTGTTGTTGTCATATTTTTACAAAATTGCTATCTTGATTTTTCATTAATGTGGCGCATTGTTTTCGTAGTCTCTGCTTTCTTATCGTTGACATTTGACATTTTCAGCATTATGGCTGATTAAACAGATATACACAAATTCACACATTAACAGGAGAATAGGAGAACAGGAGAACCAGCGAACAGGAGAACTCCAAACCTGTATCTTAACCCCCATTAAGAAAATATCATTTTAATTACCTGCTATTAATCAGTGCTCTATTTTGGCTGATTGGGAAACCCTTGTTCGTTCAGAGACGAGCCCAATATGGGAACCACTTTGTTATTTCAATCTACACTTTCGATAAGAATCTACGATGATTGTATAAGTGATGCTCGCTCTTTGGAGTTCGTCGAGTCTTTTGTATAATGGGTATGGCAAGCAAATGGTTATTTTTTTGTAACATGGCCACCATAACACTTTGTATGTAAATTTCGCCAATAAAGCAATTTCTTTTAATGAGCCACGGGCACTCCAGAAGACCTTAACTATCACATAAAGTAACAAAATGAATTAGGTCCCGACATGATGGGCCCCTATCACCGAGACCAACCGCTTCCAGCAGAAGCGCGGAAGTAATTGAGTTAAATATGCACAAGATGACAGCATTAATTATGCGCAGACCGAAGAAGAGGAAAAGAAAGAGTTAAATGTGGTTGTTTGTTGTGGCAAAGCATACGCTGAAAATGTTATATACAATAAAAAAAAAAATAAGAAAAAACATAAAAAGAACCCAGTCCAATAAAATGCTTACAAATAAGTCAACGGAACTCTACTTATCAACATCATGGGAACCGGCAACTGGCAACTGGCAACTGGCAACTTGCAACTGCCAACCGGCAACTGGCAACTGGTAACTGTGAACGGGTAACCGGTAACTGGTAACTGTGAACTGGCCCGCACTTAAGACTATTACTATCCACCTTATAAGGGTTGCTTGAGAGTGAGTGCTCCTTTGATAAACACTCGAAACTCGTACGCATAACAAATTTGATAATGAACTATGAAATTTCGGGTAGCACAAAAGTCTGTCACCCTTTTTGTGGCATTGCCTAACTGCGTTGCACAACTGACAGACACGGAATTTATTTGCTGTCATAAATATTAAAATAACAATTATTGCCATTTAACAAAAGGGTGTGCGGTGCTAACAAACCAGCCAGACTCCCAGACAAACACAATTCCCGGAACTGTTTTGCATATGTCCAAGACAGCATATTTCATCTTTCAATTGTCATAAATTGTAATCAAGCAGCAAATTCGCAAATAAGGGTGTATTTATCTCTCAAAATCAGTGGCAGTTGCAGCTAGTCGAAAATGGGAAATAATAAAAATAAAAAATATACTTTAGATGAAGTGAACTTTAGTGTTAAACAGAGATCAACCTGAAATATTTATTTAGTTTCCTTAAACTTGAAATGTTTTAGTAGAAAGCATTCAATAATTTCGTCTAGAATTAAGATACTTAGTTAGGTATTCTCAAGGAATCCGCTGGAAAATGGTATGTGAGACCACAGTCTTGAATTAAAACTTTCACATCGATGTCTTGGCCAATTTATCACCATAAACGCGGCCATTTATTTGATTTAGCAATTTGTAAAATTTTAATGTGCTTCAAAATGAAATAAATCTCCAACTGTGGATTGAGTGGCTGCTGTTGCTGTTGCTTGTGCTGCTGCTGCTGCTGCTATTTGGCCGAGGCATGAGGCGCATAAGAAAAACGGGGGCACGTCCAGTGAAATAAATTAGGCACAGCTGTGCCACAAATGGTGGGTGGGTGGTGGGGTGGAGGCAAGGCGGCGAGTAGGTAGCCTACGTCCCAAATGGACGTGTGCCTAATTTGGGAATGCGTGCTGAGGGGATTGGGCTGTGGGGGAGGGGATTGAGTGGCACATAAACATAAATAAGTAAGACAAATAAAGTGTCTTGACACGAACGTTTAGCACCAGAGCAGCGCATGAGCTACAAATACGTGAATGAATGAATGCCTGCTGAAGATCCAGCTCCTCCTGCTCCTCCTGCCCCTGCTACATGCCGCACAAAGTTCAATTGCAGAGCATGACCCCAAAGTGGGTGGCATTTTGGGGCCTGGAATAGTTCAGTGCTGTGCACTTGTCGCTGTCAATTGCCATTTATTTGTTGTGATTTGTGTGTGGGGTGAGTTGGGGGACAAGCAGCATATCAAATACAAATTGACAGCTGACACGTTACAGCCCCCAGTCCCCAGCTCCCATCCAAAACTAAACTGGAGGGATATCAGGCAATGACAGTTGCTTTCGGTCTACTTCCGACTGGGGAACTATGTAAGTTAAGTAACTGACGTCATGCCTTCTAGCATGCTTTCTAGCAGGTGTTGAGTGTGCTTCCGACTTACATTGCCTGCCATGATTTTTACTTGCACTCAAGTCAGTCGTCGAACGACGTTGTCCGCAAATAGTTCCTTCCGTTTCCACTTGAGTTGCTTTTATTGTTGGTGCTGCTGTTGTTGTTATTGTTGCATGTGTTGTTGGCAACTGGCAGCATAGCTGTATTTGTTGTTGTTAGCATTACTGCAGACACGCCCCATTGAATGGCAGCGAAACCAATTAATTTGTATGAATTGTGAGAGCTCTACATTATTCTGAGCTGATTAGTTATGCAGCATGGCCGTAAACTCGTATTCAAATAAGCGCGAAAATAAATGAAAGGCAATGCCGACACAACGCTGAATAAATAACAACCAAAATTCAGTCACGCAAAAGCACTCGAAGCTCAAATGCCCTTCAACCAGCCAACCAGCCAACCATCCAAGCAGCCAAGCAGCCAAGCAGCTCTAAGAAGACCAGGAGTATGGCCCAGGATAGTCAGGTTGCAGATCGATATTCAGTAGCTGACAAAAGTATTGGCACATTCAATGGTTTCCCACTATAACCTATTAATATATCATATTAACTAAATATTCAATTTATTTCAATTTAATTTCACATATTTAAATATTTTTTTATTTATTTTGTATATTTCTTAAGTAATTTATTTTTATTTTAAATTATAAAAGCAACCAAATGTGTTCCATAATAATAAAAAAAAATCAGATAAATATTATAGTAAAAATATTAATTCAAATCGTTATCAAAAATAATATTAAATAAATGCTTTTTTCATGGGAATGTTTGCCAATATTCACATATGTTTTTATATATAAGCCAACGAAAGATATATAAAAAATTTAAAATATATATATTATATATCTTGTGACAACTGATATTAGTCGACGTTAAATAAATAAATAAATGATTAAAAGTTATTTTTGTTTATTAATGTCAATACTTGAGTCCCTATAAAATTAACAAACTATCTTTGTAATTATTTAAGCGTGACTTAACTAAAGTATATTTATTAAAATAATATTCAAATAATGATTCAAGATAACATTAAATATAAGTTCGCTTATCCATTTAGTAAACAACTTTACTGTTGCCAATACTTATGCCAGTCACTGTCTACTTTTAGCAGCATAAAATTTTACAAAAATGTATTTGAATTTGTAAGCAGCTTAAGTTGAGTTTAATTCGATTGTAATGAGATACAATTTGTAGAATAAGTCTGAAATATAAATTGAAATTGTAGGTAAAATGGTAAAATAAAATGTGTACCTGTGTCTGCTGCAAGTCGAGTAAAACTTGACTACTTATGTGCATATTATGTGCATATATAGTCAATAGTACCCGAAACTGGAGAGTGCATACAAAGTGACAAGCGCAGAAAAATTATGACTGTCGACCACTTTTTGCATATGACTGTGTATAATTTTACAATTAATTATGAAATATGCCACACAAAAAGACCAACTATAAAGGAGAGTGAACTGAAAAAAAAACGAAGGAAAACAAACCAAACCAAGCCAAGCAACAAGCGAGAAGGGTGTGATGTGGGGCAAGGGAGTCACTACAAATTGCGCACTGCAGATGGTGGCAGGGGCTGTGGGGGGGAATGGGAGCAGGGGCAGGAGCGGAACCGGGAAACCGAGTGCTGTGTATAACTATGACTAAACAAAACGATACGAAATGACACGCTGTCAACGTGGTTGGGCCTACAACATTGACTATGCTGGCCAAGTTGGTAAGTTGGCAGTTGGCAGTTGGCAGTTGGCAGTTGGTAGTCGCCAAATTACAATAATAATAACAGTAATAATGAAACAGTAGCAGCCACACGACAATGCGACAAAGTGGCAGTCTCATTTCCAGTCTCAGCAACGAACAGAATTTCCCCTCCCTCTTCTCTAGCTCTAGCCCCCTTCTGGTTTGGGCCTAGAGCGAACAAGTCAAACGACGATTAACGCTTGGCTGATTGCCGCTGCTGCTGTTGCTGCTGCTGCTGCTGGCTTTGGCCTGCGGCTCGAAAAGTGCTGGTCATAAATTACACAATGAAATGAAAAATGTTTGCCAAAGGGAGTTTTTCTTCTTTTTTCCTCTCTCTCTCTCTCTATTTTTTCCATGTGTCGCTTTGGGTCAGAGCCTGGAGGTCGCCACGCGGTTCGGTTCGAGTTCGGGTTCGGTTCGACTTAACTTTATGAGTTTACAGTTATGGAGTGTGTGGTCAACTAACTCTGTTTCGAACAAACTACGGCGAATGCATGTCATGCAATGCGTCATGAAGCTTGCCACTTTTTGTTGCATGTTGCATGTTGCATGCTGTTGTTGTCGTTGTATTATTAACTAGTTAGCAACATGCAAAGCCAAATGGCTGCGCTTTGGCAAACAACTTGGCAGTTAGAAATCGCCACTCTTACATCACTATCATCATCATCATCATCGTCGTCATCGCTCCTGGGCAGACCCGGGTTGTGGATGAGGAGAGGGCGGGGGGGTTCTTTCATGTGTCGCCCGTTGCATGTCGGCCGGCATTTATGATTAAGTGCGCTACATATTAATATTATCGTGCGACTTCACCTGGGCTTTCAATGGTCTTTTCTGCAGACAGTTTGTATGCTAATTTGCGAGTACTCATTCCCGCACCCATACCCATACCCATACCCGTATTCGCATTCACACTCACACACATATACACACTCACAATGCTTTATTTAACTGTTATTTTAATTTATGGCAATTTTATGCGAGTGCGCAGCAAATGCTGAAGTTGCTCGCTCGACTCTCAAATCCGACCACATAATAATAAAAGCGGAAACTATTGTATTAAGTGTTTGATTTATGTTTTTAGTCAATTGTTTTATTTATGAGCTTGCACTGTGCATTGTTCGAGCCTTTGCCGTTTGCCTTTTGTGGCAACCAGTTTTGGGGAAGTGAACTTTGCTCCGGGGTCGCAAGTTAACAATTGAAGTTGATTTGTTCCTCTCAACCCGCACCAAACATGTGTAGAGCAAACATTTTACCGGAATGGGTTACGAAAAGCCAAGGAATTTGTTTAGCATTCTGCTCAAAATGATTTAAATATTTCCACTCGCATTAAATTGTGCAATAATTGAGAACAACACGAAGAAACAATTTATCATTTGATAAACTCAGAGAAAATAAAATCTTTCTTTTTATTTTAATTTAAAAAATATATTTGCTTAAGATAAATATAAATATATATATAAAGAATTAATTATTACATAAAGTTTATATATTTTCTCCCTGTTAATTCTTCATTTTACTCGCAAATGCAGTAATTTTACAATTGATCCGTTTTTTTCTTTTGCTGATTGCTGTTTTTAAGAATTACCTTCGATTCAATTTAAATATCTTTTGCTATTTGTTTATAATTATTGTATCCAAAATATAAATAACCAACTGTAACTTTAAATTGTAAAATATGTTTGCCCAATTTATACAAAATATAAAGTTTTTTCCTCTGCCCATTCTCCATTTTATTCTCAAATAGATTAGATTAGAAATTTGGAACGGAGCAAATGTTTTTGTGGACTGACTTCTGTTTTTAAAAATCACTTTCGATTCCTAGCATGCACGACGACACTATTTACTTTTGTGGTCATCATCATCAACATCATTCATCATTTTAGACAAGCCCCGGCAATTTTCTCACACTTTAAATTGACACATCACAGCCCCAAAAAATATCTGATAAATTAGATCCTGATGACTAAACATAAGTACGCTGATATTACTTGCCTGTTTTCTTTTTCGCGTTAGCAGACCAAAATAATGACCAGAACTAGAGATCAACAACCAGCGAGCCAAAATTGGATGTGGAAATGGAAACCAATCGGTCATTGTCAAAGCGAGTTGCAAGCACGCACATTTCATCAATTAATTATACAAGTTGAGTAGGAAAAATACATATAAAGTACATATATACATACATAAGCCAATGAGATTGCATAAAATAAATGTGAATATGGCCAAATATGAATATGTTTGATTGTTTGTTTGGCTGTGTGTGTGTGTGTGTGTGTGTGTGTGTGTGTGTGTGTATGTGGCAACGTCATCAATGTAATCATCCTGAGACTCTGACGAGCGACTGTCAGTTAAAGTGATAGAGCAGCAGCGACGAGTCCAAATGATTGCCTCCATGACTTGGCAGCTCTCCCTCTTTCTCTCTCTCTCTCCCTCTCCCTCTCCCTCTGCGACTTCCTCTCTCCGCACTCACTCACTCTATCATCGTCTCAACATCAGCGACATCATTTATCATCAACCTGCCTGTCAGTCAAGTCACTGGGTACAAAAAATTACCGCCCTCTCCTCCTCCCCCCAACACACCACGCATCACATTGATGGAAGGACTGCGGACTGAGGACTGAGGACTCTGATGACTTGCCTGCTGCAGTGTGTTATCCTTGGGTGTGCTGTCAAAAAATTATTATGCCTATTAATTTTAGCCATGCGGGCGTTGCCTGCCCCTTTATCCAGTTCTCAGTTCTCGGTTCTTGGTTCTCGGTTCTGTTGTGTTGGTGGTAAATTACACAACAAAAAATTATGTTTGGCTTTTGCCAGCGCCAAATGGGCGTGCCCAACTCCCTTCCAGCCCTCTCTCGCTCTCTACGCTGTCGCTTAAGACTTATTTTGCCTCATTCATTTGGCAGTAATTTATCCTGTCATGCTGTCATTATGACAAACAAAAAAAATTGTGAAGAAGAAATAAACGCTTAAAGCGGGCGAAAAAAAAATTATTTATTGAAAATGATTATGCACAGGGTCTCTGTGATGGAGTAGTGGCTTCTTGGGGGTGGTTGGTAGGTGGTTTCCTCTTCTTGCACCCCCTCTTATTTTTTTGTTAATGATTCGCTGACGCCTTGGACTTGACACATCGATCAAAAATCATTATGACTTATTTGGGGCTGTGTGGATAAGAAAACGTGGCATTCAAGTACACTCGGCAAAATTACAGGGTAGCAATACATATGAAAAATGTTGCACAACAGCTCAAATTGATTACACGCTGTAAGCCATGATATTCTCTGAAGTCTGTTTAGTTTGGACAGTAAGCACAATATTTTAAATATATTTATAAAGTTTAAATATTTAATATTTCTATATCTTTGTGTTGTTAGAGCATATCTCCGTCGATTGATTGATTGATTGATCATTTCATATACACCATTCGGGAAAGATTAATTTTTATTTATATATTTCAAGTGTCTCTAAAATATTAATGTATATTTTTATTGCGTTTACAGGGTATCTGTGCTGTGTGATTGACTAGTATTTCAGCTGGCTTTTGGGCATGGCTGTTATCGTTTCAGTGTTTTCAATAACTAATCAATCTTAAGTTTGACTTGATGTCTGCGCTGCACGCGATGACTTATTTCGGGTAGTGTTTTTTCTTTTGCTTTTTATTTTTATTTTGCAGCAGCAAGAGGAAGAGAAACAGGAAAGTTTTTTCTTTTTTGCAGAACTCGGTGTGTAATCGACAACAGTAAAGCAAGTGCCAACTTTTTTGCTGGCGCACATCAATCAGCCTGGGGTGGAAACGTAAGCTCACGTCACTCAGCCAGACAGTCCTTCACTCACCAACTCACCAACGGAGTGAGAGAGACAGAAAGAGTGTGCGAGAGTGAGATAGAGAGAGAGAGAGAGAGAGAGAGAGAGTGAGTGGAAAAAGGATGGAGGTGGGCTTTGAACTTTTGGCGTTGACAGCCGGAATACAGAATGCGGGCGAAATATGTCGATACGAATCAAGCGAAAGTTCAAATCCAATTTTTAGTTTTTTCTCCTCTCTTTTTTTGTTGTTGTTGTTGCACGCCATACAATAATGAATCGATGAAATGCTTTTGGGGGGGGAGAAATATGAAAAACTCGAGCTGGCAGCTCCGCGTACTCTTTTATCCTTTTGGCCCCAAGCACTGAGACTGAACTATAAATGCCCGACAATAAATAACCACAACTTAAGCATATTGCGGCTAGGAGCAGCACCATCTAACCGTCTAACCCTCTGACACTCAGCTCGGCATTCCGCACGCTGCACTCGCCCGTCTAACGGCAGCTACTCTCCGTCAGCCATATTTCATTTTCATGCTCCCAATTGTTTTGCTTTTGACAAATGAGTAAGCTAGACGCTGCACACACTCACACAGAACGACACACACAGAGAGAGAGAGAGAGGGAGAGAGGGAGAGAGTGAGCTGCAGAAAGAGACTCCAGCAGAGACTGACTGACTGCTGCTGCAAGTGAGCGAGTGTGTACAAGGCAAGTCATCAAAATAACAAATAACGACGACTACCAAAATTGATTGCATGTCATTAATTTTCATTTCAAATTACGCTGCCACTATGTCTTGGTCTTTTAGCCTCCCCTATCCCCCCTCCCTCTCCTCGACTCTGTTTTTGGCTCAGATTCTGTGTTTTCCTGCTTGGTATTTGGCCTGCAGCTGAAATGTCAGCCAGGCAGCGTCAGCCAGTCAATGGGCCAAAGTCAAAGTCGTGCCAAAGTCAGGCCACGGGCCAAATGCGTTGTACGTAAATACGTCAAAATGCCATCGCATGCTCAAATTGTTATTAGTCTGTGTGCTAAACAGTTAACTGGTCCCAGCCACAATGGCTCTTAACCCTAAATGTGATTTAACAATGTATTGATGGCTACTTTTTAGCAGTTAGTCCAACTAAGTCCAAAAAAATATGTTATTCAAGATATACAACTAAAATCACAATTTATGTCAATAGTCAAATCTATATTCTATATATATTCTATATTTATTGACTATATTACTATATTATTGTAATTATTGATATATGCCATGGATGTTAGCTCTATTTACTCAACCTAAACTTTGAAAAACTGTTTTATTTTGCAGGGTATTTCGCATCCAATGTGTGCAAATATTTCAGTTAGTTCTGCTTGCACAATTGAAATTGAGAGTACCGACAATGTTGCTGGCCGATTTGTAAATTATGAGCAAAGACGTCAACTGTCAACTGCACTGGCAACAAACTGCAACAAACTCAACAGACATGGCCAAAAGCTGCTGCGGCAGTTGGGTTGATGATGTGGATGTTGCAGCTGAATGTTGCTGTTGCTCATGTTAATTGTGGATGAGGCTACCTACTAAGTCTGTGCGTTGTTGAGTGGCCGAACTGGAGGAGTCGTCGGAGCCACAAAGCTCGAGTCCGGGCCGAGTCAGAGCACAGCAGCCAACTGACATTTGACTGTCAGATGCTGTTGGCTCTCATTCGTTAATGTCAGAAGCAAGAGTTAATCTCGCGTGCATTTCAAAACAACTCTGAGAGACAGATGGACAGAGACATAGAGACAGAGAGAGAGAGAGAGAGAGAGTTGGAGAGAAAGAGAGAGTCAGAGAACGAGAGAGAGTTGACTCTGTAGGTATGCACTGTCCAGGAATATATAGATTCTTTTTTTTCTGTGCAAGAGCCAAAGCAAGAGCAACAGCAGCAGTAGTAACTGGCTGACTGACATACTGGCAACCACCAGCAACAGCAAAGGCAACAGCAACTGATGGATGCCTGAAAGCCAGCCTGCAAAATGAATGAATGACAGGGCAGGCATGTGGACCAACTGGCTGTGACTCTTACTCGTACTCGTACTCTGACTCTGACTTTGACTCCAACTCGTAGTCGCACTCGAACTCATAGTTGGACTCCATGCACGCAATGACGTTCAATGATGGCACTAACACAAACGTGGAGAGTGGAGGCCAACCGCGTGATAAGTTGCCTGGCCAACTGACCAACCATCCTGCCAGCCAACTGGCAAAGGGATAGCTACACTCAGAAAAACAATCGAACTGCATTTTAGAAAATAGTCATATTTTTGACGCCACTGGTAAACTTATTCAACAGAAGCACTATTTCTAAAAAAATAAGGTTGTGTCTCTCTAAAAACCATTTGTTTATTATTCAGAAAGTTTAGTTTTTTTTTAAACACAGTTTTTGTTTTCACCATTTCCCAATTTTCTAAAATCTGTTTTCTATTCTTATTTTTAAACATTAGTATTTTAACCATTTCAAGATCGAATCAATTTAGGGTGTCTTAAATAGTATTTGAGTATTTAAAATAATTAAATGAATATATAATAATTAAAAAATATTTCAGGTAATATTAACCTTAATAAAAAAAACTGCAATTAAGCAAAAAATATCATGAAAAATATTTTCTTGTATATTTAGAAATTATTTCAAAGAGATTTTCATTTAATGTAGATATTCTAACTTTTATGAGCTTACTAAAATAATTATTTATTTATGAATATTAATATCAGAAAACAAAAAGTTTACTTTTTTTTATAAAATTCTTCTACGTATTTATAAATTTATGTGCAAATCTTATAAAATCTTCTACGTACTTGTGTAAAGTAAGCCATCTATAATTATGCCTTAAATTCAGTGTTATTGATGACATTGTTTTTGTTTCTCTGAGTGTATGCGAACAGAAGGCAGCAGAGAGACTGTGAGCCAGAGCAGAGCTGCAGAACAGTCTGTCAGCTGCATTTGCATATGGCTCGCATTTTCTGTGGCCCGGCATGCAAAATTGCTTTATGAATTATAAACAATGCTCGGACCGAGGCTCGTTAGTTGCTTGTCTGCTTCATTGCCCCAGTGCACAACGTATATTTGTATTTTCAGACAGGCCTCCCTCCTCCATATACTATCTGCATGTATCTATCATTCAGACTCTCTCCATCTCTATCGCCTTCACTGTCTGTTTGTTGGGGTCCCATTGCACAACTGACAGTGATTATGTCGCCAAGTGACATCCATCAGCAGCTGTGTAATTTATTGCCGTTGTTTGGCCTGCGCCTGGGCAAGATTGCACCCAGTTTATGTACATGGCAAACGTGGGTGCGTTTTGCGTTTTGCGTCAATCCCAAAGCGAGCACAGCCTGCCGGGGTATGGTTAATTACAGGTGCAATTGAGGAATCTGTTTATATTCGCACTCGTAGCTATCTCGTCGAAAGGTTAATGCGCTTATCGAAAGAGCTTAATTAACCGATTAATATCCAACAGCACCACAAAACAAACACTCGTTGAAGATATATTTGTGTAGTAAGTGATGTATTTCCTATGAAATTAATTTTCGCTAAATATTTACATTAAGTTTCGAATCCACCAGCATCTTGTGCTCGACATATTAATTGAAATGGTGCCAAAATGCATAAATATTTGTAGTTTGTTCGTCTTTTCAATTAAGTTGTAAATATTTATGATGCATGCGCATTTTATATGACTTGAAAAAACCCATTAAATCGGGGGAAAAGGTTTTATGAAAAGGCAGAAAGAAATACATCGCGCCAAATCCATTTCCGATAGCAATAAAACACACAATTATAAAGCAGAAGCTTTACATTTCATATATAATATATTTCCAAACGTATTATAAACAACTGTAAAAAATTTCATTGAGATCGTTTCATATAAATATTTAGCCGACTTCTCGAATAAATTTAGTCAGCTATTTCTGGTAAGGATGATTAAAATTGCTTGAGTTTATTTAAATTCAACTCGCTGACTTGCTTGTATTATTTAGAGAATATCAACATTTTATGCGACTTCAACTGTTAAGCATTTGCGGAAATGGTTCGCAACAAGATGCACTTCAGAAATAAGATTAAAAGTAATTTTTATAATTTTTTCGACAAGCGAACGTAGCAAAATAGAAAGAATCGACCCATTTGAGAGGTTTACAATATCAAAGAGCTTTGTATACACACTCACTCATGTGTATATATGATATTTAGCTATTAAATGAATAAAATGTGCAAAAATAAAACGCATTTTGGCTAGCAAGCAATTTCCGTATTTCTTACAGCACTCGAGATGTGCTCAAATCGGATTTCTAACCGAGCAACAACAACAAAAAGCAACAGGAGCTGGAACACATGCAATCAAATCGGAATTGTGAGTGCCGGCGGCTCTCGAGTTAATGATATACACTCACTTGAGGGGCATTATCAGGCACATGGTGAGGACTTTAAAGAGGGTTTCATACATCCGCGACAACAAAGCACCGGTTGCCCCGACCAACGGCATTCGTTGTACGTTGAACGTTGAATGTTGAACGTTGCACGTTAATACGACGAGGCAACATTGTGTCAAGTTGCGCAAATGCTGCAAGGGATTGCAAAGAAAGCAGAACCCATTGAAAACCATCCAAAACTCGAACGCAATACACCCTTTTTAAATGCATACTTGAAATCAAATCAAAAGCATTCCCATGATAAGGGTTAAAAAAAAAAACCAGCAGAAGACGTAAAAGAGAAATACAAATAAAAACAAGTAAGAATGCTGCAGTCGAGTGAGCTCGACTACGCTATACCCTAAGCCCAGCTGTCAAATATATTCCAACTTTATATTAGTATAAAAATGCTTGGATTTTCCTAATCCGATTTCGATAAATATTTGTACAATTAATCTATAATATGTCAAGATTTATTACATATTAATTGGAAGGCAATCGGAAATAGATATGTATCCATATTCGTGAAACAGCAGAAATTATCTGTGCTGGGTAATTGAGAACTTATATTCGAAATTGTAAGTTGCCAGCAGACTAGACTTTTGATCCTGATCAAGAATATGTATAGGAAGATGCTTCTTTCTGCTTGTTGTTACATACCTTTGCTCAGACCCAGTATACCCCTTCTAGCCATTCTGAAGGGGTGCAGGGTATAAAGAGTGCCGCCACTTAAGCGCGGTTTTCAATGACTGAAGTGACTGACAACATTGCTAGGCAATGATTCAATTTCAGCATTTGAGTTTGCAACTGTGAAAACAATTAAACTCTAGATACAAAATATTTGGCTTGCGCATAAATCAGCGTTTTAGTTCTCAATGTTTGATGTCATAAATCCGCTAACAATGCCTTAATGCTTCAGTTGACTTGCTTGTCCCATGGGCTTAGACTCAAGTGTCGCATTATCTGTGCATTTATCTGCAACCCCAGAAGGTATATCCCTAACAGCAGCAGATGTGCTTGTGTCCTTTTTAATGATGTGTCGTCATAGCTTTTTTTACCCTTTGTTATCATTGCCTGGTTGGCATCTAATCTCGTAGCCATTTAATTTGTATTAGAACGCGCCCCAGCTGGGATTAGTTGTCAAAAGAGCTGTGTGGCTGTGTGCACCACCCGCTCTGCTCAATAGTTTCCCACGGCCAGTGTTATTGATCATGTCATCGTTCGATATGTCGGCTTTGTCAAACGGAGCCAATGGCACTTCCGAATCGGTTTTGGGCTCAAGGAAGCTTCCTAGAAATATGCATAAGGCGCTCGCAGTCTTATAAATGGCACATTCGAAACAATAGTTCGGATCGAACCTTGAGCGCTCAACGTTTGTCAACAAGGTGAAAGAAGAAGGCACCCAGCATGGTTCCATCGAATTGAAACTAAGAACTCAGAACTTCAAAGACGGCAAAGGCGGTCGGTCGGTCGGTCGGTCGGTCGTCTACCTACCGAAACGATGAAAAAATCAAGAACTGGGCACAAACTGCTTGCTGCTTGCTGATTGCTGCTTGGTTTCATTCATGGGCCTGCAAATATTTCTGTTCGACAATTTCTTCATAATTTTTGCGGCACTTTTTCTGTGATTCCTTTGTGGCACACACAAACACACACACACACACACAAATTAGCAGCAGTGGCAGCCCTGTCCGGCTAACAAGGGATAATGACCATACAAGTTGTCAAATAAACGCATAATGCCTGAATAACGGCCGACACTTTTATTGCCCTGGTCGTCATAGTAATGAACGTGCCAAATGGCATAGTTGCGAGTATCCTTACGCTCCTTCCACTGAAATGTAAACAGTTTGCATTTCCTTTCTTCAAATTAAATGAAATCCCAATTGTATACAAATCCATGTATGTACATATGCATTAAAGAACAAAAGAACTGTCATTTGTCATGTGGAATTTGCAATAAATTTAGCCTTGAATATCTGCACATTTCACATAGTAATAGTAGGAGTAGATAGTCCCCATTAATCTGTATAAATACACCAGTTTCTACCTAGCTGACTGTATTATTGACGGATTGGTAATTGGTGGTCGGATCAAGGTTAGTGAAGCTAAAAAAACATCCAGATTTATGTATGAAAATTAAACAACTACGGAAGATTGTCGTATCAAAGTTGATTATATTCCATTTTAGGGGTCATTTTAATTTGCTTGATTCCCTTTTAATTTGCCTAGGAAATCCATTTTCCACTATCCCTTTTCTCTGATAAATTATGATTTACCGATTTCTTCTGTCAGAGCTACACATTTACACTTTAGTAAACAATAAATTATAAATATATTAATTAAATATAAATTATTTTGAAAATAAGTAACGTATTCCAAATACTGTCGTTTAAAATTGCTCTGCCTCCGTTGGTTTTTTATACTCCGAAAACTCTGGTGATTTATTCTTTATTTTCAGTTAAAAATACTTTTAGACTATAAATAAATTAGAAATACATTAAAATTAGTGCCTTTTCGTAAATTATACTTTTGAAATATTGAATTTAAAAATAAATATATTAAATATAGAAAATTGTCTGTATTCTGTCAATATACATCCATCTCAATTACGATAAAAACTGTGCAAGCGTCTCATTATTCGCTATCGTATTTGTACAAACTTGGCCTAAACGATGAGTTAAAAGAGGTTTTCGAAGATAACCTCTTACTTACAATTGCTCGCTGTGTGCCGTTGTGTGTAAATTAACCCCGACCACAACCATTTTGAGGCAAAACTAACAACTACCAAATGATGTTGGTATATGGAAAACTTGTGACGTGAAACTGTTGTGATTGACGCGACATTAAATGACAGGCTGACAGACACAAGTTTCTATGACAGGCAGACAGTCAGACAGATAGACAGACAGTTTGACAACGACTTTGTGCAAGCAACAATAGATGTGTTGATGATGCGACCGTCTAATGAATGTCACAAAAAAATACAAGTACTCAACTACTGAAACTCAAACCAAAATCGCATTATTTATTCGTTTGTGTAGCGATACTTATAAGAAGCGGCGTGCCTAGACAGGTTGCACGGGTTCTCCTTCCAGATTCAAGATACATTTTCAATTTGACAGGGAGCTGTGCTTTTGTTGTTGTTAGATTTGTTCGTCAGCAGATAGTTTGACTGTTAGTTAGATGCTACTCTAATTGGTTGAGTCAAACAGTAGGGAGGGCGGAGGAAGAAATGGGTTTTTAAATTGGTATCATTGCATTCACAGGTGATAAATTCAATGATTATCAACACGTTAGCCCGCAACGCTAATTAAAAATGCATAACAGTTTGGCGCGGCGTAAGTTCAAAGGGTATGCCAGTAATCGCTGGCAGGTCGCTTATTGTAGATTCGCTGCAATAATCATAAACAATGCCATCGAATGAGCGTCGAACTATGAAATTGTTGCCCGTCTTTATGGGCCGATCCGCTCTATGCATAGAAATGAATGAATTTCATTTTGGGGGAAACGTGCCCCTTTTTTTATATGCCCCTTTGATATATGAAAATTATCAGAGGCAGACAGACACTTTTGAGCGACGGACCGACCACTTTGTCGGCACATTTTTGCTTTCCTTTTCGACTTTCGTTTTGGTTTTGGTTTTTGGCTTTGGTTTTTTTTTATTTTTTTGGGCTGTTAACTTTGATTGGGCGTCGTTTCGGTTCGTTGAAATGTCTGTTTATATTTTGCATATCAATGTAAATAAGTATAAATAATAATATGGCTTTGGGGCTGGCTTGTTGGCTGTCTGGTTGGCTGGCTGGCTGGCTGGTTGGCTGGCTGGTTGGCTGGCTGGCTGGCTGGCTGGCTGGCTGGCTCTTTGCTGCATACGCGTTGAAAATGATTAACCATAATTTTGTTTTAATATTTGGTAATTGTATAATTTTATGGGCATTTGCATTTCGTACCCGAGCCCCTTTTCAAATTTATGCATAATTCATGTGGCGTATGAGTGATATTTGATTACCTCTTGGGTGTGCCCAAACTGAGGTGAGTGTGTGGGTTTGTGTGTGTCTGATTGGATTGGTGTGGGTGTGTTTAGAACTTTTTAATGTTTTTCGGACATTCATTAATGAGCTGTTAAATAATTTATTTATTATTTATAGTTTTGTTGTTGTTGTTTAGCTTGCCTCGTTTGCAATTCTGTTTTTGAGAGTAAAACGATTTTAAAGCGTTTTTCTTTTTGTTATAAACTATTTCCTGTCGTTTTGGGGAATACATAAAACCCGAATATATCACACACGGAAAATATTTTGAATTTGATTTGTGAATCAAAAATCGAATCAATTGTTATTGAATACATTAGCATCAGTTGTGGCCAGCATTGAAATGCTACATGAGTTTCTTAGATACCCAGAAGTGCCACAAGGTCAGTTGACAGTGTTTGGCTTTTGTCTATTGTCTTGGGATTGAAACAATATGAGCAAACAATCAATTTAAATTTTTTCTTTCTTTTCTTTTTTATTTTTGTGGCCATTTGGGCGTTTTGACTGCCAAAAAAGAAAACCGCAAGTCGATTGCAAACATGTCCTTTGAAGTAACGCCGTTCCGCTGTGGGTCCTGGCTCAAAAATGGAATGTGTGTCACACACACACACACACACACACACACACATTCGCACACATGCTGTCATGCATGCACACGCACAACCAAATTGAATGGATAAAAAAATAAAGCGTAAAAGGAAATGACTGCCAGCCTAAACTGCTGACTGCAACTGACTGGGAGATTGGCCGACTGGCTGACTGCCTAAAAGGCTGACTGGCTAAAAGACGGACTGAACTGGCTGAGATTTAACTTGGCTACCAAAAAAAGAAGAAGCCGCTGCTGCTGCCGCTTCTGCTTCTGCGTTGACATGACAAAAGCGAAGAAGACGAACGAATGATGGGCACGTTGTCGTCGTCCATGTCACCGTGGACTTCAAAGTCGGCCCGTCTCTTCAACTCCATCTCTCTCTCTCTCTCTCTCTCTCTCGCTCACTGTATCTCCGTCTCTGTCTGGCACTCTTGTGCTCACTCCAGTGGTAGCTGTCAAAGATATTTGTATTTCATTTTGATGATGGCATGCGGCTGACTGACTGTCGCTGAGTCGCTGAGCCGATTCAAACGAATTGGAAGCCAAAAACAAACACAGTAGCTGCCTAGCTGCCTAAATAAACGGAGACCAATCAACCAGGCAATAGACGTCGATTGAGGGAGGCTGCAAGGAGAGCTGAGCAGAGCAGAGCAGAGGGGTAAGGGTACCCAAGTGGTTTTCTGCTTCTTCTTCTTTTTTTTTTGGGATGGCACTTCTTATAAAACACGCAGCGTTGTCGGTGATTTAAAATAAATATTGGTGGCTGTCACATTGACAGCAAACAAAATGTGATTGTTCGTTGATTGTTGACATTTTGTGCTACCGTTCGCATCGGCAGTTCACCTTGGCAGTGGTTCAGTGTTCCAGTGGTGCAGTGGTTTCGGTTCGGTAGTCAAAGGGACATATTGAAGATATTAAATTGTCTGGCGTTGTTCGTTGTCGCATTAATAAGCCGACTCGTTGGATCTTTCGTTGCGGTGCGTTGCCAAAAAAAAAAAAGAAAAAAAACAAAAAAACACAACGCCAACAATGAAAAATTTCAAGCTGTTTTTAAATGTTTTATTGGCTTTTTAATAATGTTTGCACATCAAAGAGGGCCGCACATGCGCACACACAGAGCGAGAAGGGGAGATGGAGAGGGGGATAGGCAGAGATAGACAGACAGAGAGAGAGAGAGAGATAGAGAGAGAGAGTCAACAAAAGGCCGTCGTGGACGTGGCCCTCGTTCTACCAAGTTACGCGCTCGAGATCCAAATGAAAGGAAGAAATAAATCCTCAAGTGACATGAGTCAAGCTCTTTGTGTGCCTGCAGAGGCAAGTCTTAGGAGATTGGGCCAGCCGTCGTCGCAGCAGTAAGTCATGGATTATGCCTCGATTGATTTATTTGATAAAACCGTTATAAATTATTTTCAATTAGTGCACCAAATTTGAGAGAGCGCCAGCCCCAGATACAAATATTATTGTTGTGCTTATTTATTATGCACACAATTCGACTAGAACTTTAAGTTTGCTCAATCTTTATGTTGTTCATAAACTTATAGAATAAACAATGCAAATTTATGTAAATCAATCATATACGAAAGAGAATATCTTATTTTTATATATTTTATTTAGTATTTATTCAATGCGTATATTAATATATAATTAATGTAAAAATCAAAAGCTTATTATTGATATTGAAATAGTTTTAATTTTAAATATTTGGCTCTACAATCTTGCAAGCTTTCTTGCTTTACTGATTCTAAATTTATTCAATTCCTAATAAGAATTAAAATAAATCAAATTTATTTATCCAGATTCTTATACAGATTGTTATATACAAAGTTCCACTACTCAACCGGGAACATCAATAATATTTCATTGTACTTCAACATTGTAAAAATGAACTTGATCTTGAACAGAAACTAAGTAAATAATACTAAGGAGCACAGTATGAATGTCAGGATAAACAAATAAATAAGAATGCATGTAAACTATAAACATGAAGTATAGGGTTTAATTTGTCCTATATATTTATTATGAAACAATCAACAATTGTATCATCGACCAATTAAACCAATACGGTTGTTTTTAAAGTCTTCACAGTTGGTTTAAGTTATTATTGAAGCAGAGAATGATAATACAATATTCAAGTACTTATTCATAACTGAATCAGTTAGAAATGCTGCAATCTTTGTCTATATTTATGAATTTTGTACATATTCGAGAACTAAATGCCTTTGGCTTTAATAAAGTTTTCTATATTGTTTTTATTTGACAACTATAAGGTTTTGGCATTATTTAAAGCTCTCAGCAAGTTTCGCCTCCTGCCTATCTCAAATGTCGCTTGTCGCTTTTAATGATAGTATTTCTTATCGATATTTGGAAGAAATCGTTTGTTTAGTTTCTAGCCAACTGAGAGATGTGAAGTGTATCTTTTATTTGTGTCATTGTTTCGGTTGCCAAGTGTGTCTGTTCACTTATCGTATCCTAAAGTGTGCACATCCTGCCAACCCTGCCGTGCGGTCATTTAAGGATCTGCCATATGCTGCTTCCTGTTTGAGCAGCATCTCATGTAGCCACTTTTTGACACTAATAAACCAAGTGCCCAAATGAAACGACCAAATTTACGAGCATGCATTGAACGTGCCATGTCTCTTGAGGGGTTGTTCTGGCTTTCATCTCCCCTGCTCCTACTTTTCCTTATTCAGTGACTCTTGGCTACGCTCTATTAAAAGTATGTATATCAGTGCCCCTAATGTCGTACGTGTGAATTGCTCGACGTGGCGATGCTGGATTCTGGATGCTGATGTTGAAGTTGACGTCGTTGTCAATGTGGGCTGACTCCTGCTGATGGTCGTAAAAAACAAAAGGTCCTGCTGCGGTATTGAGCGGGTAGGGGGGATGAGAGATAGAGGGATTTGTGGGATATAAAAACAGTAACCACCCATGGCTGAGCCCCAACGCTTTTGCTAAATGTTCGATAATTTTGGCCGCAATTGCACTTTTATGACATTTCATGGATCATATATGTTTGCGTATGTGTGTGTGTGTGTGTGTGTGTGTGTGTGTGTGTGTGTGTGTGTGTGTGTGTGTGTGTACTATGTGTGGCAAGCACATAAATTGTAACAAGCTCCACTCCGCATTGTTAGTTATCTGCCCAACATAAAACTCCGACTGCGATAGTCGCCAGCTGTCGTCGACGATGTCGTCTTGAAGGCTTTTAATAACTATTTCTATTACACTTGGCACTCACAGCACGCAGGAGCATAAATGTAATATAAAATACTTGGCAACGTTTTGTACTTATCTCTGTGTGTCCATTCCGAGCATTCTGCTTTTTCCTCGTTTAGGGCTCAGTTGGAGTTGCATCATAAAAAAAAAAAAGAAATAGTTCAGCCAGAGACGAGATATGTATAATATTAAATTTGGTGCCAGGTTTTTTTAAGTGTCCCAGATATTCGCAACATATCTATAAAATGCTGATATGTTAGGTGTCTAGTTTTTTGATATACTTACTTAATTATTTATTTAATGTGGACTAAAAGCAGTTCACTATTTAAAACAAAAACGTTTTGAGAAAACAAAAGTTTAAAATGAAATTTAAAATTATTATTATAGTTACATTTTTAATTTTATTGTGCTTACTTTATTTCCTAATTAAATATGAGAGACCCTAAGTCAGTCTTTGAAATTTATTAAATATATTAAATCGAAATGTGAAATTTAATTTAATTCAGCACTTAGATAAAGATATATGTGATGTTTTGGAAAAGTAAGATGTCAGTAAGATTAAAAAATGAAATAAAATCAAAACAGACAGTTTTTTTTTTGTTCAAGTTAACAATTAAAAATGAATTATTTAAACATATGAATTTCCTGTCAGATTGAATTAAATCTGTTTAGTTTGCTTATTTATTTGTTTAAAATAAATATTTAAAACTGATGTTTTATTTTTGGAAATTGATAAAAATACACAGCAGTTCAACCAGCAAAGTTTAAATACAATTAAAATAAAAATATATTTGTGTTGTACACAAAAATTTGTAATCCCAGTGAACTAAATCTGAATAGTTTTTGTATCTATTTAAATGAATATTTTTGTAAAAATGTAGAGAAACACAGCTGTAAATGAAGTCTTCACCTGAATATGACACATTTTGTGTGCTTGTGGTATTTAAAAGTCGTGTAAAATCAGAAATAATTGTAAGTCAAATGCAAACTTAACCACTAGACAAGTAATAACATAGTCATGTACACGTTTTAGTGTTTAGCTGGAAACCACAAGGCCAAAACTCAAAACTCATTTAAATCAATGCCATTTGCCATTACGCCAGCTGACCAAAAAATGTCATTGATAAACGTCGTATGTCAAATGGGGCGTGAGGTGTCTGAAGGGCGGTGCCCATTCACAGATGGCTGTGTGTGTGTGTGTGTTGTGTGTGTTGTGTGTTGTGGGTTCTGTTGCGTGTTCGACGAAAGCTGTCAAAAATGTCATGGAAAATGTTCAAACGCTAACGCTGACGATGACGATGACTATGACGATGATGAGGTGACTTCTAACTAGCTGTGAAGCTCCTGTTAACGAGCTGTGCCCCACACGATGAACTCACCTCTCCACGCCACGAGCCAGTCATGTGTGAACAGTTAGTTCTGACCGAAATGAGGAGCGGTGGGGTGGGGAGGGGAGATAGCTGGGCCGCATAGGGGAAACTAACCGGCTAGTATAAGTTGTGGTTGTTGTTGTTGTTGCTGTTGCTGTTGGCGTCTCACATTGAAATTAATTTAGCTAGCTTTCAATTATGTGCCACAAACATTCATGCATGAAACTAAGACACGTTTAGCATGGGCACTCGGCGGGGCCCAGTTTGGGGGCAGGGGAACTGCCAAGCGCCAGTGTGACATGACAGGCCTGACAACCCCAACAACATATTGACATTTTTGCTATACATTCCGCACAGCAGGCAGTCAGCACGCCCCTTCCCCCCAACCATTCTCCAAAGACAGCGTTGGAGACCAACAACAACAGCAACAACAACAGCAACGAAACATGTGTGAGTGTTTATGTCGGCGTGTCAATTTTCGTTGTTGACGTGTTGCCAGCCCCGCCTATTTCGACTAACCGCCCGTCTGTCTGTCCGCCCACTCGTCTGTGTGCCCTTCCAGTTCTTTTATTCTGTTCGTTCCATCCGTCTCGTATAACGTGCCACCAAGTTTGACTCGTAGTCGTCGTCGTCGTCGACGTTGCCGTTGTCGCCGTATTTCGTATTATTATTAAATTTTACTTTCGCCACTCAATATGGGAAATGTCATCTGTTTATGATGGCTTTTTGACATCTCTCGTTATTGAATGTGTTTGCCTCTTGTTGTTGTTGCTATTGTTGTTGTTTACCTTCTTCTTCTTGTTGTTGTTGTTGTTCGTCCTCGGCTCTCATAGCATATTTCTTTTATGATTTCTCAGTTGTTGTTCTGGCTGTTCTGCTTTTGCTGCCGCAGACAACTTTGATGTATTTTCAATTTTGCGGTTTTTCCTTTTGGTCTTCTTTCTGCAACTTTTGTGCAGAAGCCAGCAAACTCACCTACAACTACAACAGCAACAACAACAACAACATCAACAACAAAATCAACAACAACAGCCAGTCTTTGTCTGCCTGTTAAGGTTTTGAGCATGATTTTTTACTGCCTGACGGCTTTGACATGCCCATCACATTTATATTGATTTGGCTTGCCGGAAACGAACTCGTTTCGTTAAATAGCATAAATTATTTAAGTACATACAGCCACGGTCAAAATATTAGTAGTAAGATAATAAAAAAATAATAATTAATCAATACTAAAGATACGTAAAAACTTAAAGCTATAAAATGATTACCAAAAAAAATTAAGATTTTAAATATTTCAAAGGCAGTCTATATTTGTGGATAGTACTGAAGCCTTTCTTAATTTTCTAAAAACTAGATATGAATTGTAAATATATGAAAATATTTAATACATAAAAATCTTTTTTTTTAGAATATCCTTTTCCTTAAGTTTATAATAACTTTTAATAACTTTTAATTTGATATACAGAAATAATCACCACAAGGCGTTGGTGCAAAGGATCCTTCAAATGTTGGCCAAGACCTCGACACAGTCTCCCCTAAAGCTCTAAATTATAAGCCGTATTCACATTAAGTTCCCAATCGGTTTGACAGTAACAATGAACCCCTTCGAAATATTAGCTCAGCTTGAAACTATTTCTATAAATTGCATTTTTATCGTATTTTACATTTCCCTTAACCGGTCAAGCATTTGAGTTTTATTGAATTATTAATAAAAGCAGCACTCAGTTATTCAATCAAGGTTTGGTTATGGTTTCTCCCATCAGCTGGTAAGTGGACGCTTTACCATGTGAGACACGATGAACAGTATAAAAAAAAGGTCAACACGCACACGGACAGTAGCCAGTAGTCTGCGGCGGCTACTTAGTGTCAAGACGTGTCATAAACACATCAACTTTACTGTCGAAACAAATAAAAATATAAACTTTGACACACACGCACACACACACACACGCACACACAGAGCAGATATAAAATCAAAGTGGAGAGATAAAAGCAAACACAGCCATAATAGACAACACAAATGAAAGCCAATCGTAAAGGCTGTCAGGTCGAAACAGTGTTCAGGTTTCCAGCTCTTTACATCTCCCTCTTTGTCCCTGTCTATCTCCCGAGGGTGCACACTCTTGAACAGAGCCATAAAAAATACATTTTATTTTAGAAAATTGCATTAAAATTGTCATAAAAGAGCTGAACGAGAGAGAGCGAGAGAGAGCGAGAGAGAGAGAGAGAGAGAGAGAGAGAGACTGCCGAGAGAGCGAGAGAGAGAGAGAGAGAGAGAGAGAGAGACTGCCGGGGAGACTGTGGCGGCTGTCATTCTGTGTCTCAGTCTCTGTGTCTCTGGTGCGGAGGCAGCAACCCAAATCAAATATGGGAAGCTGACAAAATGTGACAATTACTGGGGACAGTTGACACAAAGGAGAGTCGTAAAAACCAAAAGCAAAGTATGTAGTTGGACACGTTGTGCTGAGTGGGGGACTTGGGGCATATAACTTCATAGTCGTGGCAGCTAATGAGTCATTATGGAGTTGTTTGCAGGTTTTAGTAATACTGCGCCCTAAGTTCAACCACTTAATCCTATAAATACCTGATTTCCAAATCCCATAAAAATTATTCGTCTATTAAATTTAAATGACTTAAATGGTGTTCCATTTCCAACACACACACACCCTGATCATAAATAACAAAACAAAAAAGTTGTTCTGTTTTTGTTGAGTTTCATTTTCGACATTTTTAGTGGCATCGAAATCAATTTTCATATCGTTAATCTTGTAAATTATGCATGTCGGATGTCATGTAGTTATTTTGCTATTCCCCCGAGCACAATTTGAGTCCATTTTTTTGGTAGCACCATCAGTTTCAAGTAGGCGTTTTACGAACCTGTTTCAAGTAGGCTTCGGTATCAAAGCTGGGCGCATAAGCATTTTGTTTGCCCAACCTCAATATAACAAGTGTTGAATCGATAAAATAAAAAAGAAACTTACAAAAGACTTTGATTTTATTGTATTTTCAAAGATTTTTATTGACTTCAGTTTGGAAAGTGGAAAAGAAAGGTGGAGAACCCTTATACGATATCTTATTGATCTATCAAATCTTCCATATATCTGACAATGGATAGAATGAAGAAAGGATATATGGATAAACTGGCGGATAAACAGATGCCTTCCAATACTTATGTGCATTTACTGACTTTTTTGATGTGCGTTGCTTTTGTTTTGACAATTTCGAAAAAACAGAATTTGAATAATAAATAACCCATGAGTAGTCACTGATTGAGCAGTGTTCTTTGTAACTAGTTAAAAATCAACCAATCATGTAAGTTATTTTCCATACTTGGTTTAAGAATGCGAAACTTGCTTAGTCAAATTTGATTAGTTTAGATTAATACTCTCTGGTATTCTGCTTAGAAAGTAGCCTGATTTTGTTAATTCCAACATAAGTTGTACTAGTCGTTAACGACGACACATCGTTTGCTAGCTTCATCTATATTGTTAAGCCCGCAGTTTGTACATCTGGTATATGGCGACCCTTGTCAAGAATAAATAAAACGAATGGCCCAAAATGACATAACTGTCAAATTCGTAATTGTTCATATGCAAAGAACCGTAAGAGAAACGAATTTCTTTGCAGCAGCAAAAAGAGGAAAATGTAAAAGAAAAGCTGAGCAACTTAAGCGCAACGAACCTGAAATACTCTGCTTAAGCTGACTATTCCTGTGTCAGCTGATGTTATGATGTATATATGATATTGTGATTGCATCTGAAATATCCTGAGAGATTTAAATGATAATTATTATTCTTGGTATATATGCTGTGAAATGTAGCTTGTTTAATTCATAAAAAATTCAATCAATCCAAAAAGTGACTCTCGCAAATACCAATGCCAACTTGAATTATTGCTGAAAAAATAAATGAAATGCGAGTTGCGAAAAGCGTACAAGATATTTATACAAGTGGACATGTTCACAATTGCAAAGAGTGCAAAATGTGCCAACCACAAAATCCGCACTCACGTAACCCCTGAAGGCCCCCCGGAACCGGAGCCGGGTCTACAAGTTTGTGACACATGTAAATGCGTGCTGACAGCACTAGGGGAAATAAGTACAAAAGAGGCAAAATACAAAAAAAAAAAAGAGAAGAATAACACGCAAAAATAAAAGAAAACTGTCAGCAAAATTAATGTCATGCGTGTGCAATGCAATGAAAAATTATGGGCCGGCTTTATGTCAATAACAAAAGGCAGGCCAACGAAAAGAAAAAACAAACCGAAAGCCAGCCAAACCAGAGACAATGATTGATTTGACAGGACAACGCGGTAGAGCGCGGTTCGACACGATATGATGGATCCCATACGATGGATCGATGGATGGATGGATGGACGGATGGATGGATAGATGGATGGATGGATGGATGAATAGATTGATGGATTGATGTATGGGTGAATGCATTGAGGCAAGCATAATCCACAAGTGAAACTGTTGTCATTTGGAGGCGCCTCAGGTTACTCGCACTAATGAACGCAAATAATATTTATTTCTCAGCTCTATGGAATTGCTTCTGCGACTGCTCAAACAAATATTATTTTCGAGGCAACATTTGTCAACATTTGACAGCACACGCCCGCTGGCGTTGCCTTTGGCAATATTTTCACTCCATCCATCCATCCATCCATCCATTTAACCATCCTTTCATCCACCCCGTTGGCATTGACGGCACTCGCCCCTTTCACTGGCGAAAACGTCGCCTTTACGCGAAATTAATAACATGTACAAACAACAACTGAGCCAAAGAACTTATCCTCGCGAAAGGGCAAACCGAGCATAGACCGAGCATAGACCATCTTTTGGGGTTGCATACGAAGGCGTTCTGCAAGGACCTCACACATATCCTGGGGCATGAGCAATGTTCACATATGGTGTGTGGTTTCTCTATGACGTGGCAAGCAAAAAGTTTTTCGATTGCATGCCACACTCGAGACAAGTCGCAGGCCAAAAATGAAACATTTATGCTGGAATACGACGAGAACTTTTTGGTTAATTTAAAATTAAGAATAATAATTGTCGTAGGCCTTTGTGGCCTTTAACTTTTAAGTATATTACCACATAAAACATTTAATTTATTAAAAAAATCAATCTAAGAAAACACGTTTAATAAAATTAATATCCTAGTACAAAATTAGATATTCTGCATTTTAATATTCGTACTCAATATTATTAATTAATGATTGTAATCTTTTAAAAACCAGGATTTTTCTTTTATTGAAAAAATAAGTCTGTTTATTTATGAAACAAAAAACAGCCAAACTCTTAAATAACAGCAGAGAATAATACAAATAATATCTGATATTTACAAATAAGTTTTATTATAAAGAAATAAATTTCTAAAGCACAGTAAATAACCATCTTAATATTAACAACAAATAAGTAGTAAATAATAAACAAGAAAATATTTAATCTATTGGAAAATTTTACATTTAATTATTATATATAGAGAGTTATATCTTCCTTGAATCTAATCACATTTCATCATTTCATATTAAAAAAAAACCTTTGAGGTTTTCGAAAAATTCAGAAACATAACAACTATCAACACCTTTCAACCGCGAGCCCCGAGGAGTTGGTGTTGGGCAAGTGCTACCAAACCTATTATTTGGGTAACTCCGACATGCACACACTCACACATACACAAACACACACACACACACACATACGCACACATCATACTTCATAAGGCAGGGCAGAAGCATATCAAATTTCGAGCAGATTTCAATTTGATTTTATGTGCCTCCGGTGACGACAAGGACCATGGACCCTTTAGCCCAGCATGCCATGTTATGGGCATAATGCTGTCAGCCCATATTTCTCAACCAGAAGATCACAAACAAAAGGGGTGTTTGCCTTGGTCTTGTTCTGCTCGAGCCGAGCCGAGCCGAGCCCAGCCCAGACCAGCCCACCCCTGCCCGGGGGGTGTTCTTGTGGCGGCTGCCGAATGAATGCCGTGAATAAAGCGATTTGTCTTCTTTGTTGTTTACGTTTGGTGTTATAAATTTTGCGTCGGCTTTTCGCCCAAAACGTACGGCGCCCGTCGTAGACCCATCTAGAATTGCCTAAAAATTATTTGTGCATAACAGGGATAATCATAAATCTGGCTAATTGCACTTTATTGGGGTCTCTCGCATACGTCCTCGTTCTCTGTATCAATCTTAGGGGTAAAATTGAATTTGACATGCCGCTCATAGGCATTAAATCTGTACATTTTTATAGTCTGACAAACGGGCAACATATAAATTTTCAGCTTTTTGACGATGCTGTCATTTGATAAGGCTAATGGTCTTTTGCCACTGGTTCCCTTACTTCCCTCATCTTTTTGATTTTTGCTTGGCAGAAGAGATAAATGCAGCTTTCCTCGAGTAGGTATTGCTATTTATTATTCGCTTCTATTTAATTAATGCAATTATTATTATAAAATGCACGAATTTGAATGTTTTACAAATTTAAAATCAGGTAATATTTATTTTTATTTAGCATTTATAAATTACATATAATTTATTTATTATTTACTTATTTAATATGGATTAAAAAAAGTCCACAAATATGAAAGAAAAATCTTAAATTTATATTTTTAATTAAATTTACACAAACTAAATGGGTAACATTTAAAATGAAAAACCCGAAATAAATAAATAATAAAGAAAATTAATTTGGACATATTAAAATGTAAAATAGTCCAGCATTTATCGCAAAATTATGAAGCGTTATTAAGAGTGAAAGAGAGCTATATCGATTGAGTGAGAAATTGCAGAAAACATAGGAAAATCTCAGAGTCTATATAGTAAGAGAAGTTTACCACAGTTAAATTATTTAATGAGAGATTATTCAAAGAGAAAGCAAGTTAATTCGCCCATAAATCTGTGACTAGCATATAAATACATACAGACAAAAGTTACTTTTAAAAATCGTAAATGTTTGGGCGTTGTTTGAAATAATATAAAAAACAAGGAATTGTGTATCCCACACATAAAACACAACACTCACTCCGTGTGGGATTAAAAAAATAATTCTCACAGATGCACACACGAAAAATGCATTACACTTGGCCCAAGTCGTCGGCACATAAGTAATTAGCTGAGCATGTTGGACAAAGAGAATCTGAAATGAATATGCAGCTGAAGAGGCATTTTCATACTCATTTCCATTTCCATTCCCATTCCCATTCCCACTCCCTACCAGAACTCCTTCTCCCGTTGCCATATTACAGTGACTCTCCGGCAGAGTTGGCTGTTGTTCGGTCCCCGAATTCATTTAAATGAATTTGAAAATCGAAATGAGCATACCCGGCTGTAAATCGTGTGTGTGTGTGTGTGTGTGTGTGGCAGTGTGTGGCAGTGTGTGGCAGTGTGTGTGTGTGTGTGTGTGTGTGTGTAGGTACACGGCTTTTGATCTTTGTTGCGTTTGTTTGTATACAATTTGATGGCTCGTGTTGATGGATCGTAAACGTGAAATGATGTTCGCGATGCCGCCTCCGACTACGCTGCCGACTCCGTTGATGACGATGACGATGATCAACGCAACGATGACGGCACAAAGTGTCTTTGATCATTTGCCGCGCCAGTTGGCAGTCAAAATGTTAATTTATACGTTGCTGCCACCTACACATGCCCCCAACACAACACAACACAGCCCAACACACAGCACAGCAGCATTAACAACTTTACAAACATGTTTGAGATTTTTATTGCGGTGTGAAAATGCTCGATTCTTCCGTAAAATACCAAAAACGAGAGAAAAAAAGAAAAGGATCAAACAAGTTTATGGGTGGGCAATCGGGCAATATATACCGATATACAGCCCGAATACCAGTACATATATGTATATAGATCTACACACACGTGGAGAGCTCGATGCGGCTTTGGAGTGATTGATGCGCTGTGAGCACCAAAACAACAAGATGCTGGCAACAACAACAACAACAACAACATTAACATCAACCGATCTTCATTATGAACAAGTTGTCGGTGAATTTTTATTGTTGGAAATCGATCAAACCACTTGACGGCTGATCAAAGCCACAGGAACTTTCAGTCGGCGTATTTTATACGATTTAATTAATGTAGCAGCAGGTTGTAATTTTCATAAAATATGTATTTTCGCTGCTTTTCAATATTTCAATGTTTTTGCTCTTTACGTAAATTGTTTACATCAATTATTCAGTGGCAACCGAATAACCGAATTAACCCTGTTTTCTTTGATTAGGAGGAAAGGAAATAATCAAGGCTAAATAAGCTGCAAAATTATTGACATTTCATTTAATAATAATTGCAATTTGTCAAGTTTTTTGCAAATAAAAATGTCAATATAAAAAAAATATTTAATATGAGTGGCACGCACATCCTGGCGAGCCAAACTTCCTTCAGACTCGGCCCGTTTATCGCCAAACCACGAAGCGCAATAAAACAAAGCTTTCGCGAATTATGCGCGCTGAAAATGCCCGGCTCGCATCAAATGCTCAAGATAAATACTCTCACACATATGGACATGGTTGTTAAAGCGTGGAGGACAACTGCCAGGCTGTGCAAGCTGTGCCCGTCTGGTTGTCTGATTGGAGTGCATGGAGCAAAAAGAAACATTTGTCTCGCTTAATTTAAACAGATTTGCGAGATTATTGTCATGCCGACGTTAAAGCAACAATTTCAATTTTGCCGCAAACAAACAGCAGAAAAAAAAGAGACTGCAACAGCAACAACAACAACCCGCTGTGCCAGCTGACACACTGCGAGAGACAGGAGCGAATTAACAACCTCAATCGCAAGTTGCAACTCCAAGTGGAGCACCATTGGCGGGGGCTTGAAAAGAAAGAAAGTTGCAGTCGACAAGGAGAACGATGCAAACGCATGCGAATCTTGACAGCCGGCAACTTTTAATGTTGCCCCGCGAAAGCAAAACAAAAAACAAAAAAATATAACAGAGGCACATAATAAAAGATGCCAAGCAGAGAGACAGAGTCTCCTCCAATTCCGAGTGGGTTGTTATTTGATGGCAGAACAAATTTGCAATGTCGCTGTGATTTTGCGCCAGCGTGACAGACACTTGCGCTCTTCCCGAGCCGCCACGGAATGTGCACACACAAGCCATATTTAAAATGCTTTGATGTTGCACCGACTGTTGCAGCCACACAACTACAACTACAACTACAACGGCAACTACAACTCCATCTCTAAACTTCAACTTAAGCTGCAAGGCGTTGCCTCCGAGAGAGACTTATGTTGCATGGCTGTCCGCTTGACACGATCAGAGCAGGCTGGCTATCCCAAGGCAACACATGTCCAGTTTTAATTGCTGCCATCAATGAATGAATCAGCTAACGGTTGACGCCTTGACAGTTGACTACTATAGCCTGACAAGCTGACTGCCTGCTAGCTGCCAGCTAGCTGCTTGATGCTTGCTGCTTGCTGCTTGCTGCTGTGCCCGACTAGCTATTTAGCTAACTGCCAGCCAGTCAGCTACTCATTTCCGGAAGTTGCAAAAAAAGCAAAACAAAAAAAAAATAAAGAAAATGAAAGAAAACCCGTAGTTTATCACTATAGCAGCTGCTGCAAAGTCATTAGACTCTGTCACGCTGTCAGTCAAGTCTCTGACTGCCAGCAGTAGAAATGTAAGCAGTCGGGCTTTAAACGCAGACATTTGATCTCAGCTGTCAACTAGACTCGCGTCAAACTGTTTGGACAAGCTGTTCGAGTACATAATGTCAAACAGATGCAATCCAATAACAACACAACACGCAACATGCAACACATAACACGTAACATACTTGTAACTAGCTGAGGCGTTCAAGCAAATTTGTTGGCAATATTCAACGCGTATCAAATTTAATTCCATGCACTGATTTCCTAGTGGGTCAAGCTGCTGAGGCTGCTCAACTTAATTCTATACTCGAACATACTAAGTGTATTTTATTTATTTAGAATTTTAAGAAGCATATTTCCGAAATATATAAAGACGAACTCTTATGTGAAGCTCTCTTTCTAAAACTTGTGAAAATATTATATGTCTTTAAATGGCTACTTTTACTCTGCAATTAAATAATCAAATAGCACCAGAAAGGCCCACTTTATCAACCTACTCCACTCATCCTAACTATCATCCATCTTATCCAACAACATCGACAGAATATTTAACTTTGTTAAAGACTTTTGTTTACTAGAACACTTTAAAAATACAAATATAAACCACTATTGTTATTAGCATCTTTGAATTCTTTTATTATTAATTGTTATATTATTTCTATAAAATATACTATAGTAACATAAATAAATAAATACTTTAGAATTGAAAAATACAATTTATTTATTTATTTCAAGAAACAATATTAAAACTTCTACGAGTTTCAGTAGGCATATAGAAATTTTGTAACAGATATTAAAAACATTTGCAAAGTAGATAAAAAACCAACAAAAAAATCATAAATTAACTAGTAAAAACAACGGAAATAAAACTATCGCCACAAAACAATTAATATTCCCTGTTTAGTCAACTTAACTCAAGCTGAAATATGATTCGTTTGCTTGGCAACCACAAATGGTGTTCAATTGCTTCAATCCGCTTTTATGGCGATAGTGTCGATGCTAAGATCCAAGAGGAGGAGCTCATCAAGGAGCAAACAAAGGATATCAAGGAAGAGCAACAATCAAAGCCGAGCGAACGTTATTTAAAATTTAAGGAGAAACTGCGATCGGATGCACCAGTAATCAAGGTGGCCAAAGGCATGATACATCCGGCTCACGAGAAGGAGCCTCTGTTGCCCTGGCCAAACAATACCAATCCACATACAGGTGAAATTGGTGGACCACGCGGACTGGAGCCCACACGCTACGGTGACTGGCAGACCAAGGGCCGTGTTACAGATTTCTAAAAAAAAAAAACAAAACAAGAAGATAAAACACCCATTCAACACTCATACCTCCATTTGACAAGGCTAGCCTTCATGAACACTGATTTATTGGCCGTGTTAAGAACAGAAGCACTTACTATTTGTTAGACTCGGCCGCTGCTGAAATATCATTTGGAACGGTAGCAGGGAGATCATTCAACCTTTATCATTGTTATTTGCTCTTCTGCGAAGGCATTACATAAATTTCAATTGTGTGGTTTTCTAGAATTTATGTTCCAGCAATAATAAAATATAAATTGATAGCCTCTTCTACGGGCTGCTCTCGCCAAGAGAAAGGGTTCTCGGAATAGAGTGCATGGCTCATGCAGCGCCCATTATTTGTGGTTGGGGGCAGGGGCAGGGGCAGATTCAGAGGCAGAGGCAGAGAATCGTGCCTAAGTCCAAATATGTCGAGTGTGCATCGCTCGATTCATTTGAAATCGAGGCGACAGTTTACGTGATTTTTATTTGAAAAGTTTTTGTGTTTTCTAATTTTGTAGCCGGGCCGCGTAGTTTGCCAGAACTCGAAAGGGGTTTTAAAATGCCATAAATTGTTGGCGACAATCTAAAGAAATTTGTGGTGGCCAAAGTAAATGTCTATGAGATATTTGCAGCTGTTTTGTTAACTCAGCTTTTGTTGACATTTTGTGGTCTTTGCACAGATTAGTTGGCCATACAAATAGAAACTCCTAATGAAGAACGGCAATCAAATAAATAAATTAATTATGGTCTGGCATTAAACTAGTAATCAATCATTAAGATTATAGTCTGGGATGTTTCTCTGTTATATTGTTGTAAATAATCGCAGTGTTCTTTAAATAAATGAAAATATATAATTTATTTATAATTTCATTTTTTTATTAACAAATTATATGCTACATTTTATTTGTATTTTATTTTATTTTACTTGAATTTATTCGACTGATGTTAGTCGACATTGAATAATAAAAATAATACTCATTGTAAACATACATTTATAATATTCTATAAAAAAATTAATAGACTTGCGAAAACTATTGAATGCCACAAAATTGTTCGTGTTTGTATCTGTATATAAAAAAAATGATTAAAAGAAATTTAATACAAATGATAGTCCTCCATATATATTGAATCTAAACTGACATTGATATTATGCCATAACAAACATCAGACTGGACGAAACTGTAATATTTATCGTGTTTGTAATTCCAGCTAAAAAGAATGAGAGTGTTATATAATTTAGTGCAATAATACGGTCTTAACACAACCGTAAAGAGTTGAGCACAGAAATTTCTTAAGTAGGCGCGAAATTGCCCGTAAAACGGTACGAATGCGAGTACTCGATGTGGATACAGCCGGAGAGAGGCACGAGAGATGCCCGAGAGATGCCCGAGAGATGCCCAAGTTGGCCGAGAGACCGATGATGCCCTGGGGCGTTCCACATTGAGCAGCGAACCGGAAAAAATCAAAGGCAAAACAATGATCAAAGCTGTCATTACAGATCTCGGGGCGGTCTTTGATCTTGCACCGCAATGTGGCAGAGGCCGTGCATAGTTTAATGTTTTGTTTTTTATTTGATTTTCACTTTGTTCTATCAATCAGCGCCTACTACTTTGCGACGCGACGCAGCAGGAGCCTGTCAGAGATAGGGTTTGGGTTTATTTTTTTCGGTTTCGTTGGTATTTGGTTATTCGGGGGCCCCATAAAATGATCTTGAGAACTCTGGCATGCGAGCGTTCTTTGCTTCCAATTTTTCACGTAATAAAAACACATTAGCAACAACAACAACAACAACAACAACATGAACAGGTCGAGTAACAACACGTTAATTTTGTTTTAAAAATAAAATAGACGAAATAATTGTAGCAGGCATCTGAAATCGCATTTGATGGATGACTATGTATGTGAATGTGTGTATATCTGTAGGAAGTCTCTCAGTTGTTGCAATTGCTGAGTAAGATGTCGAGAGTTGTGTGCATTATTTCACCTCTCATTTATTTTTGGGGTGTACATAAAACGGATAGTGGATTTCCTGGAATTTATGCGGAATTTTCTTGTTGATTTAAATTTGTTTGATTGTGATTGATCATTGATTTGGCTTTGCCGATGGATAGCATTGATCCATCTGTAAATAGATTCCAGAGTGAGGTGTGTTTGTCTGCTTCAAGAATGTTTGTTATGCATTTGCTCAGATGAGACAATATCCAGAATTCCAGATTGATCAAGTCAAACATCGAATATCGAATATTACACATTTCAACAAAAGTAAACAGCAATTACTAAACTTATCTGCACAGCGAATCAGATAAATGATTTAAATTAGTTTTACATTTTTTTGAGCTCATATGAAGTTCACTTTAAAGATATTTTCTTTCTGCTAATGATAAATACACTTTTGTAAGAAGCATGGCATTTTCTCTCACAAAACTAGGAATATTATTACCAACTTAAATTTTAATTATTCTTAGCAGCCTACACTTTCTATATTTATTTTCTAAGTATATCTTTTTAAGTTCTTATAAGGAGCTTGCATTTCTTTATTGCTGTTTTTCTTACGAATTAAAAGTATTTCTGAATAGCATAAATAAATAAGTTCTTTTATACCTTCCTCATTTAACAATCGTATTTCCCAAATTTCAAAATATATTTCTAAAGAACCAATATTATTTCAATACTCAAGGACTCTGCTTAAGACTCCCTTGGGCCTGGACTGGTTTCTTAATGAGCCTAACGCACAAGACCCACATCCATGTCTGATCTGCACATTGATTTGAGACAATAAGTCTATTAAAGTTCAGAGTCACGCATCGGCCATTAAATGCACATATTAAGGACATGAAACGTATGCAGAAACCGCGCTACCCGCTTCCCCTGCCGTTCCGGTGATTGTCTGTTTATTTCACAAATTTTGTGGTCATTGGGAATTAGTTTTGTTTGGTTTGTGTCGGCTTCAAGCAACATCATAGAGAGCCATATATAAAATGCACGCCAAACATGACATGCGAATTTCTGGGATGTGTCCAAAACGAAAGTGATAAACGATACACAGAGTAACTAAGACGGAGGCTCAAAGGAGGGCCAAGGGGACAAGGGGACAAGGGTGCGGGGCGAAATGAGAAGGGAGAAAGCTGAATGGCAGCTTGGCAGCCTGACACTTGGATATGCGCACAAATAACACTTAACACAATAACAAACAAACTTTTCGACTAATGACAGTCCAAGTAGCAAACAATTTATCCAATGCCAGCCAGCATGTCCTTTTTGCGCCTTTGCCGCTGCCTGTGTCTCAACTAGAACAACTACAACAACTACGCTTCCCGCTGCCAAGTCATTAATCTTATTTCGTTTTGGTTGCACGACGGCAGGAGGCCAGTTCTGGCAGTCTGCTCGCCAGTCCTCGCCAGTCCACGCCAGTCCTGGGCGCAAGCCTCCGCTGTCGTCGTCGTCGTCGTCGTCGTCGTTATCCTTTCAAGCGTGAACACATGCGATTACGCGTGGTGTGTGTGCCAGTTTCCGCATTTTCCTGTGCCAGGCGGCTGCCATGATTAAGTGCCATTTTGAAAAGTACTAAAATCCGGTCGGTCATGGCCCACACTTTGACTCCCCGCCCGAGTTGCTCACCAATGTCAAAGTGTCAATGATATATGTTATACGCCCCGATAAGACGCTCAGCACCCACCCACAGCTCAGATACGCCCCTGGACTTTACCGTTACAGGCAAAACAACCAACCAGTCCCAAAAACCTTTGCCAGCAAGTGAAAAATATTGCACGTGGACAAAGCCTTGTTGGCGAAATCAGTGCACGTTCACACAATAACATAATAGTTGGCAATATATTGTAGATTTACCGTCTGTCCTCCTCCCCATGCCCCTGCCACATGCTACAACCAGCATTTGCTATTCTCTCCTCTCTCTCACTCTTCCTGTTTCCCTGCCGCGCAATTTTTCTTAGTTTTCCGCATTTCTGTGGGTTTCCCTCTGACTTTGGCTATCAGTCGAACTGCTTTGGTAGCTTTACGTGTGAAATATTATTTGGCAATGACATGACACAATATACATTCGATTGTTTTCTTCCTTCAGGCACTTTGTTCGTATATTTTATGAGTTATGACTGCGTATATAAGTTTACAGGTTGGTGGGCAAAAAGTAGCCAGCTACTCAGGCATGGAAGCAAACCATTTTTTAATGGGATTATATTATATCTGCTTGTGTACACTTGATATCTATATATATATATATTTGTGCCACGTGCAATTTAGCAATTCTTAAATTTGCAGCGATAAATTTAATAGATTTCAGTATTGAACTAGTAGCAAAAAAGCAAAGCAAAAATTGTATTTCAAAAACTTTTATGCGAGTAGAATTTCGACTTGCCTTTTGAACAAAAAACCCCTTTTTTAAATGCACTTCTTACTATTATTAAATAAATGAATATTTTTATATATTTATTTAATATTGACAGATAGCTGTCTGCACAAAATAAATACAACAAATCTATAAGATTTCTTGGTGTATTTAAATAGAAGATTTGTCCAACATTTGCAGCATGGAATATATATATTATTTATAATTTGGCTTATGTTTGATACTGATAAATTAGCTGCATTCTTTAAAAATCGATGTTTATTTTGCATAATGATAGATTTATTTTTATATATTATTTATAATTTGGCTTATCTTTCGAACTCATCAATTAGCTGCATTCTTCAAAAATGTATGTTTATTTTGCATAAGGTCATAACTTCTTTATTGCACATTGCTGCAATAGCTACAAATTTAGTTTAAGTTCTCCAATTATAATAATAAGAAATTAATAGGTTTATGTGCACAGATATTAAATGAGTATGTTAATTGCCTTAGTTACTAATAAATATCGAACTGTTCACTCTAAAATATGCAAGCTGATTTATTGCATTGACATGACTTCGTTCGATTGTTATTTTTGCATAATGCCTTAACTTCTTTATTGCACTTGGTATTACAGTTGCAGCACACACATAAAGTATATATGTAATTAATATTAATAGCACTGTAAATCAATCCACTCGGAACTATTCCCAACTTGGCGAGCAGCACAACAAATGCAATAAATTCATTAGCGAAAAATTTCCGAGTAGTGATGGAAAAACAAAGCCAACAACAGCAACATCAACAGCAACAGCAACTGTAACAGTAACAGCAACACAACAATCAGTGAGCAGAAAGAAAATAAACTAAAGCCAAACAGGAAACGTAGACATGGCCACAATATACAACAATTTACAACCTAAATCAAATGCAGTTGAATGACCAACACAGACGCCATAAATCACTGCCCAGTTGAGCCGCAGACGGACGCGCACGCGGATGTGGATGTGGAAGCGTTGAGCACCATGTGCAGAGCCAGGAGCATCCAATATTTTAGTAGTAGTCGGCAAGGGAATCAAGCTACAGAGCTCCGCCCCCCTCCCCCCACGCTCAGCACCCCCGCTAACCCTGCCAACCGCCCAAAAGATTTCGAGCACACGACGACGACGACGATGAAGGCCAAATGCAATATGTTATCAAATAAAAATGTTACAAGCGACGACAGGACTGAGCATGTGGACCCGAGTAACACAAGAAATGTGTTGCACAAATTTATTAGAAACCCTAACTAACGAGCAATATCCTTGCCGGAACGGGGACTGTGATGGGGACGGGAACTGGGACGTGGACGTGGACCTGGACGGGGTACAAGGGGTGCGAGGGACAGCGGACGACGTCGATATCGATGTGGGTCGGGCAAAAATCCAAGTGATGTGTCAAATGTTAAGACATTACAAAGCACTAAAGGCAAGGACATGGCAATAGCAACAGGAAAACAAATCGAACGTGTGCCCAATGCCATCAATCTTTTGTTTTTATTGCCAGGCAGCAGCAGCGACATCAACATCGACTTCGACATCGTCTCAGTTCTCGTTTCCCTCAAGGTTCCCGTCGAGCATTTCTTATGAACGGCCAAAAGGACATGTGCTGACTGACTCTGTGCAAGTGTGTGTGTGTGTGTGTGTGTGTTGGGTGTGTTGTGTGTGTGCTTGTTGTGTGCCCGACATTAACTCGACAGGATAACAAATCTGTTAAATGTGACAAACGAGCTGTGCCGTCTTTGACAGCCTGGTAGGGATGCAGGCGGACAGGCATTCGGTTAAAGAGATCTAAGAGTCAAGTTTCCCGCCAAACTCCCCTGTTGTGCGAGAGTCTGTGTCATTTTTCATTGACCTCTCTCTCGCTCTCTCTCTCGCTCTCTCTCTCTCTCTCTCCTTCTCTATCTCTGTTCATGTGACGACCTTTTCTACTTTACTTACGTATATAATATATATCTGTGTATACATATTTATCTATTGCATAGGCGTGTAGGAGTTGCCTTCGAAAGTGCCTAACGATGATTTCATGGTGGTCAAACTGAAATAAATTTTTATTGTCCTCTATTATTGAGCGATAGTGAATAGAGTCAACATTAATTTATGGCCATCTTCCAGAGCGGCTGCATTATGGCTTTGCTGGGTTAACACAGAATCCAGCGTGTCCTTTTTATGTATCCCTTATCCGCATTCTCTTTCTCTCATTGTGTATGCGTGTCACACAGGTTCGGGCCCATTATTTGACCTCTTAGATCCAGGTCCTGCCCTGCCTAAATATGTACACATATCTATCTAGCTGCTTAAGCGCTCTTCATGACAATTTTATTAACAATGCTTATCAAGTCTTAGCTCTGACTTTGTGGCCTGTGTTGTGTAGTATGTGATTAAATCAACTAAACTGGAAGGCGTCTTCTACTCAAGTGGTTCTGACTAACAATTTTAGAAATATGCGAGAGAACAGCCTGAAAGGACTTCCAGTTAATCTTACTTAAAACCAATTAAAGTAAAATTCCATGTCCTAATCATGAATAAAATATATTATATATAAGCTCATCTCCCAAATTTAAGTAAACAAATTAGAATAAGACGCTTTAAAAGAGTACTTTGAAACTTAAGTCAAATATTAGTTTTAAAAAATGCAATGCGGAAATATTCAAACTATATAATTATTTTCAAAAACAAAAGACATCAAAATCCAGACTAAAAATAATATGAATTCCATTGAAAATGAAAACTGTCATAATTTTAAATGTTCTGTGTCATGTTGCGCCGAGTGCAGACAGACAGACGGACGGGAAGACGAAAAGACAGACGGACAGTTGAGTTTAGTTTGTTTTTGGTTCTGGTTTTGGTTTTGGTTTTAGTTTACTGTGCATTGTGAATTCCATTTGAAAGAGTTTTCATTCTCTTTGACGAAAATAGCGCCACGTCATGCAACATTTAGAATTGAGGAGGCGGTGGTGGGCCATCATAGGCGTCTCCCCCCCCCTCTCTCCCCTCTTGGCTGGCGTAGCAAAAGTTTTATGGGATTTAGGCAATATGCCCCGTCTGGCATCTTGGCGTTTTTCTTTTATCACATGCCTGTGCTTGCCTGGCTGCCTGCCTGCCTGCTTCTACATACATAAATATTCAGTTAGTGTGGGATTTAATATTGTTTATGAGGCGTCGCCATAGTCAAAGCGAAAAGAATTAAAATGTGTGCACTGCGGCGGAGATGAGCCATTGCAAATGCCGTTGAAATAAATTATGGCATTTAGTGTGAAAAATGAATACATAAATTAGTCGAGCCAACCAGTTGCGGCAGCTTAAGTGAATAACCAAATCCCCTTTCCTGTTTTCCCTGCCACGAATTTAGCACAACATTTTGAGGAGTATATTTTTATTATTCTATACAAAAGAGGTGCTGACTTTTCACAGTTTTTTTCTTTTTTTTTTGTATTTTTCACTTGCAAATTTATTGGTTTAAAAATTCAAATTGGCAATTAAATGAATTGTTTTAATTAATTAGTTGTTCATTAATAAATGTATAATAAATATATGCCAATTGATTAATTTTCAGGAGAATATATTAATAAAATACAAAGAGAGTGAGAAGATCAGATTTGTTAATGAAAAGAATTGTATTTGCTAATTAATAGTTCATTATTATTCATTTACAAGAATCCACAAGCTTCTACGTATAAGAAACGATACGCCATTCCATACAAATTTGAATATTTATTGAGTACAACAAAAATAAAAAGCCATTTGTTATGCGCACAAAATGCCACTTTATCAAATTTGAAATTTTTTCGTATTTCCCTTTCGATGGCTGTCGAAAATGTATTTAACACAATAATTTTGTTACAATTTGCAATATGTTTTGTTCGACCCGAAATTCGATTTGAACCCAAATTCAATGCCACAGTCCAATCCGAACCGACCCCCCCTGGTACATTGATTTGTCGCCTGATTGTAAATTATTGCTTTGACCATTTTGTGTTGCTGCCAACATTTGAATGGGTCTCGTTTTTCATGGCAGCGTCTTTATTCTCTATTCTTTTTTTTTTTTGTATTTATTTGGGTATTCGTAGAGCAACCATTTTTCAAACCGGAAGTTTGCACAGTGTAATTGTTTATCTAAATGCTGGCAGTTGTCGAAGCGGAAATGTGGGTTTCTCTGATATGCTCCGAACGCTGGTTGTTGATGATGGCCAGCACTTTTCGTAATAACTACAAGAGAATTATCGTTGCATTCGGCAAATGATTTATGTGACACTTTTCATATGCCGACAATACAGACTGCAACTGAAAACTGCTCTCGATTCCTGTCCAACAACATGATCGGTAATTGGATTATGCTCCTCCATACAAAAAGCACAAAAGTACATATGGAGAAGGCATTCGAGTAGATGGCAACTTGATATGCGCTTGGCGTGCAAATGTCAAAGCTAACAGGCTCAGCAGAGGCATTGCCATAGAAATCTGAAACGAAACTGGTACACACATTGGCACACACTCACACACACTCAGTTGCACACACAGAATATGGAAATTGGCTTCTATTGTCATTTTTATTGCCTTTACTAATGGTTTTTGGCTTGTCATGCTGAATTATGGCTTGGCAAACACACACGCACATTTGATCTGTGTGTGTGTGTGTGTGTGTGTGTAGGTGCCAGGAGACGGTCACAGAGCATTTTACAATGTGAGGGCGGTCAAGGATATAACGGCTGGAGAGCAACAGAGACACAAAGGGCGAGCAATAGGAACAAATGCTGGAATGGTCTCATTGCCCGGCAGGAGGCAGAAGTCAAACGAATTTATAATTTATTGCCATCCATTTGCTGCAGTTGACCGTAAGGAAACCGAACCAAGGATCTCTCTCTCTCTCTCTCTCTCTCTCTCTCTCGTCCATGGATGCAACCAAATTATTGTTTTCATATGGTTTCCAGTTTGTCAGCAGTCGCAGCAGCAGTCGAGTCAGCCAGCAGATGTATTTGCCTCTTTCACTAAACAGGCACGTTTGTCCTGCTGAGCATTTCCAGAAAAATACCCGCAATACACATAAATACAGACATTCATACATATATTTGCCCTCACAAATCAGACGCCTAATTTGATGCAGCGAATTGAAGAATAAATCTCTTCCTTTTTCACATTTGAACAACGCAGGGTGTAATTAATGATAGCGAAAGGAATGGCAGATGCTTTCTTTTAATTCATCAAAGCAATTAAATAAAATGTATACAATTTATAATAAAATAAATAAAAGCCAAAAACTGCTTCAATATGTTTAAAGTAAAGTTCGTTTAATAAAGTATCTTTATAAATCGCAACACAAACTAAAAGTAAGCAGCTAAATCAGCAGCAATGTGAAAATGCTGCTCGATGGTGACAGCAACAGCAGCTTTGCAGCAGGTGTTTCCAGCAGCAGCAAGAAGCAGCACGAGCAGCAACAGCAACATTAGCAGAAGTAGCAACATTTGCAGCAATACCATCTAGCGAGTGCAACATCAGCAGCATGAGCATCCCAAGCAGCAGCCGCAACATCATCTTCAGCAGCAACACTAGCAACAAGATTAGCAGCAAAATTAGCAGTGGCAACATTAGCAACCGCAAAATTAGAGGCAACATCATCAGCAATAGCTACACTTGCAGCAATGTTATCAGAAGCATCCAGTGACAGCAACATCAGCAGCAAGAGCATCCTAAGCTGCAGCAGCAACTTTACCAGCAAAAGCCACTTTAGCAGCAGCATCAACATTAGCAAGCGTTATCAGCAACATTATCAGACAACAACGTCAGCAGCAACATCATCTTCAGCAGCAAAATTAGCGGCAAATTTTGCAGCAGTAAAATTAGCAGCGGTAAAATTAGTATCAGCAACTTCAGCAACAGTAGTAACATGTGCAGCAATATTATCATAGGCATCCAGCGACAGCAAAATCAGCAGCATGAGCATCCCAAGCAGCAGCAGCAAGATCATCCCGAGCAGCAGCAGCAAAAATTAGCACCAAAATTAGCAGTAGGATTAGCAGTAGCAACATCAACAGCAGAAACACCAACATCAGCAGTAATATTAACAACATTTGCTGCAACATCAGGAGCAGCAATAACCAAACCAACCGTTGGCAACAAGCGGCTCCAGCGATCTACGCAGCAGCAGTGTGCAACATGGCCAGAAGCAACAATTATTAAGACAACCATAACAACAACAACAGTTTCGATCAAATAATTCGACGGTTATGGAATCGCTGCTCATTACTTTTACAACATTTCATTATACCCTTTAAACCAACTTTCGATTGTTTCAGAGTATACAAGAAATAAACAACACAATTAAGATAATATAAAATGCAATGCTATTAAAATAAAACAAGTATATATCTAGTGATTATCGATTAAGTGAATGTTGTAGAATGAGACAAACCGTGTTTATCCACGGTTTATCGCCACCGGCTAAGCCCTTTTCCTGCTCTTTAATTCCAAATCCACGAAACGACTTTGGACAATTGTCATTGTGCGCATTATTCACGTCTCTGATTGCATTGGCTGGTTAGTAAGTACATCGATTCGTGGGGTTAGTCGTTGTACTTGTAGGGTTTGTTTGCCGCTAATTACACATCATCCGCATATTGAGCACACACATCAAGCTAAACAGCTCATTCCCATTGAATGCGGCTTAGTGAAGCCCTAGAACGTGAACGACAATGCAAGCCTAATAGTAGATGTAAGCAGTTGCAGACTCTATAATTTAAAAGAACCACTCTGTATAATTTCCATTTATCACCTTTTTATTCCATTTATTTTTTTGTTGCGTTGTCCAACAAAATAGACCCGCAATTAAAAGTCAATTAGGTTAAGGCCAAAGCCACACACACATAAGGAATGCACAAAGGATACGGGCTGATGTGCAGCAATTTAAAGCAGCTGACGAGAACCACACATTGGTAATTGTTGGGTGCACATGATGAGTGGTGCCAAGTGGGAACAACCCACTGCAATTCACACATCCAAAAGGGCTGATTCAACACGACACAACACAAAGAAAAAAACTAGATAAACCTTTTTGCACCTTGCAGATGTCAAACAATGAATGCCAGCAAAATGGAATTCTCACAGGAATTGAAAACGAAATTTGTATGCCCTACAATTAAGTTAGAAGTTAACAGATCTAAGTGTGGCTAATTGAACAAAACCTAGAGCATATATATTTTAAATTGAAAGAAAATAAATAAATATATTTCAAATATTTATTGGTCATTAAATTGATCGAGTTGTGCATAAATATATAGATTTGTTAATATTTTAAATGATTACTATTTCGAGTACAAAATTAACTAAATAAATCTACTCAACATATTTCTTTGCATATCATTTTTGCAGTTGTAAGTTAAGAGCTGTGCAAAAATTAATGAATCAAATTTTTGACTATCAAAAAAGAAACTAATCTTTGAAGTTGTATAAAACCAATTGGGACAAGTTTTTAAAAATGTTTTAGACTGATATCCTGCGTTTTGTATTCACCACCCATTGAAGAGCATTGTAATTGGCTGAGAAAAAAATCGACAAGTCATCAACAAGATAAATTAAAAGACTACCTCGTGAACCCGAGCTGTCCCTAAGGCGCCTCCTCCTTTCTGGCTGGGGACAATGCAAGACAGGAAGTATATGTAAGCAACTACGTTTGGTAGGTGTGCCCAGAGCCGTAGCGGGTTCCAGTCAAGGGCGCGAACCCAGACCGGACAGGTCCCAGAGCGTATGTGACAAAAGTGGGATGAGTTGTGAAAGTGCCAGAAGCCGAAGTTAAGTGGGTGGGACCCAGTCGAGTCTTGTCAAGGGCCGCCCACCGACATTTGCCACTGGCTGTCAACTTAACAAACTGTTAAGTTAAGTAAATACATATGTGTGATGTATTTATATATATATATATATACTGATATATGTATATAGCGTATAAGTAGTCTTTTAGCGGGCCTGTATGCCAAGTACCAAGTACCATACTACTTGTAAATGAATAAGTATACGCGCTAAAATTCAGTCAACCGCATTAAGTATTTAAGCACTCAACACGCTCTGCAGACTCGGCAAGTATCGCATTGCCGACAGTCGACTTTGCTGTATACTCGTATGTCTGCTGGTAGCTCACCCTCTGCAAAGAATTTAGCATTTGCAATGCACAGCTGAAAGCTGAATTGCTTGGTTAGCATTTTTCCACAACAGCGCATACACTTTGAGGTAGCTTTTCCGCTAATGAACGCATTAGGCATAAGGCTCGTTCTATATCACACTACTTACACCTTGTTGCCGGCTTAGTTCTCTCTCATGCACTTTTCCTGGCGTATTTTATTAAGTACTTAACATGGCCTGCACTCTTTCTTGTACTGCTTCTGCTTCTGCTTCTTCTATTTCTTTTGCTACATATTTAGGTTTCACTTTGGCTACAATTAGAGGCATGCTCTGCTCTACAGTTATGTGCAGCTACGCTGAATTACACAACGTTTGAGGTTAAGCGGATTTTGTAATTATCCGACTCAGAAAGGCAAGCTTTGCCAAACTGAGGGGTAGCTGTTGCTGTTGACTCAGTTGCCTGCTCGGGGAGGGGTTGACTGCCTAGACTGAAATACTTAATTGTCGCTTGAAATAAAAACCCCTTCAAAGTGCTACTTATTTCAGTCATTAAAAAATCGCTACACTCGGAAAAAGAAAACCCAGTCAATTTTAACAACTTTTAATCATTCTAAATACCAGGGATTTGCATTTCTTAATTCTAGGTTGTAGTTCTTTACAATTTAGAAATTATATGTTCCATTGACAGGCTGTGGTTTTTCTATAGAGCTCCTTCATTAAGTTCGTTGTTTCTTTTTTTATTGCATCAGTAATTTAGGATTTCACTTATGAAATATGTTGTTTGAAAAGAATACATTCAGCTTAACTAAGTAGCTAAGTCGTAGTAAGTATCTGCACTTCTACTCCTTCGAAATATTTTATATTTTAAGAAATTTTGTTGCGTATATTTAACAATATTTCCTAAAAATCAGAGCAGATTTACCGATCATAGGGAGAATTTAATTTAGGTGCAATTTTTTCGAGAATGAATTTACATATTTAATAACGTATCTAAAGATAAAGATATGCAGGTAACTGCCATGTTTTCAAGGCACGACAGCAGTCAATTCATTTAATAGTTCTTAAACAAGTTTGATGGCAGGTAACTTGCCTCACGTTTGCATTCCATTGGAATCGAGGGCGGTGGCAACTAATACGACAACAGTTAATAAAATCTAATATGCTTACCGCAAAATGGCTGTTTGGGGTTTGTAATTATGCACGTTAATTTGGCCTACAGCTACCGCCGCTTATTATATATGCAGCCCGAGGCAGAGCAACAAAGTTGAACCCCAAAACTTGTGCATTGTCTGTCTGTTTGCCTGTCTGTCTGTCTGTCTGTCTGTCTGCCTGTCTGCCAGTCTGTTTGGCTGCCTGTTACTTACTTATGAAATTGTTCATTCCATTTGTGTGTGTGTGTGTGTGTGTGTGGCCGCATGGAAATTTTCATTTTATTGGCGCCGGGAGCGCTGTCTCGTTGATAACCCTGCCTCTCTCCCCAATGTCTTACTCACATAGTCGTTGCAGACGGCATTCCAAAATCCTATAAGTAATTGTCATCGTAGTTCGGCGCCTCTGCTGCTCTCTCACTCTCCCTCTCTCTCTATCTCTCTCTCTCTCTCTCTCTCTCTCTCTCTCTCTCACTGTCACCCTCTCTTATGGCATTTGCATTTATATTAATTAAGCGTCGCTGGAGCTGCCTTCCTGTCGTTGTCTACGTTGTTATCTGCCCTACTATCATCGAGGACGTCTTCGCTGCTGTAGTTGCCGTGGCTTGTTTTACAAGTTCTTGGCTTAGGCCTACTCCAACCCGCACTCCGTCACTTGTGCAGACATTTTAATTGCTCGAAATTGATGATAATTAAGCCAATATACATATTTGTACTTCATACACAACTGTGGCGCTCTCCGTACTCTGTCTGCTTGCTGGCGATTGTTTTCATTTGGGTTTGGGGGCTTGTTAGCATATTGATTATGCATTTGTTTTGCTGTCATACGCTTATTGGTTGTGGATTGCATATGCGATTAAGTAATTAGTAATTTGAATTACGCTTGGTCTTTACATTTTGATTCTACAATATCCATTTGAGGGTTATTTGAATTTTCGGATTTCACATCTTCTGGCCATCCATCCACTTGATATGCACTTGACAAGCTTACCAAAATTTCCTTGAATAGATAAAAGACAGTCTTCGGCAGCCCCCCAAAAAAGGCAGCTGCTGCCCCTTGATTCAACACCTTCAGTATCAACTTCGAAGTCCAATTAGTATGAGCAGCGTGTAATAAATAATAAAAAAAATAGAAAAATAAAATAAATGGCCGAAAATATATATTTGAATCGTGGACAGGAAATGTGGCGCTACACGCGCATTGTGCCTACTTCTGAAATTGCCACACAAAAATAACAAATCAGACGCCATAAAACTCAACTCATAAATTTTGAAACTCCGCACCCACGACAACAAGGCATAAAAATTGTGTCATAATAATAAATTAGGTTTTTGAAAATATCCCTGGTCTGCTCGGGCACCCAACAAAAAGATGTTTAATTTTCTATTTTGCCTTTTAGATTTTATGATGTATTTTATAGGTTTTTATTTGTAATTACTTACAAATTTCTCTGGTGCTGCTTGAAACATTTTGGGTCTCTGCGCTTTTCCGCGAAGTCATAAAAATATGATTTCCACGCAACAACCAACGAGGAGATAATCAACACACGTACATAGCAATATCCACACCGCACACGGGAGTGTCACACGACACTTTGCCCGGCCTTACAGACACACTGCTTTCCCAATTCCTAGCTGGCTTCTATCACGTGCACTATCAGATTGTCTTCATCTTCATATAAAGCGAGTGCACGCGCGCTCCTTCACACTTGGCGGCATTGCTCAGCTAAGACTGCACTGGGGCTCATTTGTTCATTTGCAGTGGTACACTCAGAAAAAATATTGAAAACTTTAAAGTTTTTCTTGCATTAGAAATAATTTTTTAATAATACAAAAATATTATCTTAAGATAACAAGTCTTCTTTGCAATTCGTCAGAAATATATTTCTTAATAATATATTAATAATAGAATAAGTGCACACTTTTTATTTTAGAATATCCTTACTGAAATTTAGAAAATATTAATGAAATTTCCTGGCTGTCTGCTTTGGTGCCTCGTGCAAAACGCTGTAAATTCAAAAGATTTATCGAATAAAGTTATATGAATTAATAAATTTGCTAAAGTGCTTGTAATGTGAAGACTGAAGATACTAATATTTAATGGTAATAAAAGTTACATTAAACCTAATATAAGAGTCTTTTAAAAAAGATCTACATATTTTATCTAAATTATAGATTTTATATACCCTTAAATCAATAAAAGAAAATACACTTTCTAAACAATAAGAGGACTTACCTTTGGCGCCAAAAGTAGGAATAGTTTTTAAAATGCAGTGTGATTTTTTGCTGAGTGTAGTTAGCCCGGCCAAGTGGCCGGCGCCAGTGTTGTCTGCTTATGGGTTTCCTATGCCTTTCACAAGTGACACTTCAAATAATAATGCAGCGACACGTTTTCTGCATTTAGCGCCGCTGACAAACCAAACCAAACTTTAACGAACCGAACAGAACCAAACCAAGTCATAATAATTACATAACATTTTCGTGGAAATTCAGAACAACACTACGTGGCATAATTAAAATAAAATGCATTTCATTGCGAAGGTGGTTTGAGCAGAGTGGTAGAAGGGAGGGGGGTGGGAGTTAGTGGCAGGGAGTGCACACGCGCAATGTGCGGCACCCAACATCGGGCACGCTTCCCTGGCTGGCTTAATAAATGCTAATGTATTTTATGTTTGTTTCTTCTTTATGACAATTAATAGTTGTAATTTCTGGAAATCATAAGCATGAGTGAATGGAAATTTAATGACTTCACTTCCTCGTCATTTACCTTGTTAGCGTAACTAACGAAGACAAGGAAAAGTATTCATGGCAGCAGATTGGGAACTCTCCAAGAAAGCGATCATTGAGGTCAGTTGAGGTTTGGTGAAGATAGCTTTTTTATAGATAATATATAACTTATTTAAAAGACATTAGACTCCAATTTATAATAATTAATACACTGTGGTAGTTTTTGAAGATATGCGCAATTTTATTATAAACAATACAAGCTTTCTACACGTTATATCCCACGATATAGAGGATTTGTGGCATATTTATCATTTTAATTGGTAAAGACCTACAAATACTTTTAAAAAATACTAACAATCAATTTTGTTACAGCCTGATTGGTTTTTGCGTGTCAGCTGTGTTTGATTGTGTTTTTATTTCAGTGGGCGCATTAGATCAATGGGCCAGTCTTTTTTCATGGGTCAGTTGATGAATGGCAGCTAATTGGAAAGCGCTGCGAGTGTCCTGTTATTAACCCAGTGCCTTTCACTTTAATCAATTCCATGAACAAAACCCGTTATTTGTGTGGCCCTAAGTGCTGGCCATAATATCCCAAAAAGGATGCCATTAAAAAGTGTAGAGTGAAAGGCAAACGGGCCAAGCTGGAAACGTGTGCTAAATCGCTGACTCTGCGGCGCCAATGGGCCAATTTACTCATATATCAAAATATAAAAACCAAACTAAACCAAACTAAGCAGAACTGAGCTGCCGCAAAGATCGACTGTTTCATTATTTGGACTTCCGCTGGCAGACATATGGCTGGCTGTCTGAGTCTCGGGTCATTAATTCATTTTTTGGGGTCCCAGAAATGTTGTTTGCATAGAATTCCAGTGGCATCCTTTGAAGTGGAGGGCTGGCAAGTGTAGCCCTGCCTGCCCGGCTTGTCTGCCAATTTGGCACGTAATTTAATATTAATTTGTTAAACCTCATAAGGGTGCCTCCCACAACCAACTGGCCAAGCCGAATTCATGCAGCACCGTCAGAAAAGATTACAGCTCACCTCGCTCGTTAGTCGGCTTAAACGTTTTCATTGTTATGCGTTGCGGCAACGCCTCAGCCAAGCCAGCCGAAGTCAGCATAGAGTCTTGGCTCTTGAATGTCTCTGGTTTTGGTTTGGTTCTGGAGAGTCTCGAGTCTTGAGCTGTTCTGAGGCGCAGCGCTTCTTTTATGTTTGCTCGATATAATTACGTAGCAAACCCACTCGAAGCTGTCGGCCCTGTCTGAAATCATCATCATTGCCCCGTGGGATGCGACGGCGTCGGCGTCTGCCTGATTGTTATGTATTTTGATAGGTTTCAACGAAATCAGCGCCCTAATCGCTAGTTGCATGCGAACTCAGCTCGCCCTCTTTGCCTTTAATTATTGAGCAGTGTTCGACAAGTGATTATACGGCATTTGTGTCGTGAGATGAGGGCGCTCCCTCTACCAAACCCCTCAACGTTGTGCCCCAAGGCAACAGCGAGAGCCAGAGCGAGAACGATGGAGTGATGCATCTCTCAAGGGCACCCTCAGAATCTGTGCGCAGTGATTATGCTTTTAGCTTTGTTAAACGCCATAAACCGATGGCCAACAACGCTTGGCTTGGTTTCCCAGAATGAATTAGCAGCGGGAACCGACTGTAGTTATGGTTATTATTAAAACAGTGGACTTAACGTTAAGCTATGGCATATATATAGAAGATTATGTACATGATTTACTTTGAATATTATATTATTCTGAGCTCAACATATCTGAGTAATTCATGTGAATAAAACACAATTTACACACTCGCACCTCAGGCAAGGTTAAGCACATTGCATGTGGCTTAGTTTTCAAGGATCATGCCAAGGCTATGCAATTTCCGATTAGTGCTACCTAAAACCGCACAGGACCTACATCAGAGCTACCGTTTGAGAGATGGCAAACAACACGAACTGCGACTTATAGAATAGAGCTGCCGGAAACTGCAACAAATTGCATAAGCGTCTCAAATAAATTGTACATATATTTTGGCAAGGGCATGCCCACCTAAAATTTGACAGCGACACCCCGGATAGAGAGAGAGAGAGAGAGAGAGAGAGAGAGGGAAAAGACTGAAATATCCCATCGGAAACAAAGCAGGAAAACAAAAGAACTGCGAACCAGCCATAAAACGATTGTGCAGCTAGCAGGCAGTCAGTGTCAAAGAAAAAGATGCCACATAAATTTTGGTTTTGGGTTTTTGTTTTGCCTTAGCTGGAAATAAAATCCATTTATGGTTACGCTTATGGTTCAATTAACACTTTCAATGGCAGAAACAGCAGCAGCAGCAGCAGCAGCAGCAACAGCAGCAACAGCAGAGAGCCAGACAGCAAAAGATACATTTTCAGCTAAAGATACAGATACAGATGCAGATACAGATAGAGATAGAGTACGTGAGTGTGTTAGGGGAAAGTAGAGCTCAGCAGGGTTGCAGACAAAGGCTAATCATTAAGACAATACATAAGACACAGAGGATGTCATAAATTTCAAGTGTAACACCAAATGTCCCTTTCTCTGGCCCATCTCTACTGCTCGAGTGTGTGCCAAGTAATCTATCTGATATGCTGCCCGCTGCTCGGGTTGCAGAGGTCGTAAAAAGAAATACAACCGAAACCCGCAAGTAATTGAAAATAATTCAAGACACAGGCAGCGCTGAGTCTCAAGTACTTTTTACGACAGCAAAAGATCCTTGGAATTAATGAAATGTATGGCAGATTCCATCAGTCAGATAATACTCACGATCAGCTGCTGCTGTTGCAGGCAGGTAGAGCTTAAAAGAGATTTTTACAATAGATATTTAGCTTAAAAAAAAAGTAAATGAGAGCAGAAGGAATATATATTTTTTATTATAGATTAATATTAGCAGAAAAGAAAAGAAAAACAAAACATTTTTATTTTAAATTTGAAAGTGATCATCTAATAAAATATATGGTTATGGAAAATAGTTTTAAATATGATCGCTTGGTTTTCCTTTAATGGTGATTATCATTAAAATATTTAGTAATTTGTCTAGTCTTCTTTTTTCTCCCTTTTTTTCGTATCTATGGCCAAGTTCTCAACACTTGAGTAACCTGCCCTAATTCCAATTTTCTGAGTGTTTCTAGAAAAAAAAAGGTAAGTTAAAATTCAATACAAATCTCTAACTCAAGTGTGCCCTGCTGCATTAAGGCAGTTGTTACCAAGTAAAACTCTTCTCTTCAATTGCTACCCAACTCGAGATACAATGATATTCCTCGACATTTCCTCTCAGACAAAAGTGAGAACGTGCCAGAGATAACGAACCAGATTATTGATAGTAAAACCAGCCCAGTTGAAATTATGTTTTCCTCAAATTTAGAAATTTCGTCGAAGCAACAACATATAAAACAATTTTCCAGGCAAATCATTACGTGCATAGAGTATTTATATGATAAAAGTAGTGCTACACGCTTTACGAGTACCAGGAAACAATTATTAATACAAAAAAAAAGAAAGAGTTATAATTTAGCTGAGGCATTTATGAATGAATCTGTTGAGTTGAGAGAAATACTTGAAAGTAGTGTCGTCAAGTTCGTGGAAAACACATAAAAGTCCAAGCAGTTAGGTAGTTGAAAAATGTTTGCTACTGCGCTCTCCAAGCAGCTAAGAACCTGTTCGAAATTTATAGCTTCCGTTGGAGCTGGTTTGTTTTCATGTGACGAAAGTAGTGTGGACCACACTCTTGAACTAAGCAAACAATGAATGGACGGACGGATAGACAGACCGACAGACAGACAGAGAGACAGAGAGACAGACAGCCAGCAGTAAACTAAATAAACAAAATAAATGAAACCACTCATATAATGAAAATATGAATGGATATCAGAGATAGAGAGAACTGTGACAATAAGGCAACAAAATGTGCACATATGTGTGTATGTGTGAGATACCAGCACAAGGATCAGGATAAACACAAATAAATGGATAGTCACTGTGCACATAGCCACTTGAACAAATAAACAATGACAAAAAAAAAAGAAAAAACGAGAAGAAGAATTTCACAAAGTACTTAAATGCAAGAGGAGAAACAACAACAATTGGAAATAACAACTGCAGCTTGTTGTTTATAAATACAAAAGTACTTTTCTGTTCCGGTCCAGGGGTTGCAACAGCTCTTTATTTTCTTAGGATGAGAGACGTTGCGAGCAGCCCAGTAATGGAAACACAACAAATTCCAAATTCAAAATAAATACAAAAAGAAACCGAAAACCAAAAATGCCACACGTTGAGGGTTCGAGCATTCGAAAATGGCATCCATCAGGATACTAAACGAGTTCAGCACGCTGACATGTTGATGCGTATTGTGGCAGACAGCCAATTAAACCCTCATACAGATTCAATTTATGTGAGACTCGACATGTGCCAGCAACTGGGCAAGTCAGTCGATTAGCTGTGACGTCGAAAGATTGAAAGGTGCCTAGAACTCTTTCAGCTGTCATAGTCTAGTATGTAAAATAGTTTCTCATTTGAAACAGGAATAATTGCACTGCGTATTTAATCTTTTGTCAGAAAAATAACCATTACTAAGCTTGCCCTCCCATCAACGGCTTTCTCGCACTCCACACAACTAAGCAGGATCAGCATAATTCTTAAGGAATCACAAGTTCCAAAGAGGGATAAACACAAGCGACACTACAATAGAAAGATTTCCTTAAGTTTTATCCCATCCCGCCTTATCTTGAGATTGTCATATTGTCAACACAGTTTGACCTTTTCTTTTCCATTTTGAAAATTCTGGATATGCCAAGCATTTGACAAAGGTTGGAATTTGAAGTGGAAAAACATGTTTTTGGTGCCAAATGTAAAATTAAATTAAATCAAATGACTAGCCTCAAAGAACACTTTGTCTCGAAGACTGAGTAATATTTACAAATGTAAAAATTACAATTATTTTAATAAACATTATTTTTAATATTTAACAGACTAGGTTTATTAATTTTGTAGGTATAAATATTAAATATTATACTTCTTTTTGAGAATAGGGAACAATAAAGTATTAAATTTAACACATTTTTGCTGGAGAATCGGGAATAACGAAGGATACATAAACATACATATTTAAATTAAATAATAGATTTAATAACACTCTCCCATATATATTAATATAAATAATACATTTAATAAATATTAATATAAATAATAAATTTAATAAACTTGTCCGAATTTTATTCAATGAATAGAGACTTTGCCATTTAGACTTTCGTATAGTTTTTAATATTATATTATATATAATATTATTATTATATTATTATACACCAACATAAAAATAACTTTAATAGCTATGCAGAGAATGGTTGTCAATGTGAAATTGTTGAACTAACTAAACTAAACTGATTTAAATAATATAAGTTGATATAAATTAGTCATTTTACTAATATATCGATATAGATAAGCCCAAATCTAATAACTAATAAAAAACCCATTTAATATTTATCGAAATCATTGACACAATCTTAAGAATAGCAATCGAGCCATTTCTTTTTTTTTTTTTTTGCTTAAATAAAATGAATATCAAACCATTTGTGTGGCTTTGTCTTCTGATATTCAAATACAATTGCATTTTAACATGCTTTAAGAAGCTGACTCATTGGCGTTTGCCTAAAAGGCAATGCCTTCTTTTGACTGTTTGTATTATGAACTTTTCTCTTTGAACTACTATAATATCATTAGAATGATCATTTTAAATGTTGCAGTAAAAAACGTTTAGCTTATTAAGATATCGAAAGAAGATTTGCATAAGCCTTTATACAATTTAGTATAGTTTGATTATGATTAGACTACATAAAGCCAAATACATTTTGGTATCGTTTGACATGAATCAGACGACTTTATTTAGTAGTGGTTCTCTCTTGCTTTGCATAAGGCATTCGGTTGTTGTGTTAACACTTTTTATTGCCCGGATGTATTCACCGGATCAATTAGACGAATATAAAAAGTTTTTATGGCCATCGTTAAATTGAATCACATCGTTTTCTATTTTGGCCAGTTTGTCAAGTGGTTAGCGTTGAGCCGGTACATTTTAGATGATTCGCATATGCATGTCCGAGCACACCATGAATGAATCAATTGAAGACAAAACGATACGTATTTGATTTGAATTAGGAATGCAGAACGCGACGCTGAACGTTATGGGTCATTAAATGCGGAGCTTTGGGCACACAAATACACAAATACTCATATAGGTGAAGACCCAAAGTCCACATCAGATATTATATGGCATGCATAAACCGTAAATTGCTTGTAATCGTGCATCTCAATAAGGTTAATTTATGGGCGAGGGCATTGCGGCATTATCAGATGGTGTCACAACTGGTAGATATTTAATATGAATTTTATAGGTATTTTTATTTTCTACATTTCGCAAAATGATATGTGAGTTGAAAACCAAACATGCACTTGCCTTTGGGTCAGCTCTTATCTGATTTGGGGCTACGCTTGCTGGGTGCGCCGAGAAGATCATACAAGAGAATTGGATTTTTACTCGTACTTGGCATTTATTTATTTTCATATTTGCGTTAACATTTCAAACAAATCAAAATTCAGACGGCGCCAGCAATTTACAAACCAATTGGGAATTGGGGATTCGACAACAAGGCCTCAAAAACGAGTACAGAGAGTTGGGGCCTTTGTCGGAAAAAGTTATGTAAATCAAGGCGATCAAAGAAAACCAGAAGCAGGCAGCATGCAGCAGTCGCGAGAGATCTGAAAATCGTACAGACTTATGCAAACATTGGCTGGCAGTTGGTCTGACTGACATATTGACACATGATGTTGAATGTTGAATGTTGAATGTCGGTTGTTGGTTTGCTGGACGATTCGACTGTTGGACTGTTTGACTGTTGGTCTGCTGGCGTTTGCATTGTGCAGAAAGCGATGTCGGGCCAACAAAATGAAAGTCAAGAACTGTGGCCATGTCAATACAAGCCATATATCAGTCATGCCTAGAAATCAGACAACCAATCGAGCCGGTCCAGCAGTCAGTACGTCATTCAGTGTCTCCTCGCGTTCCGACTGTGTTCTGACTGTGCCCCGACTGGATTGTTGTTGTTGTCTGCAATGCATTTCTGACATTTTATTGATTGAAGAGCCAACAGCCACATTGACGCACACAATGCGTTGCAATATCCCCCTCCCCCATTTCCATTTTCATTTCCATTCGCATCCCCCATTGCCATTGGCCATTACCAGCCCCGATAAATGCAAATATTTAACAACTTTGTTGTTCCTTTTTTTGTTTTTTGTCTTTTGTCTTTTGGTTTTGGTCGACGCAATATCTTAAGCTAACGAGCTGCATGTGAACAGAGTGTATTTCGTAAACATTGAACTTTTATTTAAATAAACTCGTAAGCCCCCCTCGATATTGCATTGAATACATGATTGAATATGAATGAATGAATGAATACAGTCATGTATGCTCGAATGACGAATGGTTTTATGCCTCGTTCTGTTTTTCCTGCCACACACGATTCCCATTCTCAATTGTTGCTGCATGCCGTGGACATGCCCATGCATAACTCACTGCCTATGAATGATAAATATTGATATATGAACTATTTACAAGCTGTATTTTGACATGCCTGTTTGCAGTGCCACTGCACTGGTCAGTCAGTAGTCAGTCGGCTCTTGATTCAAATTTAACACCTTGATACTCAACAAATTGTAGTTTTTTTAAACAAACATGTTTTAAGATTAAAGTATTATCCAAGCTGGACTTAAAATGAGACACCAAATTGATGTATGGATAGCAAATAGGACAAGTTTTGGGAGGTTGTTGAAATGAATGGCAAATACATTTAACTTATGCCAGCACATATTTAAACCTTATCATTTATTATACTTAATAGATGACATTTACTGATATTTTTGCTGACTGCTGACTGAAGATCTATTGCCAAGTTGAGTAGAAATTACTGTATTATAAGCATATACATATTAACACAAAAGTATAAAATGTTTTCTACCATTTCAACTAATTTATTAATGTTGTCAGTTGTATAGGAATCAGCTCTGAGTGAGTGAACACGACGGCATCGTATCAATCAGCTGCTGTCATTCACATTTGCATGCTTTGAATTGCAGCACAACGTTAAACACCCTTCGCCCATTAATGGCAGTGGTGGTTGCGATAGTGGTCTGAGTAGAAAATTAAATGACAACTGCAGACGTCTGTGATCAATTGACAGTAACCACAAGTTTGACCTCGGTGCCCCGGAACATAAGCTGAACCACATCATACCATACCATACCATACCATACCATACCATACCATACCATACCATACCACACCGCAGCACACCAGAAGGCATACCACGACAAATCGACATCCCGATGCGACATTCCGACATGCCCTACTAGCCGGGATTGTGCTGCTGTCCAGAGTGTCAAATTACCCAGAAAGCCGTAAATTCGGGCCTTCTGGCTGCTGTCATTTGGCCGAGCACCGTTCACCAGTCACCGACCGGTCACACAAAATTGGTTGCTCTCTGTGTTAATCTGTGTAGCAGAGATTAGCGCCCCATATGACGATGATGACGATGATGATGGCTAAAAGGTGCCCGATGTCGTCCGCACTTTTCCTGTGCAAGCGATTTATAGAAGTAAATACATATCTACTGCAAGTCCGGGGACAAATGTGTTATCCGATGCGTTCTGTGGTAAATTGATAGCTTGTCCACTGGCCAGCAGCTAATTAGCCGGTGTCCTGGTCATCGAGGACTCTCAGCGATTTGCCAAATGTAGCGAAAGCGTGCGTCAGGTAATCCGATCCAAAGAGGAACTTCTGCTGGTCGAACCTCAAACAGGAAATCTCACACCAACTAACAAGGTATATATATACATATATACATATATACACTCCTAATGCCCTTATTTGACTTTTGTGTATATGTTTTTCAAGGTAATTGGCAATGCACAAACAAAGCACAGACACATTCCGAAATTTGTTAGAGCACTACAAATATTTGCGGTTTTTTCCAATTTTCATTTTTCATTACTCTAAATGCTCAGCAGTAGTCCCATTGCTAATCACTTTATGTATGCGTAAATCCAGTTTTCAAAATGTTCAACTGGCAGCTGTTGTTGGAATTTCATTTGAATTGCATTCGGGATTGTTTGCCTTTGTCGACTTTTTGTGAAATCCTGATGGAAATAATTGTTTATGCATTAAATAAGCCGGGCGAGAGTGCATATCTGAGACAGACAACTGACAAAATAGTCATCGCATCTACATCTATCTGTAGATATACATATATATATATATATATATATATATGTATGTAGAGGACAATGGCTGGCAAAACCAACAAGTGAGAAAATAAAAATAAGGGGCGCTTAACATGCTGACAGCTATACAATGGCACTTAATGCTGCCTAGAGGGTAGATTTTGAGGGCCTTTGCTCGTATTTCCTTTTTGCACATTTATGATCGTATCTAATGCCATGATGGACAGACAGCAGAGTCCCACTGTCACATGTCAGGGATTAGCCGTAGGGACTACGGTCTCAACTTCTGATTGTTATCACACGCAATTTTGTAATTTGATGAAAACAAACGAATTAAGATAAACATCGCACAAATCCAGTAGTCCGCAGCCAAACAATGCCCAACTACTAAAGCAACTGTTATGGCAGCCGACATGTTTAAGTTCTGCCTGTAATCTCTGGCCAAAATCTGGCTAGGTTCACAATTTTCACGGACCAACAACTGTGAAACTTGATGTGGTTTAAGCTACCAGCTTCTCTACCTTTTGCGTAACCCGATATGCATCACCTTCTATCCTTTGTTGGTCCCTGGTCCTTTGTGGATCATTTTGCACATTTTCAAACCCAACCACGGATTGTACTTAAAATAGGTAGCATTTCGACAACAATACACATGTTTTAAGAAAGAGGGTCTCACAAAGACACCGACTTAAGTACTTTGTCACTATTCTTAGGTGTGAGCTAATTGATGCATGTTTTGTCACTCCGAGGGAACAATAATCGTCGAATGCATTCCATTTCTTTCTAAATATTATATAATCAGTCTTTAAATACCTTAAGCACGCTAATCTCTACTTGCCAAATGGAAAAAAATGTATCTGATCAAATCTATGAATCATATTGGAACGGATCGGTTAAATACTATACTTCTATTGAATTCATTGTCCCAGTTGAAAAATCCCGTCTTAGTCTTTTACTAGAAAGGAACACACAGATATATCTTTAGGGGAACAATATTTGCTGAAAGCATTTTTAAAGATTATCTAATCAGTCTTATAATACTTTCTGCCCGCATATTTATCACAATTGTATCTATGAATCATAAAGAAAGGATTTGTTAAATATTAAATACTTCTTTTCTTATCTTCAAAGTCTTACTTAAATTTGAAAGTAGGAAGTTAGTAATAAGATGAAACCTAAACATTCCTAGATTCATCTTTGAACACAACTTTGAAGCTGCCAAGATAAAACTAAGTGAAAAGTTGACTGCTTCAGATTTCCAATCATTTTCCATGCTAATTAGAGTTTTAAAAAAATTAAACACATATCTTCATATATAGACATATCTTCTCAATCAGCCACATTTTTAATTTGCACGCAATAAAATAACACTAAATTTCAACGAAATATATGCCACAAAAAGGCGAACCTGTTTTTAATTTAGAAGTAGCTTGGTAAGTCATAAAACGTCAAAAATGGCTTAAGTGTTCATCTATTAACTCAACTTTTGACAAGGCCTTAATAATATATTTCAACCAACATCTATGACTCAGTCAACCCACTTGATTCATTCATTAATTTTTAGCCATATCGAATCAAAACGAAACGTGTGTTAATTGATTACGAAAAGAAAAAAATTAGATTTGAGCTGAGTTCAAGAAATGGCCCAAACATCTGAAAAAACGTTGGCCAGCTGTGTTTTTTGAGAAGTCAAGTATTCGTTTTGGTTACATACAGCAAATTATGCATGCTGACTGAAAGGCTGTTTACAAAGACGTGGAGTCATTATAAGCAATTGCCATTAATGACATTTCGACTGGCCAATACTTAAGACATTACCGTGGCAGGGGCAGGGGAGGATGGAGAATGAGCGAAGAAATACAAATTAAGTGGCATTTCCTGCCACTTGCGCGACTTCTTTCCATCGCATCTGATCTTTGTCGGCAACCAATAATTATATGCGCCATAAGCGCTTTGTCATCTCACATGGGGCCTAGAAAATGCAGATTAATGCCTGACTTTGCCTGTTCGCCTTCTTTGCCCATTGTCATAAGCATAATTTTCTCATCGATCTTGTGATTAATCATAAATTGTGTATTGCCTGTTGGCTTTTGTGTGAAACGCCGACAAACCACCAAAGTCCGAGCGAACAGATGTATTTCATTAAAGTAACTGGCTTTTTTTCATTGGCACAAAGGCACCGGCACCTAAATAGTCGTGGGGCATACTACGGTCTTTATTTCTTATTGTTATTATTTTCGTTCTTTTTTTCTTTCCAATTTTTCGAAAATTAATTGAAAGGCCTCCAGGGGCATTCAAGAGCACGTCTGATTACATCTGCCAGCTACCAGCTACCAGTGTTCCACATTTGATCGATCTATCAGTGTACGAAATATTACAAGAAATGTAAAGCCAGTTTGACGGTTTTCGATTGAATGCTAATGGCACAATATTACAAAGCGAAAAAATGGCTATTGTAGCTATAAACTGGTTAGGAAATAGGTAAAAAAAACAGTAATAAAAATACTTTTGCTAAAATATGTACGCCAGTAATTACAAAAGATATTTTGTAGCTCAATAATAAGTGGTAAAAACCCTTCATAGAAATATGATTTTATTTGAAATAGTGTTGAAATTCAGATAATTAAATACCGTTGCTAATAAAATAACAAAACCTTTTCAATGAATGTGTACTGATTATATTACTCTTTTTTTTTTGGTTATTTACACTGCAATGAACTTTTGCCAATGCATTTTCATGAGATGGCAGACAAAAACACGCAGAAATGCAGCTGCGATGGCAAAAACAGCAATTTCCGATAGCGATAAACACGTTAAATGCCAACATGTGCTGAGTTAGCCATTAATAAACTGGAAAGGCGAAAAATGTTGTAAAGTATTTCTTTGGGTCTAGACCAAACAAAAAGCCTAATTATAACGCAAAAAGACCGCGACAAACTCATTTGTCCATAGTGAAAAATTCGCATTTTCCAGCGACGGAGATTGCCAGCATTGCCATTCCAGGACGAGCCACATGCGAATACAAATGCGAATGCGAAAGCGAATGGTGGCAAAATTGCCATGACAACAAATCAAGCATCATAATGTGTCAGGCAATGCGTCAATGCCAACTGTGGCACGTTGCAGCAGCGAACGTTGCAGTCAACTGCAAAGTTGCAGCAGACGCTGCCAGACGCATTACAACGTAATTGACGAGGATTGTCAACACTTGGCCTAAGCCCCCCCCCCCCCCCCACACCAACCTCCGCCTATCCTCCTACACCTCCACACCTATATAACTACCTGACCAAGTTGGAGAGACCCCCCTCTGCCAGACTATGCAACACTCTGCTGCCTGTTGCACCTCCGGCTCTTGACTTACTTTTCGCAATTACCGATTACAGCTTTGCTGCAGGCCCGTTTCTGTTCTTGTCTCTTTTCTTTGCTGTCCAATTGCAATTGCTGCAATTGTTTGACGCATTTTCTTGCGCCTGCTGATATTTTATTGTCAGCGTAGTAACAATTTTGTTCGACTCCTCAAATATGTGCACTTGGTAGCTTGATGAATGGTGTATTAGAAAATATAAACGACTTCGAGAAACTACCAGGCAGTCGCCTGAGTTATGTCCTTGTGCCATGCCCACATAATATCATAATCATTACAAGGAACTCGTAACTATTGCAATAAAACATTAATGAAATTTAATTAATCTTTATTGTGATAAGTTTTAGCTAATGAATTCCTATAGGTTCAATTAAATAATTAACTTACTTAAGAAAAAGAAACAAGCAGCCAACTTGTCAGATTATTATTAACTTTTATTTACTTAGTCTTTTATTATTAAAAATATAAAAAAATATAAAAAAAAAGGATATGTCATTAATATTTTGATTTATTAGACTTAGACTGTGACTTTTATTCTTAAAACAAAATATATATTTATATTTTAATATATAATTCAGCTAAAAATATTGCATTCCCTTTGACCTAATGCAATAAAATAAATATTGTGTGAATTTTTAACTAATGCAATTTGGAATGCTTAATCAAATAATTAACTTAGATTCAAAAATATTATTATCCTCGTTTGACTATACTTTTATTCTTAAAATAATAAGTCTATAATCAATATATTCCTGTTTATAAATTTATCATCGATTCTCACGGAAAAGGACTCCAAAGGAAACCTTCGTGCTCCATCATTACATTAATAATACATAATGCAAAAGAATTATGCTCCTTTTTTCATTGGCAACTTAAGGCTGAAAAGTGCTTGTTAAAAATAATATCCATTTAAAATGTATGTTGCCATTACAACCCCTATATAATCAGTAAAATAAATTTATGTTTCATAAGGAGCTGCATAATGGATCACCAGAATGGCCAATCTACCAAGGTAATCCCAAGTAATGCAGTAAATTGCATTTAAGGATATCCAAAAAAAAAACAACAACAAAAAAGCTGAAGGAAGAACCCCTTTCACAATGATAATGACGCTGCTGCCAAGGAAAATGGACAGCACAGGAAGAGGATGGGGATGAGGATTGTCATCAATATATGTATGGATGTATGTATGTATGTATGTGTGTTGTTGCCCCTTTGCGGCGGGTTTCAGTTAACGTTTACGGGGCTCCACAATGACAGTTGACGGTCCGTCAAACGAATATCTGTCAACAAGCTGAACATCGTTTTCAATTTCGGAACGTTCGCAAAATGTCAGCGGGCACAATTTATGTGACTCCGTCTGTGGATAGGAGCCGATTAAAGTGCGGGGGCGGGGCCACAGAGTAAAATTCTCGTTGCAAATTATCGTACACTGGAGCTGTATATTTCTTAACGCTCGTTATGGGAGAGTGGAGTACCGAGGTGGAGTAAGAGCAATCAGCCAGACGACAACCAAACGATGGACCGACCTTCCATCAATCGATCCGATGCATCGATGTGGAGGGAGACGCAACATTTTTATGCGTCTGCATAATGAGTTGCAGTTGTTGCCGTTTGTTGCACATTCATTGCCCCGATGTCGATGTCCTGCGTCAGTCGACTGCTGTTGATTATCCCTTGACAGGGCATCAAATGCGAAAACGGCCGCCCAATTTACATACAATGCATATCAATCCAACAACAGCAACATCAACGGCAACAGCAACATCAACGGCAACAGCAATGGCAACAACAACATCAAGTACTGTCACTGTCACTACCCTGGCAGTGTGCACCTTTGTGGCATCAGTTTCTCTGTTGCTGTTTTTTTTCTTTTTCGTTTTTTTTTTTTTACCTTTCGTCTGGTTGTGTTTCCTTCCTTGCGGATCTCTTTACCTTTTGGGCCGCACAATCAAGCGTACTTGTTGTCCAACTCCAATGGCAACCACTTCAGCGGCCATGACACAAAGATTGACAGCATGTCGTCGCTGTTTGGAAACCTGATTGACATGAGTAATCAAGCAGCCGAAATGTGCCCACAAAACGCAGCCAGAAATGACACTGACAGCAAACCAACAACCAACCAACCAACCAAGCAACCAACCAATCAAGTAACCAAGCACCCAGTCAACGAAACAACAAAGTAAAACTGCGTAAGGGACCAATTTAAAGCGAATCTCTTGACGAGAGAAGTAAATGGAAACATTCTAAATTTGGATTGACAATCACATAGGCGTGTTGGCAAAACTAAGAGATACTTTCTAATTTCAGTTGAACTTCATTAACTAATAAGCACCAATCACTTTTGCACTTTTACCAAGAGAGCGATTTTAGATGAAGTGCGACTAAGAGATACCCAGTGCTTGCTTATAAGCTATTAATATAAAGTCTCTTATTAATTAAAGTTAAATTAATATAAAATGAGCATTTCATTTGAATTGATTTGACTAAAGACTATAGGGATACCTTTGTAAATCTTTATGATCTTTACTTTGAAATAATAAAGTTAATCTAAAAGCAGAAAACAGACTAACTTACAATATTAAACAATTAAAGCAAAATATTAGCTAATTTTGAATTACTTAAAATGGTTTTATTTTTTTCATGTTTCACAATATTTAATGGAGATTTTTGAATTGCGTTTTTACGTAGATAAAAAGCGATTATAAAGAAAGACAAACGAAATCGCATAACCAAATCGAATCGAATTCGAAAGCTAAACAAATACTTATGTAAATAAATATGAGAAATGTTAAAACATTTCAAATTAATTTTCCATTATACAAATATATTACGTACATCTAGTTTAGATTACAAGTTCAAGAATTCAGGAATTCAAACGGAACTTTAAAAAAGGATTTCAATTAACACAATTAGTGAATATGTATTAAACAATTTCCCAATACCAATAAATGTAATTTGACATATAAATATTAGCTGTTTATTTGTTGGCTGCGATGTATGCGATTTGGAAAATGTCTTGAAACCTTTTTGAAACTGTCCTCCCCTTTCGTGCGATTGTCAGCTAATTTACGCATCAAATGCAAATTGTAGAAGGGACGACAGCTTCCCCCGTCAACGGGTCGAGTCCTTTGGATTACATGCACATCCAATTCCATTGTCAGCTCGTCGTCGTTGAAGTTTCGCCTTTGATGAAGGCGACACGACATTGACAGACGGCAGCCGATTGACTTCTGACAGGCAACCAGCCACTGAGGCAGCCAACCAGCCAGCCAGTCAGTCAGGCAGCCAGCCAGATCTGGCAGAGCGTTCGACTGGGCTCGATCAACGTGGAGACGGGGTCCACGCAGAGCAGTGCAATTCTGATGACTTTTTGTCAGGCTGATTGACGTCAACGACTCAACGTCGGCCTGGCGTATAAATCTTGCTGCCTCATCTCTTCCAATCGGGGCCCGGCAGCTTTCAGGGATTATGGACGGAACATAAACAATGCCATTTTAAATTGGCCATCGATGTGACAATAAATCGTACAATGAATTACTATCCGTGGATTTAATTTAACTCAATAATATAAGAAAGAAAAAAAACGCCATTGCGAAAGAAAAACCACGTCGGTAGTTGTTGAGGTGAAAGTCAACGAACTTGAACCGAAACTGGGCGTTACTAAAACGCAATTCGAAAGTAAGTCAAAGGTTAGAAGCAAAGCTAAAACTACACAAAATCTGGCTATAAAAAGGAGGGTTTAAGCCCAGTTAAGGCACAGTACGCTTGGGTCTTGAGTTCAAACAACAACTAGCTGACATCAACCAACAGTTCATTAAGCAACAGTACCATGGTCCAGAAGGTAAGCCAACATCGAGACTCGACTAGTCTAGTCCGTCCAATCTCTAAGCATTTTGTTCACAGATTTGCGTCGCATTTGCCCTGCTGGCCTGTGTGGTCATTCGAGCAGCTCCTTTCCATAAGGGAGCAACCAGTCATGCCTCCGTGCATCTGGTCTCCCATGACGATCACAAGGGATCCCATGACCATCATGGTCATGGCCATGACGATCACCACGACTCGCATTCCGAGTACAATTTCAAGTATGGCGTCAAGGATCCCAAGACAGGCGATGTCAAGGAGCATAGCGAATTTCGTGATGGACACAAGGTGACTGGACACTATGAACTGATCGATGCCGATGGACACAAGCGCACTGTCCACTATACGGCCGATAAGCACAAGGGCTTCGAGGCCCAGGTGCACCGCGAGAAGGTGCATGGCCATGTGCCCGTACACCATGGACACAGCGGCTATGAGGGTGGCCATGTTGAGTTTGAGGAGCACTCACAGGCGGAACACTCAGGACACTCCGGCTACTCTGGACATGGTCATGATGATCACCACTCCCATGGCTCTGAGCATGGTCATGGCCATGGCTCCAGCTCCAACAGCTACTCATTGAAGCAGGAGCATGGCACCGGACACAGCCACGGTGGTGCTCATGGTGGTCATGGACATGGACACGAGGAGGCACACATTGTCTACGAACACGATGGTGGCCACGATGGTGGCTATGAGCACGCCTATGCCGGACACGAGCACAGCTACCACTAATCAGAACAACTCATTGGATTGCTGTGATCTCTTGTTGAATGTAATACCAAATATTATTGTTTTATCCTAATAAATCTTGCAACATTTTTCCAAAGTGAATTATTACTTGAGTTTTTATTTCATTCAAAATTGAACAATTATTATTAATATATATTTGATAATATTTATTATCAATGCTGAATTTGAAGTGTATATTGATCGTTTTCCCTCACTTATTTTATGATTATTATTATTTTTATTTTTATTAAATTACGAGTTAAAGTACCAGCTACAAAGCCAAATTATTTATTAATGAGCCCAAATATAGCTTATTTTTAAATAATTAGTCATTTTAGTCGTCATTAGTAAAGCTTGAAAGCAAATCGAGATTGTTATAAAAAAAAACAAAAGAAAATATTTCACTTTCTTGTCTTAATTCAACGAACAATCGCATAAGAGATCAAAAACCTTTCAAAAAGTTATAAATGGGTAAGTTAATGGTTTAATGGGTAAATTTGCATTTTGTATAATTTACTTATAAATTTAAAGCAAAACTCGCCAACAAAACCATTTCAAACGATTTGCAAATGGGTCTCGGCAAGGTAAAGAAGATGGCAAAATGCAGAATTTCACCATTGCCAACATAATTTACTATCACTCAAATTAGAAAGCAACCCCTATTAGTAAACAGCGAACTCAAAACAGCAAAAAAAGCAAAATAAAATATAAAAAAACAGAACATATTTATCACTTACCACACAAATTCACATTGAGCGACGCAAAAAAAATACCATAATAAATAAAAATAATAGCAACTGCAATTTTCGCACTATATTTTATGTATAATGTATAATATGCGTGCCACAAAAATATATACACACAGACACTCGCACATACACGAAACGTATAAAAATAATAAATTACTTCAATAGCCGGATAACTGTGAGGAGGTTGCGTTGGTTTGGTTTAGTTTGGTTTGGGCTGGGTTGGGTTGGGGCAGTCAGGGGTGGCAAGGGGAGGCTGTGCGACATGGTGAGGAGCGTTTATTATGCGCACAATAAACGCGGCGGGCGCAGTGGCGACATAAATTAAATTTATGATGCTTATAAATATTCCACAGTCATTTGTAATATAGCAACAGGGCGGAGAACGGGGCAACAGGATAACGCAAGGATGCAGCCTGTCTGCTCTACAAATTGTAGGCTACGGGGGTAGAAATGGCAAGCACACATACACACACACAGATACACACACACACACATACACACTTACACACAATCATACATAAATAAAAGAGATCGCTGTGAAATAAGCGCTGATTTATGAATATGGGACGAGTAGTCCCGAAATTGTCCCTGGGCCCATCAAGCACTTTATGCGACAACTTAAAAGACAAATCATCTATGGAACTCGTTAGCGAGTAGCTCGAAAGTTTACACAGAAAACAAAAAAAAAAAAACAAAACAAATAAATCGCATACACCTTATAGATAGATGAATACAGTTATAAGCAGATGCGTAATACATGAAGAGCCAATGAATGAAAACATTCACCATACAATGATTTATATTCGCATCGCATCTCGCATGTTTCATGTGTTCCATGGCTGACCCAAATTATCCCCTTGTCAGATCCAACTCACGCACATAACTCTCGGATTTAATTTGTTTAAGTGCATAAATCAGGATTTATTCAGCATATGCTAGATGATTAAAGCATGTGGAATTCAAAGCATGGATTGAATGATTTACAAACGCCAAACAATAAGGGATATCAAACATGAATATTCTCGATAATGCTCGAATATATTGTGTTTATATATCTGGCTAGCGATAAGTGATATATCGTACAATAATATAATCATAGACATCTTATCTCCTGCATAATATTTTCGCATTCATTTGTGGGTGGGCATCTTAACTAATTGATACTAACTAACTAATAACTATTAGCTAGTAATCTAATAAATGAATCATTATTTTTTTATATTTTTTCTTATTTTATTTATGTATTACTTTTTGTATTTTCCGTGCATTAAATGAATAAAAACAACAACTGATTAAATTCCACTCTATGGCGTAATATAAGCTATAATTCATTATTTTTTATCTCCCTTAATTTTTTAGTTTTAATTTATAATCTGTTAAAGGACAAATTTTTTAGTTTTAATTTATAATCTGTTAAAGGACAAACAGAATATTGTATGGATACCATAAACATGACCGAATTGGTTCTACCACAGTAAGTCAGCCAATCTAATCTTTTGCTAATCTTTAATGTCCATAAGTTTATTGCCAGAAGATTTTCATGGTTAGAGAGTCGATTTATATAAGGAATATTGGAAGTATTTCACCGCCTTTAACTTTTAAAATCAAATGGGTCAATTTTTTTACAGATGTGAAATTATTGAAGAGGCTTTACAATTTTATATAATTTTCAATTGTAGGTTTGTTAAGGTTTAGCAGCAGTAGAAGTTATAAATACGTTTTTTCAAATGGACGAGCAATTGATTTGTTTGCATAAAATGCTAATGTTGCTTAACTTTTTGGGTAATCTGGCTTATTTCAAGGAATTTATATAATATGTTTGTGGTAATATTGTTTCCGATTGGGGTAAATAAAGTCATTAAATCGTCAATTAACACGAATGCAGTTAAAATTCATTCTTATGTCTTAAGTGGAATTTCATTGAGGTGTCAGGAAATGGGATTCTATTGAGTTCAAACAAACTTGTATAATACATATACATGTATCAAATACTTAAAGCTAAATCAATAAATTGTAATTAAACTCAATAAATATTAACTCGAAAGTAATTAGAACTTGTTGCCTGGCTTATCGCATAGTCTGAATCAATTTTAAAGGTTACATTAAATGAGCTCAACTGAAAGTGTAAATGGCAAATTAAGTGCAATTGCAATTCGATCATAAATTCAGTGTTTGACACTCTGTGCACATAATTTATGTGCGCAAATTATATGTAAATAAGTTTTAATTTAAGCTGCAGATAACGTAAAGTTGCTCAGATCGTAAATTAAGTTGATTGCGATTTATTTCAGTTGCCGAAACCTAAAAGAAACAACGCACAATAACGCAATGAATTTGAATTTAAGTAGCAAAGTCAGACCCACTCGCAAATAAGTATTATTACCAGCCAAAGAGCCAAAAAGCCAACCAGCCAGTCAGTCTGTCAGTCAGTCAGCCAGTCAGTTAGTCCAAACTAAGCGAACGCGTTGATCATTTGCATTGCAAATTGTTTTGGTTGCCTCGCAGGCGCATTAAAAATGAAGTAAATATATATTTTATGTTTCACTTGTCGTCGTTTAATGCCATAAAAATGGGTATGTGTCTTATTAACTGATGAGGCTGTCGTTTAAAATACACAAAACCGGTATGGCACCAGCCAACCAACCAACAGAGTACCAAGAGAGACCCCACCACAACCGCCAGTGGTAAAGTTACCAAAAACCCAACAGGCTGGAGCAAGACTGGCAGGGCGCCCCCAATCGGAGAGCGCCCGTTACCTGCCTCGGTGTCATTAATTTTGGAATCGTAAAGCCCACAATATGTCAAATGAGACCACACAGCGTCGTAAAATTCAAACTTTATGGCACTCACTCAGTTAGCCAGGGTTCGGTATTCGTTTTGGTTTCGGTTTTTTGGTTTTGGGTTTTTGGTTTTTGGTTTTGGTTGTTTTAGTTCGTTCGGTCGGTCTTTGAATTTTTTATCAGAGTGGCGTTTTTAATGGTTTCGCTTTAGGTGCTGTGCTGTCTAAATGTGTTGCGTGTTTCGGTTTATAAACGCTTGCCACAAAATTAAGCGTAACTTATTTGTCAACTCGGCCAAGATTTCGAATTTCGTTTTCGGCTATGGGAAAACTTGATATCCAAAAAGGTACCACTTATCATTCAAATCGTGCTGACACAAACATGTTACTGCCGTCATTACTAATTAGTAAATACAATCTATGCCTTGGGTCTACGAGCGTAACTATCTATTAAGCTGGGACTACGCGCGGAATTAACAAGTGTAGACTGACTAACCAGCTCAGACTTGGTAATAGTTCCTCTATTATATAAATTGATAAGAGCACAAGAAAGAACAGCTGTCTAAGTCGAAGTTTACAGACCCTTCCAGACTGGGATCCAACCTAAATCCATTTCTAAATTTCAATAAAAGTTGAAAGGCCAACCGATTGTTACTATGGAAGTGATCGGCAAAATGTGGGAAATATTTCTTAACTTTCTTTAAGACTGTTTGAAAAAAACATTCAGGCAGACAGATAAGAGAACATGGCTATATGAATATATATAGCATATCAAAGAATGAAATCCTTGCAGACAAAATAGGTAATTATTATTACCATCGGATTGGTCAGATGAAATCGAAATTTTATCAAAACTAAGGGATCTCTTTCCTTTGAAACAGACAGATATATAGTTTTGCTCTATGGGCAATATATTTCATATATTTTATTTATTTATTTCATTTATTCATTTTAGTTTTATTATTTATTTTATTTATTTAAAAAGAGCGCCAAATATTAGCAGGGAAGCATAGAGTGAGCTAGAAAATAAAGAAAAAATAGGCAAATATCTGAACGTGTGGAGTAAGTCAAGTTTACCAGAGTTAGGCAAGATCAGGGGTTTCTCGGAGATATGTTAACATTGAAAATTGAATTGAAGAAAGAGAAAGAGGTATGCAGGTGTCTACTTGAATACTTGATCCAATTTCAATGCACATAAAAGGGTATCTGCAACTCGAATAAAAATCCCAATAAGAGAGTCTTTTCAAGTCAGGAAATCAACTGCAACGCGGAAAAGAGTTACGCCTCCGACTTTATCACTTAATTTAGGTGTCACTACAACAGCAGCAGCAGCAGCAGCAGCAGAAATGGCAAAACTCAAATCAATGCGATTGTAACAGCTGCCACAGGGCATGATAATAATCTTAAATGCTTTATAATAACCATAAATGTTTGCAATGCATATGCCAAATGGCTTTGGTCGCTCAGCGACTGGCGCAGAGACTGGGCCAACTCGATGGCCACACAATCGCCGCATGGGGTCCCCCCAAGTTGGTCCCCAGCCCCGCCCCCCTCGTTGCCTTCATGGTCTCGGTGGCATTTGGATTTTGCCAACTGACCGACTGAATGCATGAAAATTGTTTATGGTCATTTCGAGTCTGTGTGTGTGTGTGTCAGATCCGTGGTGCATTTGAATTTAACTGATTTTTAATGTGCATGCAGACAAACAGAGAAGGGGAGCAGGGGGATGCACGGGGGAGGGGGTTGCAAGAGTGTGTGGGCGGCACACAACGCGCACAGTGTAAGATAAATAATCACATGGGGCATTAGTTTGGGGTCGCCGTTTTTGCATTAACCAATTTGCGGCAGTTTATTGCTGAATACATTTGGCATGATTGGGTTGGGGCTACTGTTTAATAAACTCGTTGATTTATGGCTAATTAAATTAGTTGCCCATATTAATTTATGCTTGTTTACGCGCTCATGCGCAATGCTCAGGCTCAATGGGTCATTGCTACGGCAACCCAAACACCAAGTGAACGAGTGAATGAGTGAGTGAGTGAGTGAGTGAGTGGATTTCATGATTAATGATCAGCAAATTGGGTTGTCGGCTCAAAATATACTTATGTCGGTACGTTATGATTCAAGTGGCGACCCTGAAACCGAGAACTGTGCAACGCCCTAGCTGTCAGTTATGCATCACGATTGGAGGCTTCCATCAGCCATCAGCCATCAGCCAGCCAACCAAACCAAACTCATCGTCAATGTCCCGAGGTATCCCATCACAGAATCGTGCTAAGTTTCCATGGTTCGCTTGGGGGGCTTTGGGTGTTAACCACACACACACACACACACACACACACATAAGCCAAGCGCATTTTAGTCTTGCTTATCCCAAATTATAATCAACATAATAATAGCCTCACATTAATGCTGATTATGGGTTACGCTTGCCAGTGAATGTTTTTGCCGCTTTACGCACTGTAATTATGTTGTACAGTGTATGGGCAAGTGTAGTGTATCTTTCCAAATAGCTAGCTAGCTAGCTACAAACTTGTAACTTTCGCTTTACTAACGCTGTTAAAAGAGCACAATAAATAATGGTAGCCAGCGCTTAACTGACAGCTTACCAAACCAATTTCATGTTCATATAGGCATTCATGTTGTACACGATAAAGCTTTACACATTCAGCTTGAATGCATTTTGATTAATTAAAGCGCTAAATATTTAAGAATTTAATTTATTAAGGTGAATTTGCATCGCTGTTACATGAATATGTATTTCGACAATTACACAATAGATAAAGACGTTTCAATAATTTTGCTTGGTAATTTAATTATCTGTGAAAAATCTGATATTGCAATTAAAAACTATTTGCCACAAAATTTAAACACATTAGCTGTTAAAAATGATTATTCTAAATATGCAAAACAAACTCATTTTATTATTAACTATAATTTTAAATATTTTCCAAGGGCATTTTCATTTAATAAAGAAAACTTTGAATTAGCTATTCATAAAATATTGCCAAAACAAAACTCATTGAATTATTTATTATGTTTAATTAAATGAATAACGAATCCTTTAAATAAAATATAAATATAACATTGTTAAGCAAAACTTATTAAATATTAATAAAATATTTAAATATAAAATTTATTTGTATTTATTTATTTATTATCCACAAAATGTTTCTTGATATAGAATTAGTTACTTGCAATGATTTTCATGAGCTTTTTACTTTTGTAGTATTATGCAAGGAGCAATTAATATGAAATACATTCATGCGCGTGTATTCATTTTATGTTTGTCATGTAATCAAAATTAATTTCAATATGATTGATATGATTTAGTAAAACAAAAACCCTTTCGAAAACGCTGTGCATAATAAATCATCGGAACAAAAACGTGCACGCGGCACACATTAGTCAAAGAGGCCAAAAAAAAAAAAAAATAAAAAGCAAGCATTCGTTATTGCTATGTGTTTTGTTGTTATTGTTGTTGTTGCTGGCAAAACGCATAAACATTTTACAGCGCAAACAATTAACTAAAAATAACATAAAAGAGTAGGCAGTGACCCAGACGGGGCCAAGAAACACACACAAAAATGATTAATGAACGTCACAAAAGCATTTCGGGAAAGTTACATAAATTAACACATGTCTTTGCCGTAATGAGTCAAGTTGTGTCAGTCAGAGCCAGCCAAGGGCGGTAAAACTAGTTAATACATATCTATAATGAATGTGCCAAATTTCTTTATGATTTCTTATGTTTTCTTCTTAAAAAAATGAAATGAAAAAAAATTAACGTCAAGTTGCATAATTGATATTTAATTTCGCAATCATTTTTGAATATTCTAGCTTTATCCAAATAACTATAATTTAATGCAGATACATTTTAGGGCGTCCCTAGTTTAAAAAAAAGTCATCAACAGTTTTTTTAACATTCACAATTTTTTCGACTTTCGGGACACGCCAATAATATTTATTTACAACTGCGACTAATTTCCTTCATTTCTTCATTATTCTGCAAAAGGCACATTTTGCTAAATAAGTATTTATGGCGAACTTCACAATTGTTAACATGAGTGTGACAGCTAATCTAATTATCAGCATGTATTGCAAACGGCATAAAATCAATTTTAGGAGTTCTCCAAGTTAGTAAGAAATCTGGCAAAACGAATAAGGACTAATAATAGAGGCCTAAAGTCAGGTGCAAGAATACTTCTGAGCCGCATAGCAACTCAAGTTGGAACTTTTCCAAAGTTCCATGTAAATTCCACAACTTGAGCGACCCAATCAACAATTAAGAGTACTCTTAAGGCTTAAGGTGCCAATCTGAAGGAGAAACGCCTGAAGCTAACAGAGAAATGAAGCTCATCAGTAAATCTGTCCAAGTCTGTCACAATTTTTTGTGCCCAACAAGTGAATACCAAACAAGTACAAACGCTCTGGACCTGAACAGAACGTGTTCAAAGACCTTATTGTGACTGTGCCCAACCTAAATATACCCAGTACACATGATTCAAATTGACCCCAGTTAAAGCAATTTAATGAAGATATATTTCTACGATAAAAGCACTTAATTTAAATAAATAAAATTTCGATAGACCATGAACTGCAATTATGATGCTGTTAGCTGCTAACTGATGTCGATTTCGCTCAAGAGTGTTCAGGAACACTCAGCTCAGTTCATCGAAAACTATGTGGTATGTGAATAAGAAGAACTTTGGAGCTGACAGCAAAGAGCAGTGGGCCGAGTGTGTTTGTTAAACAAAAGCAACACCAAGGGAAAAATGAAACAAAAGGCCAGGCAGGCCGAGCAACAAATGAAAATGCTAAGTTCATTCAAATGGGGGGCACAAGCTTGAAAAGTGCGGCAATAAAAAATGTGTGTGTGTGTGCACATGTGCCCCCAGGACAATTCACAGATAGTCTAACACACTCACACAGATTCACACACAAAGACAGACCCTGCACCCTGCAACCAGCACCCTGTATCCAGTACCCAGATCTCAGGCTCAGAGCCCGGCTGCGTTGCAGGCCCAGTCTCAGGTCCGGGCCAGACACTAATTCGATCTGATAATCATGGAGTCCCGCCAAAGGGCATGAATTGTAATTTCCTCTTTCGCGGAATTAACTGTCGGGCCTGTCGCTTGGTCGGCTGGCTTTGTAGCGGTGGTTTTGCAATTTTTTTTATTGTTGTTGTTGTTGTTGTTTTTGTTTTTGTATTTTTTCTTTTATTATTGTTAGCCTGTTTCGCAAACACATTTTGAAATACAGTCCACAAAGCCATTGTTTTCTGCCAGGCGCTTTGTATTTATGTGTCATATTTATTTATTTATTTAAAACATTGCGCTTTTGTTTTTTTTTCCTCCACATTTTGTTTTTGGCATGTTTGTTGTTGTAGTTTATTTTTATTTTTTATCAGTTCACTGCAAGTCTGAAAAGCCTGGAAGCCATTTATTGTATAACATACTTTGTGCTGCATATCTTATTATCCTTTGATGTTTAGATATTGTGCGATTTGGTTTATGAACTGTCTCTTAAATATATGCTAGCTTCGAAAGAGGCCATAATTTTGAGCAAAACAGAAATATGATAATAGAAACATTTCTTACACTTTTTTATCATAGTTATTATTTGAATATTTTCTTTTTTTTGCAATTGGAAATATTGACAACTTTTCTTTTTGCAAGCCAAGCACAAAAACTACCTGAAGTCCCATTCAAGTACAACAAATTTGTTCAAACTGTCTTTTCTCTCGGTTAGTCAGCCGATGAACAACAGCTGGAAAAACTGTCAGATGGCAATAAACCATAATAATACTAAAAGAATAACAAAATGTTTTTGCACAAATGCCAAATGCTGCAAATAGATTTAATTCAGTCGAAACGCAAATAAAACAGAAACGAGCCGAGTCTCAAACGAAAGCAAAAAGTTGTTGTTCTTTTTTTTGTTGTTCTGGCTCAGGACGAGCCGAGCAGGGCAATTTTTGCACAGGGGGTAAAAATAAAATCAGCATTTTTAGTAGTTAATTTAATTTATTGCAGCATTTTTATGGTTGACTTTATTGCATAATAAAACATAATTTACTGCGCCATTGAGACTTTTGCGTTAGCGTTTGCGTTTGCGTCGATGATTCTAAAGCGCAGCCATATTCCATTTGCCTGGCCGGGTCGAGTCGAGTCGAGTCAGGTCAGACAAGGAGCGGGGAGAGAAGGGGGAGGGGGCAGAGGAAGGGGGAGCAAGGCGGGACGGTAACTGGCGTTCAGACAACGACTTCCATCCAGAGACTTTTTGTTTACGTTCGCAGAGAGCAAAGCGATTTGGGGGGCGTTGTGTTGCATGCCTCCTGGGCGCATATGGATGCTTTGCATATGTGTGTGTGTGTTAACGGCAGAAATCTGTCTGAGCCATATATAACAAATATCGAATACTGATTAAAGCCGAAGCACATATCAGCTCACTGTGGCCTCTTAACGAACAACATGATTTATTTGCCCATCGGAAGTGGCACAAAAGTATCTGCCATTGTGTGGCTGCTACTGGATTTCGTCAGCTATTTTGCTGTTTATATTTTTTACGGGAAACGTATAAAATAGGTAAATAAAAATGAACATAAATAAAAATAAAAAATATATAAAAATTGTTTATTTTTCATATTTAATTTAATTTATTAATAGAAATGCTGTGACAAACAATTAATCTACAAAGCCTCATTCATTATTATTTGTTAAAGATATTAAAAGAATTAAAATGTATATCATTTGTATTGTATTCATTATTATTTGTTAAAGATATTAAAAGAATTAAAAAGTATTTATATCATTTGATTGTTTGGCAGAAATAGTATACAAATAAATTAATAAGAAAATTATATATTAAATATTTCATTGATATAAATATTATGAGAATCAACTATTTTAAACAGTCTTTATTTTTTATTAATATAATATAAATATCAATATATATATATATATTTATATAAAATATATCAATTCTACAAAATTGCAGTTTAATAACTGAACAACGAATTATCATTCTTTGGAATTTAATTCAATTATGGTAAAAATTCATTATTCATATTGTGTTACAAATTATTCTGAAATTCAATTCATTTATTTAATGTTTCTTATTATATGACATATTTAGATATGAAAGAACACACAAAATATTAGATAAACACAATTTTAGTCTAAAAATAAGTATTTACAATACTCATAACTCATTCCCTTTAGTATTTATTTTGTGCTTTTACCATTGAATTATTAGAGTTGGATTTACTAGAGTCCATTGAACTTTATTCGCTCTGTGGAATTGAAGCAATTTTTTGTGTATTTGTGGCCCATTTGCCACTTGTAGCACAGTCATTTGATTTAAGCACCAATTAAGAGCACAACAACAGCATCAGCATCAACATCAACATCAGCATCAGCATCAACATCAACACATCATTATATTTGCCACGTCCTACCGCAACTTAACCGACTTTTCTGCTGGGACCCACTGCTGGGTGTAACACAAACATTCCATCAGAAAGTCACATATATTTCATCAGTGAGCCCATCAAATGGAATTGCATCGCTGACCCCAGGCTCGTTGGGCGTTCTATAAAAGCCTGAGCCGCATAGGCAAGGATCAACAGTGAAGAACTGGAACCCCAACATGCAGCTACAGGAACTGCTATTGGTCGTGGCCGTGGTACTGCCCCAATGCCTGAAGGCCCTACGCTATAGCCAGGGCACCGGCGACGAGAACTGCGAGACCCTCAAGTCCGAGATTCATCTGATCAAGGAGGAGTTCGATGAGCTGGGTCGCATGCAGCGCACCTGCAATGCGGATGTTATAGTCAACAAATGCGAGGGACTCTGCAACAGTCAGGTGCAACCCTCGGTGATAACACCCACGGGGTTTCTGAAAGTGAGTATGCAATTTGGGATTAAGCCAGTCAGTCAGTTTATTAACCAATACTTTGGCTAGGAGTGTTACTGCTGCCGCGAAAGTTTCCTCAAGGAAAAGGTCATCACGCTGACCCACTGCTATGATCCGGATGGCACCCGCCTCAACTCACCGGAGATGGCCACCATGGATATTCGCCTGAGGGAACCCACTGAATGCAAATGCTTCAAATGCGGCGATTTTACGCGCTAAACCCAATTTCAGCTTAGCTCACAAATAAATTTCCCCCAAAATATGCAATGGTTTTTGTCGTTGTTTTTTTTTTATTTTTGGTTGTTTTTCTTGTTTGTTGTTGATGTGGTTCTTCCTGCCATCTAACATTCTTGGGTCCCGGGGGATCCGGTCTAGCAGCTGTGCGTTTGATGTGCTGATTGAAATCCAGTTGATTTGGCTGCCGGGCACAGTTCAGTTCGCAGCTTGCAAGTCAATTGTGAATGCGATTTGCTGTTGATTTGCCCTGTTCACATCACTTACACAATATTTGTGTCATTTCGCTGCAGGCTCTCAACGTACGCCATTCGAATATATATTCTGCTTTCGAGTTGGCAATTGAATCATATTGTTGTAGATGGAGTATAAAAGGAAATTATTTGGGTTAGTAATATTTAAATAAAGAAAAATATTTGGGTTTGTAATACATGCCTTACAAGCCAAAATATATTCATCATATATAACCTGTTCGCAACTAGTATTTGTTTAAAGAAGCACAAAAATACTTAAACAACTATATACAACTATATTTGTCATATCTAGTTGGAGGACAGTTGTAGATTAAATGCATTCTAATTAGCCCAATGTGCGTATTCCATTCTACATAAAAATGCCAATTAGCATTTAAAGGGCAATTAGACCAATTAAACGTAGTTGAATTTTCAAAAAGGAAAAGTAAGAAATTTACTTTTTAAAAGCAAGTTTTGTAACTGAAAGCAGAACTGATATTTTTATAATTGTGGAGCAACTTCTAAGACCTATTCAATTTCCCATGAATAATATTTAAATTTATTGAAGACTTTTACAATTTATTTCGTAAATTTAGAAATGTATTCCACTTTTCTGGAGAATTTCTTAAGTTATGATAGGTGGATCGATATCATTCTTTAAAACAAATTGACAGTAAATATCACTAAGCACTACAGACTAAATAAAAGAAAAAAGTGTTAGTAAATATTTTTTATCTTTATTTTATGCTTTTAAATATTCTCTTTTACTGGGCATATTTAGGTCTGAGAGTATTTTAACCGTTGAGGTGGCTTGATCAATTTTACAAGCCAGTTTAATTAGTTGGAAGAATGTGCTACAACCTACAAGCTGCGGGCTAAAAGAAAACACTCCTATTTGCTCACTCTATAAGAAAAGAGCTCCCCTTTGGAGCCACACGACGAAAGGTGCGTGACTCGATCGAGGACTTGGCGAACGGAGCATGCGCCCCTCACTCTGCCCCTGCCCCCTCCTGAGAATGGGATGCCAAGGAGAAGCTGGTGCTGCGCTAATGCATGTTTTATATAATTTATATTGTGTCGGCACGTTGCACGTTGTTGATGGAGCAACTGACACGATGCCACCCAACAAAAGCTGATAGCTGATGAGGCAGGCTGCTGCTGCTGCTGTTGCTGCTGATGTTGCACTGTCTTGGGCTGCTGTTAATGGGCGTGTCGCCTAAATTATGAGTTTCGCACACACAGCCAGACAGACAGACAGACGGACAGTCAGGCAGACAGGCAGGCATGCAGGCTGGCAGGCAGTGAGGCAGGCAGGCAGTGAGGCAGGCAGCTGGTGATTATATGGATAGCGGCAGAATGCTTAAGTAAATTACAGTGCGTGCAAATGTGCTTGTGAACATGAAATTATAATTTAGCCCGCAACTGCAGCAAGCGCTGCAAAACGCGCTCCAATTTACAATTAACCGATGTATACGACTTGCATGCACTTACTTTTTAATCAACTGGCCAACGAAGCCAACTGAAAGGCAATATCTGATCTACACTTAACGAAATAATTGCAATTTAGTTACTAAGAAATATTTACTAAACACATACATTAAGATCAAATTTAAATTAACTCTCTTAAATGTTTTAGCTGCAAAGCAAATCTGCTCGATACTAATCGAGATTTATTGGCCAATATTGACAGTAGTCAGTTTTAATTCTACTGGTCAATTTCACATTCTAACATTATTATAGTCAATTTATACCTTTAAGTTCTTCAAATCTCCACTCACTATATGTAGCTGTTGTTAATGTATTCTTACTTTAATTATTTAAAAAAACCTTTTATTTTTAGTAACATATTTCTCAACAATTAAATTGCTGTCAGTTTATAAAATTTGCAGATAGTTTCGTTCTTAAATTGTAGAAATCTTATAAAGCAAAGCAGTTTAAAATTTACGAATGTTTAAAAAATAAGCATAAATTCTTCGCTTGCTTAAACAATTTATAATTTCAATTTAGCATCTCAATTATTTGCCAAGCCTTAGTTCGACCCACAAATTAACAATTTATAAAGAATATTTTTTCTGAGTGGATGACGGTGCAACATATTAAAGTATGCGATTAAGCGACATGTCTTGTCAACAATAACTTCAACAATGTATATTATAACAATCTGCCAGTTGTTTTCCTTTCGGTTAAGTGCAGTTTATGCTCGATTATTATGGGTGCGAGCCCAGTTTCCGGGTGGGTAACTACAACTACAGGTCTCAACTCGAAGGGAGATCAGAATTCCTACATTTTAAACAGCAACCTAATGAGTTCATTTATAAGTATAAATTGCTTGCACAGAAGGCAAACAACTATAACACGAATGAGACATTTTAGTTACAATGTTAGCCACAGGCAATTACAGATTAACTATAAAGATAATCATCATTCCAATACAAACATGATATATACGCAGATGCGTGTAAAATAATGTTCGCATAATTATTCATATCTCTTAGATCTAGAGTGCATTATGCTACCAAAGACTATAGTTATAGTTATATTGGTATCTCTACAGGCTTTGATGATGTTCTTCCTTTAACAATTTTCCTTATCTGACATAAGAATCAAAATTGCAAAAATGCCTGCGGGTATTCATTATATATTTATGCATTTAAGGAAACCGACATTATTAATGAGCCCGGTATTCTTTAAGAATACTTAATTAATAAGAATCGTGTTATACGCACATATTACACACTGTCGAGAACCTAATTTGATTGTTTGTTTTGTATTGTGCTAAAATATAATATATATGCAATCTGTCACGCATTGAACACTAAATACGCTCATCAATTTTCTAACAAATTTCTGAACTCCATTATCTCAGCTTGGCAATGTATATTTCGATTTAAGAAAAAATTGTTGCATATTAATCAGATATAAATTAAACGGATCAACAAAGCAGCCGCAGTGTATATGAATAATTCGCATAATGCGATTTCTTCCGACTCTCGGCTAATAATAAATGACTGTTAATTAATAACAATTTTGAAAAAAAAAAAGCAAAAAAGGCGAAACAAAAACGAAACAACAGCAGCTACTTGAATGTTGCTTTTGTTATTGTTGTTGTCTAACATACTTTTTGTGTTCAAATGCGTTGATATTGGCAATTAATTTCCATCTTGATTTCTATTCGTTTTCATATATACAAGATATATATGCTATAGTATACTACACTATAGTATGCATATATATTTATATAATTTGTTTGCTGATTTGCATGATTTTACAATTAATATTAAATCTGTCCGTCCGTCTGTCCATCCGTCTGTCTGTCTGTCTGCCCGTCTGTCTGTCTCACTCTACGAATGTCTGTCTGTGTGTGTTGTCATTTGTGATATATATTTTGGTGTGTTTTTATTGAAAGCCCAAGGCGAAATGTAAACAATTAACAAAGGCAGCAGCAGCAGCAAATCGCATTCAGTGATGGAAAAAAGCTGTTAGTGTGAGACACAAGCAACAACAACAACAGCAACAAATCAAACAACAACAGCAACAAATCAAACAACAACAGCAACATTAACAGCAGACAACAACAATAGAGCGCCCACATTAACAAGAGCTTAGATAGCGTGACATCATTTATGGATCTGTCGATTGTATCGGCACTTGAATGAAATGGGAATGTCTCAGAAAGAGACAGTCGGACAGTCGGTCGGACAAGACAATTTATTGAGTTTGGCAACTCTTTTGCCTTGTCATTAGCACATTAGTTTCGCATTGATTGGAATTTATGTTGTGTTTATGTTTATGTTATGACTTTAGTTTAGACTAATGCTATTAACTACATTTTTATCAAAATGCCATCTTTGCGGTATATATATTTTTATTTTCTTAATTTATGCATTTAGCCCAGCAAGTTGATTGTGCCTCCATAATAAATTTGTGGTTAAAGTTAAATATTTATTGACTTACATAGTAAACGAAGCTTGACTCCAAATGCCCTAAATGGAATATGTTGAAAACTTGTGAAATAACCTCAGTACTTCTATTTACATGGTTTTTATTTATATTAAGCACTTCGTAAACGTTAATTCAATATACGAATTGCATTTAAGATTGTAGAATATTTTAAAACTAATATTAATTAATGACGTTCTATGATTTCATGGGGTATTTAATTGCAAAGTTGGTCCAACATTTATTGTATGCATTAAGAAAAAAAAATTGAATCATTTCAAAAATATGAATTAATTAGTATGAATTAATTAAGATGCCCAACCACAAATGCATGCAAAAATATGAAATAGAGTACCCTAAAAATCTAAAATTGTATTTTTAATATATATTTTAGCTTAAAAAACTTGTGAATAGGTTTTTAATTTTTTTAAGAAATCATAATTTAAAAAAAAAATAGCAAAACTAACACAACTTATGAAGAATTGATATTGCTGTTTGTTGATATTTTTCTTCACTATTGCAACAAATTTGAGCTTATAATTAAATGCTCTAGTCTGTAATGAATAATCAGTTTTATAAAATTTAATTAAAATATCCTAATAAAAAACTACTATGGCTTTAGAATTTCTCTACAATTTTTCCTTTTTGATCACTCAGCACACACACACACACGCACACAAACACCCGCACAAACACCGCCGTCAGAAAGTTACACTTCATGCACATTACTCATACGCCCCAGTGGGCAAATTTATGAACTCGCCAGCGCACTTGAGTCGACAACACATAAGCTGAACAAAAAACACACACACCCCGCACACACACACACTCCGCACACACACACACCCACACAGAAGCACACACAGTAACAATAAGTGCGTTTGTGTGTTTATTAGAGTGTACGTGGAAGTAAAGCAGCTTGTAAAATATGCCAAGGGTTAAAAAGTGTGCAGCGCATATAATTCATAGTACAACATGAAAGTGAGCACACAAGTGTGCTCCTGGAGACAAACAGGGAGTGTGCACGGATGGCGGGGAGGGGGGTTGGCTAGCTTTTTTTTACAAAAAAAGGCTAAAAGTGCTTGGCAGTTTAACTGCAGTCGAGGTGCTGCTAAGTGGTAAAATAGAGCGCAAAAGAGAGCATGTTTAAGCGAGAGCGTCGAGAGAAATCAGGCTAGAAAATGGAAAAGAAAACTTAGAAAAACTTAAGAAAACATGTCAGCTAGTTAAACACTGCAATCTACAGTTAGATGAAAATTATTAGTGAGAAAGTAAATTTCTAAAATAGAAGGTTTTGGTTTTCTCAAAAAAAAGGATTGCATTTCTCAATTTCAAAGTGGATTTTTCTAAAATGTTGATAAAATATGTCTTTATGTTTCTACATAGAAGAATTCTTCTATATAATGTTTTGTTGCTTAGTTTAATATTTATTAGTATTTTAAGATATATAAAAAGCGGACAACAGCTAAATTCGAATATTACAGTCGAGAGAGCAATTTTCATAACTATTTTCTGACATTAAGAAAAGGATTTTATAAAAGAATCAATCAATTTGCATTTCTACTTTTTAGAAAAATAAATAATTAAATTATACACAAAAAATCGCATTACTTTTGTGATTGTCGACTTAGGGCAAACTTTCTACATTTTTAGAAATCTTTTACCTAGTATTTAAAAATTATTTCTAAAAACAAGTAAACTTTTCTGATACTTACGGCGATTTCAAAGTTGCGTTGATTTATAGCTCAGAGGAGGGCGCAATAAATCAACTAGAAGCCACACAATAAAACTAATATAAATAACTCTAAAAGCTGGGCATTCACTAATTATGTAAGTCAGTTTTGAGAGACATATCGCATAAGCCAGTTGAAAACATAAATCGATGTCTGGCATTAAAATGACCCCCCTCACAATTAACTTGAGTGGCTTAAAGTTGCAGCCAGCAACCTGGTCAATGGTAAAATAAACACAATGGAACCACTCACATGTGCCATTTTGTGTGGTGTTTTGTCTAAACTGGCTTTTCCGGTCAATTATGTGTGTGTTTGTGTGTGGCTGGAGGCTTTTTCTTTTAGGCCCGCATAAATGAACTGCTAAAATGCTGACAAAAACACAACCGGAATGTTTTCCGGTCTCAGTCCCTTATTTGTCTTTTGGGATTTTCATGCAGGGCCCAAAACCAGAAAAAAGGACAACGGCAAAGCCTTTTTTTCCTGGTTTGTGTGTCTGAGTGTGCTCTGTGTGTTTTGTGTGTGGCCGCAAATTCAGTTATCCACTTAATTTTGTGGTTAACAAACACACAAATATATCTGTGACCCTTAATTGAAAGCTAAATTGTTTGTGTTTTGCTGCGGCTAAGCGGAAAGCAACAAAAAATATGCCACTCGACTAAACCGAAACCATTAAATAAAATTTAATTAAACCTATTATAAATACGCGACAAATCAATTTGTATTTCCACGCTCAACAATAATAAACTTGCAAATGATTGACTCGGTTTTAAGTGGATTTTTATTTTATACATTTTATGGGTTTTCTTGCCCTGCAGATAAATTAATAAAGAGCGAAAATACATAAATATATATAAATAAATTTAGAAATATTACAAAACATGAATTTAATTTAAAGTGAAAACTTTAATATAAGTAACTTATATTGTGCATTTTATTTTATTTATTTTTTATTCGGTTTCTTTTATTTATTCATATTTCCATTCATTTTATATTTAATTTCTACCTTTTAATTTCATTTAATTTAATTTTCCATTTATGATTTTGAAAATTTCGACTGTTTAATTTTATTTATTTAATGTGGACTGAATTAAATAATTTAAATATATAATGAAAAAATAAATATATATATAAGAATTCAATTTATGACAGCTATCCAGAAAGGTGTCTGCTCGTCGATCACATCGTGCAAAAAGCTGTAAGCTTTCTAATGAGCGTGATAGATAGAAAACATAAAAATCTCATTTTTATTATATTTTTTTATGATAGCATTAAATTAAATAAGAAATCGAAGACGATTGTGGCAATAACCGAATATGGCAACGCCCTAATAATAATATGTTAATGTTGCACGTTGATTTGAGGCGCCAGTCAGCAGCCAACAGATCATAAACGCCTCTTCGACAGACTTATAAATATTTAGACAAAAATAATAACTAGAAAATTACACTTTGGCATAGTTAAAATAATAAAAAATATAATTGAAGAAATATAAAAAATGATAAGCAAAATGCCACCATTTTTTTAATTAATTGTTCACTTCTCTGATTCGTAAATTATTAATCAGCGAATATCATAAAACTTTAAAACTCCATTTTAGCATAGGTAAAAATATTAAAAATTATATAAAAAAAATATTAAAAAACAAGTACTAAAAAATGTATAACTAAGACACTTTTTTACCTAAAAATTATGCGTACGCTAATTAAAAATTCGTCAAATATGGAGCCTTATTTTTAGTGGAGTCTGCATTTGTTTTGAAGAGTCCAAATATTTTAAATATTGACTCATCACTAAAAATGACGTTATCCCAAAAAGACTCTCCCAAAAATATACAAGAAACAATGGATATTTATATATTGATTTACTATTTATATGTAAACGATCTTTACGGTTTTTATGACATGTCCAGCTTGGAACAAAGGCATTGTCTTTGCTGGTCATTACTGTTGTCGATTTTTAAAGGTAGGTGTTCGGCTTATGAGATATTGAAGATGTCAGAAATTAGCATTTGTATAGTACCTTAATTTCGCAGTCGAATTAGCCATGAATGAAACATCAGAGTTGTAATAAAACGCTGATGTCGTTTTTATGCTTTTTATTTATCGTGCAGCTGGTAGGCAAATAAATGTGAATGCCAAATCGATTTTACTATGCAGATTATGGGCATAAAATATCTTAGCTAAATCATTGTTTCTGAATGTAAAAGTTAATTTTCGTATGCTTAAACTTGCTTAATTTAAATTTAATTAAAAGTGGGCGTTGATTTCTATTTAATGAAGCAGAAAGAGCGGATACCAGTTCAATATTCAAATCAAATCTAAAACCGAAGTCAAACTTTACACAAAAAAGGCCAAAAATTTGATTAACTGAAAGTTAGTTCGTCTGTGTGTGTGTGTGTGTGTGTGTACTCACTTCCGGTTGCCCTTTTCATTTGCAGCATTTAAAAGCAGCTGTTTTGTGTTTACAGCTTGTTCACAACTTTGTTCTCAATTGTTGCCTAAAAACAAACTCCTATTTAAGCTCTCTCTCTCTCTCTGTCTTCAACAACGATTCTCACCAACTCTACTCTCTCTCGCGCTCTCACTCTAACTAATATTTTATCTGACCACATTACTCTAGCACATCATTTACACACCGCCCACCTGCTCACCGCAACTTGTAAACAATTATGGCCGACGCCGTTGTGCTCTCAATATTACTCAACACAACCGCAAAAGCCCACAGCAGCAACAACAACAACAACAGCAGCAACAGCAGCAAAAAGAGTGAGAAAAATTCCCAAAATGGCTACACAAAAGCGTCGATCGTCCAATGAGCGTCGTTTGGTCGACTGTGTGGCTGTGTGCTCGTAAGTTTAGTGTGTGGGAATACATAAAAATCGCTTGTAAGTTTATTATTTCTTATTGTAATCTTGTAATCACTTGTGCCCATAAGTCAGTCAAATGGCATTGGCTTAAGCCCAATTTAAGTTTAACAGTCACAATTACACTGCTACTACTACTACCACTGGTGCCTTCCTACTACTAAATGCAATTTAGTACTTTTTAATGCCTCTTTTGCAAGCATGCGCGCTCAGCAAAGAGCACAAAATGCACTCTCTTTCACTCTCACGCTGTTAATGTTGCTCTCATGCTCTCGCTTGGGCTCTCGCAATGCGCATGGCAACGAACAACAACAAAAGCACACTTGTTGAAAATGAAAACGAACCACAACAAAAAGAGAGCAAACAACACACAAACACACGCACGCACACATGCAACTGTAACTGAACTGGTTTCGTTGAGCAAGTCGGCATCAATTTTAACACTCTCGCGAGCTAAAAGCGGAGACTCGGCAAAATGCTGAGCGCAAAATGAATGAGTCGAAAATGTTGTTTATAGATTTTTAGTCGAATTCTGTTATTTCACGTTAAAGCACATCGTGCGCTGCGAACGGATTGCGAACGGATGTTTGTGTGTGTGAAATTAAAATACGTAACAAATTGCATATATACAAATATATATATATATACCACACTCGCACACACGCCACACACACACATATATATATATATAATTTTTTGAAATATACAAAGTGATCAATTTTCAAAAGGTGCTTTTTATTAGACTGAAGTTTGTGTATATTTAAAAATATTCAATATCAAAAATCTATATAAATATTTGCAAATAAATCAAAATAAAACTTTCAAATTTCCCCCGCTCCCTTGCCCCGCACCGCCCCCACGCTCTACTGTAAAAAGAAAATATTAATAAAAGTCACACGTACGTGCCCCAAAACGTGGCAATTCAGGCGAATCAAAAAAACAACCAAAAACCAAAAACAGCCAAAGAAAGAAAGAAAGCAAAAAAGAAGCCAGAAAGTAATTTAATAGCTTAAATTTCGATTCTCATTGTTTTCGATTCCGATTCGAAATTCGCATTTTGCAGCTTTTGGCGCGTAACTCAACAAATCAAAAATTAAATAAAAATTAAATTAAATATATATCGTGCGCAAAATAAAAACATAATAATAAATGTTAAGCAGCTGCAATTAAAATACTTAATGAATTTATTACACAATTAAAATCAGCAGCAGAAGCAGCAAATAAAAATTAATATGCTGTTTGCGTGAAAGTCAAATAAAGCCCATTGAATTATTAATGATATAAATAACAAGCAAACAACAAAAACAACAACGACAACAACCGCAACAAAAAACCAACAACAACCACAACTGCAATTCAAAAAAACAACGACTTAATTGAAAACAACAACAACAAAAGTTTTGAGGCGCAGGCGCCGCTTTTCACACGAGTTGGCAGCACGCCACTGTCAGCGTTGCCAACACCAACAACAACAAAAACAGCAAAATTGTCTGCATTCAATTGCCATTTACCGTTAAGCAAGGGCAATTTTAACTCGCCTGCAGCCAGCTCATAGCTCAAAACTCAACTCAAAATTAAACTCAACTCAAACACCTCCGCCTCAACCAAAGAACAGCCGTCAAAGTGGATTTAACAAACTATAACAAAATGCTGCAATCCAGCAATCATCACTACTTAAGGCCGGATTATATGACAGCAGCCGCAGCGCCGACAGCGGTGAGTTTCTCTTCCTCTTCTACCCCTCCCCTCCTTCTGCTTCTTCGTCTTCTTTTTTTTATAAATATGGATTTAAGCTAAAGCTTTTTATTGTGCTCTCATTCCAATAATGAGTTGTCCGTTGGGGTATATAAAATAAAATAATTAAATTAACAGCATTTGTTGCCATTTGGGGAATATACAAATTTATATAAAACTGTGTATATCAGCGAAAGGTTTTTACATTCAAAACATTAGCTATATAAAACCAAAATAATCCAATTAAGACCAACAATTTGTATATTTCCATTGAAAACATTAGTTGCCAGCTGCGGAATATAAAACTATATTATTCAATTAAAATAAAACTAAAGCAAATTAGCGGGAGGGTTTTTTTAGTTTTAGTTGCTATATTATTATCAAATTAAATCGAAACCAATATTCGAAAACTTTTTGTGTTCTCAGTTGTCCGTTGTGGAATACACAACTATAATTGAATTAAAATCATTTATTTTTATATATTTTCATTGAAAACATTTGCTGCTAATTGGAAAATATGAAACTATATTATTATATTAAAACTGAAGAGCGAAAGGAGTTTCGTATTTTCATTCCGAAAATAAGTTACTAGTTGGCAAATATAAAAACAACATCAATTTTGCAAATTTTAACACACTCAGTTAAAAACAGCGTTTAGGGGCAAATAGAGCAAAGAGTTGCCAGACTTCGTTAAGAATAAAGAGACTCGAGTTTATAGCAATTTATAAATGAACTAATTGAAAGTCCGTTCCATTCATTTCTTATTCATCATATTATATTAATGCTTTATCCTAACTGATTGAGTTGATTCAAATTAATGCCGAAATACTTTCAATTCACTCCATATTTTTATTATAATCTTCAGAATTTATTAACTTAATACTGATTAACTCCATGTGTGGACTTATTTATATCACTCACATATGAATGTCTTTATTTACCTTGTAACATATTCAAACTATTCACAAATCGATGAGTCTAATTGCATCACTGATTTCTAACTCATTCGCAATTGATTGAATTAATGCTGAAATACTTTTAATTCATTAATGTATTTTTATGATTGTCAAGAATTCTTGCTCAATTAATAAGAATTAAATAATTGCTTTTAGTCGAACCTGTTTGTTTTCACTTTGAATAATCGAATCATAGAATCGAGTGTGTTTAGCCAACGAACTGTAATTTATCACAGTCCAGCTAAAATATGGCCAGGTAGCAAATGAGTTGCCATTATTTATGAACTCTATGATATTTCATAAATAATTGAAATGTCGACAGAATTGCAATTACTGCACTTCGCCACAAGCGAATTTATTGTGCGACACAACAACAACAAAAGCAACAATCACAAACAGCAACAACAACAACAAAACTCCTACACATGTCGTTTCTCAGGCAGACATACAGCCAAGTTGGCCATGTGCTTCTGGGCTAAAATCGCTGACTACTGCAACGGCAGCAGCAGCAGCTGTTTACGACGCATGTGAAACGTGGCAAGTGGCAAGTGGCAAGGAAAATCCAAGCCAAATAGAAAATTCGCAATCGTAGCGCGATAAATTATCCAATATCAGCACATAAAACTTATTTATGTTTGTGCATATTAAACTATCTAAATGCATGTAGATGAGACTGAGAGTGAGGGAGAGGCAGAGAGACAGAGATAGAGAGGGCACCTCTGGCAACTGTATACAAATTTATGGTGTAGCAAATTTAAATTTATAATGACTAAACAAACAAATGCAATTTCGCAAATGCAGCCAAACACAACACACAACAAAATACTTAAACTATGGCAGTTAATCAGAGTCAACATCTTTGTTCTCTCTCTCTCTCTCACACACTCTCTATTTTTCTCTCTTACTCCCCACAAGTCTTAAAGGCCAATAAATATTCATTTTAATTTGTGGGTAAATATTCGCACAATGAACAGGAAGAAAAGAAAGCGCACAATGAATGTGAGTGCATTCATTAAGTTTAATGCAGTTTCAGCTGTACTCATTTCATTCATTCATTCACCTCTTAACTAATAGTTGGGTATGAATATAATATGAATGCAGAATCTTCATTTTAATTTATGTGTATATATTCTTCAAGTCGTGCAATGAATGTGAGTGCGCTCGCTTCATCACTTTGATTGAGTTAATGTTGGAAAACATTTAATTCATTTCATAGATGAATGTATTTATATCACTCTTTATAATGATTACTGAATTGATTCTAGTTGGGCATGAATATAATATGAATATAGAATCTTAATTCAAAGCTCATAAACTTTAGAGTTGATTGAGCTAAAGCTGAAATACCTTTGATTCATTTCAAAGATAAACATATTTAAATAAGCACCCAATTTATTCATTCATTTAAATGTTTAAATCACTCTTAAAGAAGCAACTCAAACGAAATTTTGATTGATTGATTGATTCAACTGGTTTCGACTGGTTGCCGAATTATATAGGGCAGCACGTGACCAGTGTGAACTAGTTCCAATGTGATTGAACAGCATTCTAGTTTAATTTATGGCATATAATATAGTTTTTGCAGGTAAAGCAAAGATAAAAATAAATTGAAACTTATTTTATTATAATTTTATCATAAATCGTGAGTCGTTTCCGTTTCTCAGCTAGATCATATCAGAACTAATTTCCTGCCTGCAACAAAAATATCAGCAATGTGTCGAATAACTTTAATTTATATGTGTTCTGCAAGGGTATGCAAATAGTCGACAGTTTTTGTATCTGTTTCTTGTCGTTGTCTTTATAGATAATGTATGCAGGTTTTATAATTTATAACGCTGTCATCTGAGGTAAATTTATTTACTTAACAATCGGACAGTCGCCGAGTGAGTAACCCTTTCGCAAATGAATAAACAAACAAATATATAAATATATATATATATATCTATATATGTAAATGCTATCTGCAAATACGAGTGTATCTATAAATTATTCAATGATTAATGATGCCTGCTCGCTATTAATTATAATGAAATCAAATAAACTAAGCTTGACAGCTGTCAGTGTCATCATTTGTATTTTATTTTTTGTTGCTTTTTTTCTGTGGCGCTCCACGCAATAAAAAACGGCCAACAAAATTATGGCTGACTTTGCAACAACATTTTGCTGTTGATAATTCGCTGTCATATGTGAAAAATGCGCACAAGCGTGCCACAAAAAATGGCAACAACATATGCCAAGTGTTGGATAATAACTCAAACTGAAGAGTCAAAAGCCTGGATAACAGTTCGGTTAACAGTGAGCTAAAGTGACAGGCGCCTTGTGTAAATAAAGTGCAAATGTCAGCTGACCGCAAACATTCATTAATATAATTAAATGTGTCAGTCAAGCGGCCATTTATGCAGTCAGTCAATCAGTCATTCAGTCAGTCAGCCAGTCAGTCGGTCAAACACTCATGACACAATGTTAAATCGCTTAAGCAGCGTGTGCAGTTAACAGTTGCAGGCTAACAGTCAACGCACAGTTCAAGCTGGCAGCGCTCTCTCTCTCTCTCGCTCTCTCTCTCTCAGCTTGGGTTGTTTTTCTTTTCTGTTATTCGTATGTCACTGTTGTTGTTGCTGTAATATTGCTGCCAGCTTTGCGTTTGCGTGTGGCTCTAATTAAAGTGTCATCAACAGCACAGACTTACAACAACAACAACAGCGTAGACATTGTTAGTGATAAATTGCCATTTCTAAAGCTGTCATGTTAATTTTTCGTGCACACTGCTGCATAATAGTTTTCGCCTAAAGTGTTAATTAATTCTTTGAATAACACAAATGTCTGTCGTTTCCTCTATGTGTGTGTGTGTGTGTGTTTGTGTGTGAGAGAGAGGCAGAGAGAAGATAGAAGACTAATGTTAAGTACGCACAGTGGATCACAGCTTAAATGATTCAGCGAGCTGTCAAACATTTTGACGCTCTTTGTTCATTAATTATTATATGGCAATGCTGTGCTTAAATGCTGTTTAACTTCTTGCTCACAGTTGGCAACCTCTTAAATTGTACATTTAGAAATAGTTAACTGCAAAAACCTTAAAAATATATAAGGCGTTTTTGCTCCATGTTGTTATTAGTCAAGGTTGCAAACCGGTTTGGAACCCAATCGAAGTTTCAGTTCTTTTTGTTCCAAGAACCAATCCTTGTTACGAACCAGATCTCAGAAAAAGAGATTCGGAAATTTACTCGGAAAATCGAAAACATAATAATACTTTTTAAAGTTTTAAACAAATTTTATTTGTATGTTTCTTGCTGTAATCCTAATATTATAACTAATATTTTACATATTAGTTTTTCATAAATATTAAATTTATGATTCGAGTTTGAGCTCTCTTTTCAGTCATATATATAATTCTACAACTGTAATATAATTACTATATTGTATATTCATATATATATTTAAATATATAAGAAAACATATAAAAACACATATTTATAAATGGGTTTTTATACTTTACTTAGAGTCAATACTCTATCAAATATTGGTAAGGATTAATACTTGATAAAGTACAAACTCTAAGTAATTTCCAAATAGCCATGCATGTTTTTCAAAATTTGCGATCCCGAACGCGTGCTTTGTGATATCTTTTCTAGCTTGTTGAGATAACAAACCGATTAAAAGTGTTACCAAAAATAAATGTCATTTAACTAATATTTACTGTTCTTTCATTAAGAAATACTTGAGTTGTAAAGCATTATTTTTTATGGCGCCCATAATTATTTTAACGATCAATTGAGTTATGTATAAAACTATAAATAAAAGAAAAGAAAAAAACACAAACGAACAACTAATAAAACACAAAGTGACCATCTTTTATTGTTATTGCCGTTTGTTGCTCGTTTTTTTTTCCGAGCTTCGCAATCAAAAGGCATTTATCAATAAAATTGTTGAGCCGTCAATCGTGCCATTGACGCCTAAGTAAGTCGCCCTCCCTCCCTCAACCCCTTCCCCCCTGCTGCCACCCCCTGTGATTGCCATATTGATGCTAAATGCTTACGTACGATACAAATTGAATGAGCGAAACTCAATGAATTCATTTAAATGCACGCGAGGCATACTAACTATGATAATGAATTGAAACGGCTGCTTAAATGCAAAATAATAACCCGTTTCAGCCGACAAAGAGAGAGACAGAGAGAGATATAGAGTGAGAGTGAGAGAGAGAGAGAGAGATAGCACATAACACAAATTATGGACAGCGATAATCGCACAGCGGATCGAAGACTGCGGGCTTTTTATGGCGCAGACTGCAAAAGCCAATAATCATAAAATACAGCAACAAATTAACTAATAAATTAATATAGAAATAATCATATTAATGTGCAAGCTGATAACTGTCAATGCGTGGGGGAATACCATATGAATATTGATTGGATTAGGGGGTTTAAGGCTACAGCATTTATTTTGCAATGATTTAACTCAAATATTATAGACAGCTAGCGATATGCTCTCTTTTTCTGGTTTTTTGAATTAAATAATAAAGTTTGTTTTGATTTCTGTCTTCTTTCATATTAGGTTTTATATATAAACAAAAAGATAATAATTGTCAGCCCTTTCGTCACTTACAATTTTTTATGCAACAATTTGATTATCATAAATTGATATTTTTCATTTCATTCTATATTAATTGTATAAATTAATTACATATTCGTTATTACTTTTGTCTTAACAATTTTTATGAAATTATAAAATCTCAATATTAATTATGTATTCATTAATACGTATATTATTCATATTCATATTCATGCTATTTTATGTGTATCAATTGAATATTTATTTATTATCTATTTTATTAAAAATTCAATATTAATTATATAAATTAATTCATTTTCGGTCACATTCTGTCCTGAACGTGTTCAATTAATTGATAGAATTTCATAAAATAAAATTATAATAATGAAATAAATACTCATATTTAATTCTCCTTGGATTAAGTTGATGATTCAGATATTTCTGTCCAGTACACGTTAAGTCCAGTCAGTAATCAATGTGATAAGAAAATGCCACTGGCTTAAGTTGCATTAATTTATTTGTATTTTTTTCGCAATTTTTTTTTATGTGGAATTTTTCCCAAGTCCCAAATGGGTTTTAAAGCCTTTGCTGACCATTTCCGATGCGTTTTAATGTGTTGTAAGCTGCGGCAACTTAAATGCTTTTCAAATGGTATCAATCATTAAGTCGTAAGTCGTACACTGGGTCGTATGAGTGATTGCCATAAAATGATATAAATGCTAAGCTCTCCGCAAGCGCACAAAGCCTACCAAAAAAAAGAAAAAAAATGGGCTCTCAAAGCTCAACAGCACATTTGACACTAAACACGCACAAATTGCTTTTGAAGCCAGACCCCCTACAAAAAAAAAATAATAGAAGCCACAAAGCCCCGGACGGATGGACGAACAGCCGGACGTACAGTTGTACGGGGCACATGTTTGAAGCTGTCCGTATTTATGTGTATTTATGTATTGATGTGGTAATGTGTGGGCTTGTGGCCATTGTCCGCACAAAAGGCATCTAATAAAAAGAAACTGAAATGTAATATTGATAAGCCAGAAAGCGGTCAACACTCACACACACACTCGCACACACACACGCCCCAATGCCAATGGGGCTAAATGTGTGGCGCCGGCGATGCAGACGAGTTGGTTTTTGTGGCTGGGTTTGGCTTTCAATCAAATCAGGCCAAAAAACCAATAAACAATCAATCTCAATCACATCAATTATGCGCCGAAACAACTTCTGAGCTGTCCGCTTGTCTTATCAACACATTCAGACGTCGTTTTTTCATTTATTCACATTTTTCTTTTCATTTTATTAATATGGTTTTTTATGTTTTTTTTTCTGGTCAACAAGGCGACACTTTTTTTTTAAACTCTATTCTATTGATGTTAATCATTTTAATTGGCGCCACTTGAGCGGCGCTTGTGTGTATTGTGTGTATTGTGTGTGTGTGTGTGTGTGTGTGCGTGTGTTTGCCTGATTGGTGGCTATTAATTTTTAAGCAGCAATTTGAAAGCGGCTCAAATTTGTTTCGTGTGTTGCAAGCCGCATGCGACCCCACTTCACACGTATTGAGAAAGTGAAAGTGTCCAACGAACTTTTCAACGAGTTTTTTTTACAACGAATTGATAAAAAAAAGTAAGAATGCTGTAGTCAAGTGAGTTCGACTTAGAGATACCCTATTAAATATATTCTAGTTTTAATGGCAAATTTCCCTTTAAAAACTATTAATTATTACTATTATTATAATAACAACATTTAAGCTAAGTCAACTGCAAAATAAATAATAAATAAATTTTAGAAAAATCTCATTTATTTAAATATTTCTAATATTACAAAAATTTCATACATTTCATTCATGAAATGCAAAGAAATCATAAACTAATAACTGCCTTAAGCAGCAACAAAAATGTTTTGAGCAACTTTCTGTTTACTAAAATATATAAACATTATTTAGTTGGGAACGTCAACAGCTGTCGCTTGTTGTTACCAGAACCAGAACCAAGAACCCAGAACCGAGAACCGAGAACCCCATCCATATTCATTACACGCTCGTTCCCAATTGGAAGCTATGAAATGTGAACCATAAAGTTGACAGCAAGTTCATTTAAATAGAAAACGACATGTGTCAAACTGACACTTTTTGATTGTTGATTTTGCCTATGCTCTCCACTGTAAACCAATTTCTTATACTTCAGTCCCCCTTCACCCTGCCACCCTCCCCACCCTAGTGTGCTTGCTGTTGCTGTTGACACTCTTTGAACCCAGACAAACTTGGCTGGTTGACACTTCAAGGCAAGTTTCCCAAGGTTGAAAGAACACAGCACACAGCGAAAAAAAAAAAAACAAAAAAAAATCTACAAAACAAAACAAAACGATGGGAATGAAAATGAAACTGAAAATAAAACAAATTAAATACGATGTCAGAGTTGTTATTTTCAAATGACATGAGCGTCATGTCAAATGCCAAGCAGAATAACGCAGCAAACCTGCTGTTGACAGGATCCCCTCACGTAAAACTACCAAGAATGCCGAGCAAATGTTTGCCAACTAAACTATAACCAGCAGATTCAATTCAAAGTTGCTTGCAACACAGAAACAAAATTAAACTGAAAACAAGATGGCACAGATATGTTGAGAATGTCGATGTTTAAATACCCTTGTACAGCGATTGGATATATAAAAAGTGATGTTATGCATTGTTAGACATTTAATAACTACACTCAGAAAATGATTTACACTACAATAAAAAAAAATAGCCCCAAAATGCAAATCACCCTTAAAATCAAAAACGATTTCGTTTGATTTAAGAAATAAATTGCAGATATAAGGAAAAAACGTTTGTGTGAATTGGAAGGGTTTCTCTTTTATTAAAATTGAAATATATTTCTTATAAAATATCTCAAATTAGTTCTAAAAAGTAGAAATGGAAACACCCATTTTTAGAAAAACTCCTTTGTGAAATTCAGAAAATACTAATGAATTTTGCAATATTTACTGCTGTCTTAGAGTAAACCTTTCGATATGCCTTATGTTTTTTTTAAATTAAATTATATAAATTCATAAACTATCTGAAATATTTGTTAATGTGAAAAGTTACCTTTTGATTGATAATTCCTATGACAGCTATATAGTATAGCCCGATATATGTACTGCCTGAAGGCAACAAATATATTCCAAGTTCCATTAAGATGGGTGGCTAGATCCAGATCCACTAGATCCACAATTAATGCTAGTCAAGAATATATATAATTTTTTTTCGCTTTCAATTATTGATAAAGCTCTAAAAATCCTCGAGTTTTGTAGTTTGTTATGCGAAACATTGTTGAAAATGCAGCCAAAGCATCTAAAACCCTTAACCCCGTAAAACTCTCAGCTGATTGTCATCTGCTGCTGCTGGTGAAAAGTGAAAATGCATTTGTCTTTGCAGACGACAAGATGACAAGCATCTCACGCCTTCCACATCACAACTCCCCCTTCCCCTTCCACCACAACCCTCCACCCGCAGTTCAACAAATTTCCCAGCTGACGCTTATCACGTGCTAAAGATCGCTGCACAAAGAGGCTTTTCACGCTTCCCATTGCCTGCTTATTTAAATTAGCTGCAACTATAGCGAAAAAAACACACTCACCATCTGCAATTCATTTATACAGCTGTCTGCCTGTCCATCTGTCTGTCCATCTGTCTGTCCATCTGTCTGTCCATCCGTCTGTCCATCTGTCTGACTGTCTTTTAGCCTCTTCCGACTATTATTTTTTGTGTACTTTCGCAAAAATTTGCTTATCGCTGTGGAAAAAATCAACCAAAGGGCGTTTTGCGCACACAAAAACTAGTTACAATTTTTAGTCTGCAGCCAACTCGACTAGGCGATACCCTGTGGAATGAGCTTCAAATGAAGCCAGTGTGTCAAATCACAAGCGGCATGTTCGCCAAATGAAATTCAGCAGTGGAATCACAATTCAAAACTGATCTAATTTATCCACAGCCAAAATATCGAAGCGGAACTTCAACTGAATTTAATTTAAAAAACCGACCGATCTTTATGATATATCTAATAGATATAGATCGAAATAGATTGGAATCTCTATCAGAATTGTTATGCTTTTACCTAAATTTAACACCCTCGCATTTCACACTCCGAAAATATCCTTTTAAAATATATATCTATTTGAGAAAACAAATTTACATCAGAATTTTGTTAACCGATTTGTAGGGTCAGAGAAATTGTTTATTAACTTAACTTTGTCTTACATTTTTCATTGCTTGGGCCTTACAAAAGAGTTGCAGTTGCCCTTTTGCCAGTTCACACGTCTAACATACCCTTTTTATGTATATTTACTGAGTATGCCGAATACAAAAAAATGCAACGTCTGAGCACACAGCTATATCTCTTTATTTTCTAACCCCCCCGAGTAATGGATGTGTGTGTGTGTGTTTTGGCTGCATTGCTGGATGTAGAATTTGACTCTATTCGCATATTTTCGCATTTTATTATGCAAAGTGATGGACGGGGGCAGCCAAACAGACTGCAAGACTGTCAGACTGACAGAGAAAAGAGACTAAGTCGTGTCGAGTCTGGTGTAAAGGGCGTCAGCATGTCACTCAACCAGTGGCTGCTTCTCACACCTCTGCTCTCTCTCTCTCTCTCCCTCTCTCTCTCAAACATAGACAGACCAAGTATAATTTCTTTTCTTTCTTTTTTGTAACTTTTTATATACAAATTGTATTCGTTTCACAAATTAAAAAAAAAGCAGTTGTGCAACACAAAACTGTCAGTCAGTTGCCTTTCCGGCCTAAATTGAGGGGGGGCAGGGGTAGCAGTAGTAGCTGTCTGTCTGTCCAGCTGTCTGAGTTGGCTTGCATTGAGGCACTTAAACGGAAGTCCAACAAACACAAAGCACATTTAAACAAGCCAATTTGCAGTTATCTAATTTAGCTTGTTTGTATGCCAAAATGCAAAACTAAGAAGCAAGTTTTGTTTGAAGATTGTATCTATTGGGGAACAAAAGCAAAACGCCATCGAAATGCTCAAAGTTTGTTACTTTTCAAAATGAGCAAGACTGACATGTAAGATTGTTGTGGGCGACTGATCTCGACTACGGCATACCCTGCACCCGACTAAAGGGTAAAAAAAGAGAGTTATAAGAGCAATATGAGCTTACTTTGTGGATTATAACTTGGGTTTTATTATACGATCTTGATGAAATTGATCAATAATATGTCAATGTATACTATATATAGATTGTGGATTTTGCTGCTATCGGAAATCGATAGCAGTTATCGATAGAATGCAACTTGATCTGCGTATGGAAAACGAGAACTTAAATTCCCAATTAGACAGACAAAAAGACATGACATGAAGTCGACTCGACTCTTGATGCTGATCAGGAATGATAATATATACAAATATATATATTAGAGAATCGCAAATGCTTCCCTCTGTCTGTTGCCTATTTTTACAAAAAAAATTACATTTAATGCATTTCAGGGTAAATTAATCAATTTATTTCGCTCACTTCTCGTGTGAAAATTACATGTGAATAATTGTCTTTTTCGTAGGCTTAGTTTATTACAAATGCTAAAAATGCTAAAGCTATGCACACAACGTGGCATGCGGAAATTACATACATGAGTTAAGAAAGTTAATTAAGTCATAGGCAAGCAAACATTATTCATGCAGTAAATGCAAACAAAAATAATGAAAAACACGCAACGTGGCAAATGAAAAGCGAAACCAAAAAAAGAAAAATATGAATAATCGCAGGTGTAATGGGGGGGGGTTGAAGGGAAATTCGCAAGAAAAGTCGGCAAAATTGTCTCAATACGATTCGATTCGGCAGTTGTTCTGTTCGCATTGCTGACAAGTGTTGTCAACGCATGTGTAGGGCGCATAATTATAAATAACACGTAATTAACGCGCCGCAAATGCGAATGACAACTCTCTCTCCCCTGTCTCTCTCTCTCTCTTTATCTCTCTCTAGTGGTGTGGGGTTCACGCGTTGCACGGCGTTTGGCATTTTGACAGCGCCCAAGGCAAACAGTTGACAGCCACAACGCTGACAAGGTGCAAGTTGCAAGTTGTTCGCTGGCCGTTGAAATTATAAAGTGTCATTGGATTTATGGTGGACGACATGCCGAATGATGTCCATATGCTGCACGCTACACGCTGCACGCTACACGCTGCACGTTGCACGTGGCAACATTGTCACTTCATGTGCGAATATCTTGCATATGCAAAATTGGCAAAAATGCTGACAACTTGAAATGCTAATTATTGTCAAATTAATTTAGTCAGCTGTCAGCTTAAATACGGCTACAAACAACGTTTTCTTTTGTCTCATTTCGATTGTTGATTTCGCAAAGAATTTACATATATATAAATATATATATATATATATACAGACCTATATATATATGAATATACATAAGTAAAATTGAAATGAGTGCACACCAGTCTGTCACCGGGTGAATTTATATGCAGACCAAAAACATCTTGGCATTATTATTATACAAATTGCGTGAATTAATGAATGCCGCTTGTAGGCGCAGTCAAACAGTCAAACAGTTGACAGACTGACAGACAGCCAGTTTCTGTTTCTGTTTCTGTTTCAGCTTATGCAAATTGCAACAGCAGCTGTCGCCGAATTTCTATTTCTCTCCTTTTTATTTGCAAAATGGGATTGCCATTAAAAAAAATATTCAAAAATATTGGCGCAATATTTATTTCTTTTTACTGAAAATATCAAATATATTGGATTATATTTGCTAAATTTGCAATAGTATTTGTATAGCACATAAATGTGTTTTGAATTGACAGTATAATATTATTTTATGGAAATGCCATTAAACAAAATAAGGAATATTTATGGAATATTTCTTTATTTTTTTTTAAAATATAAAATATTTTTATTTACAAACAAATGCCAAAATTCAATAGTCTTTGTATAGCTAATAAATTGAGCTTACTTCGAAATTTATGATACTGAAAAATACGGAAATGTCATTAAAAAATAATATTGGCGCAGAGAATTCATTGTTTTTTTTATTTTTTTTTCCTAAATCAAATATATTTCATTACTTTTACTAAATATTATTTATTGCTTGTTTCCGTTTTTGGGTGCTCTAAATTACCCACAATATTTTTTAGTAAATTTTAGTTTCAATTCAATTCAAGCCCCAAAAAATGTTTTAACTGTTGTATTTAAGATTTAGAAAGATAAAGTAACAGACCTGATAATATACTAAAGGCAAACACATTAATAATTTATTTTATACGCAGAGAAGAAAGCAGCAACAAAAATTAATAAATTTAAGTACTTTATATTTATAACTAAGCATTTTAATCAATTAAGCTGTACAAATATTTATACAGCTCATATTTTGGATATATATATATAAAGAGAGAGAGGGAGAATGTAAGAGAGGGTGAGAAAGAGGGAGAGCGAGGCTGGTGTAAATAAATTCGGAAGAGCTGACGCGAGTAACGCCCACATTGACATGTTTCACGGGATGGCGTGACAGGCTCACATTGCGTATGATTGATAAACACATCGCTTGCCCAAATTACACAAAGCTAGACAAAAACAACAGGCAGCTGCTGCTATTTCTACTGCTGCTGATGATCTGAAGAACCTTGAGCTGTTGGGCACCCAAAGTAAAAGCTAATAGCTTGTAGACAGCATTTGTTGTTGGTTTTGTTCCTGCTGTTGTTGTTGCTCTTATATGCGGCAAAATGAGTGATGAGCCGCATAATGGAATATGGCAAATGGGCGTTGACAAGAGGCAATAAGAATTTGTGCGGGGGGAATGCCAAAAGTGTTGTATGATGAACATTCAGTCGTGCTACGCCAAAAAAAAAAAAAAAAAAAAACTGGCAATTAATTTGGTCAAGCTAACAAGGTTAATTGCATTGCGCATATGTTGGCCATAAATTTGTATAGAGGAAAAGTAAACATTTTTGAACACTCGATAATTAAAATAATAAATATTATATAAAAACCACACACTAATTTGCCAGGGCACAAAGTGAAAAGAAGCAGTTAACTGCTGAACAAAGTGGCAAAGTTAAATGTGCGAATTGCAGCGCCAAAAACACAGATGTTAGCATACATAAACAATCAGCGAAAGAGTGTAGAGAAAATGCTTAAGCGACAAGCGTAGGAAAAATAACAACAACAATAACAACAACAACAACATTTGTTAACTGACAACTAAATGGACACGTAATGTTGACAAAAGTCTGACATGAAATCTAACAGAGGGGCACAAAACCCGACAGACCTCAAATGAAAGAAACAGTGACACATGAAAATGGCATTAATGTGTCACTCAAAGCGTACACAGCAGCAGCAGCAACAACCGTAACAGCACCAACAACAGCAGCAACAATTGCTGCTGTGCAACTGCGACAATTGCAATGATATGGCTGACAGTTGTTGCTGGCTAAAATTGCAACATTGCCCAACGCCAAGTGCACTTCACAATGCATGTGTGTGCGTGTGTGTGTGTATGTGTGTGTATGTGTGTGTGTGTGTATGTGTGTGTGTGTGTCAAATTAAGTGGCAACGCCAAAAGAGCATTGCCACACGTAGCCAGCCTCGTATTACCTCCACACACCCCCCCCCCCTGCCCCTGCCCCACCACAACTCCTCTGCTGTTGCTCCCCCGAGTCATGGAATAAGCTTTACTTTTGTGTTGTGTTGCCAACTCTCGAACATATTTACTCGGGCCAAGTTTGACAGTCAAATGACGCTGTCAGCTGTCAATATGACAAGTGTCAGTTTTGCAGCAGTTGACAGTTAATGTGACAGCGTTTGTGCGCCGGGCTAAATAAACTACAGGCATATTGGATTGCACATTTTGAACTCAGTCACTTATTTCTACTCGTCATTTGCCATTTGACATGTTGCACATTTTGCGCTCGGTTGCATTTACATTTGCAATATCGCACTTTGAAAGTGGCACACACATTTCTGCCACTTCTGTGCACTCAACAAATATCTTTTGAGCAACACAATCGAAGCGTAGGTTTCTTTTTTTTTGCAATAAATCGCATTTATCCCTAATTTATTACATTTTTACATTTTCTTTTACTTTGCTGCATTTTTCAATTGTATTTCAGTCGATTTGCTTGACAATTTATCAATCAATCATTATTGCTCGCCCTTACTTTTTATTGCATTCAGTTCATTTAACACTCGCAAAGCAACAAAAAGATGAGAAATGTGTAACGAACTATGTTTCCATTATTTTGAATCTTATATATCATTATTTAGCAGTTGAAATTCTGCTGAGGAAGCTTAATTTTCTTATTCTCTAATCATGTCAATATAATTTATTTACTTAATGTGCGCTATAAGTCCACAATTTTTTAAATGGGACAGCATAATAAAATAAAACTGAATTTGCAAATAATATTAAAGCTACAAATAAAAAAATCAAAGATTATATTTAAATGAAAAAAATACAATTTAGAATACATAAGAAAAACATTTAAATTCAAATTGATATAAAAAGATATATTAAAATGTAAAATAATTCAAAATTTATTGCAAGGTTTGGGAAAACTCTGAGAAGACGCAATCAAGGCTGAAAACCCGTTAAGAGAGATCTTTAAATAAAGAGATTAAAAAAAAAAAAATAGGCAAGTCTCTAAGCCTAAGAAAACAAATCCCTGCGGAATTCGAAATATATTAAAGTATATTAAATAATTTAAAAAAAAAAAGGAGAAAGAAAAAAATGTATTTTAATAATGAGTAAGAAATATTTAAAGTGAGAGCATGTTAAAGTGTTTCAAGCTGCGCTTTAATAAAAAAAATTGTTTGAATGTAAAAGAAACTCGCAACGTTTGTGGGTAAATTATAATTTATGTAAATTGTGAGAAAACGGCGCGACACCAAGGAGACAATATCTTTGTGCGAGTATGAATGTTTTAAGAGCATTTATGTAAATTCTTTTTTTCTGGCGCTGCAAATTTATTAGCGCCACGAGAAAAAAGTGAGAAAAAGGCAAACACAAAAAAGGTGTTAACAGATAATGGCTAAAATACACATAAGTATTAAGTATGTGCGCAAGCCAGTCATTGCCAGACACACACACACACACACACATACACATACAGACACACACACACCCAAAGTATAAGTACCCAAACATCTGCATAAAGTTTTATACAATTTTTATCGCTTATTTTATAATTCGCAACAAAACTGCAAAGCGTCTTGGCAAAAGACGACGACATCGTCGTCCTCCCCTCGCCAGGGGCTTATGCAAAGCGATGTCGACGTTGACGTCGACGTCGACGCAGGCGTCGCGCAATTTCCGCTTTTTATGCTTATCCTGTAATTCATATTTATAGCAGCTATTTTTGTATCGCAAGGCAGGCTTCGCACAGGAAGCAACACTGGCAGCAGTGGCAGCAATGGGGCAGCCGCCGCATCCACACTGAGCCGCAGCATCTTTGAAAATTGCATTTGAGAAAATATGGCCTGGATCCGGGTAGAGAGCTTGCTGAATTGCATTATCTACGTAGATAAGTTTTATTGCGGTTGCCCCCGCATAAATAATTTAAATATATCAAGTCTTTGGTGTAACTACCACACATCTACCCCTACCCCACCATCCCCTCACTTTAACGCCCCTAGCAGATATTAAGTACTTCACATGGGGCGAAAACACTAAAGAATTTAATTCCTTTTGAATTGCATCGAACAGAAACTAACTTTTACTCAAAATAAGCTTAGAAGACCGAAATTTGTTTATTCGTTTATGATCTCGTTTTGTAATTTATTAATTTTATTTGCTGGCTCCAAGCGAAGAGTGTTTTATTCTTTTTATAATTTTTTATCTTTTATATATACTCCATATATATTAATGCAGTATACTAAAAACTGAGGAATATAAATTTATATATTTCTTAGAATGCATTTAGTATGCATAGCAGAGTAAAATAAAAAAGTAGTTAAATAAAATGATATACGCTTAGTATAACGACGCATATTCGGTAAAACTTCAAAAGCCGATAAAGCAGCCATCAAATTTCAATTTGGGAAAACAATTTCAATGTCTGGCAATATTGAGCATTCGACACAAGTATTCAATTGAACTCAACTTGAAATGTTGAAGCCACTGCGGCTTGTTCACATTTCATGGGTTTTTGTGGATGGCTGTCATTGTTTCAAAAGTTTCAACATTTTGTTTGTCATATTAACATAAAGTATGATTTTTTGAGTGGCTTCAAGTGCACAGTTGATCGTCTTCGACTTCTTTGTGTGCCCCTCTCCCTCTGCACAAGCTGCCTCCCTGCCGCTCTATCTACCTGCCTGCCTCACGATTCCCAGTCGAGTCGAGTCGAGTCTTCGCGTGCCTATTTGCCCATTTGTTATTGTTTTTATTTGTGCTTAATATTATTTCAAGTGTACATTTGCCCCGCCGTCTAAAGTGTGTCGATGTGTCATATGCTGTGCCACAAAAAAAAACAACAACAACAACAATAAAATGAGCTTAGGGCATTATTAAAATGCCGCTGTGTAAAATGTGACACATTTAGCATTTCATGTTTATTTTTTAATACTCGAATCATTTTCTTTGACAGCTGTGAAATATTGAGCAAATAGCCGAAAAAAACACACTCGTCTACTTATAATTGAAACTACAGTAAATGCTGCCTATAGGCGAAGGAAAAAAAACACGATCAACGCAGAAAGGGGGATTTTTATTGTAAACAATCTTAATGGAAATATGACAAAGAAGAACCCAACGTTAATGAGACAAGTTTGTAAGGAGAGTTTTCAATTTGAAAAGATGCTGAAAATCACAATATTAATATTTATAATAATATAATAATGAACTTACAGATAAATAGATAAGGTGATCTATAAACTATAAGTTTCTTACATATAATAATAATAGTAATTATCCTAGAGATCCATCTTAGAGTTAATGTGTGATTTAAAAGCTTATTATTATTATTATTATTGTTAGTATTTCTAGTAGGCATCATAAAACTGGCATCTCGCTGTGGCGACCTCCGCGCAAATACGCTGCGTATACGTTATATTTTGAGATGTGCAGCTAAGCGCTTCAGACTTTTATGGCGCTCACACACACACACAGAAGATAAATGCACAGCTAATGCCACATACATGTGTTTACATATTTGCAGTAATTGCCATTGTAAATAGGGACAGGAAATGTGGCTAGCTGTTTAGTTTTAAGTGTCTAATTAAATTATTCGCATTTAACAACCAACTGTGACTTGATTGTGCAAAAGCCATGACTAAACCCAAGTAGCCGACATGGAATCGAAGCTTTTGTTGCTTGTTATTTAATTGTTTGTACTGTTTGCACACATTTTTCACAAGGTGTAACATTTTAATTAACACACAGCTCATAATTTGTGAGCGGCAGCAAAAAGCACACTGAATTTTATTTTTTATTTAAGTTCATTTCGAAATGTGTGTGTGTGTGTGTGTGTGTGTGTCTGAGTGTGTATAATTTGTACAACTAGCACAACGAGTGCTAATTAAGTGTGATAACTGCCTATTTTTTATTTTATTGTGTTGACTTTGTTGAATTTAGCACTTTTTTGTTGCAGCTCTTTCAACGCAACTCTGTTAGACACATAGAAATTGTGGGGCTATCATTTTTCTACGGTACAGGCTTTAATTAGCCAGCTCAAGCCCATCAATAGGTCTTACTGCTTACAAATATCTTCTTCTTTGTTTTTTGCATCAGTAAAAAACGCCGCCAGACAAACCGCTGGCGTATCAATAAACGGGCGAATGAATAAATATAAGCCTCAATAACAGCTATTGTTCAATCATAAATTAAACAAGCCCCATATGGTGTGGCTGCCTATCTATAAGCGAGTATAAATAATATAAATATTAGGCGAGAGTGTGCACACACACACGCACACACACACACACACTACACACATACAGACACACACTCCTCACGCAATATTTATGAAGTAAATCAGAAACAACAACAGCAAATGCGAGACATGAATACGCCTAATGCCAAAAATCAATACGGCAACTTTATCAGCGTTCATATAAATTATGACTAATTGTGCTAAAAACGTGACAGAATGGCCCGACTAGCTGCCATAATTAATAAAATGTTGATACCGTTCGTGGAACGAGCTTCAGCGAGGACTACCCCAACGAGTGCAAGCGAGAGGCACAGTTTCCGGGTAATCGATTTGACATCAAATACCATTTAAAAAGGGGAGCAAGGCCGCTTGTACTCAGTGACAACTTGTGCCTTATTTCCTGTGGTGATTCAACGAAGATTCCAAGAAATAGCTGTTCTAGACGCAGTCATTAAAGTAGATATAGATTTATAGTTGTGCCAAAATGTACGAATAAAAAACTCTGGAAGTTTGATACAATGAAGTGTGTAACGGGCAGTATATATATTATTAACCACTATCAACACACGAGTCAAACTCTGAGACTTCCAATTTGGAATATAAGTTATCGAATACCAAACACAAATTAGGTTTCTTCATAAATTGTATCGATATCTGCACCCGTTTCACGTATTTCGATACAAATCGATTTCCGAAAGCTATAAATGACTCAATTGTAATAATAAAAAGTAAAAATATTTAATTATAATAATAGTTATTTATTCGAAATAATTAATAGATTTAAAAACAATTGAAATATTTAAAAGCTGTGTCCAGATTTTTCAACAATTTGGAAGAATTGTATACGTTTTTTGCTTAGTAGTCAACATTTTAAGAATGAGTATTTTGCAAATGGTATATTTATGAAACTCAACTTATCCTGGCCATAATTACATGCATATGAATACATATAACTGTAAGAAGGATATAGAGTTACTTCAAGTATTTCTTCTAAAGTCGCCAAACTAAACACGTTTTTTGATTGCATATAAGAACACTATCGGCCACTATCGGAATACCATATTTATGCATATAACTCCATTTTTATGGCAACGTGTCTACGTCAAATGTGACACATGTGTTACCCGCACCCAATATTCAGAGCAATTTACATCATAAATATAAGCGAAATAAATATTTATATTTATAAGAACTTTTGTTCACCCGCTCCATTGCTGGCTACAAAGCGTCATTTCCCAACTTGGGTGAATTTTGCGATATTGTTTCAACTCAGTTTAACGTAAATAATGCCCGCCTTAAATATGGTCCTTATCGTGACACTACAAAAATAAGCACAAAAACAAGCCACACGCTAACATTAGGGTATTCACACACACACTCACACACACACACACACACACACACACACACTCACATATACACACACATACAGACGAAGCAAGTGTGTACATAGGACAGAAAAAAGCGCTTAAGTACCGATAAGAAATTTGCCATTTTTACAATAGTATCATAATAATTTATGGCGGCCCATTGAGTGTTATAAAAGCTTCAATATTTTGTAGTTTATGACTTGCGCCAGTTGGGCATGGGCGTAATTACACACACACACACAGGCAAACACACACACACACACATTACACATAAGCTGTACGTCATTATTGCCAATGTGCGCTGGGCCTTTGTTAGTAGAAATGAATTATGGCTCTCAACTCTTTACTCAGTTTAGGTTTTGGGCTCCCTCTCTCTCTCTCTCTGTCTTTCTCTCTCTCTCTCTCTCTCTCTCTCTCTCTCTCTCTCTTTCGCTGTGTGTGTGTGTGTGTCTCGCCTGCTGGGCCATAATTTATGGCATGCGGCGAAATGGATTTTATTGCAAAAACCATGTTCGAGTTTATGGCACAACTGTAAGTGGGTAATATTCATTTCATTTATATGCACTTTGCTTTTGTGCCTTGTGCCTTGTGCCGGCATTTCTCGTACTGCAAATCGCTAGTTTTCACTTTTCAGTGTAGAAGGAAGGGAGAGGAGAGCACTAAAACAATGATTAGTTATTAGCCATGATTAATGCGCAATGATTAGACCGAAAGAGGTGCAGCCTCAGCGTAATCATTGCCAATATTACGTTGTCATATTTGATGACCATTTTATGGCCAGCAATTTCATTAAATGAATTGCACGAATTGGGAAATTATTACTCCAACAAATTGGCGGGGTTATAAAACTGATTAAATGCGCGTACCTTAATCAAACTGTGCTCAACTCAACCCAACCAGAAGCATAACCCAAAAATGGCTAATGACGAATCATATTATTTCCATTGCATTAGCTCATCCCACAATCGTGCCTGGAAGATATGAAAGCGACCTCATTTAGCTATTTTTATGCATGATTAAAGATTAACAAATAAAATGATAAAAATTAATCTACTGTGAATGAGAGAAGGGAAACCATATTTAACAAATAAATATATGCAAACAGAAAATACAATGTCTTAAATAAATTAGTTTTTTAACCTCTTAATTCAAATGTAATCTGAAGTCTTTTAGTTGATAGAATTATACTTTTATCAAGGTAAATGAAAAATAAAATAAATAGTAATTAATCTAAAAATACTTAAGCTAAGTATTCCATGTTTACATATTTGATGTTTTATCAATTGAAGCGTAGATATTATATACAAATTATTCAATTCTTATAACAAATACAAAGGAATCTTAATCTGAAATTAAATATAGTCATTTTTGAATAAATCCTCCCAAATAAAATCTTATTTTACCAAAAAATAAATTACTCTAAAAAAAATACTTAAACTAATCTTGAAATGTTTGCATTCACTCACATTTTTTTATCAGCATAAGCATAAATATGATTATTTAAAAATCATAAAATAGTGGCTATATATATACATTCCCAGTTCTCAATCGTTTCTTCCGCTCTATTATGCCTTTAGGCAGAAAGCTTATCTTATTTTTAGCGCCCCGTGGCAATAATGGTTGGGGCCCCCACCCAAGTGAGCTTCTACCCGAAATGCTTTCACACTACATTTGCGTCGTAATTTCATATTTAATGTACTTTTTATATCGTTTATTTGCAAACGTTTTAATAGCCCCATAATTCCATTTATTTGGCCATGCCGGGCATATTTATGGCACTCAGCCCTTATTTATGATGGAGCCCCAAGCGAAAACAAGGGCAATCTAAGTTCTGCTTTTCGGATGTGGAGAACAACAACACCAAAAAAAACACCCAAAAAAATGAAAGCGAGTACTCGTACTCGTACGAGTGTTTTTCATGATCACGCCGGAGTGTTGGCCCAAAGATTAAGATCAGACATCGTGCTGAAAATGCACAAAGTTGGCGACCGAACCGTTAAGGGAAGTGTTTAAGGAACAAAAGTGAACCAAAAGTGTGCAAAGACAATGCTATTAAAGGCGACAGTGGTTTTTTGCTCTTATCTGATGCCGCCTGGCACGATACGAAGACTATAACAGGCCCGGGCTGGCAACAGTTGCCTTACCTTACCCTTTTTCAACATCCCTCTACACTTAAAAAAAAAAGATTGCCCTAAATTGAAATTCACCCTGAAAATACACAATATTATTTTTATAAATAATTTCTAAACATTGGGAAAAAATTTTATAAACTTATGAACTCTAAAATTATTGCGATTTAAAATAATTTCTATTGTTAAGAAAAACTTTTCTAAATTCAGAAACAGTTCATAAAATTTACTAGCTCGGCTTTTATATTTGAGTTTAGTTCGAAATGTGAATTTATATAGTATTTAAAATGTTTGTTTAGATGAAATCATAAAATACAAATATTTAATAATAATATAAGTATCAAAAAAAACGAATATAAGTATTCTACAAGGCATACACATAGACAACAACTCTCTGGAAATTACACATATTTGATCTAAATTTTAGAAATATCCGCACTGAAATTTAGAAATGCAAATTTTAGTTTTTAGAAACTTTACAAATGTACTATCTGAATAATATGGCGACTAAGCATTGATGCCAAATTTGTGGCAATTTTTCGATGAGTGTACTTAAAGATATATATGCATATGGGTAGCTGGCTAATAATTTTAACTCTTGACTGACTTTGTGCCTCCTTTTTGTGTTTCTTGGTTGCAGCTGGACAATAAGAGCAGCCCGTTGGCGCTATTGGCGCAAACATGCAGCGCCATCGGTGCGGACACAACAAATCCGAAGCTGCTCGCGGCGAATATTGAAAAGTCGACCAAGCAGCAGCCGCATCAGGCCAAAGGCATGGCTTTGAATATGGGCAATGTCAACGGTTTGGCCGGCATGGGGGGGGATAATGCACGCGATAAATCCTCACCGGTTAGCAGTCATTCATCCAGCGTCAGCACCGGTTCCGTTGAGCAGCAACAGCTGCCGCCGGCACACAGTAAAACACCCAGCACATTCAAGCCCTACGAGACGAACAACAACAGCAGCAGCAACAATAACGATTGCGGCGCCACAAATCTCACCAGCAGCAGCAGCAGCAACAGTGGCAGCAACCAGCGTGTCAAGACGCCCAAAGCGAGTGGAATTGCCTCCTCATCCTCAACAAATGGACAGCAGCGTTGCGATTCAAATCAAAGTGCCAGCAGCTCACAGCGCGAGTCGCCAAATGCATTGAATGCCTCCACAGCCACCGCCACCGCCACCGCCAACGCCTCCGTCTCTGCCTCTGCCTCTCTGCGTCGCACACCCAACACACCGGCTCTGCCCCAGCTAAATGGCAGTCCGGTGCAATCGTCCGCGCCAGTGCGCAGCAATTCCAAAGAGTCGCCAGCGATGCACAGCCCGAGTGCGGCAAGCTCGAGTCGGCTGCAGGAGGCAGCCTATGCGGCAGCCAAGGAGGCAAGCTATGTGAAGGCGCTGCATGCAGCCAGCCAACAGGCGAATCCCTCCACAGGCTCCTACTATCCGCCAGGTAAGTGTCACCACCAACCCAATCAACCCAAAAACACAAATGCAATAAGCTTCGATTGAGCCAAATTAATTTTAGTTTCACTTCAAATTGAAAAACAAAAAACAACAAAAAAACAATCGCATGACTAAATTTGAATGCAAAAGATATTAAGTGAAATTTACTCAGCTTTTGATTTATTATACTATACACAAGAAGTAGATTATATATATATTACCATCCGTAAAACCTTTCGCAAAAACTGAAGACTATTGAAATATTGTGCCTAAAACACATGTGGCTAAAATATTAAGCTTCAGAATGAGAAATAATATTCAGAGTGTCAAAAACCCCATTTATCGTGGCATATATTTAGATCATTTAATAACCTTTTTCTTATTTTTAATGGGTGCAGGGTATAAAAACTATTTCAAGCAAATTCCAGCAATGCTAAATTGCCAAGTCAACATATTCTAACCTTTATAAATTGCTTAATAATTTTAGCCAAGTCAAAATTCCACTTTCATTAAATGTTGTTTTCGAACTCTTGAAATGACATCTCTATAAATATACTCTAAAACTTTCTAAAATTCCAGGGGAAATTTCTCTAAAATTTCGACAAATTTTTACAATTTATGGAGTGCTTTTAATTGTGTACACAGAACTTTAATATTCGATTTTACGTCGTCGATATTATTATTATTAAACATTAGTCTGTCAAGGTTTCGTAAATACCCTTAGGGCATTTCTTCAAGTTCTTCAAAATTAAGAACTAAAAATAGAAGAAATAAAGTTCAATTTGCTGTGATCACTCTTTTTATTTATGAATACCACATTTAACATCACTTTTACAATCGTATTTCAAATGCTCGATCTTTGTGAGTCAGTCTAAGTTAACACGACCTGTTTATTCTGTGCGTAATCCACAGGCTATGGCACACCTTATCCGATGGACTTGATGACAGCGCAATCGTTGATGTCGCCACACCATGCCATGTTTAAGGCCTCGGCTATGAATCCCTATCTGAGCTATGCCCGGCTCAAGGGCCTCTCCGACCAATCGGCTATGATGGCAGCCTCGCAGAACGTGTGTCGGGATCCCTACTGTACAGGTTGTCCAGCTAGTCCGCATTATATTAACAAGGCCGCCGGCCAGCCCTGTCCTGCCGGTTGTCCGCAGTGCGAGTCGGGCAAATCGGGTGGCAACTCTTCAGCTGGTGGCAGCAGTGCGGCAGCAGCGGCGGCAGCAGCAGCAGCTGCATCATCGTATCATGCCCAGCTGGCGGCATTGGCAGCGGCGTCCCAGTTGCCGTACGTGTGCTCCTGGATTGGCAGCGATGCGGCATATTGTGGCAAACGATTCGGCACCTCCGACGATCTGTTCCAGCATTTGCGCACCCACACCGCCTCCGTGCCGGATGCAGTGCTCAGTGCGGCAGCGGCGGGTGGCATACCACCGAATCATCCGCTATTTCAACGCACCTATCCGACACCGCCGCTGAGTCCGCTTTCGGCGGCGGCCCGTTATCATCCATATGGTAAGCCATCGATGATGCCGCCATCTCTGGCACCGCCTGGCATGCCCGGACTGCCGCCACATCCTGCATTGGCGCAATACTTTGCGCCGTATTCGTTATACGGGCCACGTATGGGTTCCTCGCATCCGTAGTCGGAGTTTGGGTGGAGCAGTGGAGCAGAAGTTTGAGCAGCTGTTCAACATTCAGTCAAATCATCATTTTGCTTGAGTTGCTCCTGGGGGGCTAAGAGTGCAGGTCAACTCACTCGTGAAACGTGAAAAGCTAGTGATCTAATGTACGTTAGTTACATACAAATGTTAAAAAAAAAATAAATAAAAAATAAATAAATATAAATATATATAAATATATATATATATTAGCTTTAGGCGCTGCAGCAAGTTGAAAAAGTTCTATTCAGAAAAGGAAGAAATGGATATGCCACACAAATCAATTTGTTCGACAGTGTGTCTCTCTCTGTGTATGTCCCATTTAATGCTTATGGTAATTTTAAATATTATTTATTAAATTAAAAACAAAAGAAAAAAAACACACACACATATATGTATATATAAATATATATATATATATATGATTGCATATGGCAAACCAATTATGAAATGAAAAGATTGTCCAAAAACTAAAAGTTGTAAAAGTCTTGTACATTATAATATTAATATAATATTATAATATTATATAATATGAATCTATGTTTATGTATATGTATGTAAATGTAATTATGAACACTATTTTAAAGTTCATTTAAGTCACTACAACAAACATCAATAAATCAAAGAAAACTTTACAACAAATTGTGCTTTAATCGAAATGGATCTTTGGCTCAGAATTGAGATGAGTTCCGATTAGAAATATTGGCCTTGGGCATTGGATACATATGATATGCACTCCATACTGTCGAATGCCTTATCTAAATAGCTTTAACTCGAAACGAAATAACGAATAATAAATGGAAACACGAAGAGTCCCAGCGCCAGCCCATAAACCAGAGACCCACAAATCATTGCGTTTGCCCCGCTGAATTATGCCCGGACAAAGCTCTGCTGTAGTGGGTGTTTTTTTCTTTTTTATTTTTTTAGAAGGGTGAGGCGGTGTTTTTTAAGTTAGCTGCCGATGCTACCGATGCGACGGTCCAAGGCAGTAAATCATATTTTATATTTCCCCCAAAAAGAAGTTGCAACGAACTGTAGCAGGCAACTTAAGGGCTGGCGGCTGGAGTCCAATAGTTACTCTGCTCACTGCCCACATATGGCGTCGATAAATTAAATCGAGAGGGGTGAGTGTGGTGAGTGGTGGCGTGAGTGGGGTGCAGAGTTATATTTTAGCCATGCCCCTGCATTTTGACAGCTAGCCGCCCAGTGACTACCTGACAATTTATTGTATTATACCGTTTGGCATTTGGCTACCCACATTGGGAATGACCTCTTTGGGTGACTCACGTACATGTGTGTGTGTGTGTGAAAGTGAAGAGTAAAGAGAGAAGAGAGGGGTTTGACAGGGAGTCATAAAAAATATGCTATAAACTTGGCACATGCACACACATATTGGCATTGGCGTTGGCATCAATAATTCTTTCATAAATGTCCATTTCGCCACATACTACTAGAGCAGAGAATCGCAGAGAGGCGACACCGTGAGGCGACTCCCATATCGAATGGGTTACATATATAAGTGATGTTCACGTTCAGTGCTTCTGACAAGCGTTGCTTTCTCTCTCGCCCACTCTCCCCCTCTCTTTCTCTCTCCCTCTCTTTATATCTTTTAAGAGGTATTCCAGTTTTATAAATGTATGTCATCTGTGATCCTGTCAGGCGTATACAATGTATAATTATTTAAAAAATAAAGTAATATTCTACATGCTGAGCAGAACCCATTTTTTGAAAACCAGCAGCATTACAATTACAATACACACACAAAATATATATAAATATATAAATATGATTAATGAATAAATATCTAACTAAAAGATCAATTTATAATTTATGAAGAATGTAAGAACTAATATTAAATAGTTAGATTATAAATTTTCTTTTCATTTAAATTATTGATCTCCCCTTTAATTTAAATTTATATTTTCTACAGGAACTAGACACTTTGATTTCTTCACTATCTAAGCTCTTCCCGCAAACTTCGCATAGGGTATCTCCTAGTCAAACACTTTTAGCTACCGCAAGCAACTGTTTTTTTCTTTTTTTTTTAATTTTTTACCACAGCAGGTAAAAGCCGCGGTGGCCATTATAGTTCTCGCTGGCCGCGTCCATTTATCATTGAACAGAAGTGCCGCAGCTCGCTCCCCGCACTCCCCGCACTCCTCACCCCTCCTGCTGGCCGCATAAAAAAGCTGTATTTCTCAGCCAGCGGGGAGAGAGAGTTGGCCAAAAGAAAAAAAAATAAAAAAAACAGTAGCAACAATTTATCGGTTGGGAATTTTGTGAAAATATTTCTTCTACCGTTTGCAAATTTATTTTTCCTGCTCGCTGCGAAATATAATGGAGATGAAAAATCGGCGCTGATAAGAAAGAAGTAAAAAAAAGAAAAAGAGAGAAAACATTACAATGTGCAAGCGGTAAAATATAAATTATGCCTCTACAATGGGCCACAAGTAGCTATTAAAACGACCAATCCGTTAGTAACAAAAGGTAAGAAGGTACATGAGGGACAGACACGAAGGTGGCAACTACCATGGCAGCCATTAGAAGCGCCGACTTGTCCCATGATAAGTGTTGACTGCATATTTAAAATGCAGACACAGTGCACTCCGGGTAAGATCGTAATTCATTGAAATTTACGATTGAAGCAGCAACAAAAACAACATCAACACAAACAACAACAAAGCAATTGCAGTTGCACAAAAGCATGTGAAATATTCACAACTTATCACACACTTACTTTTTAGTAAGTAGCCGAAGCGTGAGTGCTCAACTGATCCTGTTGAAAGTCGTAAAAAGTATATTAATTATAACATTATGAATATTACTCTTATTATGATTTCTGCTTTGGACAGAAACACATCCAACGAGGAAGCCGCACAAAAGCCTATGAAATATTCACAACTTGTCATGCATTACTTTTTTTACTGTTAGTACTGTTTTTTAATATAGTAAAAAAATAGTATGTTTCCTATAATATTATGAAAATGATTTCTATTACGATTCATACTCTAGGCAGGAACGCATCCACCGAGCAATAAGCTGGCAATTTAAATGACATATTTCTACACGTTGCATGCATTCCATCTTCCTTTTTAGGCATAAAGTTTGCAAACTAGTCCAACGCGTCAAAGCAAGTTTTATGCTCTCCTTATGTGGAACACAATTGCATTTAGGTATTTATATATATTTATATATACATATATTATTTATATTGCATATATCAGTTATTTTGAACAATCAAGGAAAGGGAGAGTATGTGACAAGCGTGGCAAAAGCAGAGTGCAAGCCGCAATAATAATTTTCAAAGCGAAATGACAGCCGACAAAACCATATATCATTGTGTATGGGGGCCGTGGCGTTTCTTCTGTCTGGCTTTGCCACCCACGAGCTGAACTTTTGTCATTTGAAAGGCGTCGCTGGCTGTCTTAACCAATGTCTGACTGCCAGTCCTGTCCGCCCCTCCAACCGTCCGTCCGTCCGTCTGTCTGTCCGTCCGTCTGACTGGCATGTTAAGTTTTAATTTCTCGCCAAAAAAAGAGAAAACAACAAAATCGGTTTTATAAATTACCGCTGAAATTGTCGCATGTGCTGATGCATTGCTAGCAAATTATGCGCGCTTTATGTGACGACACGCATATAAATATATATATATATATATATATATGTATACATATATACAGACAAATGTTTGTGCATGTGTACACTTAAAAAAATCGACTGAACTTTAGAAAATCTCCCTTTTTAATATACCCAACAAAAATAACTCAGATATATTACAGATTGAGATGTTGAAGCTCAATTTTCAGCAAAGTCGATTTTCCTATGTCGAGAATAATTTGTTCTTGATTTTATTTATCTTGAAGGAAGTATAACATTAATAGAGAGTAGTAGTAGTTCAGTAGAAAATTACACTCTCAGTTTCAAACTCCAAATAATATAAATTAAATATGTACCGGTCTTATAAATATTCTCACTTGTGGCACTAGTAGCGTTAATAAAATAAATTAAATACACATACTCGTATAACGCATTGCTTTCTATGTATTTATTTGATTACTTTGTTAAATTAAAATTTTCCTGGCCTTAAAATGTTCTCGAGTAAATAAAGAAATATGTAGCATTTATTTGCTGTGTACTTATATTGTTGCTTAGTTCTTAGCTCCACTTACAGCAGAGACCCCACAAACCGAACCCAGCCCAGAAACTGTCTGATGACATTTCCATAATTAGTCGAGCGTGTCCCGACTTGTCTTTCTTCGTTGCATGTTTGAACGCTTGCCTTGATTTGATTTGATGCTCAAAGTGAGCTGCAGATTGTGGCACACTGAACACTGAGTACTGAGTACTGAGTACTGAATACTAGTGGCTGTTGGCTGTTGACTGCTGACTGCTGGAAACTGGAGACGAGTACTTCAAGTTGTCCGTCGTTACAACGTCTACACACATAAAGACACATTTATTTATTATGCACAGTTTGCAATCGTTTGCAGTGTGTTCCTGTCCTCATCCATTGCAGCCATCGTCTTCATCCATGTGCGAATTGACGCCGCATTTATGGTGTTGAAATATTAATGCCCAGAGTTGGTTGGTCATGTCATTTTGATTTATGAGTCTCTGCTCGCACAATGCGTGTATCAAGATATGGCCATTGGATAAGGGGATAAGGGGCAAATTGTGTGGAGAGAAGGTATTATGAGATATGAGTAAGAGGCGCATTGAGATGTTGAAAGTACAAGTCGTTATAAGTATGAGAAGAAGCGCTGACTGACAGACGTATGAGTGCGGATTGTTACCTAAATGTAGATACAGATACAGGGTGGGACAACATTTCTCTTCTTTTTTTTTATTATCAGTATAATTGTGATATTTACGCAATTTATAACTTGTATTTTACAAATCGTAATTGCGCTTTGATGATTTAATAATGATAATAACAGAGAGTCGTGAGCAACACACATAAAAATTGTAATCAGCCGAGAAATATATTACCATAAAAAAGAAACTATGATTGGCTGACCTCAGCAGATGCTGCACCCAAACAACAGCCACAGAGAGGCACATACATAATCCAGCTGCAACGTTCCAGGGAAACAAACCCAACACCCAAGCAAGGAGCACACGATCGAAGTGGCAATCGCGGCTACAAGCGAAAAACAAGCCAAAGACAGCTACTTACTTACTTACTACTTGCAGCGAGAAGCAGAGAGAAGACCAGAAGCAGATATACGACGACAACAACTGGAGTCGATTCTGCTATATATATATATATATACATGTGTGAGGAGGCTTGAACGGTTAGTCTGAGGTCGGCTTGTTGGCTTCTTGCTGGCAAATGCATTTTTATCTTTTCTTTTTTTCTTTTTTTTTTTTTGTTGTGTGTGCTTCTTTCTCCTGTTGGATCGAAAATGCGTGGACATTAAATATGCATGAGGGGACATAACATATAAATAAATTTAGCAACAGTTTGTATGCAGAACTGGCAAATGCATTTATCGATGATGATGGTAATGATGATGCCCCTTTCGAAGGTGTTGAGCCAGCACACACGACGCCTCGCAACGTGGCCCCAAAGAGAGCACGCAATCGCCACGGCAGACCGACCGCCGTGAAGCCATTTGACAGCCCACCACAGAGGGAGGGGTGAAGGGCACGCAGCTAACCATAGAGACTGTATGCACGGTAAAAATTCTCCATGCTCCAATGCTCCCATGCTACCATGCTACCATGCTCCCATGCTCCTTACTCCTTATGCCATGCCCAACCCAAGCGAGCGCGGTTTTGAGCTTTTGGCTCATGCCAATTGCCTCTCTGGCTTTTGGTCAATGTGGTCAACGACGTGCTGCATTTTAAATATGAGCGCATCTGCTGTCTCTTTCTTCCTTTTTTTTTTTGCTGTTGTTCGCCTGTCCTTGTCTGCTTACAATGTTGTCAAGAATTTAGCTGGCAGTTTGACACTCGCATGGATTGCATTGCTCCCTGCGCAGCTCCCAGCCTGCCAGTCTGCTAGTCTGCCTGCCTCAGTCTCGTCGTGTTGCACGTAAATTTCTGGTACGACAATATATGCCACGATTTTATGGGTTCCACGTAGCACGCGCCCCTCTGTCAGCAGCGATTTGCGCATTGTCCTCTCTCTCTCTATCCCTCTCTCTGTCTCTCTGTTTCTTGCAGTATTAGTGTGTGAACATATTGCAAATGTTGGGGATTGCTCTCGGATCAATTCAATTAGCGGTCGAGCCGAGCATTATGCGACTATAACCACATATCTGTCTATCATTATCTGACATGATCTAATTATTATTTCAAGCATTCGAAATGAGCAAATCAGTGTGCAGAACATTTGTCGCCATTCTAACAATTATGCATATTAGCACGAATTTGACCTATTAGACACCAATTAGTGGATAATTACTAATTACTGTTCAATATAACGAGCATAAGGATTTGAATTGTGTTAGATTTACAGATACGTTAATAGTAAACCTTAACAAACATTTGCAAAAATATAAGGAAAATTGAAAGGGCTACAGAAATATAAAAATGGAATATTTTTTGGAGCACTCTGGATTTTCCCACATAAAAAACATTATATTTGCATTTGCAGTTTCGAATGCTATGTGCAAATAATATTTTTTGTTTTTTAAAATTTTTAAATTTCAATGAATAAATATTCGATCTGATGGTAAATAGATAATTTAGTAAGTCAATAAATATATATCGATATTTAATTTTTGGAAAAGGGGTGACTGAATTTCATAAAGTTATTTTATTTATTTTACCCATGCCTGACTATTGGAAAACCCGTTTGAGGCAATGCAGTATTAATTTCCTATATCGTAAAGCTAATAAAACTTTGTATATGGTTCATTTAAGAGATAAATTAAGTATTTTGCATTATATTATTGATCTGATTATCTGTTTAGCTAAATTAATTGTTTAGCAATAATTTTAATCTATAACTAGTTCATTAAATCGAAAACTATAAATTGTTAATCATTTATGGACTACTTAATGGAAATAATTACACTCGCAAAAAAAATTGCGATAATTTCAGAAAAAATCGCGATAAATTGAAAAACGGTCTGAAAATAAGAATTATGTCTGTTTCTAATATAAAAAAAATATTCCTAAAATATTTTAAGTTTTGTCTATTTTTCAGAAATACTATTTTCAGTAAAGCGTTAAGTGTAAAGATAATTCATATTTTGATATTTGAAAAACAGCAGCAGCTGAGTGCAGTTATGAATACGTTGTGACAAGCTCGGACGTCAGTTGGTCAGTTTGCCATCGTATATCATCTATATATGATACGAGAGGGGGGAGGGGCATAATACTTTTAACAATGTGTCGCCGCATTTGCATACAGAACAGCAGTAGTCGATGTATGCATGTGGCATTGTATGGAGATAATTTCCTCAGTGGCCGCAACGTGGCCGCTATAAATTATGGCAACAGGCTTGTGGCAGCAGCACGGCTGCTGTTGATTTTTATCAACGTCATCAGCTTAATTGCCTCACTGTGCCCCGGCCAGTTCAGCGACAACGACAACGACAACGACAACGTTGTTGGCTATGGGCCCCTTTTACAAATTTATCTAGAAATTGTTGTGTATGATGTGTGTGTGTATGCTGTGTGTGTGTGTGTTTGTGTGTGTGTGGTGTGCGCTGTAGTTGCAATTATTAATGAAATATTGCTGTCAGTAATTATTTGTTATAAATTTGCATAGATATTGCAATTTGTACACTTCACTCGCAGTTCACAGCTTAGCAATTCACAACCTCTTCCGCTCTCCTTCTCTCACACTAACTCTCGCTCTCTCTCTCTCTCTCTCACTCTCGCTCTCTCTCTCTCTCTCTCTCTCTCTCTCTATATCACTCACTCGCCCACTCACTCGCTCTGTAGTTGCTTAAGTCAGCGGCATTATTAATGACAATGTAAGCGCATGATAAATATCGTTGACACAAGCGTTTGAGTTAGCTGCTTGTTTATAAGGCTATATTTATAAACATATACGTTTAAGTCGGTTAATTATGACTTACAACAGCAGTAAAGCAAGTAGGCAACTGCAGCTAAACTGACTAAACTAGACGCATACCATAAATACCGTTCTCACCTAATTCTGTTTATGCTGATGTGAACGTGATGTGAACGTAATGTGACATTTTTCAGATGAACTAAGCCCGAGCCGCTCATAAAATATCAGATAAATGACTCTAACGACTGCAATTCTTCCCAGAAAATCACTTGTAATAACTACTAATTATTTGACTATATTTTATTTAAGATACTTGCTAAATGTTAGTTTGCTTAATTTGTCGTTCTCATTTTTATTTTTTATACTTTACTCCAATCCTATTATTATTATTATTTTTATTAAATATTGTTGAAAATATGTAAAAGATCAATACAACATTCCGATTACTAATGTTAATAACAGAAAATATCGATACTGCGCTCGATACCTTAACTTAAGAATACATTGAATAAATCTTCTTTGTCTAACCGCCAAACCTAGTGCACCACTTTTTGCCGCTTTAAAAACCCAACAAATATTAATATTACTATTATTCATATATTTTATTATTATAGTATTAACAGCTTATGTAGTATAAGTTCTACAGTTTAATTGATATGCTCCCGCTCTGCTACCGATATTTCTGCTATTGCTCCAAAAACAGAGAGCAGAATGGAAATAGTTTTGCTCTTGCTACTGCTATTGCTCTTGCAAAGAGCAGAGCATTAATTTCAGTGTTATGCTATTTGGCACTGCTATTGGTCTATTAAAGTTTGGAGCAGTATAAATATAATTTTTAATTATTGCTTTTAAATTAAAATTCAAAAAACATATCTCCTCCTTTTATCTGTAGGTCATTCACAGCTTTAAGTTTATCTATTAAATTAATCTTTGACAGTCTGATGAGCTTCTTTATAAGATATTAATCTCAAATCGTGCTCAGAATATTTATTAGATAGTAATTTACTTTTAGTTATTGCATTAATTGAAGTGAAGCTGCCATCTCTGACCAGATCTCAAGGTTTAAAGCTCACAATTTATGATCGACACCTGCATAAACAAATTAGCAGGCATTTCACAAATACTCACTCGATCATAAACAAGAAAATGCATCCAATTTTGCGTGTACATGTGAAAATCGGCAACTGTGTGTCAAAATGTATAATTTTAATTATAAAATCCAAACATGTTCCATCCACTCGGCAAATGCGAGAGCGTCCCCAACTAATCTGGCACAATGATTTCAAATAAATGCCACAATTTGTAAACAATTTGCGGCGACTTAATTTATATGCCTGTATGATGCTCAAATATTGTAATTATAATTTGCAAATTAGTTGCGAGCTGCAACATACAAATGCCAGCTAACGGCTAAAGTATCTATACGAGATTATACTTCCTGATTGTACTGATATTTTGGCCAATTTGCATAATTAAAATGTCCATGTTTGTCTTTAATCCTACACAAAACATAGCTGATTACAGATTTTATATGTTCAGCCACTTGTAATGCATTTCATAAGCTGCATTCAAATCTGCCAGGCTTCTAGAGATGGACACATTTTGAGTTTCATTTTGATGGGAACTTCAATATGCATTGTGCATATTAATTACATTACTTTTTTTGATTAACAAAATCCGTGTTTCTTCTCCGATCAAAATGCAATTTTTACAGTTTACAGATCATTAATATATCTGGGTATATTATTTATCAATTATGTCTTTTAATGCTATCGAAAATCGATTTGTATTGATATTACCGAATCGATTAATTGAAAATTTTAAGTCCTTTGCTCTGTATAGTCTTTGAGATCGGTTTTGGCACACAGACATGGCTAAATCGACTCGAATTTTGATCCTGATCAGAAATATATTCCCTTTTTGAGCTCGGAAATATTTCCTTCTGCATGCTATATACTTTTGCACATCGAATACTTTTATATTATGTTATTTATGTCATATATTTATTTTATTAAAAAGCAACCCTGTCAAGCGGCTTCGAATTTCTAATGATATTCAATTAAAAATATAAATATAATTCTTTAAAACTGTGAATTTTCAATAGCTGATTAAAATGATGCCACAAATATGGATGGACAATGATAATGCGGACGCCATTCTGCTGCCAAAATCCGCTCGCAAAGCAATTAGTGAAAGTGCTGGCAAAAAGAGTGTTTTGACCAAATTGGAGAACGTTATCCTCAGCCACAAATCGCATCCGACGCTACTCAAAGACTCCAACACAAAATGGCCAAAATCATCGATCTGCAAGGAGACGCCGCAGAAGCAGCATCGGCAACAGCTGCAGGAGAAGAGTTATGCGGGGCAGTCAATTGAAGGGGGGCTGTGGAAAGCAGCGGAATTGAGTGCTGCCAATAATCTGAATGTGAGATCGGCTGATACCAACGATAGCCTGGATCTGTTTGACTGTATTCAATTTCCAACTCAGAAATGTTTGCGCAATTGCCAAAAACCAATATCACCAAATTGGATGGAACCCTTGCTAAGTGAGCAACTTATCGATAAACTGCTAAACAATACACTCGCTGGGGATGAACTTAGAGTGCCCGATATACCCGCTTATCCCGATTTAGATCAGGATGAATTTGCACTTAAGTCTTTAACAGATAAACTAAATGAATCTGTGGAGAAGTCTACCGAAGTATTTGAGGTCATGCTGCCGCCAGTCTTATATGATATTGATTTCGACGAGGAACCGTTTAAGTTTTAAATATGTGTTGGATAAATAAGGTGTTTATATGATGAAAACAGATAAGAACTGAGCATGGCAAATGAATAATGTATCTGATAAGTCTTTAGTTCGTTAACATATATTACAATTTGTAATTTTTATGTCTTAAGAATAACCTTATATTGTTATTCTTGTATAGAGTGAGAAATATCGGAAATACTACTACATAGTGTGCTCTAATCTTTTAAAGTATTATTCTACACATTAAATACTATTATTTGAGAGTAAGAAAAAAAGATCCTAAAAGCACACTTAAATAATTTCCACAGTTGCCAACTGCTTCAAATGTTAATTTTATATAAAAGATATCAATATAAATCAAGTGTTTAATACAATACAATTTCGTATTGAAAATATCCATCACGAGCTCCTCTCTACGATGAAAACAAGAACATAATTGGCAACTGACAGCGACCACAATTTGCGAACACACACACACACAATCAGACACACAATCATACACACATATTTAACTAAAATGTGGATGGAAGTACAAACATTGTTTGAGGGCTTGTTATGACGAATGCTGAATGGTGAATACTGAGTGCTGACCACTTTGCCCAGGGCTAATCGTCTGAAGTAATTCCCCAACAAAAACTGCCACTCAACATGCATAATTTAGGTAACAAATGATAACTCGAAGAAATGTGAAACCATGCATAAATTTCCATTGCTTGCAAGTGCAGTCGGCACTCAGGTGAGTTGGACTGGCATCTGGCATGCACTTGCCGACTGACTGGCTGACTGACTGAGTGACTGACAGACAAACAGACATAGAGTCAGACTGAGTTGCAGGCGAACTGCTTTTGATTTATTACAATTTCAGAGTCAGGGTGGATGGGTGGATGGTTGAGATGGTGGGTGGTTGGCGAGGGAACGGAAGGTTGCTCATCAGCAGCTGCAGTCAGCTTTAGCTTTGGCTTTGGCTTTGCCTCATAATTCATTAACAAGCGGAGGCAGTACTGGCCAGAAGGAAGAAAAACATCATCCATCAGTGAGAGATAGAGAGAGGGAGAGAGAGAGAGAGTGGCTCAGAATGAATGGCATGAGAATGTTGTCAATGCAATGTTGCATCAAGATGGTGTGGCTTATGAAAGGGGAATTGATGATTCTAGAAGGTATGCTTTATGCACCAGAGCATTGCTGAGCATTATGCTTAATTCAATTCAATATCGAGATCTATTGTAACTAGATATGAACATATATATATATACAATATACAAATATATATAGCTATTTTAGCTGGTAGAAAACTGGTTTGATTGAATTCACAGTTGACTTGTCGTATTTATTATACAGAATGTCAGTCAATTCACTTTAGTTCAATGTTTGCATTGCTAAAGTATTGCTATCATTTAATTAGAGCAAATAAAATGCAACGAGCGTGCTAATTAAATGCATTTTTAATTTGTAATCAATTAAGTGAATTACACTCCACTGAGTATTGTAGATAGCGATTGTGCTTGTAATTGCTTTATATTGTCAAACGGGAGTCAAACGAATCGATTAAATTCAATTCAAGTTCAGCTGTCCTCATTAGTGCTTCACACACGATTCAAAAGTACTTAAAAATCGATTTAGAGTGGGTAAAAAATTACTTTCTAACTATCTATTTATCTATCTCTCTCTCTTTCTCTCTGTTGAAAAGGTATCAAATAATATCTGTTCTGAAAAGAAAGCAAATGTTTCAAAAATGAACTAATCTGTTAAATTTTCACTACAATTAGAATGTTTAGAATGTTGTTTTCAATGCAAGTCTCATTAGCTTAAGCGAATTAAAATATTTTATAAGGTAATCCATAAAGTACTCGTGGAATCTCGTTTGAGTCTTAAACTGCTTTCAAATATATATAATAATTGGCAGCTGTTGAATTGTGTTACTCAACAATAATTGCTTATATTTTAACCGCTATGTTGTTTTTTTTATTACTTGCAATTTAATGATCTAAAATCAAGTTTATTTTATGCAACACATAAATTTTAATTCAAAGTGTTAAAATATTCAAATTCAACTAATAAATATCCATTAAATTCCTGTATTTTTATCTGTAAGTCTAGTCTATAGAGCACTTTATTTTATTACTAATTGTACTATTATTTGCACCTAATAATAATATATCTTTTTTTTAATTCTTTAATATTTCGAATCGGGATTCGTTCAGTCAGCTGTTACATTATTATATTAAATAAAAATTCCAACCTAAAATGTAATAAAGTGACCACTATATTATTAGTTACAAAATTCCATGGTGAAAATCCAACAAATCTATCGAGTTTATCAACTGCCCATCAACATTTTGGCAGCTTCGACCAATAAATTGCGACATTTATTTGAGGAAAAAAAAATGGGTTTAGGAATTGCTTCAGCTGACATACCACGTACATTACTTACTCTTTCTAAATGCTCGACATCGTTTAACATGTTCCTGGAATTCAGTGGGTTCCTTTTATGCCGACAATGCGCTCCAATGCGGTGGTCACATCGCCATCGCCATCGCCATCGTCATCGTCAGCCACATGGTTTGATTTTGTCTCCACTGGCTCATTGGATTGTTCGATGTGCTTTTTGGACTGACCATGGACTGACCATGTTGGTTAGCACTTATTTGGCAACATTGTCATCGATATAAAACGGGCTTTGTTTGTCCACTGGTCAAGGCAGTGGCTGCGGCATCGGCATCGGCATCCGTTGCGCATATTTCGAATACTCCATGCCAGCTCTTCTTTCTTCTCTGAATCTGGGAATACACACCCGTGTGTGTGTGAGTGTCCATTTCTGTGGTCAGCTCGAGTCTGAGTCTGGGTATCGGGTCTGTGTCTGCCTCTGCTTCTGCTTCTGGGTCTGAGTCTGGGCATGGTGTCTGCTTCTGGTTCTCTGGACTTAAGCATTATCAACTTGTGTGCATCAGTATTTGGTTTCGCGTGAAATTCACTCACGACTTGTAATTATTTAATTTTATTGTTTGTTTTACGCTGCCGTCAGATCGCAACAGCAACAGCAACAACAGCAACAACAACAACAACAACAACAACAACAGTATCATCGTCGCCCGGGCTGCCGTTTAACAAGATTTCTATATCAGATCACTTGTATACAATAATGGCCTTCAAATTACAGTGCAAATAGCCGCATTCAGTTTGGGCGTCATAATCTGTATATGGTTAAGACTCGTTAGCTTTCGATAACTAAAACTAGCTGTGTGCACTGCTCAACATTGATTATAATCGATGAAAATATAATTTGCATATAACCACAACTTAAACAAGTGCACTTTGAATGAATCTTTCAAACAAACAGCTGTCATTTAACCCCAACATTGAATTTGCATTGAAATCCTCTTTGTTTTGCCATATCTATCACATCATAGTTGATACAGCCCTTGAGTATATTTGTGAATGCATAAAATATTTCAATTTAAATTTGTTTTTATCGTTGTTTTGGTGTTTTTTTTTTTTTGCACAGATGCAGCTTAACTCAGTTGTCTGTCAGCATTCATACTTGGTTTTTATCCACTCCCTGCAACTGTAAATAAATGTACGAATTTTTTGAAAAATATTCAAATTCCATTTGAATAATTTACGTTGAAAAATTGCTGACCTGTGAAGCAAATGCTAAATAATTTAGAGCATTGAATTCCACAAAACTGTTTTAGTGATACTCTACTACATCGATTGCCAAATCCATCGAGTTATTTTACTTGTGGAATGCAGTTTCGAAACACTAAAAATATAAATAATAATACTTCAAAGAGAAGAACATTGTAGTGCCACAAACAGTCATTCCTGACAACAAAATTAGAGTGTCAAAAAATTATTGTTGGCAGCCAAATAAAAACATTATACTTACTAAGCTTCAAAATTAGTATGTCAAAATGGAGAATGTGAATACTTTTTGAGATAGTAAGATTTATATTTCTTTGCAAAAATTAAAAAAAAAAATTAAGTTTGAATGCTGAAGTTCAGACACCACGACTTGCAGATACCCTAATTATAATAATTGTGGGCTTTCAGTTTGGTCAATATGAAAATATATTTTGAATTGCAAAATTTGTGTTTCCTTTTCGCTCTTAACGAAATTCGTACAGTTGATCAATAAAAAGCCTAGGTATATTGTACATTGTAAGTGGAATGTTATATTTTGATCGATATCTGCGAAACGTTATCGCCAAATTTGAAGACCCTTATAATCTCTGAGATGGCAGCTTTCAAACAGGACATGGCTAAATCGACTCGTCTGTTAATGCTGATCAAAAATATATATACACCATATGGGATCGAAGAGGCTTCCTTCTGCCTGTTACAGACTTCATTACACTCCTTTTGTCCAGTTTGAACGGCTTCAGAGTTTGGCAAAAACCCCATCTTTGATAGACGTTTATTTCCAATAACATTCCAATCTATCTGACTTGAAGCATTTCAATATTAAGGGTTCTTAAATGCTTTATTATAAGCTGTTAGCACAAATGTCAAAATTAATTACTTATGTCACTAACAACAAATCATAAAACACAACATTTCAACATTATTTATAACGCAAGACAATCAAAGTGGTCGCCGTTTCTTTGATCTGTTCCGACGTGTGGCCTTTTTTTTTGTGGAGCTGTCAAAAAGGGGTAACGAAAATTTATGTGACACAAATATTTAGCCATCAAATCATCACTCAAAAAATATTCAGCTTGATTATATGGAGGTTAAGACTCTTAATATCTGTGGACTTCACAATTTGTTTGAGTGAAAAAAAATAAAATAATAATGATGGAAACGTCTTCTCCAGATATGATATGATGTGTGAGCATTTTATTCGTAGTCGTCGTATATACATATATATATATATATATATGTATATATATTTAGATTGTTCATTTGTTGTTGGTAATTTAAAAGCATCATAGAACATTGTCACATGCGTGTCTCCATATAAATTCATAGCTGACAAATTGTTGGCACAGCTGTTTGTGTTTTAAATAAGCAGGCGGATTTTAGTTAATGGCCCCCAACGGTTTCACTTAAGTTGTTTATGGCTTTTGTGTGTGGGAATAGAGTAGCCGAAATAAATTTCAATGTGATCTCAAAAATTCCACAGATACATGTATATATTAGTATTTAGGCGCTGCTATTTCACTTCCAAACAACATCCAATAAATTGCCAAATATATATTTCACAAGATTTGAGCGAAAATTAAACATGATAGATTTATGAGTTTATAACACGCTAAAAGTATTTACCTAAAATAATTCATAAATTATGGTGCTTCAAAGAATGTTGGCAAATGTTTTTGCTTGAGCTGTAAATAAAATTAATAATCTGCAGACAATTTGTTTGTTGGACTATTAACTAATCAAAATTATCATCTGGTGAATAATGAGACATATCAATTTAATATTTACATATAGCAGCTTCGTAGCTCATTAAATGCTTTAAGAATTTCAAAAGTATTTAGACTTGACATGAACTCATATCTTAAGTAACTAATGCCGCAATATTCATAAATCATGAACACTAAACACTTTGTATTTCATCAACTAATAATCCGCAGGGTTAAATATATACATATACTTATATATATATATATACATATATATTTGCTTTGAGGCTGATTTGTTTTTAGCCTGAGTAGAAAAGAAAATTCGAGTCGTTTAGATCATAAATAAAGCAAGGAGAATACTTTGTACTTAGCATTTATATTTAAATTTAGGTAGAATGAAATAATGCGTACAGAAACACATATTAAACCAGAAAAAAAAACAAATAAATAAGCATCTTAAGCTATACAAGAAAAACGCCAACGACGACGCCTTGTGTGCCCCAGAGCCATGGGTAAAAGTATTTTCAAATTAATTTTTATTAGCAGAAAGCTAATAAACAAAAATAAAAACAAACACACATACTGACACAGACCCCTAGAGCATGGTCTTTAGAGCAAACATAAATCTAGTCAGCAGTCGAAAAAGATATATACATATATGTATATGATAGTGTATACATCTTTTTATTAGCATGTCGCGACATTTCTCATGGCACATGTCCGAAAATAATGTTGCTACTATTTAGCCATTTCACTTTAAAAAAAAAAAAAATAATTCTGTGTAGTTCTTTTCGTGTGTCTTTCAATTTAATTTATTAATCGAGCGTGAAGATATTAGTGGGTGCTGCCTCACTCGAGATGAGTCCGTTGGGGAATTTTGAAATTAACATTTTTCTTGATTGCTCAATGTGCCCAAAGCACACAAATTGAGGTGCGCCCACACAGGCCGTGAATTTTGAATAGCCCCCATTAAATTGCCAGCTAATGAGTAGCAGCTAATGTGCAAAGAGTGGGCCAATTTTCAGCAAAGTAGTGCATAAGTTCTCAATCTGATCTGATCTGAGTTTGTTTTGAAAGTAGGTTAAATGCGCTTCACCACGCAAACTGTTGATTAATTTGATTACTTTGGATTATTTTTGACTTTCGAATAGTTTGACTAATGCACATCAATCTCTATCAACATTGCATATATTGCCATCGATAAACAGAAGGCACAATTTAACGAGAATGAGCTCATTTTATGCATTTGCATATGGCATATATAACGATTATTTATCGGAGCTAAAAAGAATGCAGTAAAAATGCTCTCTCGACTAAGGAATACCCTGAATCCAAGTTTGTGCCCATCAAAAGGTGTTTTAGATAGTCAAACAAGCACACTGAAAAATTGAAGAAAATTTACATTTTACACAAGTTTAAATTTCTATCAGAAATCGATTTATATCGATTGTATCGATTACGAAGAAAAGAAATTAACTTGATCTGCATGTGGTATTTCTAAACTTATATGATTTCTTGAGATCGGTGAGTTCATACAGACTGACAGATACTCAAATCGGCCACTCATGCTGATCAAGAATATATATATTTTAAGGGGTCGGATATACCTGCCTGTTACATGCTTTTACTGATTTCAAATGTGTTCCCGGAATGAAAACATAAATTATTGTTCGCTTTAATTAATCGTTGCCAATATTGTAATTATGATACCAAAAAACCCATTGCCAATCAAAAAAGAAAATATTTATATATGTTATAAATTAGGTACAATTATTAATTGTGACACAATTTTTATGGCATTTCGTGTTGACAGATTTATGTTTGTTTTCGAAACAATATTTATGCGTTTATATTTATTTTATTGTTATTCCTGTTTCAGATTAACGCTTACATAACAAATACAGATGTGTGTGTAATACATATTTATGGATTCTACATAATGCTTAATGACGTCATGTCACATTGCATAGCGCCTTATTTTAAAGCCATATATTACAGTCAACAAATTTGAATTATGATCGCCAGCAAAAGCCATAAAAATCACAGCGCCTAATTAAACAAAGTAATTTGCACAAAATATACAGCTAAAAATGCTCCTAAAAAGTTGTTCATTTATTATTAATCCAGTCTGTGAGACTAACAAATCCATAGCATTTATTAAGTATACATCAAGTTTTAGTTGTTTCTACAATAATTGAATGCAGATAAACATTTCAGATAAAAGTCATTATTTATTTCACACAATAGATTTTTGTCTTAGTAATTAATATCCAAAATTGGATACGTATTTAATTCAGTTTGTAGAGTGCCTAATTACCAAGCATTACTCAGACCATATTAGTGTTACGTATTTGCATATAAACAACTAAACATTTTAATATTTTAATGCGCATTTTATTTACAGCACAGCTCATTTATATATGTCAAGCTCGGCGCATAAATCAATTTGACAGCTGGCTGCTGCCGTTGCCAGTAAAGCCAGCTGCAAACAACTTGGCTACAAGATACCATACATCAAAATATTTACATTTAGATCAACAATCAGTATTTGAATAGAGTTTGATAAATTTCATATTTACCCAGGCTGTCTATAATTAAATTACAAAAGCTGAGCTAAATTCTTGATTGCTAAATGCGATTTGAACAGGGTATTCAAGTGTTTGGTCAAATACTTTATTTTTAATAAGTTTCGAAGACAACAGCTCGTCACTCAGTTTGACGTGCTCTGACTGGCTGTCAATAGTTGGATTGATTGATTTATGGATGCCATTTAGCTTTGATTTGTGTTTTTGCACAAATCCAAATATGACTTTATGGCAATTGTCTGAATAGATATTCCCAAAAAATGAGAGACAGAGGCAGAGACAGAGACAGAGAACGAGTGAGATAATAGGAGACGAATTGCCATTGTCACGAGTATTTGCATACAACTTCCGCTTCGACTGTTTCCGCAGCAACAAAACTGTTTTTGGGTCTTCAAATTTTGTGCATGCCATAATTAATAAGAAATGAGGATGCTGTTCACTCATCATGAATTTTGAATGCTCTTTTGAAAGCGGTATAACATAGTTGTGCATAAAAAGGTAACATTCAAAAAGAAGCATTTCCCTCTCGATGGCTAAAAAATTGACATAAAAATAAACCCAGAAACTATTTTTCTAGTCTCACCAACTAAAATAGATATAAATTTATAGTTGTGCAAATATAGACTGAAGATTTAAATATATATCTGTCTACATTTTTGCTAATTATAATGAATACATAGCTTATAATGAAGACATGCAAAAGTATATAAGAGAAGGAAGCATGTCGAACCACAAATACTGTATATATACATATTCTTGATCAGCAAAAATAGAGTCGATTCTGTATGTCGATTCGATGTCTGACGCAAATCAACTTTATTTCATTTTAACGACTACTGCACCCGTTTCGCAAATACGAATCGATATGAAAGCAATAAAATCCCCAATTGTAAAGATATAGCCTTCCAATTTATATATAAAATACCCAGACATATTATGGATCAACTGTAAAAAGTTAATTTGGGTCTGATAAGAAACTCAGATTTTGATAACCAAAACGTTTGAATAAAAATAAAAAATAATCAGCAAGTCTACTATAAATTTAACAGCTGACGGTTTCTCCTAATCGAGCTCTTTCGACTAGATAACTGAAATCGATATATGGTTTTTAAAGAAAGGAAAGAATGACAGAAATGTTGACATACTTTATACATATTTAACATTACTATTATACATATACAAATCCTCTATATAGATATGAAAACCACAATAGCCCAACCTAAGCAAACCTATCGATATTATCCACATTGTTATCGATGTGCAACGATTGTCGTCAAAGGTCGAGAAAGTTCAGTAATAAATACGACAGTCTTGACATGTTATGAATGCTTCGCAAATGTTTGCTCGCAACTCGTGTATTTTTTGGGTAGTTGCATATGGAAGCCAAAGTATGCGTAAATTGGCAAGTGTATTAATATTATTTATGACAAAACATGGAATATGATATGCAGCTTTGGCTTTTGGCTTGGCACTTAATCATAATCAACTGTCGCGTAACTGGAAGTGTTTTTTTTTTCCCCCAGCAACCGACACATCGAACCTCACCTAGCCACCTCCTAACTTGGCACTGCGGGTCTTTGTCTGTCTGTTAACTGTTATTTCCTCGACTCCCATGAGCTACCAACAGCGTGCAGGCAGACCAAAATGAAAAAAAAAAAAGAAAAATTTGTTTGAGAAATAAACTGTGTGCATAAATCAAAAATGTTGACGCTATGATTACGATACATTTTCGGGCCTCTTTTGGGGCCGAAGCAACAGCAGCCCAAGCAAAAGCAACAGCAAAAGCAGCAAAAGCAGCAAAAGCAGCAAAAGGAAATCGTGTTCGGAGGTGTTACAGCACTGACAGTTATTCTATAAATTATGACAACCGACAGCTACATTTATAAGCCACAACTCTTGCATTGGCACCGCATTAACTTTACATAAATAAATTGTTAACACACAGCCAACAACGCCAACAACGCCAACAACAATAATAACAACAGCCCACGCTTATTAATTTGACCGCATTTTAAAATTATGCAAAGCAATTAACTAAAATATGATGATGGTCAGCACAGATATAAACAATTCAAATTGCCGACAAATTAAATGGCTCTTGCACTACTTAGCAGCTAAGCAATTAGCATAAAATATTTTATTCATTCAAGCAGAAAAGGTTGTCAATAAAATAACACCCATGCAGTCGAAAGGCTAATTATAAAATCGAATCAGTCAATCTAGCTAATAAATTAGAAAAACTGGACTGCGCAATTACTTACAATACAATACAATCTTTAAAAAAAACCAATGTTGCTCATATTGTTAACAACGGCTTAATCTAAATCTTGATCATATTCGAAACCTGACTAATAAAAAAAACCCCATTTCATTGCTACTAATAACATTTGAAGTAAGTGCCCCTTAATAGGATGTGGAACTATTAAAAAATATAAATGCGGCAAATTTGAGTTGATTATTTACGATGAAGCTGTTTGTTGTTAGCACTTGTCACAAATCAAATCATAAAATTCATTGTGTTCAGCTTCCTTATTAATTTTTATTGTGCAATACAAATAAAATATCTGATTCATTGTGGTTGTCTCACAGCGAGTGTATTCACTTACAAAATCCAATGAATAAATATTTCCAACATTCAGGAGTTGGACGCACTAAAGAACCGCAACACAATCAGGCCAACAATCGAGCGAAAAGTATATAAAATTATACATCTATTGTTTTGCTGCTGGGCCAAGAAATAATCGTGAGTTATGCTGCTAATTTGCATATTCGCCAGCAATTAGCATAAATTTTCGATGTACTGCGATATCTTGGCTTGATTCAAATGGCTCTTGACAGCTTGGCTCATGGATGTTGATTTTAATAAAAGCTAAATGTTAAACAAGCATGTCGAGAACTATTGTCTCTTTACTCATTAGCAGGAATTTTGTTGAATAACCATTAAATATTATGCACAACGCTTTAAATTAACACATTTCAATTTGTCTAAAAAAAAAGGAGACAAATATTTCACAGAAACGCCGCTTCTTTTCAAAAAATTTCATTTCACGTGTTATAAATAAAAAAATAAAAAAAATAAAATAAGATAATCATTTGCCCACTTCGCAGTTTCACATAAAAATATTTTAGTCAATTTTACGATGCTCGCGAATTATGTTGACATTAAATATTGTGTTAATTTAATATTTAAAAATATGCTAATGAAAAACGTACTTTGAACTTGAAACACAAAAACAACGAAGACGCTAATACACTTTAATTCTAATTCAAATACTCTTCAAAATTGCACTTACTAAACTAAGTTTTATTTATTAACTTACAACCCAGCTGTGTAAAGTTAAATATATTTAATAATTTCAAATGTCCTCGATTTAATTTTGTTATTAAATTCAAAAACTTTTCAACTAGTTCGTCTAAATGCCTGTTGCAGTTGATAACATTTGTTTTCTTTGGGTTGTTTTGAAATGCTTGATTATAATAATTGGTATAATTATTTGAGATATTTATTAATGATATTTGAATACAAATTCATCGGCCACTTTATATTTAGTGCGAATACATTAACTGCTCAACCGAATCGACGCCTCGGGGAATTTTTATTTTGTTGTTTCTCTTAAAGCTAATCATTAAAATACAATATTTTAAGCGCGTCATAAAATTTTATAACAAACTTCATTAGTAGCGCCCCTGATATATCTATAATATTCATACATATACAAATACCTGCATTAATCCGAGACATACATTTATTGTTTTCTTAGATCGTAAAACAGCATATATAATATGTATCGAGAGTAGGTGTCTTTGGTGACAGCGACATATGCATATATTTAGCCATCAATGGCACACCCTTGTGTTCCAGTCATGTGCACAGTTTCACCAATACATTTATATTATATCCATATATTATTGATTAATGTCATTAGCTCGATTACAAACATCTCAAATTCATGGTCTATTGAGTCTTCTATGTAAAAATCAATTGCATTTTAAACGAATGTCATCGAGCTGATTTCACAAATTGCGAATAACCTAATGGACATCATCCAGACTCCATCGATGGCTCCGGGTGCTGAGTGCCCGATTAAATGGATGACAGCCTCCACTTGGTCAGTTATTTGGACCGCTATCTATATGTGTGTGTCTAACGAGTGTCTTTGGGGCAACTGACAGTCGAACAGTTGTACAGTTGAACAGCCAGATGACAAGTGCTCCGACAAACGTAGACAACATCGTTACCATGTCCTATGTCCATGTCCATGTCCAAGTCTCTCTTTCTATTAACATTTTACAAATGCCAAATGGAGTAAAAAAATACTGCGTTGGGACATTGATGCCAGACTAAATTGTGCATAGCTAATTGGACCACGTAGAGTAAACTCCAACTATTAATTGAGTGCACCTTTTCAGGCGATGGGATAGACTTGAAACTGATTTGTAGTCAGATTGAGCAGCAAAAACACTTCAAATGCAACTTACTACAGCTCTACTTTTTAGATACCCTTTAGAAATGTGTGTGCTTTAAGTATTTTAGGTATATATACTGGAGCGAGATAAAAATATATTTAAAATTAATTATAGTGAAAGAAAGACCTACTTTCCTTAACTTAACCTTTTTTTTATTTAAGTGAAACATATGATTTAAAATTTAACTAAGAGCACATATTAAGAAAAGTAGATTAAAAATAGAAAAATTGAATTTATTTTTCATACAATATAACGAATATTAAATAAATGTAAATATAATAATTTAATAAATATAAATAATGTGAATTATAAATTAATATCACCAACTTCAAAAGTGTAATTTTCTATATTTAATATTTAAATTACATAATTACTTTTTGGATTTTTAAACAAAATACTAATAAATAAATTCACTAAAATATATATTTAGTGAAATGTGTTAAAAAAAATATATATATATAAAAGTAATATAATAATCAATAATATTATAAAATACCATTAAATAAATTCGCTTAAATTTGTGGAAGTTATATGGTCCAAATTAAGATAAATTTATTAATAAATAAATAGAGCGGTTCAACTGCAACGATCTCAAATGATTTAATGTTTGTATTGTGAGCATTTGACTTGAGCAGCTGCAACTGTTCGGCAAGTTGCCTCTCATGTTGCATCAACCATCACATCATCGGAGATGTATGTGCACCTTGGCATACCCCCCTGCTGCCCCTGCTCCCCCTCAGCTGTGCGATTTAATCGTCCGCCATTCATTGGCCGTCTTTATTCACATTCTGAGTATGATACGTGAGCCATCATCAACGTGGGCAGCGTGTGGTGCTGCTTGGGGTATGCCACTTCCCTTTTTATTGTGGGGGCAAGCACACATAGATATATTTGGTATATAGTATGCCATGGTAACTGGGAGGGGTGCTGTTCTGGGTGTGTGTGTTGGCTCATATTGTAGGTTTGTAACGTTTTTATGATGCCTGGCGGCATGTTAAAATTGAAAAACGCATTTGCGTGATAAATTGCAATATTTAACACACACGCCGACACACAAACACACACACACGCACACACACAGACATGAGCATATGGCAGCTGTAGCATGTGGTGTCCAGTTGTAATTGCAACAACTGCCGCTGCTGCCCCCCAACCCCAACACACACACATAGAAACTCGGACTCGACAGAGTTGGACTCTCAACTCGAGTCCGGCATCGGGGCATGAGTTATGGCACCCGTCAACTCTGCAGCAGCGTTGTTGAATGTGGCGAAATACGAGCGTATAATGCAAACGCCATTGCATGCACACACACAACACACACACACACACACTCATACTGCTGCAAGAAAGCAGTTAACATGTTTCTCCTTCAGCTTGTTTTTTTGTTGTTGCTGTTATTGTTGTTGTTGTTGTTGGTTGTTTCAAGCCAACGCCGCCTGACGATATGAGTTACATGCCGTGCTTAATGGCATAATTTAAAGCTGCAAATTTTGTCATAAATTTTAAAATTGATTACCACAACGGCGGCAGGGGCAGTAATGTTGTTTTTGTTATTTTTGTTGTTGTTTTTGCTCGTTAGCCGAACATTGCATGCCGCCTGATGGCTACATTGGCAGCGGTGTTAAATTGTGTTACCTCTACGAGGTCTCTCTGCCGTGTGTGTATGTGTGTGTGTGTGTTGGCCATAAAAATTACACACTTTGCCTTTTGTTTTAGTCATTTTTCTTGTTGCTAATGCTTTTGATAAACCCAGTCGAGTTAGTGAAATTTTGTTTTGTTTCTTTTTATATATTTTTTTGTAAATTAACCAGACGAACACATTAATTATGTTGCCAAATTTATGAGATGTGAGCAGCACATTATTTTTGAGTTCAAAATAATTAACTCTTTTATGGAATATTTGTCTAATGTCAACTTAATCCATCAATTCAAATGGCACTTGTATTGTACGGTTTTGGGAGAAACCGAGAACTCTGTCTTCAGTGGCTAAAAGCAATTAGCAGGCCAGCAGTTTTATTAGAGAGCGGCTCCTGTTTCGCTTAAATTGATTAGCTGCTTAATTGGATTATTATGTTTTGGTTGCCCCCAAGGGTTATGGCATGTCTAAGCACGATGCAGACAAGCGGGGATGCTCGACTTGGTAAAAGGCACAAGACTTAGATATTAAGATTAGTGATACACTTTAAGGACTTACACTTAATTGCCAAGAGCCAGACTCGAGTTTCATTGAGTATGGCTGAGGCTGACTTAGACACGCCCAAGACAAAATACTCTTGTAGACTGAAGGCAACCGGTGAACATCTAAATTTCACTTTAAACTGATGAATTTGGTCAAGATACCAAAAAAGTGTTTTTCACAAGCTAGAGAATTATTTGCCCAGATATGAGGAACATAATTTTGGTTTGGATAACTTGTTAAGCAAAATAGGTATTTAATTAAGAACTCATCAGTCGACCGATTGTTCCTGTGGCAGCTATATAATATAGTGGAAAAAAACGGAAGATTGTATGCAAAGTCTTATGAAATAAGCTTCAAAACTGAACAGATGATGTGGATCAAAAATATATATATCTTATCGTATCGTAAAGGTATTTTTCAAAGCATTCCATGCATCATGGCAACAATATAATACCCTCTGTGAGAGTAAAAATTCAAAAAGTTAAATTTACAAATTGCGATAAGCATTTTATTAACATTTATAGCATATTCATAAGATTGTCTTTTTTAATTAGAGTGTAATTTATTAGGCTATCCGTTGATACAAAACTGAACCAATTTTCAAACTCGTGTCTAATTTGAGTTCATTATTTGGCCTCCAAAATATTTTGCCAAAAAAAATGTAGACATTATCGATCGTTATCGATTATAATCAAGTTGCCAAACCGGAATCCGAATCGGAGCCTAAATTCGATTCAAAATGATACATATATATACATTATTAATTAATTTCTCGAAAGTGAGAACATTAAAACTGAAATTTAAGCTGCAGATCCAAACTAAGCACTAAGATTGTGTTTCTGAATAATCTGGCTAATTTCGATTGACAACACAAAGATCTATTTGCAAAGATCTAAAATTTATTTAAAAGTGTGCCTACTTTCGATGGACATTAAGATCTATACTTATATAAATAATATAATATGCAAATTACCCCCACATAATAAATTGTTACACATATTAACAGATTTGTTGAAGCTGTGCCTTATTCTGCAGTCAATTAATTGTTATTGTTAAAAGAAAATAAATAATAATAAATAAATAAATAAATAAAAAAGCTACTTTCCAAAGTATAAATTTACCATTAACTCAAAAAAGAAAAAGTGCTTTTAACTCATTAGCCGCTGTAGAATAAACTGCAATATTAGCTGCTGACACGAAAATAATATCTTGGCAGATGAATTACTTGCAACACTCTTAAAAAATAAAAAAATAATACAAAAAAAAAACCTGACAGATGCGAAAAGCACAGTGAAAATATGTATGATGTCTATAATTACTGGCAATATCAGAAGTGATGAGCAGAGGCCGACAAAGCATGCGAGATGGTGTGACTAGGACGATTCAAAAGCTGCCAATTATACGCAAGTCGACTGATTATGGACTTTAGGTGTAAACCAACCAACCAACCAACCAAGCAAGCAACAAAGCAAGCAACAAAGTAAGCAACCAGCCAGCCAACCAACTAAAAAGGGAGACATGGCATTATACTAATTTAATTTTAAACGAACACAAATGCCGCTGCATATAATTTAAATAATTGCATAGGCCTGCAAGGCAAGACTATTGATGATGTTATCATATATGCGGCCGGGACTCTTATCAACAATTTCCGTTGGCAGCTGCATTCCGGCTCGGAGTCCGACTTGGCTAAGCCCAACTGGTCGATTCCACTTCACTCGCCTTCGTTTCGCCTTGGCTTGTTCACGTAATTATAATGTATCGCTTAATGGCCACACTTTGGGGCCTTCAGACACATTTCCGTCTGCCTGATTATTGGTCATATATGTAAATGCATGTGTGCCGATATAGGGGGAGTTGGGCAGGTGGGGCGACGGGGCGACGGGGGGTAGGAAGTGGGGTGTGGCAGAGTATTGCTTTGCAAATTAACCATCATTGAGGGGATAGCAGGCAACAAACTATCGACTGATAAAACAATTTACTCTCCACATCTGTTTCGTGTGCTCAACTTAATTATGGTTACAAAATTTTATGAAGCCATTTATTTCACTCACAGCTCCGAGCACCACCAGCAACACTTGCACCACCAGCAGCAACACTTGCACCACTTGCCACAACAGTGCCTCTATACTTAAGACGACGGCTGACGACTGGTAATCAGTGGGCTACACTTCCCTCTGCACTGTTTTTTCAATTTAAGCCGTGGATACATTGTTCAAAAATGCATTCAAAATAATATTACATAATTACACAAATTAAAAGAGAGAATGGCCATTTAATTAAATACTTCGTGGTACAACATAATAAAAATCTTTAACGAACCAACTTTTTATTCTCAATGGCTAAGAAAGAAGCAGCAACGATCTCACAAAATATATATAAATATGTACATATATATATATAAAATCAAATATATATATAAATTTATATTTATCTGTGGATACGTTAATATTTTAATAATAAATGCGAACAAGTTTGAATGGTCTGCAGATGCCCTGAATCCAGCTATTAAATATTTAGTTAACACATAATACTATATTCAATATGTAAATAGGTTTTGGTAACTAAATCGCTGTTCCTTATGCGATCATTAACATGGATCATAAAATGCTTCATTCCGCATTTGCACAACTTAATTATACATTTTTTCCACTTTTAATCGGTTCAGGTTATAATTTGCATAGATCGACTGGAGAGCATAATAATATGACTAAAAGTGTTACAAGCCAACTGTAAATAATACTTACATTTGACATATTCAGTTGCCATATAGCAAACTATACTATAAACAATACTCAGCATAAATCAATCGATTTCCTAAGCTGAAAATGTGAAAAACATGAAACGCTTAAATCGATAAAGAAAATTAAAAACAAATTAACATTTTACAGCATTTTCGCTATTAGATTTCCGGCGATGCATAGATGCATATAACATGTGTATCATATTGTCAGTTGTCTGGACCAGGTTGTCCATGTTGGCCATCTCGATGGGCACACAATTATGCATATAAGCGCTCCAACCTCTGCTCGTACATACTCCATCATTAAGTCAAGCAGACAATTTGTCAAATGGCAAACAAGAAAAACAACACGAAAATTTGCATAGAAAATAACAAACAACTAACATTAGACAACAAGCACAGCGCATACATACAGAAATTTGCATGTCTGACCGACTAAGTTGGCCAACGAACAGCAACAAGTTAGCTACCAATAACCATTTTCTACAAACGTCTGACGATTGGCGGTTATATGTTGGTAACACAGAAGCACAGCCCCAACTGCAATTACCAAAAGCGAGCCACGAAGCCAGCGCACAGAGATCGGCCAAAACGGCCAAAACGGCCAAAGAGGCAACTGGCAACTGGCAACAAGCAAGCCTGCAACAACAAACGTTGTGGCAAACAACATGTGCGTTTGTGTCTGCAACGATTAAGTAAAAACAATTTACACGCCTGCCTGCCAGCCCGACGAAGACGTGAATGTGAATGTCGACGTGGACGTGGCTGTGTCTGTGGCTGTGGCTGTGGACGTGGCCAAGATCCAAGTGTCCGTCCCGGTTGGTCTTTGGGGCCAACAGACGTGTGGCGTTAATATGCGTCGCTCAGGCTTAGCTTAGCCAACTTGGCCAGTCTCTGCCTCTGACTCGGACTCCGACTCCGTCTCCGGCTGTGGACGGCATGCATGTTAGTGCTTCCTTTTGGCATCGCCAACATGTCAATTATATCGTATCAAATTAATAATTGTACGCGCCGCGTACACATCACCACATACAAATACAGCAGACTGTATGTATATATATATATCAATACACCTGGAGAAATATAGCAAATTAATCGCACTGAATTTAAGAAAATAGCCAAAGGCAACTCAGCTTATTATTCCGATTCAGCCGTTGCTTGTATCTTTCCAAAAAAACAAAGAGATTTGTTTATTTCAGGCAACATTTTTCTAAATTTTAGAAAAAATATGTGTGTTTTCAGAACACAAGTTTTTTGATTTATATTCTAAAATTTAACATAGCAAAATAGAATGCAAATTTCATTACTTTTTTCTGCATTTTAGAAAGTTTTTTTTCTGTGAAAATGGAGTTTAATTTATCTTTTTAGACACCATTTCTGTTATTAAGAAATATATTTTTATATAATTTAATGAAATTTATTTTTCTTATATTTCAAGCATACAATTTCTTGTAAAGTTTTTTTTACTATCGCATTTGAAAAGTTATATTCCCAAACTATATCTTGCCATTTGTAGATTAAATTAATAACTTGTCGACTCGAAGTAAGATTTTCAGTTGTGCACTTAAGTACTAACTTTCAATAATTAAACCTGTTATATTTTAAAATAAAATATACTCGAATTTAAGTTTTTACTTTACATTTATTTTAAGAACAAAAATGGTATAAAGTACTTTTGTCAAGAATAAAACTGCTTTTGAAAAACATTTTCTACTTAACTGAAGAACAAAATTTCTTGACTTAATTATTGTGCACTTGATTGAAGAACAGAAATGCTTGTACTTCAAAAAATTCAAAAATTGTTCTTTATTTTAATATAATTGAATAGAATTGAATAATCAAAATTGATTTATAGCTTCTGAAATACATACAAAATATGTGGACATGATTCAAGAGTTATTCTTCCAATTAAATACTTCTCAAATAAAAAATTGCATTAAGAACAGCGCTTTTCTCCGAGTGTATGTGTTGAAAAGAAGTGTATAGGAATAAAATGATGCACGTCTTCGCCTCATTTGCCAATAAAGTTGGTTTAAGGAGCTGGCAGTTGCTGCCACTAATCGTGGCAGACAAGCATGAACTGGCCCCATACTTAGATAAATATACATATACAATTACATATATGTATATGTGTGTGTGTGTGTGTGTACGTATATTTTAAGTTAGCTGTCAATTTGGTGTTGTAAGCGCTGCTGGAGAGAAATGCTTGAGTTTCGATTTCAAAATCTACTTAACCGGCATTTTGGCAGGCACTTTTGAAAGTTAAACACGTTAAGATATTAATTAATATTGTCAGTCTTCGACTTAGTCATTCATCAAGGCAAAACAGTGTGAACGATGTATGTATATATATATACATATATATTTATATGTATGTATGTCTATAGGCACTAATCGGAGTGCTCAAAATGCACAGGCAAGGTATATATGTATATTATCGTACCTTAATAGATCCAAGTTGAGACTCTTTCGAATGCCCAAATTCGTGGTACTCCCCATTTTAACAGAGTTCAACAAAAAATCAATGCCATTAGCCATACGTTAAGAAACCTCATCATTTATTAGAAACACCATTAAATAAAGAGACCACAACATGAAATTACTAATGATTATCTGCATTAAAATAATTAATTAAATTTCAAGCGAACTTGACAGTCTTAGTACACAGCGACTTATACCCATATATAATGTACATATAATGTAGAAAATAATAATTTCCCAAAGTCTTATTTCGGGGAATAACAATCTACATCTATTAAGAATATTTACCGCAGAATTAACGCAAAGAACCACAAATCGCAAAGATTAAGCTGAACCCATTGGAACTATGGTAAGACGGGTATAATGGGAATGTAACAGTCAGCAGGCAGATCCCATAAATTATATATATTCCTGATCAAGAATCGGTCTATCCATAGTCATCTGTCTGCTTCTAAGCATTCGAATTTTATTGAAAAATAAATGTTTTCATTAGTGAACATTTTAAGAATAAATTCCAAAAATATTGGTTAATTGGTTAAACAGGGTATCTCCTAGTCGTAGACTCTTGAGCAAGGCAAACTATTTATTTATTGCAGGCAAACAAAATTAACTTCTGTATCAAAACCTGGCAAATTAATCAACATTTTTAGTGGTTTTAATAAAAATGTACCAAACACGACAACAACAAAAACAACAACAAAACTGGTTTCAAAATTTGAAATCTTGTTGTTGTAGTTGTTTGTTGTTGTAGTTGTTTGTTGTTGTCGTTGTTTGTTGTTGTTGTTGGTGTTGCTATGTTGTGTTGGTGTCGTTTGGCTGTCTGTGCAAAAGCAGAAACGGTAATTATCTTTTGACAGCACTTTAGTTGAATTTGGTAATGACACACAGCTAAAGATCGAAGGCGATGGCAACGGCGACAAAAGCGGCGCTTTAACACAGCTGACAGTTGAGGTTAAAACGTGCCCGATTAAAATGACAGACAGACAGTCGAACAGACAGACAGACAAACAGACAGACAATCAACCTGTAAATTACAACTCAGATGCGATGCTGGAAAGAAGCAAAGTGTTGGTTAACAGACTTAAACGTTCGTCTTACAATTGACATATTCAGGGAAATAAATGGATACAAGGGCGTACGCAGGGGGACACGCCCCCTTTCCGCCCTTGCATGCGTTTACAGTTGCGGTCAAAATTATAGTAGTGCTGCTTCACATAATGCAAATAGTCAATATTTTCAGGGCTGCTTTCATAATTCCTTTGATTCCTTGGACCATTTTACTCTTCTCGTCGCAGCCCTTTTTGATATTTATTATTAAGTGTTTACTATTCCACTACTATTATTTTAACAGACTCATTTGTGATAATTTTAAAGACTTTAATTTTTTTTTTTTTTTATTATTTTGATAGGTATACCCTCCTTTGATTTTTGCAAATCTTCAGTATTGATAGCTTGTGCTCAAATAAAATTGTTCATCATTTTTAAACTATATTTTAAGTATTTTTGTTTATTAATTTTCCCAAACAAATGAATTTACTACTATTATTTTGACCGCAACTGTATGTAAATATTATAAATTCATTTTTTTTAACCCAGTATACTATGTGAATATTCAATTAAATACAAGCTAAAAACCTAACGACTCAAAAATATTTAAAAATATTTTTTAAAAAATTAATTCATTAAATTAATAAGTCAATAAAAAGAAGAGTATATAAAATAATAGTGACTCTCTCCCAGCTCCCCTTGTAACAATAAAATATTCTATACAGATTTTAATTTAGATAATACAAGAAACGATTATACAAATTTTCATGTGTTTATTTTTTCTCTTGCAATCCAGTTTATTAACAATTTAACAGCTATGTTCAAATGGTGAAAATATTTAGCTTCCACAACCAAAATATCCCAAAATATATGTGGATTGCATTTTGCTGAACTCTAAATTATCACACAACTAGGCAGGCTCTTTGTCGGCAGCACTGTCAAGCAAATGTGTACTAAATTAGAAATATTACTATTATTAACAACCTTTCCCTTAGGCTTAAAAAATTACAAGCAACTAAAATCAATTTAGTGTGGTGAATTTAGAAGCCAGAACGCCCAGAAAGTTCAAGATCAAACTATCGCCCACCTCTAATTCGATCTGTTTACGCGCTTGCTTGCACTTGTGTGTGTGTGTGTGTGTGTGTGTGGGATGAGAGGAAAATGAAAAGGGCGCCAACAAGAAGAGGAGAAAGAGCGCAAAAATCACAGAGACAAAAGCAGCAAACCAACAAAAGAAAACGCCATCGCCAAAACGTGCATTGTTAACTTGTTAATTGTTTGCATATTGCAGCCAAAAATAATAATTATCAAAGGAAAAAAACAAAAACAAACAAATCAATAAGAATTAATTAAAGAATTGGAAAATTGTGCAGCTGATCGAAATCGGTGCCGTCATGGCGAATAAGAGACTCAGCCTGCTGCTGGAATGTGATCAGCTGCTGGAATGTGATCAGCTGCTGGAAGTGGATCATGTCAGTCAGAGTCCACATGCCGCTAAGCGTTACAAATCAATGTTGCTGCAACAACAGCACGCCTCTCCCATATCCGAACTATCGCACACAATGCGCAACACAATCCTCAACGGTGCCACTCCAAAATCGAGCAAGTTGCTCACGTACAGCAACAGCATCTCTTCCAGTTATGCGTCCAGTGCCTCATTGGATGATGAATATATGGCGATGTTTGAGCTGGAAGAAGAAGCGCTGCCGCCTTCATCATCATCACTGGATAAGTTGCCCTCCGATCTGGATGCACTGATCACTGGCCAGCTGAAGACAAGTCCGGTGCGTCGTTGTCTCAGCATGGAGGAGTTAAATGCCACGCCCAAACTAAAGAAGACGGTGTCCATGAACGATGCGGATATACTCAATGCATTGGACGATGAGCCGCAATTGATTGGGGATCTCAGCAAGCCGTGCACATTGCCCGTCCTACACAGTGGGATGCGGCACAGTGATCTGAAGACGATTTCCTCTGATACACTTGCTCGCCTGTTGCGCGGTGAATTCCCCGAGCTGTTGGAGAATAATTATCAGATTATCGATTGTCGCTATCCGTATGAGTTCGATGGCGGCCATATACGTGGCGCCCTCAATCTGTATACGCGCGACCAGATCATGGCTGCCTTTCCGGCGGAAGCATCCGCTGCGGATCATCGTCGCATCTATGTGTTCCACTGTGAATTCTCGTCGGAACGTGGTCCGAAAATGATGCGTTTCCTGCGCGGCAATGATCGCAGTGTGCATACGCATAACTATCCAACGTTGGACTATCCGGAGCTGTATCTGCTCCACAATGGCTACAAGGAGTTCCATGGCCGTTACACGGATCTCTGTGATCCGAGCAGTTATGTGCCCATGCTGGCACCCGCCTACAATGAGGAATACCGTCTGTTTCGTGCCAAGACCAAGTCATGGAATTGTGGCGAGAGCGATGGCGGCGACAGATGCATCGATGGCTCCTTGGGACGTTCACGCATCCTGCGCAAATCCCGTTCCCGTCTGCTCTATGCCGAGTGAAATTTTGGGGGCGTGATCACTAGTTTAAAAAAAAAATGTGTTAAATGTTCAAACAAATTGGACGCGAATTTTTTTAGTTTCGTTTTGTTGCGTTGCCGTCCAATTTTCATTTATTTGTTTAACTTAATTTTACGTTATTGATTCATTGATTCGTCGTTTTGTTCAGACAAGTTCCATTTAATTGTTTGCCACAAAATGTTTTCTAGTCAGTGCAACGAAAAATTCATAGTTTCCCATTTCTTTTTTTTTGAGCCTATTTTATTTAAATTTCTTTCATGTTGAATTATATTAATAAAAAATTATGCGATACAAGAGACTGTACAAGAAAACAAAAAAAAACAAATAAAATAAAGTTTCTAAGTTAAGCCAATTTTAATTTTAAAGCTTTATATAAATACATATGTATTCTACTTAATTATTAAGCAAATCTATTTATATGCAAACAAAATAATATATATATTATCTAAACAAATATCTTGGCAATTATTTGCATACACTCTTAAGAAACGATTAAATATATAAATTTTCATGAATACAAGATACAATGCACAAAAATATTATTATTAAAATCGAATAGATACAAAAATAAATACCATTTATACCATGTGCCATGTACAAGAAAAGTTACTTCAGTCCATAAATATTTTCATTACATTTGTGGATGTACACATACATGTAAGTAATTAAATAAATTACTTATGTAATTATACGCAAAAAGATACTAAATACTACAAACATTCAAATTGTAGAGAAAGATTTTATAGAAATGACTAATTTAAAATATTTATGAAACATTTAAAGTGAAAACTTGTCTTTTGAAAGACAGATAAGAAACTTACGTTTATTTATTTAATTTTCCTTATAAAGTTTATAAGATATATATGTCTACTATTTGTGTGATAGTTGTTATATCGACTAACACAAATAAGCAGACAGCATATATAGAAAATAATCTAATCCATCCTGAACTTTAAGATAAAGATATGATTAAGAAAATGTATGCCAAAAGTCATTAAATAATATTATTTAAAATTTTCATTGAATTCTCCTAAGTTATAAGCATTTTAATTCACATATTTATAGACTCAAATGAACTATATAAATTAGTTGGATAGTTAAGACAAGAAGTTTACAAATAATTTTAAGTATTTTTGTTTATTGCTATATTATTATTTAAGGTCCACAAGATATAAGAGCTACAAATTAATAAATAAATAAAATAAAACAGGAATGACAATGCTGATTATTATTTGTTTTTTATTTATAGATGTTTAACAAAAAAAAATACAAAAATGTGTTAAAAAAAATTACAAATAATAATAAATAAAATAATTTATAAAAAAAATTCAAATTGCGTTTCAAACTATTTACATATTTTAAAAATAGTGTTAGTTGTGTTAGTTTACTTAAAGCTTAGCGGCTATAAGATTTTCTGGTTTAAAAAAATGAATTTAATAATATTTGTTTCTTAATAAATTCAATTAATAACTATATTCGCTACTGAATTTATTTATGAATATGAATTAATTATAATTCTAGAACTTATAAATAAAAACCAACAAGTAAAATAAACCAAGTTAATGAGTTATTTAAATATTGATCATTTTCATACTTGAACAACTAAGAAAAATAGAATTAGTTGCAGTTTGTACTTGGCTAATATTGCAAAATAAAATAATAAATATAACTAGTAAGCTAATTAAAAAAAAGGAACTATAAAAGATAAGTCAATGACTTATTTAAAATAATTACAAAAATACTTACAAATTTAAGAGAATCTTAAAATTAAATGCATTATATAAAATCTTATTCTTAGTTGGCTTGTAATAATGCAAAACAAAATAATAATAATTACAATTTAATTTAATTTTATATATATATAAACACATATTTCTTATGTGATACAGTATTATAAAATATTAAAACATTTAAAAGGTAAATATTTTAGCTACACTTTGGAATTTTCACACAGTTACTTGGCTCGAAATACTTTCGCTTGCCACGCCTGCTGAATGCTGCTGTTGACGCAGCTGCTGTTGCAGATGCCTCTGCGTGGAGAGCGAGAGAGAGATAATAAAAATGAAATATGACTCGAGTATGTTCGTTGCAACAACAACAAACAACTCTCCGTAGCCACTCTATGTATTGCCATTGCCATTGCCATGAAAATCGGATAGGACACAAGAGCACACATATTTTACGTTGGCCGGCTCGCAAAAATACATTTTTATTTATTACCAACAGCGGAATATTACAAATATTACACAAGAGAGCAACAACAACAATAACTTTCTCCAGAGAGGCAGAAAAATAAGTGAGCACTTTGATCTTAGGCACATCGAATAATGCATACCCTTGCAGAACGGACACTAAACAATTTTCATCAAATCTCGCAGTAAATTTTAACCTTTATTTTATTTTTATCATTTTAAATTTTGATTTAATTACTATTTTTATTTGTATGCCATTCAATTTAAATGTAATTTTAATTTTTAATTTAATATATGTATTTTTGAAAATATTTTGTAAGATTTGTGGTTTAAGCAACTTAATAGTAAAATAAATATTTTAGCAATAAATATCATATTTTAAAAAATTGTATATATTTTAAAATAAAGTTAGCCAATAATTAATCTGAAATTCAATTTTAAATTTTTATTTTTACAACCTGTACAAAATTATGTCTCTTTTCTTTACATTAAATAAATAAATAAACAAATTTAAATTTCCCTATTTTATCGTATTTAATCCAAATTTATCTATTTTTTCAACTTTCCTAAAAATTGTAGCCTGCTTTTAGTATAATATTTACGCCACTTTTTTCAAAAATTTAGACTGTTTTTCGCCCACGTTAAATAAACTGAAATAAAAATCAACATTTCATTATTTTATAATTTATAATTATTTTTTTGTCCAACTCTTACGATTAAAATAATGCGCAGATTTAAAAAGTGTGGATATTTTTGAAAACAAAAAAGTTGTTCCCACAAGAAAAAGATAAAAAAAAATAAAAATCTTATAAAAATAAATTCAAAATTGAGGAATTACCTCTCATGACTATATCGACTTGCCGAGCAATGCTGATCAAGAATATATATACCTAATGGCATTGCAGACAACTTTCTCAGTGCGTTACAAACTGCACAACAAAATGAGTATACCCCATGCAAGCTGTTCAAAGCATTTCACAAATTTATATTTAGTGGGCGGCATTCAGATGAAAATTGTATAAATCTTTAGCGTGTTTTAATCTCGGGCGTAATTTATGGCAATTCATTAAGATGCACGTTGCACCTGTTGCACCCACAACATAAACAAAGAAAAACTCTTAATTTTTGTTTTTTTTTCTCTTACTATTTTTTATCTTTTACTTTATTCGATGTGAGAAAACTTAAACTATTGGACAATTGACAAATTAGCACTCGATGGTTAAATGTGTTTGAAAATGGTAACAATAAAGTTAAATTCAGATTTCGTTTTCGCGTTGGTTAAATGGTGCCTTGAAGCCAGCTTTATTATAAAATTCCACGGGCAATGGCTCGTCACCCTCAAAGAAATCCGAGTCCCGTGAGCAACAAGGGCCCAATTCCAGTTTGACAATCGAATCGCCCCAAAAGCTGACCATCTGTCGCTGGATGAGCTCGTCGCGCAGCTTGACAACCCATTCGTTGTACTCCCAGGGCCCATAGAAGCCACAATCGCTTTTGTATTCCTGTAACAGTTCCGCTGCCTTGTCGTAATCCGACTGCTCGGGCGACTCGCCCTCGAAGAGCAACTGCCAAATGGCGGCACGTGCCGCTTTCCCAATCTTATCCACATTCTGTTTGTGGATGTCATCCGGCACGGTCACCGTGGTCAGCACATAGCGCTTCATCAGCTCACGATAATCGCTTAGCGGCTGTTCCTTGCCTATTTTTGCCTCAAAGTTTCCCGACAAAGCAGCTGCATTACTTGTGCCCCTCTCCGCCTCGCTGCTGGTTGTTGCATCCTCATCCCCGCTGGCTGCCTTCTCAGCAGCGCGCACCTTCAAGCTGGCGGCAAACGGAGCAATGCAACCGGCATGTGCATAAAATTCCAACGGTGGCTCATCATCGCAATCAAACAAATCGGAGTCGCGCGACCAGCAGGGACCCAACTGTTTGCGCACAATCGTCTCGCGCCAAAAGCTGAGCTGCTCCCGCTTCAGCAGTTCATCGCGCACCTTGACAATCCATTCGTTGTATGGCCATGGTGCGTAGAAGCAGGCATCGCTTTTGTATTCCTCAAGCAAATCGCTCGCTTTTTTCTCTGACTCAGCGTTGACGTCACTGCTGAACAAGAGTTGCCAGATGACGTCACGGGCCGCTTGCGCTATTTGCTTGAAATTCTCCTTTGTAATGTCATCATCCACGATCTGATCAACAGTTACTTTTGTCTCAATTAATTTTATATATTCGGCGAGCGGATTATCCGTGCTGATTGTCAATTTCCCCTCGGCCTGCAAAAAAATAACAATTACAACATTAAACATTGTTAACTTTTACAGTTATCCTCAAGTTACCTGTTCGGGTGTGGATTTTTGGGCATTGCTTGTCATTTCGTTGTCTACTTCTGTTGAGTCAGCTTTCCGCTTGGGCATTTCCCGTTTGGGGCGTTAATAAAAAGGTTTACTTATTTGTGCAAAATAAAACACAAAAATGCCCTAAAAAATATGGAAAGAATCAAACTAGTTGCTGCATAACAGAACTGCTCCACACTTACCTGAAATCACTCCACATTAGAAGAAATATTGGGCGTTTTTAATGTCGAATGTCGAAAATGCACTAAAAAATGTAGAAACGAATCAAATTATTTGCTACTAAACAGAATTGCTCCTCACTTAACAGACACAACTCTACATTAAAATGTTGAACTTTTGATATTAATAAATGTGCTGCCTTGCATTTTGAAATGAGTGTCATCCATGAACTTATTTAATTTGTGTAAATGATCAATAACAATGCACTATTAAATGTGCAAATGAAATGCAATTTAGTTGCATTAACAAATGGCTCCTCACCTAACGCCAGTCCAAACTTAAAGCTTTTAGTATTTTGTGCAATATGGAGAATAGTATTTTTATCATCAGCGAGTTACGTTCACATTGGTAGCTATTAACAAAAAATATTCGTGTTTGAGGGATTTACACTCGTGCCCAATTATAATATAATTAATGCAATTAAACGCAAAGTAAATTGTGTAATAAGCAGTCGAGTACTTAATAATACCAACTAAAAAAACAGTTGTAAACTTCGGCCTTATTTCGCTGTATCTCTCCCTGTGTGTCTCATTCTCATTTCTCAATTGGGTGCAAGAAAATTTGAGGTTAAAATATATTTTTTGACCACGGCAGCAAGAAGCCAAAATTCGCGTTAATGTCTCCCGCAACCAATAAATTGCCTTTCGATTTAAATATAAAACGTTCCTAAAAGGAGTACAACAAAGAAAAAAAAAAGCCAGTAGCAAAAAAAGCTCAAAAAATCGAACTAAAATCGCGGAGTTTTTGTATTGCATTGGTGTGTGTGTGCGTGCGTGTAAGTGTGTGTCTGTGTGAGTGAGAGTGTGCTTGTGAGTGTGTGTGCGTGAAATTCCTTTTCTCGTACCACGAAAAGCAACAAAAACGTCTCAAAGTTATACTCAAATGTGTATGGCAATTGTGGTAAGTAAATCAAAAGGGAAAAATAGTATTCAATCATTAAATTGACAGACAAATATACATATGAATATGTGTATATAAATAGTGAAATAGAGTTTATATGCATCTGTGTGTGTGTGTGTGTGTTTACTGGAAATTAAATTCCCATAAGATGCACACATATGCAATTCTGTTAATTGCTTAGCTTAAAACTTAACAGTTGGCATATCTTACATATCAGTCTATCTCGCTCTGATGCACAGCCTGCCAATTTGCTTGTGTGAATGTGTGCAATGGAATGATTCAAAAAGATGTCCTCTTTGGTGAAATTGATTGCAATGCTTGAATTAATTTTATTCACTTTTAATTGCATATGTATATATTTTGTTTTGGCACATTCTGTGTGTCAGCTAAATGACCTATATACTCATAGATATGTATGTATGTGTTTATATAAATATACAAAACTGTGACGTCGATGAAAGTAAATTTCAGCACTGCTTTGACCCGGTTTACAGTAATGGTGAAATGTAGTGCAACAGAGAGAAAAAAACAAAACTGGAACATGGAAGTAAAGCGAATGCTTCTCCATTCTCTAATTACTCTCAATGGTGTGCAAGTATGTGTGCATGCATACATGAACATGTATGATGTACGTGTGTACGTCAGCTCGAGCTCCTCACTAATATCTAATCTGTTAAATGCTTAAGCAGATTTATCATATCAACGTCAAAATTGCACAAACAGAAAAAACGCGACGCAAAAAGAAAAGAAAAACAAAATAGATTCACAAAGACACAAAAAAATAGGAGAATCGAATCAGTTGAATTTTATTCTGACGCGATACGCATCTTCCACGCAAAAAGCAAAAGTTTTAATAGAAATTTGTCATTTTTTTTCTTTTATTATTAATTATTATGAGAAGCACATTTGTCCGGTAGGTGGCGCTATTCTCTATAAACACATGCATATAAATATGTATATTATTTTCGTTTGTTTTTGTTTTGTCTCCATCACACAGACAGACGCACACACACACACACACACACTCACTTAAGAATTCGTCGCAAAATGTTCGATATATTTTACTTGTCATTTGCGTCAATGCGAACACAAACAAAAGAAAAAAGAAAACAAAACAGCAGCAGTCACATTAACAGCAGATGCATAACAGTAAAACACATCATTAATATAAATGTGCATATGAATAATATATAAACATATACTGCATTAACATTCATACTTGTTAATTCCGCGCTGTTAACTTACATTAAGAGAGCGAGCGCAACAGCTGAAAAAGTTTGTAGCCGGAGGATTGTGATAGAGAAAAGCAAAGTTAATTCAAATTAACTGCGCCCATTAACACAGTCTTTTTTCACTTTCCTTTCCGTTCTGTGTCTGTCTGTCTCTGTCCTTGAGCAAGTTCAATGATATTGTGCGGCGTATTCAGTAGATTCAGTTGTTTTTCATTTTGTTTATATAATATAACTTCTTGATAAAAACACAGAAGACATAAACAGACACAGACACAGTACATATATGAAAAGCACGGGATAAAACAGCGTTCCCAATCAACCGTTTTATTCTATTTGGTTGCTCTTGTTTCTTGTTTCGTTATGCGCCTTGAGCCACTTTCAAATTAGACAAACACAAAAATGTCTACATACACACATACATATGTTGAGCTGTGTGTGTGTATTTTCTGGTATGTTATTCACACACACACACATTTACCGTTTATTAAGTTTGAATAAATTGTCTAATTTAGTTTTTGGTAGTTGTGAATTGTCACTTGAGGCAGGTATGTGTGCTTTGTGTGTGAGTGTGTGTGTGTAGATAGATAGATAATTATCTATGCAAGTGTGTGTGTGACACTGACAGATAAGATTAAGAAATATTGTGCAAATTTAGTGGAATATTCTTAAAATTTAATGGCGAGCACCTAACTCATTCCAGTTTACATTATTAATTTCGGAAATATATTTTTTGAGAGCATTTACTGATGAAATAGTGATAATTGTACATTTTTCAATAAATTGCAATTGCGTTTAATTCATGCACCCACACACACATACATGTGTATTTTATTTTTGCTATTGTCACTTTTCCGCAAGGCGTGCGAATTTCATCAGTGGATAAAATATACATGTTGTCATGGCTAAATATAGAAAAGGACAAAAACGACCAAAACATGCAATACACCTACAACGTCAGCCGTCAGTAGTCGGTAACCGTTAGTTGCCGTAGAGAGAGAAATAGAAAGAGACGGGAAGAGAGCACTAAAACAAGACAAGTCTAAATATAGTTGAGCAAATGTTGTTGTGGTTGGCGCCCACCAATGCAATAACAACATCCAACGTCGACGACAATTTTTTGACTGGATAACCTTGTAACGGGTTCTTTACTGTGCATGGCCTGAGTCGAATGTGCATGTGCATTGCATCAGTACTGGAAATCATTGTTTGATTGATAATTGTACAGTGTCTTCGAGACAAATAACGGTTGACTCACCTTCTTGCTGCACACACACATACACACACACGCAATATTGAAACAATCAGACATACATTTATTTACATACACTTGCACACATACATAAACACAAACACGTACAATGTTTGCTTCCTTGCGATAAAAGCGATAAAGCTGACGCATTTGCCGGCTTAAAAAGACGTCATTGGAAGTTATTATTGCCGCTTGACGACAAAACAAAAAAAAAAACCCTGCTACAAACAAGACATAATCAGCAGGCAAGAAACTATTTTTAAAGGGCACTTCAAATATAATAAAAAAGAGAGTTGCATAAATACAGAACAACAACCCAGACAACTACTAAAGTACGGCTAATTCAGAATGGACAATTTGACAGCAAAATATTTAAACAGCAAAGCAAATTATGTTGTTGATATTTATATTTGATTTATGTGTAAAACGGAATTGGAAACAGGCAAATATTTTATTTGATTATTTATTTAAATTTGTTTGATTTATGTTGCACATTGCAGTATTAAGAAACTGAATTTGGCACAGACAAATATTATATTTTTTTGGATTATTGAGAAGAATTTGTTTGATATATGTTTTATTTATGTGTTAAGCTTGGCAGCATTGAGAAACGGAAAAGAAATTTCGAACTAGCAAATATTTTATTTGATTTTAAAAAAATAGTTTGATTTATGCGAGCAGCGTTGCAGTATAGAGAAAAGGAATTTGAAATAGTTTGATTATTTTAATACATTTATTTGATATATATTTAATTTATGTGTACAACTTTGCAGTGTTGAGAACAGTCAAATATATTAATTGATTACTTATAAAACAAAGTTGTTTGATATACATTTGATTTATGTGTAAAACCCAGCAGTATAGAGAAACGACAAATATTTTATTTAATTAATTAATTTGAAAATGGATGTTTCGACAAGTGGAAACGAAATTTGGCACAAGCAAATATTTAATTTGATTTTTGAAATAAATTAGTTATTATTATATATTACATTTATGTGTTGAGCTTTGTAGTGTTGATAAACATAATTTGGCACAGGCAAATATTTTATTAGGTTGTTTATTTAAAGCTGTCTCCAACAGCCAATCAACATAAAGTCCACCTTCAAATGCGATACTCAAGTCAAGTGCAGTATATTTAATCATTGACAGTTAGTTAAATTAAATACATAGTTGAAATGGTTGTTGGGCGACCCTCGTCTGTCGCTGTTGGGTGTCGCAGAAATGTTGTCGTCCCCCCCAAGCACAACAATAATTTCCATGCTCCACTTTGCTGCACCTACTCCCCTCTCATCCCCTTCCGGCCAACTGTGCGATGGTCGTAAAATCGATAATTTGGAGCAGAGCCGTTCAGCTTTTAGCACAATAACCGTCCTAGTTGTGGTTTTATGTGTTCCATTTACTCAGTGCTCTAAATACTAGTAAATAAATATTACTATATATTAATGCCATTGCTAATGATAGTTTTTGTTGCTTTTTGCACTCTCAACTTTGTTTGCCAATTTTGGTTTGTGTATTAAGCGAACAAACATATTTTAGCTAGTAATTGCATTGTAATTGTTTTTTAATGGCATCACTCCAATTGGACAAGTCAAGGAGGAGCTTGTTTAAATATTTATATTTGTCTTTTGTTTTTGTATGCTTCCCTCTCTAAACAATTATCAATAATAATGAAATATTTGATTTGGCAAATTACCCGCTAATGTGTTTTTATACCTTCAAAAACGTATATGAAAGTTGTGCAAAGTATGTAACGGGAAAGTTGGAAGCATCTCCAATTCCCCCAAGAATATATATTGCTGATTTAGGAGTATTTAATTTTTACTTTGCTGCCAGCATTTATTTCAATAAACTATAACAATAAATAACTTTAAATAATAAGTAAGCACACCCATAAAATACCATATTTTTCCAAATTATGAGTGAGATCTGCTTTCAACCTGATGACTACAGAGCATTTTAAAGTTTACATTTGTTGACAGAGCAGTTCTAATTAGCTACATTATATATATGTATATGTATTTTATTGTTGTAGACCAGCACTTGACAGATGTCAGTTTTGTGACGAATAAATTGTTTCCTTATATGGTACTTCACATTTTGTGCCCGGACACATTCCGTTAGCTAATCTAATCTTTAGTTATAAATAATAATATCAAAGTTTCAGTGGAATTCAAGTTTTTGGCTGCAAATTAAAAATTGGGCTATGCATTCAACAGATTTCCTTACGAACAACGATAACGCAACTTGAATTTCCAATTGCGATAACAGGGAAGTTCACAACTTAAAATTGGAGAGCACTGAGAAGATTATAGAGAGGACAGAAATGTTTAGAAATTTTGGCTTGAACTAGAAATGGTGGATAAGGTTGGGCAGAGCCAAAGTTGATTGCACTCGGGCCAGACAAGTCAATGCCATTGTGAAACATGTCGCTGATAGACACACAAACATACAGAAGCAGCAACAACAAAGAGACAAAGGCAACACAGTCAAGCAGGAACCCAAGAAAAATTTCGAGGAGGTAATATTGTCTACTTAAAAAATAAAAAATAAATGTGCTGGGATAAGCATTAAGTGAATTCAATGTCTGGATATTAACAATGACGAACAGTAGCCGGGTTCAAGGTACCTTTATATCTATATGTATATAAATTGGCAAACAAAAAAAAATAATATCAAAATTCACAGCCGGAATCAACCCCACTGCTGCATTTTTTGTATATCACTTAAAAAACTGTATAAACAAATTGAACAAGGCTGGGATGAAATTTGAATCCGACTGTCATCTGATATGTCTACACGTGCCCATTATAAACTGGGAAAACATTTAAATAAACCCCAGACTCAGACCCAGACAGTGGCCAGACATATTGCATGGCGTGTGAACTGAATAAGCAAAAATCTGATTAGTTTAAGCTGGGAATAAAAAATAGACATGTGAAATGCAATTGCAAAAAACGCATACATTTAAATTTTCCTGGTATAGCTGACGCATAAATATATATATTTGATTTTAATATCGATTCGCAGGTAAACTTAAATATTTAACAAGTTAGAATGTAGTAGTCGAGAGCGCTCGATCTGGAGATACCCTGAACACAAGCAGACTTCTTTGACGCGATTTTCTCTTGAGTTTCCCAAACTATCATGATGAAATTTGTATAGTTTGCCAATATTATATCAAGTTATATTTAATACGCAAGTAGAAGGCTTTAACTACAATTATTGATAATAAATGAAATAAATTAGATATGCCTTTGGTATAGGAGAGGTTCAGCTAAATGTGATTGCAGAAACGATTGAAACAACTAATTTGCATGGCTGAGAAGAGTCTAAGAGGTTACCTAGCTAAACTAGGCATAATCAGCAACTAAACTTGTCGGAAAGAATAGAAATTCTCAGTCCAATGAAAATTCTAGATGAATCAGGATTGATGTAAGAGCTATAGGCTCAGAAGGAGGCACAATAGATCAAACTTGAAGCCCCACAATAATAATAATAATAAGAATAAGAATATTGTTATATAAGTACTTGTATGCTAAATTTTAAGTCTCTGGCTTAAAGAGTATCTGAAATGGGCCTGTTCTCGACTATTGGCGCTGATCAGGAATATTTTTTTTATGATTTCTTCTGCCTGTTACATACTGAGTCACAATTTCAGCATTCCCTTTTTCTATGGTCAAAATCACAGCCGCAAAATTAACGATAATCACACACACATATAGCACCTATCTAATATGCATACGTATATGTAATATAAGAGATATAATGCCCCTTTCTCTGATATACCAGATGCAGCGAAGCGTGGCATGGGGCCTTTTATTGACATGGGGTGGGTGGTTGGTGGCTGTGAGTTAAAGGCCTGTGTGCGCCTAACTGGAATAATACATTATAAATTACAGTTTTCATCACTGCAAGTGCAAGGTATTATTTATATATGCATATACATATATATGTATATGATGTACCTGTTACATAATCAGCAAGCAAATCTAGTTTTGCCTTGCATACGTTATAAGTTGAACTGGTTTCAATTTGAGCAGCATTTCCATTTCCATTATTCCCATTCCCATTTCCATCATTGGATACATTTGCAACTGTTTTGCGGTCCGACTGACCTTGATGGTTTATTTTTATTGTCGTGTGCGCCACAGTTATTAATTGTATATAATATAACTGCCGCAACTTGGTTTGTTATTTATTCTTAAATAACAAAAATTGGCCTTGGCTCGAAAGTTGCTTTTCAGTCACTTTTTTTTTGTCGACTTGCTCGCTAAGTTTTATATTTATGGCAACTTTTAAAGATCTGCTTGATTTAATGATATTGAGAAATGGAGCAACTGTAATATTACGTAATATGTACAATATATATATATATATATATATTTATATTTTTGTTAGTTTTAACAACTGTCCGCATGTCAGGCATACATACATGTATGTAAATTCATTTTTAGATTCTTAATGGAAAATGTAGCAACACAAAATGAAAAATATCCAAAAATAAAAACATTTCAAAAACAGAGGCCGGTCTCTAAAACGCTCTCTTTTTCTCTCCCACTCTCTCTTTGTCTCTCTTTTGGTTTCTCTTTGCTTGTCATTGAATAAAAAGATCTCCGATATTTTCTCTTTCTCTCTCACTCCCTTTGTAGAGTCTTCATTCACTTCAATGAGTTTGCATATTTGAATTGTCAGTTTTCATTTACGCTTCGTTTCCCAATTATCTGTCATGTTTATCTATAAGTAATACGCCAGCTTCCTTATTTTATTGCATTTGATAGGCACTTTAAAGGTAATTGACAAATAAACGGTGACAGCAATTAAATCCATTTATGAGATGCATTTCGTCTGCTTAGACAGATGTCATAAGCGCCATCAAATTGCGCTAAAATTTGCTTCGAGACGGGAGCATTGTACTTCGGTACATACAGTTGCGGTCAAAATAATGATACAATGCAAACACTCAATATTTTCATAGTTCCTTTCGTAATCCCTTTGATTCCTTTGACCATTTCACTCTGCCATATATCTCCTAACAGTCATTTTTTATATTTCAACTATTCCTTTTGTTTAGCTTCTACTTTTCAGCTAATAATAGTAATGCTGGTGAAAATGGTCGAATTATCTAAGTAAAGTTCAGTATTCCCCTACAATTATTTGGACAGACTCATTTGTGATAATTCCAAAGACTTTAATATTTTTTTCTTTTAATGTTTGTTAAATCAAAATGTTCATAATTTAATATTTTTTTTTTTGGAACTCTTATGATGACTACTATTATTTTGACCGCAGCTGTATATACACACATAGATATGTGTGTTTGTGTCCATATTCTAGCGCTGAGCGAGTGTAGAAATGTGCGTCACAGCGAGCGTAGCGGCAGAGCGGGAAGTCATAGATGAGAGAGTAAACAAAACAAATAAAGCGAGTACTCGTTCGTTCAGTCGTTCCATCGAGTTCTGCGTCACATCACTTCTGTCGCGGTCTCTCTCGCTCTCTCTCTCGCCATTTCTCTCGCGTGCTCTCACAGTAAGAGTTTGTATGGTTTTTTTTTGCTGCCGCCCGCAGTGAGTTGGCTCATGGCGGCAACGTTCGTTCAGTCGACAGCAAAAGATGAAAGAGTGCTCATCACGCGGCATTTGGTGTCTGCTCAGTGTTGTAATCGATCAGCGTCTTCGAATTGACACCTGTCGATATCTAATCGAGATTTTATCACGTCGCATTACAGGCGATTAAGATCCCCCTTAGTAACAGTTAACTGTGTAAAAACTTGTGCAATTTAATCAGAGTGGCAATCTCTATATTCCATATGTAAATATATATTTCCTAATATAATATACACGTATATTTGTGTTTCGCTGTGTGTGTTTCTCGTTATTGCAAAGACGTAAAACAAAATCAAATCCATTGCATAAGTCAAGTAAAAACCCGAGGAAATCGTCAAGTAAAACAGCTGATATCGTCATCAACATTCTCTCGTGATTCTCTGATCGAGCTATAAAAAAGTGAAAGTTTGCCTTCATGCGATAGATCCAACAAAAGAGTGACTAAACCAATTCACAGAAATAAATATATACATTTATTCATACCCGACTGACTCTGCTGAGTACTATAAACATATGTGTAAAAAAATAAAAATACATTCAATTTCCAAACGATTGTTAATTTGTTAAACGTTTACAGCTAAACGCTAAAAGTTGCTGGTAATAAATTTATACTGTTTTGTTGTGTACAGCACCCTCCATTTATTTATCAACATTATGCCAAAACCAAAAACGAAAAAAACAATAACAAAAAATAAAGAATAGAAATTCAACAGAATTGAATTGTTTGTGTCGCTTTATTTAATAGTCGAATACCGACAAGCCCAACACCTTCAAACAGAACCAAATATTTGCTCAAGATATTATCCATATATTAGACAGACACACACATATATACATATACATATACATATACATATATACTTAACTGAAAAATATGTGTTGCTGTTTTTTTTCTATATACTATACAATAATATTTGGTCGTGTCTATATTTGAAGACATGATATATGTTTTTCTTCTAAATAGAACAGAGAATTATGAAAATATTCTTTTGTCTAGAGAATATATATATAGAAATATATTTTGAACCTTTGCCTAAATAAAATGTTATCATTTACATAATTATTTGTCTCAAGAGAGAGAGGGAGAGGAAGAGAGTTGATTAATATTTGCCAAGTTAATTGCTGTACTTAATTAATAAATGTATCTTTCTCAAATTCTGCTTTCAGTTGGTTAGACCTGTTCCCACATCTATGGAGTTTCATCTAGACAGTGCAGAATACTGCCAGGCACAGCACAAATAAAAAGTAAGCCAAAAACAACAAATCAACCAAAAAAATAAAGAAACCAAACAACGGCAATTAAATCGAGTGCCAAAAGTTACACAAGTCAAGGCTGTATATATAAATTACCATATATTTCCAACTGAATGTGTAACACGTGCGGATAACTTTTTGGGTAGTTGTGGTCAAAGGTCATTGGTGGCCCATAATGAACTGTGTTCACCTTTGGTATACCCTCCTTTGGAATGGGTATAATAAACAAACAGAAGAATCAAATCGGCATTGATGAATATATGTAAGAGTCGTATATAGTCAGTTCTTTTTATGGATAACTTGTAATGACTGTCGACACTGTCTTTAAGCACCGATTACTGATAGCAAAATAGATATATCTTACTTATCGGGTGTGTATACATTAGAAATTTCATAAAGTTTGCATTAGAAACGCTTGCAAAACTAACTGCTTACAGTTGACAAATAGTTTTTAAAGCTTCAGCATATTTAACATTAGTGCTTAGGGTATATGCCAGTCAAGCCTGTTTTCGGTGAGCTAATTAAATGGAAACTATTAAAGGGTCGTGTCGAATGTTGATAGAACATCAAATGTCACCTTTCATTGCGTGTAATGCAGAGAAATGTTATTTTTCCTCACTCTGTGCCTAATGGAAATAAATTAGGGCGAACCAATAAATTTGGCTACTAAGTGACCAAATTGGTCGTAGCCATAAAGTCTTTTTAAATGTTGAATCAATTGTGCTTAATTAAACAGATCGAATTGAATTGTTGAGTGCCAGAAAAGAATAGAATAGAATAGGAAGAAGATATCGTTTGCAATATGTTTTTTAAATAACCTTGCCAAAAGAAGACGATAGTTTTTCGATATACAAATTAAACAGGTATATATAAATCGATATATATTTATCATCATTTGTTGTTATTGATGCTAATGTCATGCGTTAATCATTTTCCATTTTTATAGGTAATCAAACCGTGAAAAAGGCCTAGCATAGCCTGAGACAAAGCTGTCAGCTCTCCGGAAGTCGAGGCAGGACTCTAATCAGATTCGAAAAGTGGACAGAAGAAGAAAAAGAAGGAGAGAAAGCACATAGAGGAGAGTGGAGAGGAAATCACGAGGAGTCAGGAGCTAAAGCAAAAAAAGAGAAAGGTCTGGATGAACGGAGTTCATATCACGAAAGGAATACATTCAACGTATTGGAAGCAACAACGAAACAGTGTTGAAAAACATCAAAACCAGCTAATTGTAATTAGAGAGAGAGAGGAGAGGAGAAACACCAACTGCACTCGAAATAATTAAAAATTGATAGATTCGCGTAACAGGGATTTTTTTTGATATAGGCGACGGTCTTCTACTTCTTTGGGGCTAAGAAGACGCAGAAAATTCGTAAATTTCGTGTGATAAGAATTAGGAGGGAAAAATACCCAACAACAACAACAAAATTGTACTTAATTATTGAAATTTATTTGTTTATACTTAAATAGCATTGATTAGTTCTGTGTGAGTGTGTTTTGGTGTAGACATTTTAAGCCTACAAAACATCTAATTATATTTATATATATTTTTTACATTTTTTAAAAACAAAAGAGAAAATTCTACATCTAAACCACAAACGCTGAATTTTTCGACTAAAAATAAAATCGAGTAACTTCCCAAAAGTCAAATCAAATCAATTTTGTAAAAAACAAAAAACAAAAGAAAACAATACAAAAAACTGAAGATAAATATAAATATTGTAAAAGAAATTCATCCATTTAGCAATTATACAAGTTACAACGTACATTTTAACTGATTTGTAAAGTTAATAATAATAATATTAAGCTAAGCAACAAAATGCGTCAAAAAGATTTGCGCCCAGCTCCAGCCCTTATCGAGTATAAGGGCATGAAGTTCCTAATCACCGATCGGCCATCAGACATAACAATTAACCACTATATAATGGTGAGTGCTGCGCTCTCAAATGAGATCTGCCAATTGTCCCAAACTAACAATTCTATTATATATTGATAGGAGCTTAAAAAGAACAATGTTAACACTGTGGTGCGTGTCTGCGAGCCCAGCTACAATACGGATGAGCTGGAGGCTCAGGGCATAACGGTCAAGGATCTGGCCTTCGACGACGGCACCTTTCCTCCGCAACAGGTCGTTGACGAGTGGTTTGAGGTTCTCAAGGATAAGTAAGTAATATATACCTTAGCTCCCACTCTCGATATGCCTTACTTTAAACACTCCCAAATTCACTCAATCAAAGTCATATTTATATATATTTTTTTATTATTTGAAACTGTTTACTACAGTTTTTGATTTACTGACAAATTTGTGAAAGCTATCTAACCGAATAATTTATTTGTATATATATATATATATAAATTTAAGAAATTTAACTTATTTTGAGAAAAGCATATCTAATTCGCTGGGATAAATAAATAAATATAAAAAGAATGCTAGCGTGGTGGTTTCATAGCAGGCAGCTATCGAACGTTAGCATCGATCGCTCAGCGTTGCCAGACTGTGCAGAAGAAGTAGAAGAATTAGTTTTCTTTTAATAATTCAAATTTATTGTTTGCTAACTTATGTTAATAAAAACCATTTATATTGGGAGATTCAACTTAATGATTGAACTTAAATATCGAAAAGGTTCGAGATCAAGCTTTTATCGCTAACTGCATCCGTTTCGTTTGTAATTAAGGTCCAATAAGACAAATTTATTTCATATCAATGGGTTTTCTTAAATTGTTGATTAGAAAATTAGTTAAATGCCAGTTCTCTCTTCCTGAAATATTTTTAAAATTGTATACAATCCGTTTTTAGAACCTTGAAACTTTATTATTGATGTGATTTATGTCAGCTGCAGTTGCACAAATAGATAATAAATATCAAATGATTCGCTTAGATAATGGCAACAAATGGTTAAATTTACACAAATGTAAAGTTTTTATTCATCTATAAGCGATACCAAAAGTTGATTTTGATCAATTTATTCAGTATTATTTGTTGCTTTGCACACAGACAAAATGAGATCGAACATAAAGCCGAAAAAAAAACAACACAAATCCTTACCCCCAAGCTGCTAACAAACATTCAAAGTGCTGCGCCTCAAAACACATTTCAAGCCTAACCCTAAAATATGACAGATACATTCAAATTCTATGCTCATCACAATCCGTAGTGCTCCACGCTTGAGCTTTTTGCTAAATTTGTACTTATCAGTTTTCCATGTATATACTCCAAATATATATACATGTATTTAGTTTGCTGTATATAAGCACATACACACACACAGACACACACACACACACTCCATTTTATACCCTTTCCATTTTTAATTATTTTTTGACTAGATCTCGCCTAGTTTTCTGTTGTAATTTTCTTTCGCCTCACTGAAGAAAAACTTGGTTGTTATTTCGGATGAGTGTGTTTTTTATACCTACTTCCTTCCTCTCTTCGTTTCTTCGTTTGTGTGTGCAACAACAACAACAACAACAATTATAAACGCTGGCTAGTTTTAGAAAGTCCACAAGCGCCACACTATCCTACTACAACAACAACAGCAACAACAAACACAAGCGTTTCTCGCTCAGACACATACCAAAAACGGCTTCAATGACAGCAGCCGCAGCGGCAGCCACAACCCGAGCCAGTCTCTCGGCCGCAGCAACAACAACAACATTAACAACAACAGATACAGATACAATGCCCCTAACAAGCGAGGCAGCTGCTATTTTTAATAATACTGCATTTCTTGATTATGAAACTTGTCGGTAAGCGTAGACAACAGAAAAACCAAAAACCAAAAAAAGAAAAAACCAATTACAAAAAACTAAAATGCTTTGTAAACCTACCTACCCAAAAAACCCGCCTACTAAGTACAACAAATATTCACAAGTAGTATTCAATTTAATCTATATGTATCTATATCTCTCTCGATATCTACATATCCATCTACATATTATATGTATTATATATTTTATATTGTCTTTTCTGTCTTTTGTCGCAGATATCAACAGAATCCGGAGGCTTGCGTTGCCGTACACTGTGTCGCTGGCTTGGGACGTGCCCCCGTTTTGGTTGCACTTGCACTCATCGAATTAGGCTTGAAATATGAAGCGGCTGTAGAAATGATTAGAGAGTGAGTACAAATCAGAACAGATCCGAACCACTAAGCATATAAATACAACAATGACAAATATGTGTTATTAAGCAGTAAAATGCAATTTGCAATCACAAAACAGATCACAAGTTAGAAAATCCAAAGGTCTGCTGAGAGCCAAAAAATTAATTAACTAATTCTCTCGGCTCTGCAGCCTTTAAAAGTACACTTAGTACTTGACGATTCAAATAATTTGTCTCTCATATTTTATTATTTTCATTTCGATGCACTTCCCGCCTTTTTTTTTTCATTTATGGTGCTTCAAAATATATCAAATTCATTATGTTGACACCGTCTCGAAGAACTGTTCGCAAAATCCACATAGCTTAACAGTGCGTTAACAGAATTATAAGAAACATCATAAAGTGATCGGCTCTCTCTCTGCTGCTGGAAGCGAAGCTCGGCACACGAGGCCTGCAAAATTGTCGACGCTTTGCGTTCGGGTCGTCTCAGTCGCTCTCACCACACGAAGCCCAGCTGAGCGCGCATATAGTTTTCTTATGCAGTTAGTTTTTCTTCGATTTGTATTTTGTATGCTTAGTGGTTTATACACAGCAATCTCTCTTATACTCATGTGCATTTTGTTCTTCTATTTGTTCATTTAGTAAACGACGCGGCGCCATCAATGCCAAGCAGCTGTCATTTTTGGAGAAATACAAGCCGAAGGCGCGGCTAAAGCACAAAAGTCTACACAAAAATTCATGTTCTGTGCAATAGATTTCCAAAACCATATGTATATTCCCACCAGATAAAAAGTGTTCATTTTTTCAACAAAAAAAAAAACAAAACAAAACTAAAAACATAAAACAAAAAAGCTACAAAAACAACCAAACACGCAAAGCTAACAAAACTGTAAAACTATAAAACTAAAACAAACTGTACAATTGCAATTAACACTTGGAAGAAAAGCTATAGTTGAGAAAACAAAATCGTAGCCCAGTTATTATTTATACCAAAATTCTCACAGTCGTATCGTATTTGGCATCAATTGTATTTATTGTATGTATTAATTAATGTAATTTATTTTATTTGTATTTTCAAAAAAAAAAAAAAAAAAAATTAAGAATTCACATTTTATTTAAAAAAAAACACCTTCCGCCCCACGCATACCCCATAAAATGGTTGTAGCATTGGGCATAACAGTAATAATAATAATAGTAGATTATCTACCCGAACAAACTTTGTCAAGAAGTATATAGCCAAAAGAAAAATTAACAAGAAATTGAGAAACAAACACAAAAACAATAAGTAAAATAACATATTAAACTCAGTGTTGGTAAATGTTATAAGAGTTGTAAGAAACTTAACATTATGCATTCGGACAGAGTGAGAGAGAGAGAGAGCTCGTGCAGAATCTTCTTACATAACTAAACGCTGTAAAGCAACGTAAAATGTACTTAAAACGCATGTTTAGTTTTTTTTATTAGCTGCATCCCTTCCCTTAATTCACCGATTGATCGTTAGAGAAAGAGAGAGGGAGAGTGGAAGCAACAATAATGCATAAAACACAAAACAAAAGAAAAACACATCTAGCAACTATCTTAAGCCGATTGCCGATTACCAATTACCGATTTAATGTTATTTTTTTTACCATCGCTTACTGCTGCTGTGAACTACTCGGATTTTATATTGCCAACTTTCTTTTATGTTCTAAATGATGGCATAATGGTAATGCTCCTATAAATACGTTTTTCCTTATTTCTCTGTAAAATACTAAGCTCAGCTGGATAACTATTTATATAAATCTAATTATTATTATTATTATTATAATTAAAGCATATACAATATATACATTATTCAATAACTACAGTGCATATAAATTTTTACATTAATGACTACATACATTTAAATTAAATATATATGCAGCAGTTGCAATACAAATACAACACAAAACAGCAAATATATATATATATATATATATATATATATACGTACATACATATATATATATATGTATAAACATAGGAACAAACAAAAAAAAACACACTGAAGAAAATTGAGAAAATGAACATGAAACAAAATGAAACAAACCTTATATAACAAATTTAACAAATTATAGTGAGGATAAAGCAGAAATTAAACAATTAAATGCTTACAATTAATTTATCCAATATTGAATTGTAATTTTTTAAAATGTTAGTCATTACAATGAAATAAAAACGATATATAAAAAATCAAACAAATTTGTATTAAATGCCCAATCACGAAATATTCATTTAGTGCTGCCAACGATTTTCAGAAAAAGGAAACAGTCGCCGCGAACATAACCGATCAGCACTGCCAACGCACAGTGACTAAATCCACTCTTTAAGCCCGTCGCTAAATAAATAATTCCTGCCCATGGCAAGTCTCCAAATTATTGCCCATGCCCACACCATTGATAAGGCTCGCTCTTTGCAGTCGGAGAGTACTCAAATCTTGTACGAGGAACCAGCGCAGATTCCGCTCATTATTTTGTATCTATGAGTAACAATTGTGGAGACTTCTTCAACATACTCCTTGCCATTTTGTTAGCCTTTGCCAAATTGAAAATTACGAAATCAATTAGAATTTAACGATGTTCTCTTTATTTGTTGCATATGTAAATAAATATATGTATTGATAATAATTACAACTAATAACTTTTACATTTGTTGTGGGCACACACTCGATTAGCACTGATGCCAGTTTTTTTTCTTCTATTTTTTGTTGTTTTTTGTGTACATAATTACTTATTACATACTGTAAACCTAAATTCTCAAAGCGTGTACAATTTCGTCAATATATGTTGCTTTTCATTTTATAATATTCATTTCGATAGTGATATATGTATGTGTCTTCAAAGTCAAAAATGTCTAATAATGCAAAATATATTTCAAATGTATTGTTCGTTTTTTTCTTTTCTTTTTGCCTTTTTTAATTGCGCACGTTTCGTTTGAGAAGCACGTTGACAGAAGGCAGACGCTGTTAGCTAACGGTGATTTGGTAACATGTGTTGCGAACTGTGTTCTGTTAGTTAACAGCGCCGCTAACCAACATCCAAATGTAAATGGGGTAGTTGGATTTTTGTTGTTTTTGTCGAAATAAAATAAAAACTAGCATAGCTTCTAAGTAAATGTTTGTTAAATTTGGTTCAGTGCACTCTATTTAGGAGCTATGCATTGAACAAAATATGGGCCGCATAGCCAAACGAGTGCCGAGCCGAGTAAGTAGAGACTAGAAACAAATGGTTTAGTTTCGGATATAGTATTCCCTCCTATTTGTATGGCTGAGCACCGAAAAAAAAGAACACAAAAGCGTTTTAGAATATATAATGCAAGCAGTTGAAAGTTTCCTCAATTTTGTGATATATATACGTACGTAGGTATAAAGAGTGTGTGGAAAGCAAAAACCTAAACGATATATACAATGTGTAAAAAAATATATGTTCCCTTTTGCAAATCCACCATTCAATTCAGTTTAATTATCTTATATACATTCCGCACCTCCTTGAAATGAAGTAAAAATCAAAATTAATTAATTACTCTACGCATCGTTTAAGTAAACACACATATATATGGAAATAAATACAAAATTGGCAAAAATAATTATAATAGTACATTATTTGAGTAAATAAAAATAAAAATAGCTGCTGCTGCTGCCTTTGAACTGTTTTTTTTTCTCTCACAACAACTGTTCTGTTGGCCTAATTGGCCGCCGTTGCAAAAGCCAAAAAAACCAAGTGAATTTCATTAATAATAACTACTAAATTTAAACGTTTTACTACAAGTATTTACAAATCACAGCTACAAACACTAAGTCAGGCGGGCGGGCCAGTGTTGCATAACATCGTCGTTAAAACAAGCAAGTGTTGCAAATTGGCGACGGCAGCGAGGCGGTGACTAACAAAAGAATACCCCTTTTCTTTACTTGCTCCAGCGTGTATATGATATATATATATATATATGTATATATAATGTAGAACTAAATAAAAAATAGTATATCGCTTAAGGCTGATTTGTTTGCTGGCGGCTTTGCTTTGCTTTGCGTTGCTTTGTTTGCTTCAATGAAATCAGAGTGCGTCGCGCGCTAATCTTTATCTAGTTCTCTCGCCTAGGTGTGTGTGGGTGTGTGTTGTTGTGTGTGTGTTTGTGTGTTACGCTTACAGCCAGCCGCCCTTGCGGCCAAACAACAAGGAACTAACGGAACCCACAAAACTCTGCGTAATGCTCGGCGCTGCCGCCTTTGATTCATTATCGCTGCTCATCCTGCCGGCAGCTGTTGAGCTGCTGCCGGTGTCCGTCGCCACCTTGCCCAGATCGGGTCGCACACGTCCACCTAATCCTCCGCTACCAGCACCAGCAATGGTGCCCAGATCGGGTCGTTGTGCGGCGAGGCCATTCTTTAAATTGCGTCGCGACTTTTGTCGCTGCATTTGCTTCAAGCGCGTTTCACTCGCACTCGCACCATTCGCAGCTGAGGAGGAGGTCGAGCCACTGACTCCAGTTGCTCCAGCTGGGGGCTTGGACACCACTTTCGTTGTTGTCTTCGACTTGAGTTGGATCACAATGCCCTGATCATCGCTATCCTCGCTGTTGTATGCGCTGCTTGTTGCACTGCTGTTGCTGACTGCAGCAGCAGCGACGCCTCCGTCTCCTCCCTTTCCACCCAGCACTGTTGGAGCTGGTGATTTGAGGCCACGATGGAGTACGCCCTTGATTTGTGCGCGATCAAAGTGAATGTCATCCACGATGCTATTGCTGCTCGTGTGCAAGCTCTGCAGACTGTCGCCGGATGAGGAGCCACAGCTGCTCAGCTGGGACAGGGGCGAACTGCTCCGATTGGCGATGCCGGCGCCCCGGCCACGCTGTGCACTGATTATGTTCTCCAGTCCGATGCTCTCCACCTTCTCGATCAGGTTGAGCGAGCGCAGCGCTCGTCGCTCCAGCTGTGACAGCATCACCTTCTGCTGATGCTGCTGCTTGGTCAGCGTCCGCTGCAACTGCTGATCACTTGGTCCGACCAATTTGCGCCGTATCAAATCGGCGCCCGATGAGAGCAGACCGAACAGTGGCTCGGGGGATTGGCCTCGTGGCGGAGAACCCTCGGGACTGTTGCAGGGCGTCACCGTCGGCGAATAGTTGGGACCGGCGGGCGTGTTCAGAGCACTGGGCGTAACCGCCTTGATGCCGCGCTCATTCAGCATGCCAGCGAGTCCAAGATTCACCGAGAACGTCGAGCAGGAGTTCTTGCGAGACATTCCAGCGCGTGGCGTCGCGGGACAACTGTGGAAAGAAGGTTAGGATTAATATTAATTGATATGATATAAATATAAATATAATTAATTACGTCATAATTATAAGTATTTAATATATAATCCGTAATAAATACGTAATTGATTTATATTTACAAATATAAATGCAATATATAATATATACTTAACTATTTATATATAAACCATAAATACATAATATATTTAGTAAATAATATAAATATATACATATAATTATATATATAAATATATATTATATATTTAATTAATTAATTAATATAAATAAATGTAATTAATTTATAATTATAAATATAAATACATATTTCATAAATTTACAATTACAAATATAAATATTTAATAAATTGAATTCATTCATTATTATAAACATAATTCTTCTTAACTTATTGTAAATATAAATATATAATAATATTTCAGACGTACCTTGGCTGTCTTGATGTCGATGTGGAGGCCATGCGTGAGGACATCTGCGATTGGGAGAGGAAGGACAGATCGTTGACGAACCCATCGTCGGGATGCATGACCATGCTGTTCGTGTAGGTGTAGGTGCAGCCGGGCGCTTCGAATTGTTTGCCCAGACCAAGTTCCTCGCTGACATCCTCCTCGACGTCGGACAGCGTGTACACCTGCATGCCCAGATCGTCGAGGCCACGTCCGCCACGTATTGTCACACCTGGTCGCTCCTCGAGCAGGCCGCTGAGCGTTGGCGTCGCGAGGCGCGACCAGTGGTGCAGTGTCTGTGACCCCTCCATGGGTTTCACGATCTGCAATTTCTCTGGCAGACGCCACTGATGCGTCGTCGTCGCTGCCAGACCCGAGGAGCCCATCGAACCCACCGACATAATGCTATCCGGCGTACGCACGCCCATCGGCAAACCTGTCGCACCCAATCCGCAGCCACGCGTGTGCTGCTGCTGGGGCTCGTCGTAGTTGTAGGTGCCGATTGGCGCATACGAGAGCATGGCACGGCGGGCCAAGACCTCGGCGGGCGTCAATCGCTTGAGTGCCGCCTCCAGCTCCTTCGCACCTGGTGCGCCAGGTACACCCGATGGCTGTGCGGGATAAACGTCGTCCGATTGCGCCGAGTTCAGACTCTCATTCGATAGCGTCTTGAGGCCCAGGGATTGGCTGCTGCCACCGCTGGCGCCGCGATAATACGAGCCAGCTGGATACGCCATCGAGGCCATGCGCGGACCGGAGGCACTGCTCATGGACATGGCGCCCAGTTGGGTCATCGACACATTGCCACTGTCCATGTAGTTGCCACCCTTGGTGGCACAGCGAACCGTGTCAAAGGCACGCTTATATGGCGGCGGACCATAGATGCTACTGGCTGCCATCATGTTGCCACCACCCGGCAGCTGCGGCAGATGGGACATCATGCGTCCAATGCGATCCGCACAGCGTTGGCTATCACCCGAAATGCCCGAGTCGAGGCTGTTCTCCGAGTACAGCGATGACTCCATCAACTCCGATTGCAACGATTCGATGGCGACACAAGCCGCAGCACCATTTGTGCCCAGACCGCCGAGGAAGGAGCTGCGTGCCTGGGGCTGTGTGCGTTTCCTCTGCTGCTTCAGTTGATCCTGAGCGGAGTGAAGCAGGGCCAGGACCTCCTCGTAGCGCTGCTTGAACTCAACCAGCTCGAGAGCGAGCGCATTCTGATTCTCCTTGGTCACGTGCAGCAGCGACAGATGCTCATCGTTGTCCTGCGTCAACTGATGCAATCGCATCTCAGCCTCCGCCAGACGAGCCGTCAAACTGATAATCTGTTCGTGCTGCAGGCGATTCTCTTCCCGTTGTCGCTCCAGCTCCAGACTAATGTTGTCATACTGTGAATTGGCATCGTTCAGCTGCGCACTGATGTCCGCCATCAGTCGCCGTTCGTGCTCCTCCACCTCATCGGTCTGGTGGGCCAGTTGGGTGGCCTCGCACTTCAGCGATTTGTTCTCATCCAGCAGAGAGTTGACCTTCTTCTGCAGCAGATCCAGCGTTATCGACTTGGACATCGTTGGCGTATCTAATTGTTACGAGAAGTTGATCATTATTATTCGCTTATAGTTCGTTAATATAGTTTAAAAATCGTACTAAATTTTAGTAAATCGTTAAATTATTTCTAAAGCCTAAAAACTATTCTTAATATTTATTAATTGTTTCTAAAATCAAGAACAATTTTCCATTTTGTAAGGCGATTTACACAAATTTAGCTGATTTTTTTCCGAGTGTAGCTGATGCTGACTTACCCCCATCGGTGCCATCGTCTGCATCGTTGGTTAGCACCGAAATCAGTTCATTTTTCTTGTGCAGCTCGTGCAGTAGCTGGGAGCGATCATCGTTGGAGGATTTGAGATCTGTTTCCAGATCACTGACACGCGCCTCGAGTGCATTATTTTGGGTGAGCAGCTCCTTGCCAATTTGCACCGTCAGCTCCAAGTCCTTCTCCTTCTCCTCGAGCAGACGCGTCACGGCTTCAATGTCATCGTAGGCGCGAGTCATCTGGCTAACACGGTTACCACATAGAACTGCAAAGGATAAAAAAGAAAGAACTTTAAAATAAATATATACACATAATAAATCAATTTAAAATTAATACACATAAATAAAGATCAACTCTAAACTATCGATTTGAAGTCTATCGTTTATCGGGCTGCAAAGGGAGCGCCATTCACAGGCTTTAAATATCAACATTTCATTTAGTTTGGCAACGCTGCCCGATCATTACGTAATTGCAAATACCCTAAGAATACCTTCCATGAGTAATTGCTCATTTTGCTGCTCGCGCTCTCCTGCTAAGCCAAAGGCTGCTAGCAGACTGAATTCTTGTTGCGCTGGCGTCGCTGCTGCCGTTGACGCCGCTGTTGTTGCTGCAGCTGCTGAGAGTTCGAGTTCATCTTCGTATTCAAGTTCATCGTCTATGATGCAGAAGAAGTCGTCGTCATGCCAACTGCCCGTCGCTTTCGTTTGGCATGCAGCAAATGCACATTCCTCCATTTCTATTGTTGCTGCATCAATGGAATCCACAGCATCCACTTGATGAGAGCTGCGGCTGCTGCTGCTGCTGCTCTTCTTGGTGGTTAAAAATCGATGCAGACTGCTGCTGCCGGCAGCAGCCGTCTCCGTCTCTCTCTCCATTGCCTCTTTCTCCTTCTCCTTCTCTCTCACCATCTCTGCTGTTCCTTCGGCATTGTTTACGTGCGTCATGTTTTACCGTATTTTATTTGTTTCTTTTATTGCTGACTCTTGCCTTAGTCACGCTGCATTTTTCGCATTTTGCGCATTGATTTGAAAATTGTTTGCGTGTAGTTGCTGCTTGTGTTCTTGAGTATCTTATTTGCTAGCGTATTATGTAATAAACAATTTCATTGTAAAATTCGCTGTCAAGGCACTCGGATTGTTTTGCATTATTTTGGTGGTGTGTGCAACACTTATTCTCTGGTGGTTGTTATTTTTTAATTAGCAGCTTTTCCTTGTGGTCTGTGGTTGATGTTTTCTCTCTCCACATGTGTCACATGAGTTGTATTTTTTCAAAATAATTACGTTTTGCCATTACTCTTTGTATAAAAATGATTTGAAACAAAAACTATATATAGGCGGCAAAACACTTAAATTAATTGCTAAATTAATGCGAATTGTCTGAACTCAGCAGAGCAACTGAAAAGTGTGAAATGACAATTGCTGTTTTCGCTCTCATTGGCGTCGTCTCTCTCTCTCGCTCTCTCTTCCTCTCTCCTTTACTCGATTATTTGCCACCCACTTTGCCGTGCTGAGCGTGCGCAATAAAGATCTGGTTTTGCGACAGACCCAGCATAAAAACCTAGCTTTGAACTTCTAAACAAGTATTTCCGATATATTTTTAGCCATGAGCGAGCCACGCTGCTCTGCTCTGCTTTAAATAAAAACTCTCAATCTCAATTTCAAAGCCACTTCTTGCAAGCGCGACGCACACACACACACTGACACCAACATTAACAGCAGCTCAGCAGCAGCAGCGCGATTGGCGTCGACACAACAGAGCAGCAGCAGCGCAGCAGGCTGCAGGCTAAAACTGCAGCAGCAGCATCGCAAAAGTAAAAGGCGAGTAGTGAAAGGAAAAGGAGCAATAGAAATGTTTTTTTTTGTTGTAGCTGCCGGTTCGACGGGAAATTCAAGCCACAAATACACACATTTACATATGTATAGACATATATATGTACAAATGCACAAATGGGCATAACTCACGTGTCGAAAATATCCAAACAGATTTTGGCTGCACAAATAACTTTGACGAGCGTTTCACTTCACTGATTATTGGCAGTAGCAACAACTACAGCTAATAATCAAAACAAATGCCACAAGGTTTTGTGGCCAGTCCAAAGGTTGTGAGACATTAACATTTAAAAATTCAATTCTAAAGTAAAAACACAAAAAAAGAGTCAGCTGGGCAGCAAACGGCGCTCCAAACTCGTGACGGAGCAGAACAACGTAGTCAGTCACACACGCACACACACATACTTGCAGACTCACGAAAATACACACAGCTCACCACTAGTTGTAGCTGTTGTTGGACGGGAGGGTTTTTATAATTTTTTGCTTGCAATTTGATATTGAGAAACAGCGCACAATTGCTTTTGTACGTATTGTATTTAGAAAATATATAGCAGTATAGTTGTTTTAAATTCTCGTTTACATTTTGACAATATATTTTGAGTTAAATTTCACATTCACAATTGGCACTGAAATTGTGTAATTTGCAGATTAGCAGCAGATACAAGACGAACGATGAGTGAATTTTATTTGCTGTCAGTTTTTGTTGCTGTAGTGGAATCCACCACCAAAGTTGGCATCCACATACAAAAGAGAGAGCTTGTTATTGCTCTGTTATGAAGCAGCTCTGTTAAATTGGTATTCATTTAACAGTGTGAGAGACTAAACGGCATTGCCAGCATTGAGAAATTGAACGCTCACAATACCCTAACAGACTGTTTATTATTTTATCATGAAGTAGATCAGTCTACACATGTCATTATATATATCTAAGACTTGTTCTATGCAAACACATTAAATTGTATTGCTATACGCTAAATATCTCTGTCAACAAACTAAGTTTATTTTATTATAGAGCAGAGTATAAAAGGGTATAAAGGGGTATTCAATGTGCGGCACTCTGAAGTTTAGTTGTTACTTCAGATATCTGAGACTGCATTATAACACTAATGCTAACGAAGCGCGTAAATAAGCTCTAATTGTTTATTTAACTGCCATATATCATTTTTTCATATCGTATTCACATTTTATTACTTCTTCACGATGCATATAAAAGCAAGCAGAAAAACCGGAACGAGCGTCCCTAAAACTAAACAGAAATCCCATTCATGTTCAGGAAGATGGAAGACCTAATACCTTTGCGGGTATTTTTCCGGGTATTCGGATGTCTGGCAACAGGGATAACCAATTTCCCTAGAAGCGGTCCTTCAAATAAAATCCAGGTAGATGTTTGACTCAAGTTTAAATGTACGCGGGAGATTTAAAATGCTCCGGAAAACGAAGAGCAGAATGTGAGAGATTAAAGTTCGTTTTGGCCTTTTGACAGTTTGATCTGGTAAATATATATAATAATATATTTCTGCTAAATTCTTGTGAACAAAATTAGTTTATGTCTTCAATTCTCACAGTCCAGTCGAATATTCTGTGATGAAATTTTAATGGTAATCAGTTGAACTTTTATACTTTTATTTGATCTTGTTCTTTTGACCGTTTGACCTGCTAAATAAATAATTAATCTGCTAAATTCTTGTTTGCCCAAATAAAAATAAAACGTTTATATGAAATTAGTTCAGGCCTGCGATTCTTACTTAATCTTATTCTTACTTACAATCAGATGAACTTTAATATTTTTATTTCTTAACAATTTGTTTAATAACAAATCAAAATAAAACTATGGAATTAGTCAAAATCTGCGTTTACTGCGACTACTTTATAATGTAATAACATGTTTAATCAGTTGTATTTTTTTTTATTATTTTCATTTGTTCAATCTTTAACTGTGTAAATGCAATTATCATTAGTTTCTTGTAAAATCAGATTGCCCTGAGAACCCATACTGACTCAGTTTTTCCGCTGCATAAAAAAGTCAGCAATTTTTTTTTTCTAAATTAAAAAAGTCGATTTATAGCAAGTTAAATGTCTTAATTATAGTCGATCATTAAGCTACACATTTAATGACTCTTTTTTTTTACTTTTTACGCCAAATAGAACTGATTCCCAGACACAAAGGGTTTTTCGCATTTTATTGCGAATAGATCTTAAATGAACCGCTGCAGTACTTGAACATTAGTCGTAATAATCAGCAAGTCACGGCATCGATAAGGTCGAAAAGTACAACTAAGATAAACGCAGCAAAATGCATTACAAGCCATGCAATTTAAGGAATAAATGCCTATCACTGTGTAAATATCATGTGACTTGGGGGGCCCTTAATAGTTTTTTCAATGTAACTTGCGAAAAGCTGTGAAACACAGTTGGCATAGTATATTTTTATATATATGAATATATATACAGAATATACATATGCCATTCAAACAGTAATCCATAATGATTTGTGCAAATATCAACAAAACTTAGCGGCGATATCTAATGAATGCAGAACAACAACAAATACAAAGTCTAGAAAATTTTAACAATTAATAAAATTGAAGAAAAAAAATAAAAGCAATGGCAAAAATGGATGTCGTGCTGTTTCACACGTCGACCATAACAAAGAAAATAGCGAAAAGCAAACAAATCAACAAAACAAACTTCAAATTATTGAGAAAACAATAATCGTCTGGTTGAGTAAATTTAATACCGATCGAATCGATAAGATAAATTAGAACTTATCAAGTCCATGTTAAATTTTGCACAAGCAAATGCAACGAGGCAAGGGATGGGACAGGGGGCATGGTGGGGGAGAAAGATTAGGGGGTTTTGCTGCACTTCACTTCAAGTGGGGCACAACAAACAAAACAGCTGCGGTCAACATAATACGTCTGCTGCTCGATAAAATATAAAATCTTAAATGTTGAATCTTTGTATAATTCTAATTTATTGATAATCCCTTTTCATATTCTCTTTGATTTTTTCACACCTTTTTTTTAGATTACCTATTCATTTTATATATTTTCTGTTTTCGGCTCTTTTAGCTAAGTATCTCAAATTTTTATTGCTTTATATAGTTTATTTACATTTCATTGAGTAGAATAATACAAAAATAACTTATCCGCCTTTTTAAGAGCATTCCAAATAAAAGCTTATCAATTTATGGTGATTTAATTAGGCTTTTTAAGGACAAAGCAATATTAAACAATTTCAATCCGAAGCAAAATCCCATTTCGCACACCAAAAATTGTTTAAAATTACTCATGGAAGATCTTAATATTGTCAAAAATATTTGTCGGGATAATTTATTAAAATTACTCGCTCGAATTTCAAGAAAATCAAAACTATTAAATAAATGAATGAAATAAAAAAAGTTAAAAGTTTGCCAAGAAACATTCGATTCTCCCACAGTTGGACGAAAGATAAATAATAAGCACTTATAATAATAAATACAACAAAAAGAAAACAATTAACATGTCAAAGTGTCTATGTTAACTTCCATGTACTAGTGCTATTATTTTGACCTCAACTGTATAAAAAAGGCAATCACAGTTTGACGAATTTTTAAATATATTTATAACCTATAAACTATAATAAATATTTACCGCTAAAAAGAATGTGATATAGATGGAAATATGTAGAATGTTTGTTTAGCTAATAAACATTAGAAATAATAAACATTAGAAAATAGTAACTACTATTAATATTTTTGAATTCAATATTCTTGAAGAAGTTCGCTCAATTTCCACCACTTTTTATTGTTCAGCAATATATATTAAATGGCTTCAAAAATTTAATTCAAAGCGCGGCTAAAATTTAGTTTCAGCTTTTCTAATTTTTTAAAATTGAGATCAATTTTGTGAAGTGCATTAATTTTACGGCAAAATAGTTGAACGAATCAGCAAAAAAAGTACAAAAGTTAAATTTGTTGCAGTGTTCTCAAATATCAACGCGATTCGGGCAAACTGCTCTAGAAAGTATGTCTACAAATGCGCTAAGCACTAATTCTTAAGTGGCTATTTCGAATTTTAGTCAACAACTTTTCTCTTTTTAATGTGTGTCTAATTTTGTGGAATGAATTTGCAGCAGTATTAAACAAAATTATTCACTTATTATTATCGCGGTGATTGTTTAAATATTTATATATAGCAAGAACAAAATTACCCACTTTTATGCGGTTTTACTTGCACAATAAAATATAGAAAAATCTGTTTAATGTAATTTTTGCATTATTTAAAGTAATTGTTTTGTTGAGTTTTTGAATACACTCATTTATTTAAAATATTTTTGGGGAAATAAAAGCTCTCAAAAAATGGGTTCTTGCTATAATAGGAGAAATATTTTCTTTATGATTTTTATTTCCATGACAATGTAGAAAAATTATTTTACGAATATTTATTGGAAGTATTTGGTTTGTGAAGTTTGTCATTATTAAAATATTCACAAATGACAAGAGGATAAACGCCTTTTTGATCCAAAAATTAGTTTATACATTTTATTTACCCCATTTACCTAAGTTTTCCAACACTGCATATTATTAAAAAATTCAAGCATGTCAAGAAAAGTATAAACATGTTTTTTTGTAGAAAAATCAGTTCAAAAATAAATGACAATGACCCTAATGAGCTTTAATTGCAAATTTAAAGATTTCAACACATTTTTGTGCGCTTTTATTTGCACAAAATGATACAAAAATCAGTTAATAGTTAATGGCAATAAATGATTGATTTCCACACCTTTTCATAATTATTTGTTGCAGAATGTGTGTTGCTTACCTTTGTTGGTCAACAGACTGCGCACAACTTTCAGACAATTCCGGCCATCGACATTCTTGGAAGCATAGTACATGAGCTCCCACGAGTTAGCCTTGTCCAGCAACTCTGGGGGCAGCTCAAAATTGGGTCCATCCGCCGCAATGGCGCCCGTGATGGGACTTGGCACAGGTGTGGCCGTATTTGAGTGGGACTCTGGCTGCCCCTTGGCGGCAAAGTCATGCAAGAGGGCGAGTAGCGGTGCCGATGCCGTTGTCTCCACGCTGGACGACACCTTCAACTGCTGCACAATGATGCGCATGCGCTCAACGGCCTCCAGTTCGAGTTCGAGGCGTGTCGGTGCCGGTCCCGTGCCATGGACAATCGCCGACATCATGGAGGAGCAGCAACTGCTATCCAGACTCGAATCGACTGATTTATCCAATTGCTGCAGTTTCTCTGCAGTCCGCTGGCAATTGTTCTCCAGCTGCTGACCAAGCAGTTTGTACGTGTTCTCAAAGTGTTTGCTGGCATTCGACGGCTTCTGGCTGATGGTGGTCAGCGAGTCCGCTGTGGAATTGGAGCTGCAGTTGGACATGAGGGAGTTGAGGGAACTGCTGCTTACACTGTTCGCTATGCTGTGCGTGGTGCTGTTCAACAAGTGCAGCGCATCCTCGCCAGCGATAAAATGGTGTGTGTAATCATCATCAGTGTCTTCCGGTTCCACGGGCAGCTCATTGATGATGGGCAGCATTGTCGTAGCTGGACTTGTTGTTGTTGTTGTTATTGTTGTTAGCTTGACATTTTGTTGTTGTTGTAGATTGTTTTTTAGTGCATTGTGTGGCATTTTGTTGCTGTTGTTTTTGGATGCAAGCGCATTGTTTGTTTTATATGTTAATCACCAGATTTGCACTCGCTACTCTTGCACTTTATTTATTTACGGGCCTGCAAGTAGTTTTGAGTGTGAATGTCAAAAGCATACTGACACGGCCAGTGTTGGCAAACACACGCACACAACTGTCCTGCAGCCAGTAAACTTAATGCGCATTTAGCGGCTTATTAATGTTTTTATGACACACACAAAAATATTATCTTTATAGTCACACTTATCGTTGGTCTATTTTTATTTCATATGACTTATGCAACCCGAAAAGAAAACAAAAAAAGTAATATATCTATTTGAAAAACACAATGGCAAATAGTTAATTGCTAATTTCAAATACAACATCACTTCAAAAATTCAAACATTAACATACAATGCAATGTGAAAAACAGATTTACATGTATATAAGATAAATTTCAAAAGAGCAAAAGAAAAAAAAACGTTAGACAACTTTACACAAAAGAGTGGACCAAACAACTGACTTGGAAATGCGATGCTAGGAAAATGTCGAGCCCAAAAGAAACAAGTTTATAGTTTTAGCCAGCTTCAAATAACAAAACTGTATATATATATACATATATATAAGATGCGCCTTTCCACCCATTCATCCACTCTAATCTGTATTTGTATTTATACATGTTGACGATCACGTAGCTGTTTTTTCTTTCCTATTATGTGTGTGGGCTGCGTAGAACACAGAGGAGAGCAGAGGATGTCAAAATGACCATGGGTTGGGTTGGGTTTGGTTTTTCTTTTTCTTTTGTGTGTGGCATGTTGAATTAAGGAGGAAATGATGCAACATTAAGTTAACAGCAAGTGCTGAAGGCTGCTTGCTTCAACAGCTTCAGCTTCAGTTTCAGCTTCAGCCTCTTCTGCTGAGCTTAATAACTATCAGATCATAATTTATGGTCTCTGGCACAGAGTGAAAGAAAATTGAGCTGAGCTAGAAATAAATAACCGTTAGCTGCTTGTGCCAAATCAACGGCTCAAATCAGTTGAGAGATGACCAGCATAAAATGCAATAAAATTCAAGGCAAAATCAAGCGCTATTTACAAGATATAATTCGTACAAATAATGGACTGTAAATAGACTGACTAAAATCCCATAAGATCGTTATAAGACCGCAATTAACAACTAAGAAGACTCCAGTCAAGACTAGACTAGCTGGCCTAGGAGATACCCTGATGATCCAACAGTCGCATTATAACTTATCATCGAATAAGATTTAATTGACAATTGAAATATATAATATATAAAATACAACCTAAACTTTTCTTTAAAAAAAAATCCCCCATTAGAATGCTCTAATCGTGACAGATCAATTAGGAAATACCCTGTCTTATTTGACTGCAATATCTAATATCTAATATCTTATAGCCTTTTTACCTACGTTTAACGCGTTCAGGGTATATACAAAAAACAACTGTGCAAAAAACCATTAACAATCGATAAAGTTAATTTAAAAACATTTTTGTGTCACGTGCTAACAAGCTTTAATGTTTAAAATAAACGTATTTTTAACAACTTTCTGAACTGACTTGGAAAATTATAAAAAAAAACCTAAAGTGACAAATATTTGAATAAGGAAATTAAATACTTGTTTCAAGAAAACATTTCTTAATCATTGCGCCAGGTAAAGCTAACTTTATATAATCAAGAAACTTAAAATGAGATCTAACCTTTAGCAATTTCAATATTTTTACGATTTTGACTAAAACACGTATGATATCATACAAAGTATATATGTATATAATTTGATTAAATAATATAAGCTTGTGGTTTGAGTGTAGAAAATATCTATATGCATAACACATTTGATAATAAACAATAAGCAATAATAATATAGTACATAATCAACAGCCACTGTTAAGAAAGAAACTTGAATGAATCAACACAAGTCAGTTTGATTAATGTGCGTTGAAAGTTTAAGCGAAACTACAGGCAATTAGAAATACCCTACAAAAATTTAAAAACATAAAATTTTTCGCTGTGATAAATTAAAAATAAATTTACATTTGAAAAAAACTAGTTACGAGAATTCTTAAAGAAAAGCTAGCTAAAAAAGAGTACTCGATAAGGAATGAAATATTTATTTGAAGGGCATAGAGAAATTCAGCGACTCGGCAAGCAAAAGACATCAGAAATTGGTGAGAGGTTCATCGACATGCATAAAGCGTAGAGCCCTCATATAATAATAATAATATATTCATATGTATGCATTTTTATGAGTCAGACTTTAAAGGTAAGCATCGGCAATAAATCGGCACACACACACACACACGCACAGCACAACAAAAGTGGGTAAGTGTTGGTAGAAATTCAGCTATCTGTTAAGATAATAAAGCTTGTGACAAAATGTGTGAGAGAGTTAAGAATCGCTAATTGACTGATTGACAAAAACTATTGGCGTACATAATTACATAAGACAGGTAAATAAATAAGGCAACACACACACACACACTGGCAAGAAGCAAATATATACAAAACAACAACAATAAATATGGAAGAAAAAATGCCAATCAATGGCGCACACGCGAAAATGAAATGGAAACGGTAAAAACGCCGCTGCTAAATAAGACAAATTTTGTAGTTTTATTTTGTTGATTTTTTTTGTTTTTCCTTTTTTTTTTTTTTTTTGGTTCACATCAACTTTCACAAAAAAGTAGTCTTACTGGGGAATTAATTATGGCAAAAGTAGTTGGGCGCAATTAAATACTTCTACATTTGGTCAAAAACTTCAACTGCATTACAGCACTGGACACTATTAAGGAAGTTCACTGTAGGATAATCGCATACGATATTCAATTTGTAAACGTTTCACGCTCCATTCTTCTCTGCTGCACTAATTGTGGCCCGCAATGTGAATGTCCTAATCAATAGGCCAGTGACATAGACGTAGTGCGAAAAGAAGAAAGAAAGAAAAAGACAAACACAAACAAGCCGTTGCAGTGTTGCGAAATGACGTAATTAAACTATGTCACTTGCTGTGTTTCTTTGTTTGTCTGTGTTTTTGGCCGCGGACATAATCCGTTTACACACACAAACACACAAATATATATACAGGCAGGCGGACACACTCATGACACAAATTTTGTTTGCCATTTTATGCATTGTTTTTTGTACGCCGGCAGCAGCTTAACACCAATCAACCAATGTGGGTCTGGGGGGAAATGATCTGCAATTTGACGTGCCTAATAGCCTACAACAACGACGACGACAACAACGACAATTTGTATTGCGGTTTATTCTCCGCTTGATGAGTAACGAACGGAACGCGTTTTTATTGCTTCAAGATAAACTCACACGCGCAGGTGACATGAGATTGTCGTCTGATTGATGCGGTACACGGAAGAGCAGCGCAACAATCGCTGATAATAAACGACAACTGGACAGAGCATAGCCGGTATGCAAGAACTGGAACTTGAATTGGAACTGGATAAGCGGCATTTCCAGCTAGCGCAACGGTAAATAGTAAAATGCAAAAGCAAACAAACGAACAAACAGCTGTGGGAATATTTAAAATTGTCTATCGAACAACGGACAGACGCTAAATTCCAATGGAAGACGAAGACGACGCGTTCTTATCAATAACAGTGAAGAATGTGTGACAGAGAGAGACAGACATCGACCTAACAGCGAATTAACAGCCAACGGACAGGCACATGGAAAAACGATTATGTAAAGAGCAACAGCAGCAGCAATAAATGGGAATGAAAACAAGAACAAACTAAGAAGTGACGGACAAACAAACAGACAGCCGATTGGCCCTGCCCATGGCCATGCCCTATAATGGGTTACAACTCCTACACACACACATGCATTAGTGTCGACCCCATTCATTAAATGTTTACACACTCGAGCAACAAATTTATTTCTTAATAATTCAAAAAAGAAACACACACAAAAACACACCCATTTATACAAGCTCACATATACATATATATATATTATTGTTGCTGTGTGAGTGCGTTTAGTTGTCCTAAAAATAAATTCAGTTGTATGACGCCAGGCGAAAAAGCACTTGGAGAAATTCCAAATTCAGCTGTTTTGTTTTTTTTTTTGCACAGATGAATAATAGTCGGATAAGTAATAATGATTTTCGTCGATTGCGTTTCGCTTATGATTTTTGCCATACATATTTCTTTGGTTTTTCTTTCTTTTTTGTGTGATATTGCCAATTATGATTTATTTATAATTATTATTTTTAATTTTTTTTTTGTGGGGCACGCGCACAATTTCTTTGCTTTACTTTTTTTGGTTCAATGTCGACGTGTGTATATTTATAATTTACATATTAAATATACGTTTGTTTTTGGCACTATTCATTTGTTTGTTGCGGCGCGCCGCCTTCGCTCGGCAAAGACTTTCAAATGCACGCAGACCGACGACGCACGCGGAATGAGAATAGCCAATAGCAATTCCCGCACACAACCGGCAACGAAAGCTTCAAATAAAAATATAACAGCTGTGCGCCGTGTGAATGTCAGCGCAGCTGTTTGTGTGAATGGCAATAGCAGCTGTCTTGTGTCAGCAGTGTGACCGTAGCTAGGCCACATTAACAGAGTCGTTTGGAGTTAACAGAATATTTACAATATTTGATAATCAATTTGGCTAGACTGAATAAAGTAGCACTTTCATTGTGCAGACAAAGATATTTTACGTTTGCTGTATATTGCTTTTTAAGCAACATACCAAAACCAAATTTGTGTTAAATTTAAACAGCCGCTATCAGTGTGGCCAGTTTTATCAATAATGCGAGTGAGCAACAAGTTTTGAATTATGAAACAAAATACTGCGCTGCCAATTTGGCGCGCTTTTGAAATTCCTTTATCCAAAAATGTTTATATAATACTTTTTAAGAATATATAAATATAATATGTATATACATACATATATATATACGTATATATATTATATGCTTAAATACTAGTGGTCACTTTCACAAGCTGCTGACAATTGACAACAAACTACATATTCATAAAAATATAAAAAATGTTCTTTGCAAAGACTGCAAGGAAACATAAATAATACTTTGTCACAAGTCTATTGGCGTCAAGAAGAATGATCCACAAAGTGTGAATAAGAATACATATAGAATGTATTTTTATCTGCCTTTTGCGTTTCGCAGATAAAAGAAAATTGCGTTTTTTATGTCTCTAACAATTTTTCGAACATCTTTAAAAATGAATAAAACAAATTAGATATATAAATATATGCAAAGAACAAGTTGATGCCAAACATTTTTCAATACTTTTCTGTCATAAGTTGTGGAATACACACACGAGTACTTATTGTATAACCAAGGCAATTGTTTTAGAAATACACATTACTAATATACATATATATAAATATATATATATATATACATACATCTGTTTTGTACGTGCACACAATTATAATTGAGCAATTAAGAAAGGGGAGGAAGTTAACACATTAATGTGTGAGCAATATGTCTATTGGGCAATATTCGAATATAAATTTACTAAGCTTATCACTCAAGTTGTGTAAAAAAAACACTGACGTCATTAGTCTATTTAAAGGGTCACTTAGTCTAGTAGACAGTTGGAAAGGGGTACTCACGAAAATAGTTCAGGCACTCTCTAGTCTGTTCCTTGGTCAATCCGAGACCCTCGACGGGTATATGCAACGCTGGCGCCGGCACAAACCAATCCTCATTCGCATAGCCCGTAAAATCGGTGAGAAAATCATTTCGCACTTTATATTTGGGTATCTGTTCCTCCAGCAACGAAAATATCTCCACCTCGGGCAAGTGCTCGCTGCTGCACAGATCTATAAACGATATATGGTATATTAAATATGAACAATTACAATAAATATGGGGCCACAAGTAGCTCACCCGTTAGGCAACCGGCGTCGGCTGTTTGCGGTTTGCTGCTTGCCACCGTCGTTTGTTGCATGATTTGCTTTGTTTGCTCTTTGGGCAAATATTTCCTGAGCGTCTCCCGCGCCGAGAGGCTGAGCGGTGAAGCGCCCCCATTGCCCCCAGATGTTGCGGATAACATCAACACTTCTTAATTTGTGTATTTTTCTATATTCTTCTGTAGTTTTTAATTATATTTTTTTTTTTTGTTTGTTGATACTGGTTCAATTAGCGCTGTCCAGCTCTGGCTACAGTGTCTAGTTTGTTGTTTGCCTGCAAATAGATGGAAACGTAAACGGGGCTTTGTTAATTGACTCAAACTCGAACCCACATGAAACCAATAAGCAGCTGGCACCAAGCAGCTAACAGCTAAAGTTAGCAGTTGCTTACTCGTTTTGTTTGCTTTTTTTCAAATTATTATTATGGAAGCGCTTATCTCTGGGCCCCCGCCGATAAAGTCAACGACAACTTGGTGATTATTAATACTATAAATATTGGTAAACGTCAAAGGATTTTCGCGTTAATTTATCACAAAACTAAATTCGCGCATAGAGTGGTAAGGGTAGTCAGAGGGGGAGGGGGGTTGTCCCGTTCTTATCACTATATTATTACATTCAACTAACGTTTTCCAAATTTGTATTTCCAATTTCAATCGATTATTACGTTAGTGTCGTTCTAGCGTAAAATATTTACTATTGTTAATCCATGCTGATGATATTTGTTTTATTTTTAATTAATTGTGTAGAGATTTTAAAACCAATTTCTATGATTTTGTGAATAACAACAATATGCTCAATCAAGTTCGACTTTTCTAGTTTCCACGTAAAAAAAGACCTTTATTAAAAGCGTTGCTTGCAGCACGTCGCGCAAGCGTCAACTGATTTTTCTTTGCCAGCTTTTCGATTGTTGTTAAGTGGAGGAGGAGTCTGCGTAGCAAGCAGCATTAGCTGCTGAGTCATGCGCTCAAAAAAAGAGAACTCCGCATTGAGTGATAATTGTTGCTGTTTAAAGTTTGTGTACATTAACTTAAGAGCACGAAAGACCAAAGAGATGGCCAAAAGCATACGCAGAAACAGACAGACGACAGACTACGTGCCGAATGCGGCGTAAACGTCTGCAGCAGCTCGTAAGCGAAGCGCGTGTGGCTCGCAATTGATAATAATGCACGACGAAGGGGAGACAGAGACAGAGAGAGAGACAGGAAGAGAGAGAAACAAAAGACAACATGTAATTAAACAATAAACAAAACAAATGCGAAATTGAAAGAAAAGCGATGTGATACTGCCGATTCCAAGATAATTAAACTGAAGTTGAACTGAATCACTTCGAATCAGTTCAATTGAACTGATTCTATTTCTAACCAATCGTTAAGCAAATGCAATATGGAAAACAAAACAAGTTGAAAACTATAGCAAATTTATTTATTGATGTGCATGTTTATAATAAGAATGTTTTCGATTTATAGCGCTGTTATAAGAAAGGTATCCGTTGATCTATCTCACTGAATTTCCAAGAAAATTACTGGAGTGGAACTGAATCATTAAGAATAAGTTCAATTGAACTAATGTTCTAACAGAACAATTGAACCGACTGTAACAATTAATTATCGTAGAGTTTATTTATAATAATATGTAAAAGTATAGCAAATTGTAGTCATAATAATTATACCAATGTTTTGAAGATATATTCATTAGCGCTGTTAAAAAAAAAGTGATATTTTCATCTACCTCACTGAATCAGATTGGAGTAGAACTGAATCGTTAAGAATAAGTTGGACTGAACTAATAATCAGACAGCACAATTGAACTGATTATAAAATGTAAAACTGTAGCAAATTTGTTTATTGCTGTATATAATTATAATAAGAATATTTTCAATAGCTGCGTAAAAAAAGAACTGCTGATCTACTTTACCGAATTGAACGAAAAAGTGCAACTCTAAAGTTGACGACGCTGACGCACAAAGGCCGCGAATTGGAAGCATGTGACGGTGACGACAATGCCCACCCCTCCACCAAACCAAAACCGCCACAAGTGAAAGCAGAGGTATTCCCTGACCGTCGTTAGGCCGTCGCTTTGATCAAGAACAAAGGTTTTATTTTTATTGTCGGTTGCGATAACAGCACACGAATATTGGTGAATTGCCTTGCGCTATCGCCGCCAAATGCTGCACATCTGCATTGCGTAACAGAGGAGGACAAGTGACAACAACAACTAGAAAATCTAAAAGTGAATGGAAGCCGGCGGCGATGAGCAATTAACATTTCTTGCTGTTTGTCGCTGTTATTTTCGTTACATTGTACAACACTCTCACTCGACGGGCACGCGAATGTGTGTGTGTGCTTGAATCATTTTCGCATTTAATTTTCTAGCTTGGTTACGTTTCGCACTCTCCACTTTCCACTGTCCTCAACTGTTCACAGCAGTTCACGGTCCACTGTCCACTGTCACTGTTAAGCGCGCGTTGCCAGACCCCTGCTGCTCGACGCGAAACTGAATGGATGGCATAATGCTCTAAAATAAATTTGGAAGCCAAAACGAGAGGCAGCAGCAGCGTTGGCAACGCTTGCCAAAAGAAAAAAATGCACACACACAAAAGCAAAAAGGAAACAAATTTGTTAAAGTTTCGTTTGTCATTCATTTGTTGGCGTCAGATTTTAGTTCTTAAATTGTTTTGCCATTTTGTTTTTGTTGTTGTTTGCCTTTCTTTTCGGGCTATTTTCACGATGTACTCAATTTTTTGGCATACGCACAACGAACGTATTTACCGTTCACTTATATAAGCAGCGACGCCGACGTCGTCGTTGTCAGTGGGGCAGGGTCATTAGACGACACCATTGTAATTTGTCAAATAAAATGAATTTATTTGATATACATATGTATATGTTCCGCATGCATTGCATGAATCAGCTGCTCAAGAATTAGCTTGGAGTTGGGGAAGGGCGCAAGATGGGGGATGCTGCTGATTCGTAGGGGAGGTCAAAAACGAGATGCGTGGGCGCAGGAATCTAGTGTGCGTAAATCCCTGTGTGTGTGTTGTGTTTGGTTGATTATAAAACACTATCATTTGCTGAACAACACTCGCGCACTCATTCATCAGCATGAATGTTTCTCATATTTCATAATGCTTTTTCTGCGCGTTTGTTTTTTTTTTGTTTTGGAAAATTTAACCTTAAACTGATTGCGCGAATTATTGAATTTTCATTTGCCGTATGTTGTTGTTGTTTTTTGATGATGGAATGGTACCCACTTTTGTTGTAGTTGTGCATGTGTGTTTGCCATTTTATTTGGATGTGTTGTGGCTGCTGCTTTCACACACACAATAAAATCGAAACAAAAACCACATGCCCTTTTTTCCACTTTGCACGAGCGCGCGTCAATTGTCAAATGCAATATGTTTGGTTGAGATAAAAAGAAAATACTTCTGGTGTTTGGGTGTGCGTGAAGTCACATCGAATTTAAAACTAAAGAAAATAAAATGCTCGTCCAAATAAATTGGTTTTTTCTTTTTTGCAGCTGCAGCCAACTTCTTGCGCACACTGAAGATGGACAACCAAGCGATTGTCACCTGACAACTTTTATCGATGTATCGGGGTTTGTTTGGTGGTAACTTCCGATTTTTGGGAAATATCGATTGACTATATACCGATATTTCAAGTATTTAGCGCTTTCAATTTATTTTGCTTGTTAAAAATTCTTAATATATTAATACACAGATTAATCAAATATGTGCACATTGCCTCTTATGGATATATTAAAAATTCCTTGCCCTGCTAGTAATTGAAAAATCAAAATTTTTGAATCGGATTTTTATTTTTGATGTTTTTTTTTGTCTACAAAATATGTTTCTTTTGTTGTTTACATAGCATTTTACATTTGTAAATATGTAGCGCTGTCTAAATTATTTACGCATTAAAAAAAGGAAAAAATATATAAATTGATAAGTTGGGAGGTTTTTTTCGCAAATAGTTTTGAGTTAAAATCCAAATGATTTTTGTTTTGTTTTTGGCGTGTTAGGAATGCCTAATTATATGATATATATGTATATATATCTTTAATTGTAATGTAATTGTATTTGGATGTGCCCCATTTTTCATTCAGCTTGCGGACCATTTACATAAAATTCGGAGTCTTTCAAAAAAATGTTACAATTATGACAAAATTAAATTGTTTTTGTTTAACGAATAATAACAATATATATTTTGATGCTGATGCTCGATATCGCATCAATCATCCATCCACCAACTATGAGCTCCATTAATCGTCGGTGTTCTTGCGCGTGGATGCAATCAAGTCGACGGCACTGATTGCATCCGGAAACATGGAGTGATAGTTGATGAGGGGCACATACGCCGCCGTTATGACACGTCCGGCAAACCAACGTCCGTGAAGCGAGTTCACAGCCAACACAGCCGTCGCCGTGCTAGGACACTTAACGTAAACGGTGCCCGTTGCCGAGACGGTGTCCACGTGTATGTGCAACACGCCGCCATGTTTAGTGCACTCTTCAAGCACATCGTCGCGCACCTCAGTGTCCCAGGTGGGATTCGTTTCGGTGCGCGGATCAAACATATTGGACAGTATAAAGCACTGTGTCGCTATCGATGGTGTCTGCTGTTCATGTTGCATCGGCGCCGGTTGAGGTGCCGTCGCCAGCAGCGCATTCGCTGCAGCTTGGGGCACAGCCAGACCCGCACCCTCGGCAAGTTTAAACATGAGCTGCAATCGTCCCGTAGCGCCGAGATCAATGCCACTTCGATCCATTTCATCAGTGTCCAGCGAGCTGGTGTTCATGTCCAGCCGTTCGGTCACATTGCCCACCTTCATGGGACGACCGGCGAGCTCAAAACCATTCAATTGTTCCAGTGCCTTCTTGGCATCGTCAGCATTGTGATACTACAAAGAACATATATAACATTTAATACATAGATTTATAATCATATATGGCGTACATACCGTTATAAAGCCATAGCCCTTGGAGCGACCCGTCTCATTGTCCATGATCAGCTGGATGACATCGATTTTGCCAAAGGGCTCAAAGATGCCGCGCAACATGTCCTCGGTGATGTTGAAGTGGAGCGAACCCACATAGAGGCGCATGGGACCCGTATGCAACTTGGGTTGGAACGGTGGCGGTGCACTCTGCAAACGATTCTTCTCGGCCTGGGTATGTTGCACCATGATCGGTACACCCAACAACCGCTGGCCGGATAAGCCCAGGGCAAGAGCAACAGATTCGGGATCCTCGAACTCAATGTAGGCGATGCCCTTGAAGCGTTTAGTCTTGTTGCACGTTATCAGTCGAACATCTCGCACCTTGCCCACGCTGGAGAAGAACTCCTCAAGGTCGCGGGCGCGTACACGTTGCGACAGTTGAATGCAGAAAACGGTGCGTGCATCACGCTCCTCGGGACTCAGCTCGGTGGGCGGTGTACGATCCCCGACGCCATTCGGCGGTGATCTGCCACTGCCAGTGCCACCACCTCCACCGCCACCATTACCACCGCCACCGCCACGTCCACGTCCGCCATATGATCGCGGTGAGTAGCTGGTGCGACGGCGACTGCTGCAGATGATAAAAATAAAAACGATTATTACAAGATTAACCTGTAGTCGACTACGAAATACCCTGCACCCAGGTGCTAAATATATTTTCTAGTTTTATTGACAAATTTCCCTCTGCTCTGCTCTAATTTTTTAAAGCCGACAAGGAAATGAAGAGTAAAAAAAAATCGTATTAAAACAAGTCCGAACTGAAATCACATTTTCCACTATAATTTGGATGCTACTCAGCCGATCATAAAGACATATAGGCAATTGATCAAGTTGATCAATAAAATGCCATTATAAATATATAAATTAGAAGCCTTTAAAATTATGTCAAAATATATATCCGAGTCGAAAATATATGTCGATATTGGAGAAACGAAAGCTGTTATCGATAAATTATAGACGACAAACTATATTCCAGATTCCAAGTTCTTACAGCCTCGGACAGAAGGACGAACTGATGGAAATACCTATATGAACTCGGTTGTTGATGCTGATCAAGAAGATATATATAATTTATGTGGACGGAGCTGCTTCCGTCTGTCTCTTACATACATTTGCAAAAAACCATTATAATATTGTAAAATTTTCAATGGGTTTACAGGGTATTCAAATTCTCAATATCTTCACTTACTTGGTGTCTCTGGAACGCGAGTGACTGCGTCGACGTTCGCGTATTGGACTGATGCGTGGCTTGCGCTGCGTGTCGCGAGAGCGACTGCGTCGACGTCTGTCCCGGGAACGACTGCGTTTGCGTTCCAGGTTGCTTGTCTTGCTGCTGCCGCGACGATCTCGTGAGGGATGATCCCGATGCGATTCGCTGCGTCCGCTGGCGCGTCTGCTGCTGCTCTCATCGCTGGGACGGTGTTCGTCGCGCGAGCGACTGCTGCGTTTGCCATCGCGATGGTTATAGCGATGTTCGCGCTGTTCCCGTTCCCTATCCCTGTCCTTGTCCCCCCTGTCCCTGTCCTTGTCGCGATAGTTACTGCGCTCCTTTTCGCGTTCCCGATCCTTGGAGCGTCTGTGTTTAGCATCACGCGATCCGCTGCGACTGCTGTGTGTATTGTAAAATGGAAAGAATGTTGTAAAACGTATTTTTTTTAAAAGCTATTTTCGTTAATTTCCCAGCAGCGAACTACTGAATTAGTTCTTATTACAGAATGCATACAATGTAATTGACTACCAACTAATGCTCTTTTATGCTGCGACACAATCTTGTCTTATTACATATTTCTTATATGTGTTGATTTCTTATCGGTTTCATTATCTCTTTTAATTATTGCGCAAGCGCAACTTTGCTTCTTTTTTTTTTTTTGCTATATAAAATGTATATTTATGTTCATATTGAAAGTCCAAAAATAAGTCAGCAAATTGTATATATTGTAAACGTTACATATTTTGAATATATAGAACTACATTTCGAATATACACATCTGGACAGTAAAATAGATATGACGCTTCATCTTCTATCCTTGGCGCTGTAGTGATGTTCTTGACTCATTTAATATTTTTCGATAGCTCAGTTAAGCGTTTATTTACTGAGTATATGCAAATATTACCCTTAGCAAAAAAAAATCAATAGAAAAATGAAAGTTTTCTTAATTTTATGCCGCTCGCGCCTCATTCACTGGCCAGCTCAATTTGAACTTTTAACAAAGAAATTAGCCAGAGACTCCTGACATTCATGGAGAAACAATTTCAGCTACCAATTGAAAATTAATATATTGTATATTGAACATGATATTTCTTATATTTTTTTTACACCTATTTTAATGTCCAGGAGTGTAGATTCCGACCCATCACATTGTGCATATGAAAACTGTGAATAGTACGCACTACGAATTGCATTCTGTCTTTCGCTGCTGGGTTGTTAATGAAACTGGAAACTTTTGACCGATTAATTTGAGGAGTGAAATGGACTTACCGTGATCGGTGACTGCGCTTTTTGCTGCCATTCGAGGAGCGAGTACCGTTTTCCCTATTCGCATAGCGTTGTTCATCTTCATCGTTGTCATCGTGTCCGGCGCTCTCACTGCCGCCGCTGCTGCGACCGCGTCCTCCACGTCCCGTGCTGCCCGCACTGACGTTCTACAGATACAGGGTGTGTGGTTTTTTGGTATTTTGGTTGGTTGTGGTTGATTTTGTTTTTGGGTTGTGGACATGGGAGAGTTTTGGAATTCGCAAGCAATAATATGTTGTACATATATATAGAATTTTTGGATTTCAATTTGTGAACATTGAGAGTGACACACAGACAAACACACACACACAGAGATATAGATAGAAAGTGATAGAGAGAGAGAGAGAGAGAGACACACACGCACACAAACAGAGCGTTTGGTTTTTCGTTGTTGGATTCGCACACGTTACGGTTAACGGTTGTTTTTCATTGATGTTGTCGTTGTCGGTTGTTGTTGTTGGTTGGTTGTTGTTGTAGTTGTTGTTGTATTCATTTTACAAATTTGTTTAGATATTTTTTGATTTTCATATTTTTTTTGGGGGGTATTTGTTTTTTTTTTTTTTGAATAAGAGAAAGCAAATCAAAGTAAATTAGTTAAATTTTTTGGTATCTGCAAGTATATAAAATAGAAATGCTTAAGTCAACAATGATCGTCTTACAGATCATTGCCAATTTATAGCAATAGAGCAGTAGTAGTAATATAAAAGTGATACATATGCGATTAGTAGACCTATATAGTAGTTGTAGTACACTCATATATATATATATATATATATATATATATATATATATATATAAATGATATATTATATATAGTACCTATACTGGATAGGAGTAGTTGGCTGTACCACACACAAAGTAAGAACAGTTGTAAGCAGTTCACGGCGAAATGTCTCCATACTCAAATTATGCAATTATTCTCTTCCTTTCGTTTTTTTTTTTTTTTGGGTATAGTTATTGGCTAGTTTGGTTGGGTTGGTTGCTCTTTTGGTTTGGCCTTTTTCTTTCTTTTTTGTTTTTGGTTTTGGTTTGACTATTTTGCGGACACCTCAGATCGCAGGCGCTCTCTCGTCTATATATGGACATATATACATATACATATAGATATAAGTTAGAGTTATATATATAATTGTTGTGTAGTGAGAAATAGTTTAAAGTTTTGCTTATTACGTTTTTTTGAATTTGATAAGTGGTTTTTGTATTCATTTTTATATTTGGGCATTTTTTTTTGCTTTTTGGTTTTTTCAGACTCGACTCCTGAAAGAGCAGTGAAGTGGACTTGTGAGACTTTCTTTCTTTCATTCTTGTCTGTCTGTGAGTAGTGAGAGTAGTAGTTGTGCTGCCTGCTGCCCCAGACAATAGGTAGAAGAGTTTATCTGAAATTTAGTGCACGTTCAGTTTTCATTGATTGATTTTTTTTTTATTTTTTGGTATGGAGAAAAAAACAGAAACAAATCATACAGAAAACAATAAATGCCTAGATATGTTTTGGTTTTATTTTTTTTGTTTTTAGTTTCTTTTTTTTACGCAGTTTCTGGCACATTCAAAACTTACCAAATGGTCTCCAGCTTTTTGTGTTTAGAATGACCAAAACAATCACTAGCAACAATATTGAGCTTATACGATTTCTGCAAAGACATTTCACCCTTAAGAATTATTCTCGCTTTTTTCTTTGAATTATTTGCGTTGTTTTTTTTTTTTTTTGGTAGTGTGATATTTTTTTAAATATATTTTTTATTCATTTGCACATTTTGCATAGAAAGAGACAGAGAAAGAGAGATAGACGGAAAGGAGAGCAACCATATCAAATGTCATTTTCCATTTAGAGAACAAATTTTTACAAAGTGAGGCAAAGCTTGAATAATGTTCCCAAGTGCATTTGAAATTCAATATGCTCTTCCATCAACTGCAAATCAATTTCAATACACACACACACACATACTTACAGACACACACATACATCTTCCATCATATTTACTGTTAAATACTTTAATTTAATTTTAAACCTATTTAAACATTGTTTATCTCTTACACTTTGAAAAGATTAGATAAACTGAAACGTTTAAGTAACGAGCCCCATTTGATTTGCCGGAATAAACTATACAAAAAAAATGTCTCATGTCTCACACACACACACACAGATGGGTGGCGTCTAGTATAAAAAAAAAACAGAGGTGTTTAAGAAACACCGGCCGACTTTTGCCCTATGCGTTTGTCGATAGTCGATTGCATTGCATGGGAAATTGGGTTAAAAATCGATTCGAGACAGCCACTTTGCATGCAGTGCTCACACACACACACGCACCTACACACACAAAGGTGACCAATGTGTGTACGTGCATGTGTTTGTGTGTATGCTTGTGTCTGCAGACTTTAAAAAAAAATACATACATACATAAATACGTACGTACATAATACACACGGCGCGCTTGTGGGTGTCTATTTAGAAGAGAAGTATACAAACATTCATATAAATAATAAATATACCGTTGTTACAATGATAACTTATTGTTTTGTACAAACCGTTTGCTCTTAAATTATATGCAATCAAATTTGATGCACTTACGTTTTTTTGATACGGCGCTTCCAGCATTGCTTCGACATCAAAGTCCTCGGCCATGTTGAATTGTTGTTGGAACAGCGGGGGGAAGGGGGAAGTGTCGCCCTTAGTCTAGTTTTGTCTAGCACGGTTTGAAGAAACCAAAATTGTTGTTGTTGTTGTTGGTATGCACACAGCACAACTCGATGGCTCACTTACGAACTTTCTTTTCAATTCTTTTTGTTTGGCAAATACAATTTTCCTTAATTTTTTTTGTTGAGATTTTTTCCACAGCGTGGCCGACTATATTGTGTTGCTGCAGGGTTGATAATTATCGTACATCGATACTCACACAAGTATCGATACTTCTAAGCTCACATTAAACCAAAATAAAGGGCAAATAAATAATGTACCGCATATAAATACATACATACACATTTAAATATCGTATATACAATTTATTTCACACTTGAATCAATATTATTGCCGTTTCAATATTTGCTCAATATTTGCACAGCTTGCATGCTGGCTCACTTCAATGGCGTTGCCAGATCGTTGCCAGATTAATCGATTTGTTTATATTTACATATACGCAGCGAAATTTTGGCTTTTGCGATTTTTTTTGTTGTCGTTGGCATGCAATTGACGTATTAAATTCATAATTCGTAACGTGTGCCGTAAAATTGATTGAATGGCGCTAAGGAATAAACAAGACGAGCTAATTCGAAGCAAACATTGCTGGCAAATCTAATTGTTGAGTCATCATCACCAATAACAGCAGCGTCTCGACAAGTAAGCAAAAGACCAAGTGCTGCAGCAGCCTCGGAGGCGACGGCAACGGTAACGTTTACCGTTAGACCGCATACGTAGCTTGCGTGTGTGCTACAGGTGAGGGTAGGGGAGGGGGCAATTGCGTAAACTATATTTAATTGCGTGCTGTGTGTGTGTGTTTGCTTGTGTTTGTGTGTGGCTTAAGCTGCATCTGCGGGTGAAACTTCCCCACTCTCGGGTCTAGACTCCACAAAACCATCCCCCATTACACACACACACACATACAATTCGCTTACGCTACGCGTCGCTGACTAAGGTGTGTCGAAATTAACTAGCTATAAAAAAAAACGATGTATACTAAAGTGTAATTTTTCCACACAGGCTGACGAGTCTCTCACTCGCTTCAAATGGAGGACTATAAATTCCTATTCAAAATTGTGCTCGTTGGCAATGCGGGCGTTGGCAAAACATGCCTCGTGCGTCGCTTCACTCAGGGCTTGTTTCCACCCGGCCAGGGTGCCACAATTGGTGTCGATTTCATGATCAAGACCGTTGAGGTCGAGGGCGAGAAGATAAAGCTGCAAATTTGGGATACTGCCGGACAGGAGCGTTTCCGTTCGATCACACAAAGTTACTACAGATCGGCCCATGCGCTGATCCTTGTCTATGACATTAGCTGCCAGCCCACGTTCGATTGTTTGCCCGACTGGCTGCGTGAGATCCAGGAGTATGCGAACTCAAAGGTCCTCAAGATACTGGTCGGCAACAAGACGGATCGTGATGATCGTGAAATACCCACCCAAATCGGTGAGGAGTTTGCCAAACAACATGATATGTACTTCCTGGAAACGTCCGCCAAAGAGGCTGAGAACGTGGAACGATTGTTCTATGAGATTGCCGCCGAGCTGATTGGTCAGGCGCGCAGCAAGGATGGGAGCAGTGCTGCTGCAGCGGCGGCTGCACAGCGTCAGTCCGAGGGTAGCGGCTCCATTGGCCTGGGCAGCTTTAGTGCCAAAGCAGCGCAGAGCAATTGCTGCGGGGGCAGCAGCAGCAGCAACACTAATCCCAACACTAGTCAAGCCGGCTGAGCGATGACACACACGGGGAAACAGGGACAACTGGCAGCTGATATGCAACTGATTGACTAAAAGGATGCTAAAGATTTGTGTTAAAAAAAAACTCCATTGGATGTGTAGTTCTTAGTACGCCTCATGATTTTCTTATTTAGTATTATCTGTTATTGATCTGTAACTGGATCGGGATATGCAATGCGAGCATCACAAGTTTATGCTTTAATTTAATGCACATTTTTATGTATTAATTGTATATTTTTAAATGCATTTATATATATACATATATATATATTTTTACAAATGCGTATTTATTATAATTTTTTGAGCAATACTTACTTTATTAAGGCGATTTTATGACATTCCAAAAATTAAACACATATGTAGTTGAATATGAGATAACGTCAAAGATAAAAATAACTCACTTTGTAATTAAATGAATTAAATAAAGTTTTAAATGTGAATGTGAAACTGACTCAGGCAAAAGCTGTTCTATTTTTGGGAATGGGCCAGAGTGAACAATTATTCTATTATTTAAACAATAAATATAGTATAAATGTTTTTTGTTTATTTTATTTGTTTTTTTTCATTTATTAAATATTGGTATCCTTTAATTGGTACATTTGTCGTTTGCTGACTTTTCTCTAGGAGAAAATTTCATGCTTAATATTAAGCTCTCTTTTCATTTTGTATAAACTACAATATGTATATGCTTTCGACATTCAACTCTAAAAAAATATATAGGTGTATATATATATATTGTGTGTATATATAAATAGATATGTATGTGCATGTATTGGCTAGATATATATAGGTATATATATATTGTAAATATCCTTGTATAGTGTCATAGTAGCAAAAGGGCATAAGTATAATAATAATAATATTAATAATAATGATATGAAAATATGTAGCTGCTGTTAGTTTTTTTTTGGGTAGCATTAAAGTCTGTTGTTAGCGGGCCACACACGAACACATACACAATAAATTATATACATTTATGCATAAATAAAATACATAATAATACATGTAAATGCTAAAAATTAATATATATATATATGCTTGTATATATATAATAATTTCATTTAATACAAAATTTATGAATAATTAAACCATTTTAAAAAGTTAACAACAAATTTGGGGTCGGCCCTTCACAAAATTTAACATTCCTGACAGCCTGGCACTTTCGTTTTGTTCATATATATATATGGTATATATATATTCATGTAAATATTTGTATGGTAGACAGTGTTTGCCAGAGCTGGCGCGAGATTCGTGTGTGTTTGTGGATTGTGATCAGGATGATGATGGCTACTGGGGATGCGGCTACTGCAGCATCAGAGCATTTAAATTGCGCTGCAGTATCGTATCCTTCACCGAATTGAACACCACGTTGATGTTGCGCGTGTCTATGGCAGTGGTAAAGTGATGATAGATCCGGCTGGTGCTGCTCGTGCGTCGCACACTCATAAACATTTGCAGCATGAAGTTCTGGACGTCGAGCAGCAAGTGCGGATTGCCACTGAATTGTGGATAGTACCAGCGTATATCAGTCTCTGGATTGTGTACTTTCTGTTCGAGCAAATCGGTCTTGTTCAAGAACAATATTATCGAAATGCCTCTGAAGGTATTGTTGTTCACAATGGTATCAAAAATATTCTTGGACTCCTCCAGACGATTCGTTTTCCTTGAAATTAAAAAGCATTAATCAATATCATACATACATAGTATATAGTTTGTTATTAAAATACTCACCTATCTTCGGCAAGCACCTGATCAAACTCCGAGCTGGACACTAGGAATATAATCGATGTGACTGAGGTATCAAAGCATCTGGTCCACTTTTGGCGCTGTGTGCGCTGACCGCCCACATCGACAAACACAAATGGAATGTTCTGTTACAAAATCAAAGTATGCAACTCAATTAATATGCACAATTTTAATTGTATCTCCATGGCAGAAACTTACCTGTACTTTGACACAAAACTCGTAGACACCTTTGGTTGCTCGCCGACAGTGCAGTATATCTTTGTGTGTGGGCACATAATCCGGTTTCGCCAGCCGCTCGATTTCATCTAGAAAATAGCTGACCGAATCGCTCTGTAAGGTGTAAAGTAAACAAATGTGATAAGGGGTATGCATCAAAATATATATAAATCGAAAAGCTGTAAATATACACTTCTTTTAGTCAAAAGAGTACATTAGTAACAAGATATGCAGATACTTTTATATGTAAATTTACATTTACATTTGTACTCAATATACAAAAATAAACGTATAGAAAACTTTTCCATAGATATATAAAAAAAGACTTTTCTATATGGTTCAATAGCTTCTAGCTTAAGCTATAATCTTTTTAAACAACAATTACTTTGATTCGAATAATATTGTCCAACAATTTGGCACAATAAATCACAAATTCAATACTTTCAATAATTCTGTTAAATTATACAAATTTTGCTATGCTTACAATTTGAAATTCGCGTCGTCGCTCGTAGGCGCGCCTTATGCCCCGATCCTGCCACAGTCGCCTAATGAGCGGGGCATATTCAACGAATCTGGTTGCCTCTATTGCATTGCATTCCATTAATTTGGCATCGTTGGCATCCTGTTCGCGTCCATCGTTGCCCCACGAGATGTCCAACTTTTCGCGTGCATCGAGGAGGACTTGCATACCTGCATAGAAATTGCATTAGTTGCGTTATCTACATATATATTTATATGGTTTATTACATACCTCGTATAACATTTTGGTATATCACATATTGGTACTCGCGCTGCAGTTCCGGATCGAAATTGACGCCGTGTATGATGCGCATCTGTTTGAGGAACGTTGACTTGCCCGACTCGCCAGCGCCCAGGAGCAACAGTTTCACCTATTGAGTCAGACAATTGGTGAGTGTGTGAATGTATCATCAAAGAGTATTGCATTAAGTACGTGCGAAATTGAAACCTTGACCGACAAAGACCAACAAAAATAATAATAAAAATAAAAAAAAAACACACGCAACGCACAAGAAACAACTGCAACAAAGACGCTGTTAATTGAATGCCTTTTTGTGTGAACAAGATTTTTGTATGCCCTTCAAGTGGCTATTATAATTTGGGCGTGAAATGTGTTAATCACACTTCAAGTGGATATTTCTTCGAAGCCATATTAACCATCAGTCGATGCTATATTTATACTTATATCCATATGCAAGAAGCCTTTCAAGTGCTCTGTTATGATTACAATAGACTTTGTCATATAACTAATTCAGAGTCATCTATTTCGAATTCTTTTAATTAAAGTCTTAATTTTAAAAGTTTTATCTCGTGAATAACATTTTCTATTTTTTTGTTGTCTTTTTGGTTTTTTTCTCTGAGTTTTGCGGAATTCATGCAACAAATTTTGAACTATTTTTCATTTAAATACACCCACAAATCTTATTTTATTTCTTATGATTTTTTTTATGTAAATTTGAATATTTTATTTTATTTGTAATTGAATTAAATTCATTTTTATTTTTTGTATTTCTCAAATATTAGTCGACATTAAATAAATAAATATAGATATAAAATATATATTTTTTTGGGAGCCGCGACGAGTTAGTCATGTCTTTCTGTCTGTTTATCTGTTTGCTTCTGTGGGTACTTTTTAGCTTTTAAAATGAGTAACAAAATAAATATTTTTTGTGCGCCAGGTTTAAGCTGTTCTGTAAGGACATATTTTTCATCAGATAAACTTTCGATTTCACATTAAATATTGATGTATTCGAGTCAAGATAAACTGTCGAAGGTATAATAACCATTTGTATATATAAGACTATTTTTTTTATCAACCGAGTCACGATAAACTGTCTGCCTACCTGTTTATTTGTGTGGATTAACTAACTAAATATATATTTATTTAGGCCAGTTTTACTCTCTACTGCAAGTGTATGCAATTTTCGGCTTGCTGATCTTTCTTGTATTTGTTGCTGCTGTTGTTGCAATGATTGCCTAAATGATGCAACAATAAAAACCCAGAGCCAGAGCCATAGCCAGCGCCAAGCCCAATAACAACAAAAGCAACAATAACGAAAAGTGAAAATTCGTCTGATGTTTCATTTGTTTGCCTGGGCGGCCCATGCGGGCCACAAACAACCGGATGAATGTTGTGCGTGTGCTGTGTGAGTGTGTGTGTTGCTCTCTCTCTCTCTCTCTATCTCGCTCTCCAAGCAAATTAATACTAATTACTTAATTAAACGGAATGTGACTGTTGCTGCCCCCAACCACAAATGATAAAAAAAAGAGAAGCTAAAGCTTTGCTTACCTGCCGTCGAAACGTGTGCTTCTCCTTCTCCAAGAAGCGATCGATCTCTTTGGATTTGTAGCGTTGCTCCAGCTCCTCGGGCGTACTGCGCAGCCGCACCAGATGTGTCAGAAAATTGCCGCAGCAGCGCATGCAAGCAAATCTCGAGGTTTGCAGACGGCTGCCCTGTCGTCGCAAACGTTCCGCGCCATCGGAGATGAGGCCGGCACGACCAGCGGCGCCCGGATGTGACTGCTGTTGATGGTGCTCCTCCATGAGGTGCGTCAGGGTTCCGGTGCGTGTGTCGTTGTTGCTGCTGTTGTTGTTGCTGCTCCTGTTGCTGCTGTTGGTCACCGATGTTGTTTGGTTGCCGATGTGTGTTAACGTGGTCAACGTATTTCTGGACATGGTTGCGACTGTGACTGCGATTGCGACAACAGACAGCCAACGCCTGACGTGCGCACTTTCTACACACGCACACACACACGCACGCAGACTCACTCAGTCTCACACACACACACAGACGCGCGCTTTGAGTTGTTGATATTGTTGTTGTTGTTGCTGCTGTTGATTGTCTCCCGTTTGGGTGTTGATGCTATGTTATTGTTCTAGTTGCACACACATGCACACACTTGCACGCACACACACACACACACACGCTAAAATTAGCCTAGTCGCGGGTTTTTTTTTATTGTTTTGGCCAAATCATATCTTGACCACAAAAACAGCAGCACCGCGCTCTTCCCCTCTGTGTGTTGTTCAGCGCGTGCATTGTACAAGCTCACAATAACAACAACAATAACAACGACATCTGCTTGTTCGTGTTGTTGATGACAAAGTGTTGAGCACTCCTTTATTACGCGTCGCCTTCTTTTTCTCGTATTGGCAAATTTTGTAAATAAATTCGCATTTTCACTCCCAAAAACTGAATGAGTAGAGTTGTATTTACGATGTTGCACTATCGATATTTTTGCGGTCTAACTATATCGATGTTTTCGATGCGATGAACAGATCTGCACTTGCAGACAGCTGATTACTTGATATGCAGCAGTCGCTTTATAACTAAACATATCGATATTTTTTGTAAGCGATACGCAACCCTGCCTTTGTCGACAGCTGATGACATACTAAAAACAACCACGCAGTTGTAACAAAACCCCAGCCACTGTTTATATTATTTTGCACTGTCGCGGTGAGGTTGTCAATTGAATTATTGTTGCGTTGCTTCACAGTCGAAATTGTATTTTGTGTATTGAAAACATGTTTATTAATACAAGCAAAGCGTCTTTGCTGCGTGCAGCTGTGCGTCTACCCGGTGGTATGCAGTACCTCAAGAATTACGCAGGTAAATTCGAACAAATTGCCGGGTTATTGAAGGTCAGCAAGTTTAAATTGATTAAAATCAGTTTACTGCTGACTGGCGATATGTCTGCAGATAACATAACCAAGCGCAAAGAATAACGTAATTGAATTCAATTTACACGCAATAAGCAATTGTCTGCCACACTGTGCCGTATATAGGGCACATATGTATTGCTTTAAATATATTTATATATAGAATGGAATTTGCACCCAATTCATCTGCGCATTATATTTGCTTTGCGAATATATAAATTAATTCTATTCTCATCTCATGTAGCCATTCAACCGTTTCACACAAGCACCAACGCCTTGAACTACGTAGCCTCGGCGCCCGCTCTGCCCCTGCCCCATAATGTGGATGCCGCTGAGACGACACGCTTCTCTCCGCAACGCGCCCGCGACATGTCCGACAATATAATGGCATTGTCGCATGCACCCATCTCCATGATTGACATCACCACGGATAATAGCCAGAGTGCTGCTGCCTTTGTTGACTCCTCTGTGGCCGCGGATCCACATGTGCAGTCATATGATTGCTTGGGCGCCGTCAGCCTAAACGCTGTGATGCAGAGCAATGTGCCGACACCGTTCGGCGGCATGCACAAATTCACGCATCTGAACATGCCCGGCGGTCAGTGGTCGCAGGAGTACAAGTTCACCTCACAGAATATGCAGAGCTCCCATTATCGGGCGCTGCGCGACAGTACACGGACCGATTGGGTGACCTACGATCAGAATGCCACAATCACTGCTGGCACTGGCCAAGGTGAGCTGTTGTTTTGTTTGTTGCATTGCTAACCGTGCACTTGTTGCATGCCCGGCGTATGCGCATGGGCCTTAACACGCATGCCACACTCATAGTGTATATACATATACATATATAGTATATCATACGCAGGCTGGCGTCGTTGCTACAGCACACAAGCAAAGCCATCAACCCAAGACACAGCAACAGCGACAGCATCACCTCCTACTCCTCCTCCAACCTCCGAGAACTTGAGCAAGAAGGAGCAATTGAAGCGGGCCTTTAAGGAGTATGGCGCCACCATTATCGTATTTCATGTGGGCATCTCACTGCTGTCGCTGGGTGGCTTCTACGTGCTCATCTCCAGGTAGGACAAGCTAACCCAATACATGCGCTTATTCGAATTTACATCCATTTACTAATGGCTACAATTAATTAATAATTACTGTTTGATAATTAGACTAATGCATTTGCTTTGATTTTTGCAGCGGCATAGACATGATGCCCGTTATGGAGTTCCTTGGCATTGAGGCGTCGGCATTCGCCGAAAAAATCGCTGTGGGCAGCACCTTTGTCACCGCCTATGCTGTTCACAAAGTATTTGCTCCACTCCGGATTAGCATCACGCTGGGCTCGACACCATTTATTGTCCGCACACTGCGCGCCAGGGGATTCCTCAAACCAAAAATTAAAAGCAGCTAGTGCTCTATATCACGAACGCATATCAATTATATATTATTTAACCCCCACAATTATTACCTATATATATATATACTGTATTAGATTAGACAACTCGGTATTGGAAACGACTCGAAAGATTTGTGCTTGATAATACATACATTATAATCGAAATAATATTCGAATCACGTGTTCTATATAAAATACGATTATGCCATATCATTTATTCTGTGTAAGTATATTGTTGCTAGGTAATCAAATATGTTTTGCCAGTCATCTGATAACATTATAGTAATGTTTTACTTAGATCTTAAAGAAATATCGGCGTTGATATAGTTAAATTGCTTGAAGCAGAAATGTTCTGTATATAATGTATATATATTTCCAAAAACAGCATTTCGATTGCTTTATGTTATAGTTTTATCGCAATATTAATCAGCTTTGTTAAAATTTTAGAAATAGAAAAATCTGAAGCTGAGTTTATTTAAACAAAACAAAATATTTTCCTATTTTTAGTCGAATGATGGCTTTAAATTTAGCCCAATGGATATTAAATTTGCCAATATGTTGGATACATAGAAAAATCTGAAGCTGCGTTAACTTAAACGAAAAGAATGTTTAATACAAGAAATAAAAGAAATATTTTCATGTTGGTAGTCCAGTGTGAGCTATATGATATAGTAATCCATCAGAATTGCCTCAAGCCAATAGTAATTTGAATATAGTTTTGTTAGACACTAAATCAAAGAAAGTTGTGACTTTCTTAATTAAATGGCAATTCATAATAAATTTAACTATTTGCCAAACATAATTTTTTTTTTACAGCACTTGGAAAAAGGATTGCCCAGTTTTTGAAATTTCCCAACCAGTTTTGCAAATAAAAAGGTTCAGTTTTTTTTTTCAATTTCAGTTTTTACTGCTTTTTTTGTTTAGATTTTTTTTTTCTTCAGCATATTTATAGAAAAAATATTTTCATTTCTTATGTTTTTTGTTTTTTCACTGCTACACACATTTTTCATTTTTGTTATTGGGCTTAAGCTATAAATTGATTTTAAGTAAACAATAATTGTAATAAGTATACAATGTAATAATTAAGACTTAACAGTTAGACACAAAAGAAAAATAGCTAATGGAAGAAACAAATTAACAATTTCCAAAAAAATTTTCCAATGCCATTTTATGTCCACTTTTCTACAACGCGTCAACTGTCTCCATCTCGCCAAACTGATTTATCCCCCCATAATCCCCCGACATTCAATTCATATCTCAATCTTCTATATATAAATATATATATATGTATATATATCTACTACTCGTCCACCGTCTCTGTTTGTACGCATTTAAAGCCTAACAACTAATTGTAATTGTACGTGGTGTGTTGTGAAGCATTCGAAAGCCGGCTTGATTTTAATTTGTTATGATTTGACTTTAATAGCCATCGACGGCTTCCTCGTCGAGTTGGGCTTCCAATTTCTCCTCCTCTTTGGCTTTGCGTCGGATAATCCAGGGCATAAATGCCCACAGACTGGAGCCGGCGAGCAGTGTCAAGCCGAGCGCATGAAACAGCGGATTATAATCGTTGACCGCCTCCGTCCAATAATTGCACAGCGGTGGACCCACCAGCTGCAATATGCCGTTGATAAACAGACTGATGCCATAGGATGAGGTGAGACGCTCAGTGCCCAGCATATCGGCCATAATGACAGCGGTGATGCCCACATAAATGCCCGAAGCGAGTCCGAAGAGGGCGCACCAAAAGCAGACGCCACCATAGCTATAAGCGAAGGGTAGCAGCGCCAGCGATATGCCCGATACAGATAGACCACCGACAAAATACCATGTCTTTGGTATGAAACCCATGTCGGAGAGTGCCGAGCCGCCAATGCGTCCAATTAGATCCGTGGTGGAGACGACGGACAACAGATACGCAGACAGCGATTTGTCAAAGTCTCGAGCTAATCCAAATGCGGGCAGCAAAATGATGAAATTCGTATAGCTGATGGCATTCGTGGAGTTCGAGATGAGTATGACCAAATACATGGGATCCTTGAACAGGCTCAGATCAAAGAATTTACTACGCTCTCGCGGCAGTGCCTTGCCGCCCTTCGTTTCATCCGTGGCGCCACCATCCAGGGCACCGGACTCATTGCCGCCGCCGGCACCGGCTGCAGTTGTGCCGGCGGAACGCAACGATAAATGCGACGAGAACTCTTTGGGCTGGAAGGAGAGCGTGCTGCCGTGATACGGTGTGCTGATATACAGGAAACTGCTGGTTGATGGCGAACGCTTGGACAGACGATTCCGCGAGCTATTCCGCATGGCCAGCTTATTGGAACTGGACCGGCCCTCGGGCACCGCATACAGCGATGACTGCGAATTCAGCTGGCCCGGCGTAAAGGTCTGATTGCGTTGTGGCAATCGGACCGGTGTGCTAATCTTGCGAGCACGCGGCTGAAATTCATCGCCCGGCTTCGCATAGCTCTGGACAACAGCAGCGGACGCGCTGCGTACAAACTGCTGCTTGTCATCATCGTCGTCCGGCAGATACAACGGCGATGGTGGCGAATTGTAGGCAAGCATCTGTTTACCACCCGCCGTCTGCTCGGCGGTCTCATCGACATTCTCAAACTTCATCACAATGCCAATGTCCTCCTCCTCGGGTATATCCTCCAAAGCTTGACGTGCACGCGGCACACGCACCATATGCTGCTCCACTGGCTCATAGAACAGCGCACCCACCAGCACATTCAACGTGACGCCGCCCATAATCAGGCACGAGCCACGATAGCCATACATCTCCAGCAGCCAGCGCAACACCGGCGGCAATATAATCGAGCCGATGGCACTGCCCGAGATGCACAGCCCATTGGCCAGGCCACGCAGCTTCACAAAGTACGACGTGACAATGTACACCGTCGGCGGAAAGGAGAGGCCAGCTCCAATGCCAACCAGAACGCCATAGCTGCAAATGAGAGAGACAAAAGCGGTCTTAATAAAAATCTATTGTAAGCTGTGATTTCAATCTTAAAAGTCGAGAAAGACTGGGACTGGGAGATACCTGAACACATCTGTTAAATATATAGTTTCTTAGTTTGGCAATTTCTCTGATTTCCCAAATACATGCACAAATGCTGCATCAATTTTGCATTTCAATTTAAATTGTGAATTTACTTTAATCTATTTTTTACTTTATGTATTTCTCTAGGTCGATTGATATTAAGCGACTTTAAATATATAAAATATAACCTTTGCAGCTAAATTATATTTCATACAAAATTCTCAGTACAAACATTTTGAGACTTCAAGCTCTTAATAATTTACCTTTAAATATTAATTCAAGCAGAATTTACTTCAATTTGGAATAATTTTCAATTGCATTACAAAACAAACACTGAAGTTCGTTATTATTTATTGTTATTTTTTGATTAAAACAATTTAATTTAAATATGGTATTTATTTTGTATAATATCCGATATATCTGAAATATTTTGGATCACGTCAAGATGCAACATAATGAATAGATGTAGAAATGTTCTAAAAACGCAAATGTTTTCAAATGTAATCAATTCGAAATTTTATTTTTCTTTGTCATAAAATAAAAAATTATAATTTCTACTTTTATATATGGCTGCGAAACTAATATATATATATATATATATATATAGGATATATAGACAAATATATATGTATCTAAAAAAAAACTTCGTTAAAATTTACTTTGAATTCTATATATTTTTATTTATTTTTCCAATTTACATTTAAAAAGCAGATTTATTAAATTTGATTTTTGTCATTTAATTTAAATAAATTTTATTTTATGATATTAGCATAAAGATTAAATTTAATCGAGTTCAACTAATATTTGTTTTTTGTGTCGATTGATATTAATTGATATTAAGTAAATAAATAAAACCTTTTAGGATTGTAAATAATTTAGTCGCTGAATAACGCATAAATTATATATGTATTTGAACTCAAAACATTTATAACAAATATTTTCGATGTTTATTTTTTTGATTAAATCGGTTGTAAATGTCAGAGTGAAAACGGGTTTCTAGCTAACTGGTTAAACAATCAACTGTTTTGTTTATCTTTTTGAACTCGAACTGAACTGTGCTTAATTATTAATTAGCTGACAAATAAAACAATACTGACTAATAATGGGGTGTTGATTACCTGATGTACAAATAGCCAACGGATGAGGCCCAATAGGATAGGATCATGCCCAAGGAGGCGGAGAGGGCGCCGATCAATGTTACCGTACGGTAGGAATACTTAACGGACAGAATACTCGAAATAGGTCCTAAAACGGAAAATAATGTAAATGATTTCATAATGGATATTTCAGGGGCACTCCCCACTTACCCAGTGAACTGTAGAGGAAGTAACATAATGCCGGTATCCAGGAGGCCTGCGTCTGTGTCGTCTCGAACGCCTGCAGGAACTCAATGAAGAGCACACCGAAACTCTTTATGGTGCCGGGGATGAGTATGTTCGTCAGGCAGGCACCAAACAGGACTAACCAACCCCAGCCGCCATCAGGCGGCACCAGATCATATTCGCTGCTATCCTCCTTATTCTTATTCAGCAGGCTAACTGCGTTGACAATAGATAATATAACAAGAGTAGAACATTTTATTACTCAGGTGAAAAAATCAACTAACTAACTATTAATAATTCATTCTCAAAGCAGCTGACAACTGCGAGCAGCACTAAAAAAAATGTGCAAAATTGCCGTTGTTCATTTTAATTATTTTGGTTTCATGGTCTTGGTGAGATCATCAGCGATCAACATTTTGAGTATTATTTTTTTTATTATTATTTTTACAATAATATTATTAATATAGTGTTGGCTATAATTGTTTTCGATGCAGAAATTTGTGTTTATAACAGGGTATCACAGCAGAATACGAATACGAATCGGAACCGAATATTAACCGATTGAAATTCAGCATCGGAATCGGCAACATAATCAAAATTTAAAATTGGTTTTTCGACCCAAATGGCGGAACTGATGTTAATTGTCACGCTAAGAGCGAATCGGAAACAAACCATCGTAGCGGAACATTAGATGTGAATGTATCTGGATTCAAGCGGATATACGAGAACTTGTACTCCCAATTTGAAGTCTCCGAGAGGGGAGAGAGGCAGATCATTAGATCGACTAGCTGCTGATCCTAGATCAAGAAGGGAGCCGGAGATGTATCAATCTTTTCTGGAAGAAGAGGGGGAAACAAGAAAACTTGCTGAAACTTCAGTTTCATTATACGTTCAAAGAACCGAGAACCGAGCCATGTGGATATATTTGTCAAATATAGATTTGTTTTCTCAAATGTTATCAGAATATTCGCAAGTCAAACGTTCACAAATATTTGTTCAAAATTGGAATTTCCGCAATTCATGACACAAAGTACCCCTCGAAATCTTGCAAATATTTATTATTTTCCTAATTAATATTTAAATATTCTATTTTATTTTACTTTTTATTTAACGTATTTGCTATATTTTGCATTTTGCTGTATATCAATAAATAAATGCCAGTAGCGTAACGCAAAAATTAAGATAACAAATACGTAATCAAATATAATAAAAGAAAGTTTGGAAAAATACCGAAATATTAAACGGAATTTGTATGAGAATCGGAAAAACCTAAATTTGATAACCTGATACATAATAATATAGCGAAGAACTTTCGTAAAGCGAACGAATTTTTGGGATTTTGTATTTGTACACATAAATTCAAAATTAAGACTACTTGGAGAAGTTGTCAAGCAGACAGCCAAAATCTAGGGTATTTATACATGGCCACAGTGTACAGTTTCGCAATGACACCCAATGAATTGCAAATATCGGTATGCGATTTTCAATTCTGATAAATAAAGTTTGCAAAAAAAAAAAAACCGAGATTATTATTGTGATAACGTCAACAGCAACTAAAACAGCAACAGAAACTTTGTAATTCCCATGGCCTGTTTGACATGTGTGACGAGATTAAGTTGAAGGTAATAACACCTCAAGTGTTTGGCAAATGCTTATGAGCAGTCAGCTGATTATTTATATTTAAAGTATGCACAGCAGCGTCTTTTGGGGTCTACTATATCGGAGTCTAAATTTAGAATATAATGCATATAACTTTGTATGTTTCTTATCGCCGATACTTTCACCCTTTGCTCCACGCACACACTAAACGGAGGTGTCTGCAGCCAAATGTGAATAACTGATAGCCGGCAAAACGTGTCACAGCTTGAACGGCTGGCTATCTACGTCAACGTTGCGGGGCCTGTTTATTATTTTACTGTTTGTTGTTGTTGTTTCTGTTAATTGTGATATGGACAATCAAAGATAATTGTATTGAAGAAGGAAGCATGGATTGTAATTCATTTAGTTTGTTAGTTAGTTTCACAAATCAGATGACACAATGAGTAAGTGGAATCGATTAGCCATTGTTTTTATATTTATTTATTTAACCAGTCAAGCGCATTCGGCTATAGGTATTTTCTGCTAATTACGAGCGTGACTGTACTCAAAATGCACTTACTGCAAATGATTTAACTGTACTACGCTGCTACTGTGCTACTGTTCTATAGTGACATTGAGCATTGATTTAATGGGCTTAACAGCAAATAGTTTTTCATTTGCTGTTGTGATTGATTAAGGTTATGTGTCCCATCAATCAGTATAACAAATTGTACTACACAAATTGATGGCAGACATGTACAGGCAAGCTCATTTGGCTCTTATATATCGTTCAATAATTTTTGGTTTACTGACCTGTTTTATCACTATTTTCTTTTGTTGTTGTTCCATTTAATTTATGCTCTTTGCTGTTTGCTTTATTTGCATTTTGTGTACTTATTACTTTTTCCTTATGCATGGTCTGTAAGAAGAAGAAGAATGTGAAAAGAGAGAGAGAAAGAGAGAACAATTTTGTGATTTTGTTGTTGTTCTTGTTATTTGTGCTTTGTTCTGTATTGATCATTAAGTTCTTTGCTGTTGTTTCTAATTGAGATATTTACGACGTTTAATTTTTTTCGGCGAGAGAATCTCTATTCTATGTGTGTGTGTTGTGTGCATCTTGTATGTGTATTGAAACATGCAAGAAACAAAAGTGAACGGGGGAGAGAGCGAGAGAGGGTTGGCGGCATTCCAAGAAAGAGATAAAGCAGGAAATGTTCCATACGCATAGCTTTTCTATATTTGGGATCAAGTATATGAAGAAATGTTTATATATAATATGTGTGTGTGTGACGCATTTTTCGTGGCTTTTAATCTCGGTTTTTAGACCAAAATAATTGCATGCTAAATGCTCGAACATGTTCCGTCATTAGTACAATTTCTCGACCATAGAATCGGCAATCGTCATCGACAAAACCGTCGCACAGCTGTTGATAAACGGTACAAAATTCAATTCGATTAGCAGTCTGCAAAACTATCAACGAAAAAAATAAGGGCGTTGCCATTCATTGCAATGCAATCCTACTCCTATCGTCGAACCACACTATCACTAACCCAATCCCCGCCACCAACACTCTATGCAGCTGTGTGAGCAAAGCGTACTATTTTCTCACAGCAATAAAGCAATGACTCATCATTCACAGCGAGGATCATTCGAGTAAGAGAGAGGGAGAGACACATTTATTTTCCCCACTTCGCAGAATTTTTGTAAGTGTGTGTAAATATATATTTTCTGTGTTTTTTTTTGCGCCGTTGCTTGTCGCTAAATGAATGATGAAAAACCTATTTCAGATTGGATCTCATGACGTCATTATCTATGGTTGAAAAACAAAACAAAAGAATTGTGGGGAATTTTTTGTGAGCTGTACGAAAAAATCTAAAGATCATTAAGGGCAAAAGAAAAGTGCGAAAATTTAAAAGGTTATTTAGCACACATAGTTGAGATGGTGGGGATTTTCCTTAAATTGATTGAAATTTATTATATACTTGTATTGAAAAGTTATTTCTGTGTTTTTTTCTTATTTTTTTCACAGATCGTTGAATAAATATGTATGTATATATAAATATGTGTGTGTATTTATCGAGTGTGTGGAATATTTTTATGGAATTGAGAACGACGCAATCAGCTCGTTTGTTGGCCCCACCGAAGTTTGAAGGTCGTTTCCTGTACAGTTATATTAAACAGCAATTTTTTGTTTGTTTTGTTTTTTTTTTTTTGTGTTGCCTCAAAGCAATATTACAAATTTCAATTCAATTGGGAACCACAAATTGAAATGTATTGACAACAATTACGAATGCTTCACTTATATACATATTTTATATGCAATCAAACATGACATCTATATTATTGTTGTTGTTGTGCCAGTTGAGACTCGATTGTGTCCAGAATGATCTTTTGGAGCAGTGCTCAATTATATGAATTGTTTAACATTCAAGTCACTTACAAGCAAATATAACACACAAAAACAGAATGAAACAACTGTTATGCTCAATAAACAGTATAACCCTGCTCTTAAAACTTAACTGGCGGAAATCGATAATTGTTTTGTTTTTTGTTTTCTTTACATTTGACATCAAGCGACTGTTATTGACTTTGAAATTTTTTGTATCCTTCGCTCATTTCTCATGCTCGCTCATCGAAAATCGATAATCGTTGCATATTTATAGTACTTTCATTAAATATTTATTATTGTATATGTCTAACACTGGGGTAGCTATAAATCATGTAGTAATAGTTTAAACTACTGAGAATTGCAACAGATGTGTTGTGTTGTGTCCAATGCAACGGTAATTTGAGCGAACAATAAATACAATACAAACAATTATCGAAAGTCAACCTTACGAAATGGCAATGACGAATTTTGTTATTGTTATTATTTGCTGTTGTGCTCAATTGCTCGATTGGGATGTGGGCATTATACTTGTTGCTTATTGCTGATAAGGAAACTGTTTTGTTTTTTGTTTATTTGTTAGCTAATGCTGTCACAATCAAGCAACACAATTTTTGTATAACAGACAGACAACAATTAGATAAAATGCTGATAAGATCTGGTCAAGGAGCTGTCCATGAAATATATTTTGTTTTTGTTTCTAGTTTTTCTGAATGTCAATTTTCAATGAACAGCTGATTGGCGGTCTGTTTACATTTTGACAGCTGTCGCATGTGTTGTGTGGAAATTGAATTTAGTTAAATGCTTGTCTTTTTTTTGTCACTTAAAAAAAGAACAGTAAAAATAGCAGCAGATAGTTAACAATTTGGCAAGTCCATCAATTTATATAAAGTTAAGTGTAGCGACACTAACTAATTTTCCATTTTAATTTGTAGTTTCTTCAATAACAAATTGCTGTTATTATCTACTGTATTTGATGCAAAAACAAACGGGTCGTAGATAACCCGTAACCATAGATAAAACATTGCGGTCTTTTAAAAAAATTCCAAGAATGTTCATTAAATGCCGATTACATAAGCATTAAGAGGGGTCTTCAAACCGTTGTTGAGACAGGTCATAAATATGAGCTGCGATATTCGAGCTGAATATTTCGAGTTAAATGCAGGTAGCACGAACAAAGCCGTAGACATGACGGCGACAATGAGTCGGCGCATCTTTTGTCTATTTGCCAAATGAATAATATTAAATGCGTGGGCCGAGTGAGTGAGCAGGAAATGCGCACTGCATGCAAACTGTTATCGATAACATACCAGATACGCACGCACACAGTCAATTAACAAACAACATGCATGCAGGCATGTCAAACACAATTGTGTTTATATTAACAGCTGTTAAGCACAGTGCATTGGCCCCACGCCAGCTGCCGTACGACCGAACAATAAACAAAGCGCAGCCAAAGAAAAAAGAGAACAAAAGATGTGTCAAGCCAAATAATGAACGCGAAGATGTAGACGCAGCGCAAAAGTCAGTGCGCTCTGCTGTAAATTAATGATCTCTAGCACGCACGCAATCTCTCCCCCTCTGCCTCTCTCTATCTTTCACTTTGCGTTTTGCACCATTCCCCAATTGTGTGATCGATTTGCTATCGTCAGCACAATCTATGGATTATCTCAAACGGTAGTCTGGAAAGGGGCATATAAAAATGGTTTTAATATTTATTTTTAGTTGGTTTCCATAAGCAATATCGCACCCCAAACTATAAAAAACAATCCGCCTTAGCAGCAATAACATTATAATAAAGCAATATCGCCTGAGCGTGGAATAAAATAAGTACAAAATAATTTTAAAAAAATAAACAGATTAATTTAGCACGAAGTCTTATTTGCTCTCACACAGTGTTGCGATTTTTTATCTCCAATTCCGTCGGCTGTCGATGCCGCGACAAGTAAAACAATTAGACATTGTTTTGTGTTGTTGTTGTCTTTTTTAGGTTCAGCAGGCAACATTGACCCAATTTAAATGTAACAACAACAATTCACTTTAAGGCGCACGCAAAGAGCAAAAACAAAAGTATTGCTATTGAGTGAGATAAACAGGCGAGCAGAAACCAACAACAACAGCAGCAAAAACCAGCAATAAAAGCAAAAGCAAAAAAATGAACAACAGAAAAGCGGCCCCCACTAACACACTGACATTTATGTTGGCGACGCCGACGCCAACGCCAAACGCCACTGTTGCGCGCGTGTCGGGGCCTGCGTGCTTCACAGACATACATATGCAGTAACAGAGTAAGAGCAGCGCGCCAGAAAAAACTGTTACGTGTGCGTGGAGGCGGGGGGTAGTCAACACACTGGCATTGACTAGTAATAACAGAACAGCAACAGTATCAGCAGCAGCAAGGAGAACAACATGCCTATCACTGATTTCCTTTTCACACCATGAGCAAGGTATCGGTATCGTTATCACATCGTCATTGACGCCCACAAATTAAAAATCTTGAACAGCACTAACAATAACAATATGGAGAGGAAAAACAGTGCAAAACAACACAAAAGCTTTTCATTTCGTTCTTCCTCTTTGTCGTTATATTGCTGCTGTTATTTGTTGTTGTTGTAGTTCATCGCCCTTGAATCGTTTGCTGGCTGCTGCCAAAAGGGGCCGGGGCCTGTGTAAGGGGCTTGGGCAAGGTAATGTTATTTTTTTCTCTTTGCCTTGTGTCGTCGTTTATTATTGTTGTTGTTGTCGTTGTAGTTGGGTATGCGTCAGCTGTTCTTTTTTTGTGCAATTTTAATTTACTTCTTTAAGTACTTACCTTAAATTTAATTGTTTAGCTATGTAAATTCGTCCAGAGCAGGCGGGACACAAACACACACACATACACACGTTCACACACTCACACACACTTACACGACACTCACACTCACACACTGATGCACGTTTTTTGCACGTTTTATAATGAGTGATTTTGTTGTTGTTGTGTTTTTATTATTGGTTTTTGGCTGTTACATGACATTGGGTCAGCTTTGTTGCAATTTATAAAAATTAATTAATGAATGTAAATTAAGAACACTATGTACACAATTATAGACGTATTTTGTACGAAATATATATATACATATATATACAAAAACAAAACGCGAAAAACGAAAGGTTCCCGTCGTCGTCGTCTTTCACGCGCACACCACCCACACGACGTGCCACACTCTCGAACGTGGAAAAACAAATGAACGCAAGTCCGCTCGCGTCTCTTTAATCGGAGAGCGGTTCCGTTCCAAACTGAACTAGTTGCGCTGAACGAACGACAAACAATAATAATATTTTGTGTGTGTGTGTGTGTGTGTGACGAAAACAGGTTTGTCATTGTACGCATACATGTAATATCAATAATAAACGCAATGTTTTCCTATTTAAAAAGTGGGCGGTATATTTGAATTTTACCATCAATTTGGTTGATATTGCTTATATTCATGTGTATTAATATTTTTTTAAAATTTAAATATTTAAATTCAAAATTTTAATATTCATTTTGAATATACGAAATATATTTCAAATGATAAAATTTTGCAAATAAAATTGTCAATTATTTTATAATTGTGTTCATATTTTAGTGTAAGAATTCAATGTAAGTAACATGTTAAACGTTCTTCAACCGAAAAAATGTTAAATTGCTGTTATACTCAAAATGGCTCAGCAGCTAAAGTTAAGCATTCAAATAAAATCGATATATCGATGCGCAACTGACTTATTTTTGGCGCCAAATGATGTTGCAGTTTGTTTTTAATATTTGATTGAACATTTATTAATAGTAAAATGACGACAATTACAATTATTATTGAATCGCAAGAATGTCAGTAGTATTAGTAGTAGTATACGTGTGTGTCTGTCTGTTTGTTGAATGTGCATTAGTTCGTAGTACATATGTATTAGTATCACTTTGATTTTAAATTCAAACTTAAAAAAATGTGTGGGGCCAACGCAATCAACCCATGGTGCCCAGATGTTTGTTAGTATTGACGCCGCCGGCGGGTGCATCATTAGTGACACAAGTTGGAATGGCACTCGACCATTTGCCGTTCTTCATGCACTTGAGGACCTTGGAGCCGCGCAGATCTAGGCCGGCGTCGCAGGTGAAGGTGATGCTTTCACCGATGGCATAGTAGAATTTAACGGAGGACATGCGACCGCTGATGGCGGTGCCGGGATACGAGCAGGCCTGCACACACTTGGGCAAACCGCCCGACCAGCGTCCGTTATCCTGACAGGCAATTATTGGCTGACCTTGCATCATGTATTCCGGGTTGCAATTGAATTGGACCACATCGCCGGCACGATACGGTGCCGAGCCCTGGGCGTAACCGTTTTGCGGTGCGCCCGGATTATCGCATTGCACTTCGACACAGGTGGGAAACGGTGTCGCCCATTCGCCCGTAGGCAAACAGATCGCCTCCGTTGGTCCGCGCAATCCGTAACCCGTGGAGCAGGAGAATGCCGCTCGTCCGCCCACCTCACGCGACAGCACCGAGACGCGCGGCGAGCTCACATTGTTCGCCATCAGCGGTATATCGCCGCACTCCACGCTCTCGCAAACCGGCAACAGTGCGCTCCAATTGCCACTGGGCAAGCAAAACAGCTCCGATGCGCCAATCAACGAGTTGCCATTCGAACAGGACAACAGCACGCGTGTGCTCAGCTTCGTATCGTTGGTGTTGACAATCAGGCCCCGTCTTATCGGTATTTCGGGACAGTTGATTGCCTTCACCACTACTTCAACGGCATGCTCATGCCGAGCCGGTGTCATGCACGAATACGAGCCGGAATCCTCGGCAACAGCATCGAATACACTCAGGCGATATTCCAATGTTGAATCGCGTCCCTCATCCGCCTCGGTTACCCAGCCCTCCGTATAGTTTCTGTCGTTCCATTGACGATTCATGTAAATATGTATTAGAAATTGGCATTAGTTTTGGGTATAGTCGTACTTTGCTATAGTGAACATTTACGTTTAAACAAGGCTTTCTGCACTTGGAAAAAAAACCAACTTCAATTTAGAAAATCGCCCCGAATATTAGAAAGGTTTTTTGATCGTTTGAAATAGTTTTTAAATAAAAAAAATATATTTTCCTTATAATAAATAAGGTTTACTCTAAATCGACGAACCCTAATCGCATAGAACTTTTTTATTATTAGGAAATGCATTTCTAAACATTAGAATTGCAAACCCTGATTCTTCGAAAAAATCAGAAAATAATAATGAAATTTGCTGTCGAAACAGCTATATTAGAATTTAGCTAAAATATATTTATATGAATTTATAGATTGTGTAAAATATTTGTAAATGTGAAAACTTAAAATGTAAAAAATCTATTTAGAAAGAATCACATTAGAAATTGGATATATTTTCATCACTGTAATTAAGAAATGCAAACCGTGTTTTTTAGCCATAATTTACTTTCTGAATCGAAAGGTGATTAACACTTGGCCAAATGCTAAAATTCAGATTGAGTTTTTTTCTGTGTGTAATCCCGTTGTTTACTATAGCAAATTGGGACTGTGTTTGTATTGGTGTTACCCACTTGTAGGAATGGCTAACATTCCACTTGGGATTGCCGAAGCGTCGCATCCACAGGCATTCCATGTGCACCGTGGTGCCCGGATAGACAATCAGTTTGCCATTATTGCTCTGGGCAATAGGTCCGTTCTGGTGTCGAAACAGAATTGTGGGCGCCTTCTCCACTGCGATGATGGGTTGGATGAAGTTAGAGGAAAGACATTAGGATTGGAACGGGTACATCACATTGTACCTACTCGCATAGTCATTCTCCTGATTGAGTCCCGAGCACACGGGCTTCGTGTTCGTCCACTCCGAGTGGATGCAGGTCCGATCATGACTGCCAGTCATCGAGAACTTGCCAATGTCGACGCATCTGGAAGAGTTTAGGGTTTTGTGGGGGATTGGAGAGAACGCCCATATATAAGATTCTCATTCACCTGGATATGATTGTTGCGCCGGGCGGAAATTCCACAATATCCTCTCGTATTTCCAGATCATTGTAAAAGCTGACCACATTCGGTTCGTTGTTCTTGAATAAACAGGTGCCATTTTCTATGAAATATTTTAGAATATTAATTTTAACAAGACTTATATGGGACTAATAAATATTAAACGGCTATGCTCGGGTAATAGTTTCTCTTTTGTTTGCTTTTTGCTTCTCTGATTTACAGCTTAGGTTTGATATAATCTAGGTGAAATATGAGAAAGTTATTTGAAACCAAACCAAATAAAATCTAACTTGGAAAAATAAAAAATCCACCTAAATAGATTAGTTTCGATTAAAAAAATCACTGCTAAAATCATGATAATTATCTGATCTATATTAATATACTGGATAAGCACTGTCTCTCATTTCACTGATTAATTACTTGATACTTGAAACTCAATTGGACAAAAATCTAAAGTGCAACTTAGGGATTAAGTTTTCCAAATATTTTCCCTAGTTTTGTGTGTAATTCTCCGAAATATAACTGATATCGGTTAAGTTTTATAAATTATAATAATAATAATATAGATAAACCCATTCAACCGCGATTCTAGAAGCGTCTTGTTTCACTAATTGATTAAGCCAATCGAAGAAAAATATCACGCTTTAAAAAACAAAATGATTTCATAGAATAGTTTTTGCAAATATTTTCCATATTTTTTAAAATAATGGTTATTTTTTTAGGCGACTTTTGGTAAATAATAATAGAATTCCAATTAAATTAAATTTTTCACTAAAATCAGTTCAATTTTTGATCAAGGTCTGATATCTAGTATTATATTGGATAATCCAATCCTACCGCAATTGTAGGAGCGTCCAATCCACTGTCCATTGTCGCAGATGATGCGCCAGGTTTGGCGATCGCCGGCCGCATTGGGAATGCAATTGAAGAAGATCTCTGTGCCGCTGTCGTAGGCGCCATCAATTTCCGCATGATCGGGATTCCTGGAGAGTAACGTTCCGCTTAAAAGATGACTTGCTAATCTCTCAGATGAGACACTCACTTGTAAACCAAGGCACCGTCTGTCAGGCTGGGATGACCGCACATCTTCAGATCGTCGCCATGCTCATCGGTGCCGTTGTCATGATGCTGATGATGCTCGTCCAGCTCATTGTGTTCGAGCCTGCTCCGTACGCTGGTTGTGGGCGTGGGTGTGGGCGTGGCATGCTCCAGCTCCTGGCGCGACTTGCGCAAACCCGACTCGCAGGGTATGCTGGGTGGCGTCAGGTTGCCTTTGTGGCAGGACATCTCAATGGGATTCGCATTCGTGGAGAGCTCACAGCGCACGTTCACCGTGCTTCCATGTCCAATGGTCAGACCAGCTCGATAACCGCCCTGCGAATGGAGTGATTCAAAGTGTACAATTTAGCGGTCAACAAATTGAAAATCTCTGATTCTCTAAGCTGTTCGAGAAGTATTGGAATTAGATTAGATTAAGTATTACAATAGCTAGAAATCATATTCGGACTTTAAGAAAACCTTTTACAAATTATATACATAAATAAACTTCCAAAAATGGAAAAGTCTGATTCCCAAAGGGGAATATAATCGCAAATATTTAAAATATTTGGAAAAATATTCTTCCACAATACATTTTTCAAAAGGATGAATGTGTTATGCATAATTTTTGAAATAAAATCATTCCTAAGTTTGATATACGTATTACATATTTTCCCTAAAGAAATAATCATTGCCTCAAGGATTTTAGCCTTACAGAAAAATATATCTGAAAAATTGTATTTGATTTAATAAAGAATCCTTCGAGAGATAACTAGGTAAATTATTATAATATCTCGTATTTAATGTATAAAAACTTTTAATTGTGTAAGTTTCATCAAAATAGAACCTGAAAATAACTACTATAAATAAATATTAAAGGAAATTGAAATCATTATCGAGCGATGACTGTGAAAGGCCGACTTACATCGTAGATGATGCCCGGAATGTTTGGCAGGGTGCATGGTACCGAGGTGCATTCCGAGAAGGCGTTAACCGACCAGGAGCCATGTGCGCAACGCAACTGAGCAGATCCCTGGATTGGATGATGGTAAACAGGATGACAGATTAGGGGCAGCAGTTTAGAGCCAACTCAGCAAACTCACCTGGGCGTTGAAGCCATCCTCGCATTCCAGTGTGATAAACTCATTGGATTGGACCTCCTCGTAGGTGGAGAGTGGCGTCAAGGAGGGTTTGTCGCTCAGCTGCTTGGTATGCGGCTCCACCTTGTAATACTGGCCGTGCTCGACGGCTGGCACCAGACACGGTGCCGACATACACTTGGGTACATCCGGCTTCCAGATGCCACGGATGCAACGTGCCGTCGCATTCTCGCCCTTGATGTTGAGCTTGAAGCCCGCATTGCATTCCAGTTGGAGCATAATGCCCACAGAGTTGCGGCCCGGCGCCTTGCCCGGCCGTATTGTAGTTATGTTGGCAAACGAATCCCAGTCGAGATCTTCACAGGGTCCGCGCAATCGTTTGCCGTTACCCGCTGCCGCCTTGCCAGCATCGCCGCCATCGCTGCTGTCCACGTCCGCATCTCCGCCGGAAACGATGCTGGAGCTGCGTTTGCGACGACGTCGCATAATCTGCGATTGCAGCTGCTCGATGAGATCACGTGACGCTGCTGACCCACCGAATCTCTGCTCCAACTGGCCACGACTATGCGCATGTGACTTCTGCTTCAGATGGGGCAGGACCAAGGCATTACCACGTTGCTCATCATCCAAGTCAGCTAAGTGCCGTCTTATCGGCTCCGGGTTGTTGGGCTGAATGTACCTGCGTCCTTCCGACACATTGATCTGCTTGTAGCGTCGCTTTTGACCCAGCATCTTGCGCACATAGCGCTGATAGCGCTCCTTGATATTCTGATAGTACTTCGAGTAGGCCAAGTCCAGATCGGACGGACTCAGGTTGAGATTGGCGCTGCGCTTGACACGCTCGTGATCCAATTTCCCAGCTGTTAAAAAAATACAAGCTCAGCATAAAAATATAAAGAATTCTTTTCTTAAGTCAAGTACAAATTTTGTCAATTTTTATAGATCTTTAAATGTTTAAATTTAAGTCTGTTTCCAGCTATGCCAAAATGGAATTTGAGTTATAAATAAAGAATTGCATTTAATACAATTTTACTCTGCAGACTTAGAAATTACAGGATGTTTCACATAGGCAACCAAGACTGTACTTTCGCTGGCAACTCACCCGCTTGTGCGAATTCCTTGTGCTCCGACAACTGTCGTTGAAGTTCCCGTTGACGTCGCAGCAGATAAATGGAGCGCAGTTGCCGCAGTTGCAAGGAGCGACGTCGGCGACGATTCCAGCGCAGACGAGGATGTTGACCGAGGAGACATTGTGGCAGATCCAATGGACGCCACTTGCCACCCACACAGGTGGCGCCTGGCGGACCCACCTACAAAGCAACCAAAACTGATAACCACACTCGGAAAAAAAATCGAACTGAACTTTTAAAAATTATCCTAAAAAACTGGAAAGTTTTCCTTCTTTATGATAATAAATTTTAAATAAAAGCAAACAAACTTCTAATGATTATAAAGGCATTTTTATATAAATATTTAAAAATGCAAATCATAAATCTTAAAAGACATAAAAAAAAACTTTATAAAATTCAGAAACCAGTAATGAAATTTACTTTCTCTGTTTTTATATTACACTTTAAGTAAGTTTTTTCAAATAAAATCTCAAATGTTTTTATGAAGTATTAAAGAACCAATGCTTATAATAATAATAATATAAGTAACAAAGAAGCCAATGTTAAAGTTACTTATGTAAAACTTATGAAAAAAAACACACCGAATATTTTAGAAAATCTTAAATTTAAAAAAAATGTTCATTGAAATTTAGAAAAGGAAAAAAATTGGTTTTCATAAATACTTTCTGAAAAATAAAATAATTCTTGATAATTTGAGTGAGAGAGAAAGAGTTGAATGAGTTGATTACCTCCAGGACGTAGCCCTTGTCGCAGTCGTACATGATCTGCTTGTTGTTGACAATCTTCTTCACATACGGCCTGTAGTCGTAGAGTCCCATGTTGCCCACGAGGAGTACCTTCCCGTTGGGTATGTAGCCGGGGAAGGAGCAGAAGACCTCATCACATTTGGGTGTTTCACCCGTCCAATTGCCAAACGAGCAGGTGAGCACATAATCATGTGGATCTGTGACATCCTTGCCCTCGGGACTGACCAGCTTGAAGCCATCCTTGCACTTGAATCTCGCCTTCATGCCGTGCTCGGTCTTCGGTGCCATCACCATGCCATGCTTCGGTGGCCGCGGCATACTCTTGCAACGGGCGGGCACACAACGGGGTATGATGCTCCAGGTGCCATTATTACAGGTCGGCGGACTCAGTAGGGACACTGGGAACTCATAGTTCTCATCGCACTTCACCTCCAGCGCTGTGCCGTGCTTAACCTTCTCCACTCCGCCCACGATTTGGGTGGGCGATTGCGTAGTGGTTGTGCTTGTCGCCGTGACAATTGTGGTGCCATTCTCATCGACACTAATCTCAATGGGTATGACAAAGCCCTGCGATATGGTGGGCACCACACATGGTGCTAAACACTCCGGCAGCGCATTGCGCCACCTGCCATCGATCTGGCAGACACTCGAGCCCAGCCCGTTGATCAACATTTCCGGCTGACAGCGGAAGATGATGCTGGCACCCAGGCCTGTGCCCGCCTCGATATTCTCAATCCAGCCATTATAAAGCACTCCGGGATGTCCACAGTTGATTTCTGCAAATTAAATCTTATGTCAATTCCCAGTATTGCTTAAAATATTACAAAGTACAAAGTAGCCTGATTTCCAACACGATTTTCAGAATCTGTTTACAAACCTGTCTGAACTAACCAATAATAATTTAATTTCTTATTATAAAACAAATTTAACTGCTGTTTTATAAAGTAAACATAATAATCGTTGGTTCTAGTAAATAATTTTTTAATAACGATTTTCTACAATTTTCGTAAAATATTTCAAGTTGCCACAAATTGTAGTTGATTGCATTTGGAAAACCTCTTTCCAAACGTTTTCAAACTAGGCAAATAATCAATTTAATTTCCAAAATGGTTTTTGAAACTCTAATTATGTTAAAAGTCGAACTGGTAATTGTTAAAGTATATAAAATATCAAGAAAGAATAGCTAGCATTTTACAGACTGAAATTAAAGTGGCGTCATCTAACTTTCAACATAAATTGAACGATTGATATAGTAGTCTATATGATATAGTACTCTTATCCTTCTACAAATTATAGTTATTTGATATAGTGATGCGATTTCATAGTTTTGTTTAATAAATGCAAATTTTAGTCATCTTTCGCTCGATTGTTCCTATGACAGCTATATGATATATTAGACTGATTTTACTGATTAAATGATTTAATAAAAATGTGAGCAACATTATAATACGCAATTATAAGTCGTATATCGCTCCAAAAAAAGTTATTCACACAATAACTCTTCCTCGACCAATCGTTCCTATGGTATCTATATGCTTTAATCATCCAATCTGGCAGAGTTCGACATCTGAACAACCTGCAGCAGAACAATAAGTAAACTGTTATCAAAGTAGCTTAAAACTGAGTCACTAATTCGCATTGAAACTGACAGAAAGTCGGACAAAGCTATACCGACTCGGCTGGTGATGCTGATCGGGAATATATATACATATATATTTTTTAATTGGGGTTGGAGACGTCTCCTTCAATTATTTTTTAGTGAATCACCTGCTGCTGGCAATTTTCTAAATGCTAGCACATATTTATGACTTACCCTTGCAGCTGGGCACAGTGCCGCTCCACTTGGCGCTCGCACCACAGCGGCTGGAGCTCTCGCCGACCAGGGTGTAGCCGTAGCGACACTCGTAGCTGACCACCGAGTTGTAGGCCAGAGTGGTGTAGGTGGCTTTGCCATTCTTGGGATTCTCGGGTGTGGGACACACGACGGAGGTGACCACTAAAGAAGAGATACGTTAAGGGGAGGTGAGGTGATTAGGGGTGGTTTGGGGGGTAGTTGGAAAGCTACCACAAATCTTTAAGAAAACGACTTTCATTCAGGAGGAGCACCGCCAAACAAATAAAACAACTTTTAGTTTTGGTTTTTGTTTTTGTTTTATTTTTTTCTTAAGATTTGTGGTAACTTTTATTTATTCAATAAACATTTAGTGGTAATATGGCCAACAACAACTTTTGCATAAAATTTGAACAATTGGTTTTATTTTGTTTTGGAATGCAGAACAATATTAACAATTGTGGAGTTAGGATCATTGAGCAAACTTGAGCTCGGAACGGTTAGTTTAGTTTAGTTTAGTTTGGTTTGGTTTGGTTTTTGTTGCAACGGAAATTCAAAATTTGGCTCGCTTTAAGACAACGATGCTTGGGTGGTAGTTACATTTGCGCTATCCGCTTTGGGATTGGATAAATTATAAAGACACATAATAAGCACATAAATACTAAGCTCTACAATCGATTGCAATTATACTCACAAACACAAGTGGGCAGCTCCTTGGGCGTCCAGGAGCCATCCGATTGACAGTAGCGCTCATGTTTGCCAACCAGCTCGTAACCAGTGCCACAATTGTAGGTGATCTTGCAACCATAGGTGTAGCATTCTCCGGCATGCCAGCCATATGCCGGATCGGGAGGCTGACCGCAGGAGCGAGCTGAGAAAAGTTTACAAAAGTTTGGCTATAAATATTTATTTAAAAACTAAGTTCACAAAATGTATATTAAACTAACTACATAATATTGAGAATTTTAAGTTTTGCATTTATTATGTTTAAGCAAAAATAATAACATTTTTTTAAAATAATATTTATGCTTTCACTTCTATTTGCATCTTAATTTTATTTAACTCACTTGCAACTAACCTTTTAAGTGAATAAATAAATAAATAATTTAATGTTTGATAATCTCTTTTAATAATCAAAGTATGTTTTAAAAACATATGTTAACTATTTAATGCAGTGTTCTTAAAGCAAGAATTTATTGTCAATGCTTGAGTCAATATAAATGATATAAAAGATACGAATTTAATTATAAAAAGAGGAAATCAATCAATAAATTAATCATTCTCTTAATTGTCATTTGATGTTTGTATTTCAAAACGTTGATATAAATTAATTAAATAATATTAAATAAATCAAATTCGAGTGCTCTTATTTTTTATTTTCAATTTTCTACCGTTTAGTTTGCAATTTTAATTTTAATTAAATTTGTTGTTTTAATTTATATTTTTCTTAAATTTGTGCTCTGTTTTTAGTCAAGATTACATAGCAAATATGTAATCTTCATTAGACTTCTATCATCTGCACTATATATAATCTATGATCAATATTTCTAAATAATATACTTAATATTAATATTTTATATTTTAGTCAATATAAATGTAACTCATTTTGAGAGCATTCTTTAAGCAATTGATATAAAATGTTAGCAACATTTTGTTTTTAATAAAATTAATTAAATAATTACTTGGCAGTTATTTAATTAAAAATCATATTTATAATTGATATGAATTATAATTAAAAGCATGGCAAAAACAAATTAAATAATAAATAGAAAGCTTCGATATTTAGGTCTTTATTTATTGTCGTCTGCTACAAATACTTAAAATAAAAATAAATTACATTAAACTTAATTTAATACTGATGTCTTTTGAATTTAAATGGGGAAAAAATCAAAATAAAATCGAGTATTTATGCAATGCACATTTAAAAAACAATTTTAAATCATTTAAATTAATTAATAATTATATTTATGCTTATGGAATTGAAATTAAAAAATAAACAAGTTCAAAACATTTTTATTAATTTTTGGATAAATTTCCGGGGCTAACAGTGATCGTGAGTGGACTTTCCATTACGGTTTCCATTACACTTACGTTCACATTGTATATCCGGTCCGTACCAGCTGGCCTGGTTATCGATGGCCAGGCACTTGGCACGCGGAAACCCATTGGTCACATAACCTGTGTGGCAATGATACTGCACCGTGGAGTCCAAATCGAAGGTTTCCTGTTCCGGCAAAGCCGAATTGCGGGCATGCTCAATCTGCGGCGGCTTCAGGCAGTAGACTGCAATGGAGCAAAATCCATCGGATAACTATATATATTGGCCAGAGATAGAGGCAAACTTACTGTTCTGCTTGCAGGCGGGCTCGGCGCCGGCCCAGTTGCCATCAGCCTGGCAGAGTCGACTCTGGAGTCCAACCACATGATAGCCGTGCGGACAGGCGTACGAAGCCCGAGCGCCAAAGTGCCGTCCGGCTACAGTCACCTGACCCAGACTGGGCTGGGCAAGTTCCGGGCATTCGCGATCTATGCCCGAGAACAATTGAGAATTCAAATAGCTAAATGGATGGGGGTTAGTTGAATGCTTACCCGGCTTGATGCAGGAATTGCCACAGACGCCATCGCATAGGCATTTCTTCTTCTTACTCTTGCAATCCTCATCGGAGGAGCATTTGCGCAAACACTTCTGGCCCAGCAACGTGGCCTGCTCCTCATCCCGTGGACACTCCGTTGAGGGTGAATTGCGTGGATTCTTATAGACACGCCCATCATCATCGGACTCTAATGATTCATCGCCCTCATCCCAATCATCATCATCATCATCCTGTTGCGGTATCTCTGTGGTGCTCGATGACGCACTGGACACGGTGGTGACCGTGGGCACGGAAATGACTTAAATATTTTCCATTTTATAGAGAAATAGAAAAATGTTTTTTAGAAATGCATTAACTGAAAAAGATGCTGAGCTGTCCTTGATAACTAAACTAAGCTATTTTCTTTACAAAATTCTAAAGGAATTTTTTTTCTAAGTGTAATCAGCTGTCATCCCAAAGCCAGCCAGAGTCCCTCCTCCCACACCCAACTTCATTTGCCATTATTTGCACATTTGTTTTGATTCTCGCTTCGCACACTCAAACAGTTGTTGGTGGGGTGGGGGGTTGGATGGGGGCTGCTCGACTCACACACAAAAACATTGACCCATTTGTGTTGACGTCTGCTCCACATGCCAGCCAGCCAGCCAGCCAGCCAATCCACTCAGAGTCAGTCAGTTAGTCAGTCAGTCAGTTGGTCGTTTGCTGTCCATGCAGCATTTGGAGCCTGCGCAGTTGATCAGTTGCTTATATAACACCAGCCAGCATATATACATTTTTCAGTTTTGCAAACAAGATTTTCATTGTTTGATTTTTTTTAGCCACAACTGACTTAAACAAAATTAAGTAACAACTATGCATGCAATTATTAAAATGCTTTGCTTGCACTCAATCACCTTTGTAGACGAGTATTGTCGTCACCAGAAACTGCAGCAGCAGTCGATTCATTTTGAGTGCAGTGTATTTCAAAATTGTTGTTTGTCCAGTTGGGTTTGCTTTATTATTTGTATTAGCTTTACATCTGTAGCATTTTGTATTTTGTATTTTTACTAATTCTTTTTTGTATATATTTTTTATTTTTTTGCTTCTGCTTTTGCGAATTTTTTGAGACGGAGTTGGGTATTTGCAAACTGCACGCTTTGGCGGAACAACACGAAATGCAATCCAGCTGCTGGAATTTTTGGTCCTTTTGCTCATCTTGCTCTTGCTCTTGCTTGTGACAGTTACCATTGCAGAGATACAGAGAGAGAGAGAGTGAGAGAGAGAACGAGAGCTCAGCATCACGCATTTTGACAGGCACAGGATGCGATTGGATGCTTCTCAGCGGGGTTGTGTCCACGCTAAATGCGTACAAATATCCCAAAAGGTTTTTTTTAAGGGAATGCAAAAATATAGCAACAATTTTAATTGATTTTATTTGGCTAAGTAAGTTTTCTATGTGTTCTGGCAGTTCCTTAATAACAAATAAAATGGTAATTTTCTGCCATTTTTAACGGTCGCATTCGAAAGTGTTGTTGGTTTTTTCTTTTACTTTCTACTACAGTTTTCCTCAGCGGCGTGCAGCCCTCGCCAAGAACTTGGGAGAGCATGAAAGCTTTCGCTTGAAGCTTTCGCCAAACGCTGCGTTGTTGTCGTGAAATTTTCCAACTCTCGCAGGCAGAACGACGCACGGCACGGAGCCCAACGCACAATACGGGAAAAACTATCCGAAAAACGCGCACAAGCCAAAACGAAAAGAAAAAAATAGACAGACACACACACAAAAAAAAGGCAGCAAAAAATAAAAAAATAACGTACACAATATTTTTTTGTTTTTTATTGTAGACGAAAATGTCTTGGTGCAAATGTGTTAAAGTAAAACGTTTTGATTAAGCAATTAATTGAGTGTGTTGCGGCTGCTGCTGTTGGCTGTGCATAAAAAAAAAGCCAAGAAAAGAAAAGAAAAGACAAAACAACAACAAATAACGGCAAGTGCAAGTGCAGTGGGTGGAAATGTTTTAAATTCGTTCGTCGCTTTGGGTTCGGTTCGGGTGGCAGCGGTTAGCGGTTAGCGGGCAGCGGGCAGCGAACGGTGCAAGGGGTGTGTGCGGGGCACGCGTGCGAAAAGCGCGTAAAGAAAAGTAAGTGTCAGAATTTGTGTATTAAAATAAATCAAATAACCAACTAAGCGATGCATACACACACACACAAGTACACCCCCCCCCCCCCCCCACACACACACATAATCGAGCACACACACACACATAAATGCGAGCAGTGTAAGTGGCATATGCGCAAAAAAAAAAGAAGAAAAAAAATAGAAACATTATTATTAAAGGAATGCTTTGACACATTAATTGCTATTGAGAAATTTCGAAAGCAGCGAAAAAATGTGCGACAAATGCGCGACAATATGTCGAACCAAATGAAATCAAAAAAAAAAGAAATAAATAAATTCAAAATACATACATATATTATATATGCAGCTGTATGTATGTATGTATGTACATGATGTAGATACATATGTATGTATAATTGAGTTTATTTATAGAGCAAAACGAAAAAAGCAACAACAGAACCAAAACCAAAAAAAAAGCGTAGCGCGATTGAAAATATTTTGATATCCAATAAATATTTAACAAAAAATAAAAAAAAATAACGAAATGGAATAAGATGTTTGAGACCTTTGCATTCGACTGGGGTGTATAGAGAAAGGGTGAGGAGATTGGAGGGGAGGTGGGGGACAGCAGCCGTTTGCGCGTCAACAATTTTCAAGCGTGTACACAAAAATCCAGAAAGCCAAGACCAGAACAGACCAACAAACCAACCACCCACCGAGGCGGCCACTTGATTAACGCCAATGCCAATTCAAACGCAGGAAAATCTCTATAAAAGTTCACCAGAGAGCATGCGTTCAGCGAGCTTTTACTCGCTCTCTCTCTCTCTCTCTGCACTCTATCTCTCTCTCTGACGCTCTCCCTCTCCCTCCCTCACTTTTCAAACAGGACGAGCATTTTCTCATTTTGTTTTTGTCATTGACCTGTTGTGGATTCAAATGTATTCCGAAGCAAATGTGACACAAATATTCCAAGTACATGTTTAATATTTAAATAGACTTGTTTCTGCTTGTCAAATTTGTAAGTGTTTTTTGTTGTTGTTGTTGTTCTTAATATTAACGAATTAACTACTGGAATTGAGAGCCACCTCCACTTTCGAGTGTGTGTGTGTGTGTGTCTGTCTGTGTGTGTTTTTATGTGTACCTGGCGTAAAATTCAAGCCTAGGCAATTTCCGTGCACAGCCAGCAGTTAATCGATATGGGGGCACTCCAAGTGCCCCAAGCAAACATAATATACAAGAGAGATACACTCTGCATATGAAGCAGACGCTTAACACCAAGGTTATTCCACAGCACAGCCTACATTTGGCATTTCCTTGAACATCATCTACTGCGGCAGACTTTTTGGTTGCTTGCCTCGGCAAGCTTAGCATTCACTTAAAGTGCCACTCGACGTTGCTGTTTTCTCTCCAACTACTTGGTAAAATCTCTTAAGCATCTCATCTGCCTGGCTAAAATATATTTGGGTAAAACAGTATGTAACAGGCAGCGGTAAGAGATAAGGAATCCAAATCCAAGATCAAGTCGATCTCTGAGACTATAAAAGCCAGAGTCTTACAGATTGGTATGGAAGTACTCATGTATCATGCGATACTCCAGTTTATTTAATTTTAACGATAAATGCATCATTCTAATGTATATAGCATTCTAATTTATCAGAAATATACTACCAATATTATATATAATAATAATATATACAAACTTCGCTCAAATGTGAATATTTCACTAAAAGTCGCTTAAGAAACGCAGATTTTGTTAACATAAACTTATTTTCATATTGAAGAAACTACTATGAACAAGTCTAATGTGTATTTTACAGCTGTGTGCAGGGTATCTACTAGTCGAGCCGACGTGCCTAACTGATAAATGTTTGCCTTTAAGAAAATAAGAATTTCAAATGCAATTACAACTTTGTTGCTTCTTTAACTATACAAAAAACCTCTCTTATTGTCTAAACAATTTGCAAGTTAGTATTTTATTTGCTTATATTGCGATTTTATCTATAATTTTCTAGTTCCCATCAGCTTTTAATTGTGTAAACTGGAAAATGTTAGATAAAATCAGCATTGGTCTACAGGGAAAAAACATTCTTAATAACTCTAAGGACTTTTAATTATTTATTTAATGTTAGCTAATATCAAAAGTACTAAAAGTAAAAATCAATGAAAATAAACTAAAAACATTAACTAAAACGGACATTTTTATAATTCATGCACAAAACTTATTCAGTTTATTAATTTTCTTCATTTCAGGACACTAGACGTCAATTTGAAGTTAACAAAACTTGAACCAAAACCACTAAACTTTAATTAAAAAAGAAAAATAAAATTAAAAATGGGCAACGTGTGCAGCTCCGGGCAAAAGAAGAAAAAGGACAAGGACAGCGGTTCCGAGAAATCAGATGAGTAAGTCGAAAAACCCCTCAAAAATCGCATAAAAACAAAAAAACTATATTTAAAACTCAATGCATAGTTCCCCACCTTATGAGGAGGCCAGTGGCGATAAGAAGGACACACTGCTTCCCAGCAGCACCAAGGCTAATGACATCAATGAGAAGCGAGCACCGCTGGCCGATGTGGAGGCGCTGCCGGACACAACCCAGCTGAGTGACACAAATGGCCAACAGCAGCAACAGCAGCAGCAGCAGCAGCAGTCACAACTAAATCAGACAACACAGTCCAAGTCCAATGCACTGGAGAAGGGTGAGCATTTAAAGAGAGCGAGAGTTCTTGAACTGAGATTAATCCATATTCCGTAACCATATTGCAGACTCCAACAGCACCACACCGCAGGGGGCGCAGGCGCCTAGCGATGTGTCAACTTCTAGTCCGGCACTGGGTAATCTGTGCATGCTGCAGGGCAAACCGCCGCCCGGCCGTAAGATTGAACGGGACAAGAAGATTGTCATCTATATACTGGCGGACAACAGCACCGAGTACAAGAAGCACAAGCGTGTCATCTACAGTCTGTACAAACATTTCAAGAGCAAGTGCCAAAGCAAGGGATTCGATTTCATCATTGCTGATGTGCATGACAGCGATACGTTGGCAAAGGATGCAACATCAGCGGCATCGGCGTTGCTGGAGCAAACGAATGGCAATGCCAAGAAGGATTTCTCTCGGCTGCAGGAGGTTAAGCGCTGGACGCAAACACCGCTCGAGGCACAGGGTGGCCACGAGGAGGCAGCCAATTGTCTGTGCGAGATAACGCGCCACGTTGCCTCCGCCTATATCATACCGGTGCTCTTCCTTGGCTCCACACTGGGCACACCCATGTTGCCGCTGACGATCGAGAGTCAGGACTTTACCTCGGTGCTGAGTGCGGCCAGTGATGCCGAGAAACTGTTGCTGGAGAAATGGTATACCATCGATAATTCGTATCAGCCGATGTGCCATCGTCTCTACACCCAGCAGATCGATCCGTATTCCACCCAGGTCAATGGGGAGTTAAATGAACTGCTTGCCGTGCTGTTGCGTTTATTCTCGGATGATGTCAAGGACTCGTATCTGACCACTGTTGTCGAGCAGGAGATTAACAATACGGTCCTCATGAGTCAGGAGCTGGCCAAACGTTGCATTTGGATACAGACCGGTGCGCATTACTCCCGGGCACCGGACAATGCCACCCAGCTGGAGCTGGAGGTGTTGCGTCGCATCACACGCATCTATGCCGAGCTCAAGAGTCAGCTGTGCGAGAAGAATCTGATTCGCATGTTGCCCACCATGAACATCCTGGACGATGAACTGTCCGCGGTGATTGAGAGTCTGCTGGACAAATCGCTGGCGGGCATCTTTGAGGAGCATCAGCAGAAGAGCATACCCAACAACACGCTGGGCGTGGATCGTGTGCTGCTCGAGGAGCTCCAACTGATTGGACACTATTCCAAGCTGCTCGCCCAAAACTCGGCCAATTTCGACATCATGAACGATGTGAAGCGCTATATTCGAGATGCCACCACTCAGCCACTGATTGTCTCTGGTGCAAGGGGGTGTGGCAAGAGTGTGCTCGTCTCCAAGATCATGGAGAACGTGCATCGATGGAAGCCAGAGGCTCAACTGGTACTCAGGTGAGTAGCGATTACTCAGACTTTTAGAGCAGAAACGAAATCGTCAATTCAACATTTCCATTATCATTATCATTATTTCCAATAAGTCCAATGAAATATATTTAAATATCATAAAATTATTATTTTAATTTAAATATAAGAAAGGAAATCAGAAATTCGAAATTTTCATTATAATTATCATCATTATCAATAATCATCATCATTTCCATTAATTTCACTAGAATATATTTAAATATTATGTAATTATTTTAATTTAAATATAATAGTAGAAATATTTAAATATTTTAAAGGTATTAATAATAATTAATATTTTGAGCTGTGGGACTTTAATTAAATATTTGGAATTGTTAAACTTAAATATTTTCTAGGTCCTGAGTGGGATTTTTATGTGTTGGGATCAGTTTACATATTAATAACTCCATTTTTTTATTATTTATATTTTACATGTCATATTAGTTTTTACATTTTAAAGATTAATTGTTGATTTTAATTGTAAACCAATTATTTTTAGTTTATTTAATTTTTTAATATTCTATACTTCTATTTAAATTGTATCCTTTGGATATGCCATATCTATTGTTATAAAAATTGTTTTGGTCAAATAAATGAAGTCTTACTCGTAATGCTTAAATATATAGTCTAAGAAATTTGTAAAGAGTAAAATATAGTTTTGCTAACTTTGTGAAATTAGAAATTTCTAATTTTGAAAGAAACTTCCAATTAAATATAATTATATCGTAATGAAAAGGATAAGTACTAATCCATAACAGAAGAGATGTAAACTTCTTTGAAGTAATCCTTTAAGAAAAATTCAAGAACAGAACATTTTAATCCAATTTATTTGATTAGAGAGAAAGTTAACCAGTTTAAAGTACTGCTAAAATATAAATAGAAAATTAATAGTAAAAATAAGTTCTAAAATGATAATTCCTAAATGAAATTTTTCGTTTTTATTTGTATAGATATGCCAATTTGAGCGCACGCTCCTCGGACTTGACATCGCTGCTGGGTTCCATTGCCAATCAGATGTCGGTGCTGGAAACAGGCCAACAGTGCCATGTGCTCCACGTAAGTAGCCTGATTATATGGATTGATGTACTACAAGTCTAACTTAAATCTCGTATAGACACTGGAAGCTTATGCTGGCGTCATACGGGAGATCTTGGGCAGGCAGCAGCGCTTCTTTGTGCTGATCATTGACGGATTGGATGAGCTGCAGCGGGATGCGGCACTGGATTGGCTGCCACTGCAGCTGGGCAGCTGCGGCAAGCTGATTTTGACAGTCAGCGAGATGGAGGATGAGGATGCCGCCAACGCCGGCGCTGACGGTGACGAATCCTTTGATATGCTAGCCGCGCTGGCGCAGCTGGGCATTCCACCACGCTGCTTCCTGCGGCTGCGCCAATTCACCGAACGCCAGTGGCACGATATACTCAGCTCCGGTGGCGGTGATTTCTATGCGGCCAATGGTGCCCTCAAGCTGCCCGACGATTGGAAATCGCTGCATGGCAAGACACCCTATCATGCCAAGTCGCTGTGGTGGCTGGCCTGGTTGGGGCATGTGGCACAGCCGATAAGCGAGATTGGTGACATCTCCAGCAAGATACTGCAGGTGCTGGAGAGTAAATTTGCGGCGGATCAAGTGGAACTGTTGCTACTCATCGTGCGGTTGTCGCCGTGGGGCATCCGTGAGAGCGATTGCCTGGGCGTATTTCAAAAGATCACACAACTGGAGGCGCAGGTCGTCTTCAAGATCTGGTCCAAGTTCTGCTGGCTGATGGGACCAATGCTTTTAGGTCTTAAGAATATTAGGATAGCGGACAGAAGCTTCGGACGCGCCGTCCTGGCGAGGTATGCGCAGAAGCAGTGGCTGGTACATGAAGCGCTGCGCGACTACTTCGACCGGCAGGACAGCGAGTTCAAGGGTAGCGCGACGGCCAAAACGTAAGTCCAAGCCCATCATTCCAGCTTCCATCCTAATCCTTGCCTCTATTTTTTTAGCTACAACTACCAGAAGTACTTAAAACTGCCTTATCATCATTTCTGTGCTGTTATCGAGGATAAGCCGGCGCCGCACAAAATCGACATACTCTTCAATTGCTTCTATTTTACGGATCTGCAGTGGATAGCGAACAAGGTGCATGCAACGGGACCGGAGCATCTAATGCACGACATCCTCCATGCCGAATGGTTGGCGGGCCTCAATGGATCCAATGGCTATGTGCATATCAATTTTCTAAAGCACTTCCTTGTGCGTTATCTGCACGAGCTGAGCTACGATGGCCAGCAATTCTATACGCTTATGAAGTACTATCTGAAGTCGCGCTTCAAGGACGCTTCAACGCTCAAGGATGATGAGAAGATACGATCGTGGTGGGAGCACACCAATGAACTGGAATTCGCCTTCCTCGAGATACTCAACGCCGATCTGGATGCCACCGACACTGACACTGCTACTAATGCTACTGATGACAATGGCAAACCATTGGTCCGAGGCTATGATGTGCTGATGAATCTGCCGCAGCCGGGCTGCTATGTGGCATCATTGTGCACGGAACGTGCGGAGATTTGCATCTGGGATGTGAAGAACTGTTGTCGCATCCGTGAACTCCAGGGCATACAGCAGCCGACGGCCATGTGTCCAGTGGGTAACTATGAGGCAGCTGTGCTCTGTCGTCGCGAAATACGTGTCATTAATCTGGACGAGGGCAAGTTCAAGGTGAGGCTCTCAACTAGACTACTAAAGGACATATCAATATTACCTATCGATTTATGGCACAGGTCACACTGAAGGGCGTAATGAACCAGAAGATGCCCTACTTTGGTCTGCACGATCAGAATCACTTGGTTTGTCTGTCGCGCAATCGCATGTATGTCAATCTCATGAATCTGGAGTCGGGCGATTGTGTGACCACCTTCAAGGCGGGCGAGGATCGTTTCCTCAACTCGCTGCTCGTCTCGGGCGATGGACGGTGAGTATACTGAATTTATTTAGGTTTACATTAGAGTATTACAGATTAAAGTAGCATATATCTTAGGGGTTTCCCTAGGTTAGTTTTGTTGACGATTGACAGACTGAAACAAAAACGATAATTCTGCTAACTGCGCTAGATTGATCAGAATAAATATATATATATATATATAGATAGAATATATGTAGATTGGTTAGAAACGTTGCTTAATCTCTGCCTGGCAAGTGCCGGAGAGGAGCACAAGAAGTGTTCAGGAGATTTCCCTTTGTGCAACAGAGATTACACAGTTCTCTCTTCTACTATGTTTCGTATTTATCTTGGGACAGGTTTGGCGTTAAATTTGCTGCTCTTTATAAGTAGATTACAGGTAGCCAGGCGTATACATAGACCTACCTTATCTGGGAGGAGGGGTAGAGTAGTCTATATCCTGCAGCTGATAAGGCACCCACATCAGGTTAATTAAAAGCTGCTTTGTCAACTCGTTTAGAGATTTGATATCTAATCGCTAATCGATTTGGTAGCAGCTTGGCTATTTATATACATATATTGACATTGCACGGCATCGTTGAATTTGGAGCTCTTTAGGCAAGTCAATCCCTCGATTTCAATCAGAAATAATAGCTTAATATCACTTCCGATTGATATATACGTCATTGCTTCGGAAGACTAAAATATATCTGTATATATTTAATTGCTCAGAGAAAACGCCTGCGTCTATTTGGCTGTTTAGATTTGAGCCATCTGTGAAGAAGATCGATTTCTTATTTCTAATTATTGGTCATCAATTTTGCAGCATTCTCGTTTGCGGCGATGAGACACAGAAGCCGTTCCCGTTGCTCGTCTGGCATTTATCGCAACGGAAGCTGCTCTACGATCTGCGAATTCCGCATCATGATTTCGTCACATCGCTATCGGCGATCACACACGAGGGCTCCTACGTGTGCGTGGTGGCCAAGGAGCTGAACGAGCCGAGTACGCCAAATTTCATTGTTGTCTACGATCTGCAGAGCGGCACTCTCTTCAAGAAATGGAAGCCCACCTGCAACACGGTTGCCCTGGCCATATCCCAATTGAATGCGTGCGTCATTGCCGGTCTGGAGGATGCCAAGATTATGATATGGGATCTAGTCACCGGCAATTGCAAATGCACACTCATTGGCCACAATGCACCAGTCACCTTCTTGAAGTTGGATCCGTTGGGCAAGGTGCTGATGTCGTATGACAAGGAAGGGCGCGACACAGCCATACGCATGTGGGAGTTGAGCACAGGTAAGCAGAAACCCACAAAAAATCCAAGTGGCATTTTCACTCAATTTCGTTTGTTTTTGCCAAATCAGCCAAATCGCTGGCCGTTTTCAAGCCACCGGCACAGATCAGCACCTGCGAGATACTGCCAAGTGGTGCGTTTGCTGTGCTCGCTCTCAAGGATCGCAATGATCTGTTGACGCTGGCGCTGAAGAACTATGCCGGCAACAGTGCCAACGCCTTGGAGGATGACTGCGGCACCTTGTACGGCAATCCCGACAACCAGCACAAAGTCTTCAACTTGAGTAATTAAATGGAATGAATCAATTAACTTTAGATATCATTATTCAAATTAAAACATACACTTATGATAAATGACAAAACCAAAAACCAAAATACCAAAAAAAAAACCCAATTATAATTCTGAATTATAGTATACTAAAAATATCACAAGAACAAAAGCAAGAACTTCTCATGCATAAATTCATTAGACGTATTATTCTTTAAAACACTTACCAGATGTACAAAATGCTAAACAAACACACAAAACAAAAAAACAATCTTTACAAATTAAAAATTCATTAAGTCATTTAGATTTATTGCTGTCTGTTTGTTGGATGTTGTCTATAATCGTTTAGGTGGTGGCAAATAGATATAGTAGATTCTTGGCAAACTGAACGATTTCGGTGCCGCCCAGCTTGGAGGTGCCATAAATGCGATCCACAAACGTGATGGGCACCTCGGCAATACTGAAATTGTGCTGGCGAGCACGGATAAGCATCTCCATTTGGAAGACATAGCCCTTGGACACACAGCTTGCGATGCACTGCTCCAGCACCTGTTTCTTGTACAGCCGAAATGACCCAGTCAAATCACTGGCATTGGGTCGCAACAGCACCTGGGTCAGATAGTTGGCACCGCGTGAGATGAGCTTGCGCTTGAAATCCCAGCCATAAACGCCACCATTGCCGGCATATCGTGTGCCCGAAACTATATCATAATCACCCTTCTGCTGCAGCTCAATGAACTCGGGTATGAACTTAGGCTATACGAAAATATATCAATCAAGTATATCAATCATTCAATCATTGGGCACGTCAGAAATCAATGCTCACATGATGACTCAAGTCGGCATCGATGATAATGATAAAGTCACCGGTGGCATGCTTAATGCCATGCACATAGGCGGTGCCCAGGCCCAGTTTGGCAGCGCGTGGCCGCAAAACGATTCGCTCCTCGCCATATATCCGCTGCAGATCCTTGGCCACGTCCAATGTGCCATCAGGACTGCCGTCATCGATGACAATCACCTCGTAATTGTAGCCACTAAAAAAAGAGCAAGTTTCAACTATCAATTGCACGAATAGCGTGACTAGTGACAAAACTCACCTGGCTTTCATGTATTTCACAATTAGCCAGATGATAATTGGCAAATTGTCCTTTTCATTGTATGTGGGCAGCAAAATGCTGTATTTATGGCTATTTGTTGGCATTTTGTTTTGCTTATTCCACTGAGAGTTGCATCGAACTGTTGGATCGAACAGCGAACCGGCAGACTAGCTCATTCAGTTCGCTCAATAATCGTTTGTGGGGTGTTGCCCAACACCAAATTTAAAACAGCTGTTTCTCGATATCGTCGACTTGTTCGATTGAACAGCGAACAAGTAGTCCAGTTCATTCAGCTCGCTCGATAATCGTTTGGGGGGATGTTGCCCAGCACCGTTTATCAAGCAGCTGTTACTCGATATCGATAACAATTGAATGCAATCGCTGCAACTGTGCAAACGCGTTTACGGCGTGGGCCGCTTATTAAATCGGGTTAGTTTTTTAGTTTGTGCATCAAGCATTTGAGGCTGCCAACGGCAACAAGAAATATAATTGTTGTGTACTCGTTAAGTTGTGTGGTAGTGTGCCTCCTCGCAATGGCCAAGAAAATACCATTTAATGTGGTATTTGCATCAGGTAAACAAACGCAGCCAAACCAGACGCAGACAGACGACCATTTATTACTTTACTTCTTTCGTTTTTGTTTAACGATATTTATTTGAATTTTTCTTTTTGTCTTAATTTTGTTTTTTAGTTACCGTTATCGCTGGTGTTTAGTTGAGCGCCGAGCAACGCGCGCTATTTGATGTGCACTTGAGAAATCGATAAGAATACGCATACGCCCAGTGCGACGCTAAATTAAACAACATTTGTACACACAAAGTAAACTTGAGTTGCGACCGACTGTAAATGCATGGCAATTAATTTAATCACTTCACTATATACATTAATATTACATAAATCTAGTCAATGGTTTTCCTGCATTATATTTACCTTAAGAAGATAATCATAAAAATTGTCTTTCTACCTGAATGTTTATCATTACCTCAAAATCTCTGCAGCATTCATCATTATTCTAAGGACAGATTGATGCTTTTTATAACTCTGGCGTCTGCACAAATATCCAATTAAATATTCAGACAACGAGTATTTATTTTGGCATCCAGCCAAGCGCAGCAAATTTACGGTTTAAATTACTTTTTCGTTCCGCTTTACAAAGTTTCTTCTGCATTTTTTTTATTGTACCCCTACTCGGTGACAGTCTATTGTAGCCTCTAAACCTCCACCATTTTTGAAACGATACCCTACTTTTTTTACGTGGAATTGCGTTTTTGTCGTCTGTATTTGAGTTTTGTTAGCAGCGAAGTGACGGGTCCAATAATGGTCAGCAAGTAGACCAATACGGTGGTCAACATCATGGCTGGAATGAATTCATTATCCACAAAGCGGGTAAAAAATCTCGAACTGTAGCCTAGAAAAATGGCGCTCATGCCCAGCGTAAAGGTGAGGATCCCATAGAAATTGTGACGATAGCGCAGCTCCGAGGGCGGCATCACCTTCACCACCAAGTTGGGTTGGAAAAAGTTCACCAAGCCACCAACAACGCTAGCAGCACAGCCAAAAGCAGCAGCCACACCTGCAAGTCAAAACAAATTATTATTGTTATGACATTGCCCAGTGAAGCGTATAATTTATGCGCACACGCACCAAATCTCCCATGCCAGGTGTCCAGGTGTACGTCCTTCTGCGAGAACTTGCCCAAGGCACCCAGCAACACCATCGAGCCGCCGACCAACTGCAGCACGCCATGGTAACGGGATTTGTTCTTGTGCGATATCCAACGTGTCAACGGATTCAGTTTGTAGTGCGACATCAATGCCTGGGCAATTAGCACATGATACTGTAAATCAAAAAAAGCAACAAAAAATAAAATATAGGTGTAAAGGTCAGCAATGATAACAACAAATTCCATATTTAACAGCGTGATATGATAACGATGACAACGGTCTTTATTTGAACTCTACTAGTAATTTGTGTTAGCAGTTTTTAAAGGTTTTTTTTTTAATAGATTAAGGTCAGCACAGCAACGATAACAAGTTAACAGTGCGATGATGTGGTTTTCTTTAATTTGTTTTTCAAATAGTTTTAAAGAGTGCTTAAATGGAACTCTGGGAAATTGAAATTGAAGCACAAACGAAAAGTGTAATTTGAATCAATAATTTGTGTATTTAGGTACATTATTGCATTATAATTTTCACATCAAAGATAACAACAAATTCGTTATTTAACATTGCGATATGATAACGATGATGTGGTCTTTCTTAATCAGCTTTAACGAGTGCTTAAATGGAAGTCTAGGAAACTTAAAATTTCAGCTAGCAGAAATGGAAAGTTTAATTTGAATCAATATTTATATATTGATTTTAAATGGTGACATATTTAATTATCACAGTTTATTCGTTATTTCACAATGAGATATGATAACGATGATGTGGTTATTATTTTTTAACTGGCTTTTAACTTTGTTAAACTTCAAATTTGAACTAGCAACAATAATTATAATCATAATTAGAAAATTTAATGAATGACAGACTTCATTATTTACGTGAATTGTTTGCTTATTCATTAATATTCGAATAATTTTGTGTACATATATCAATGAGAGTTATTTGCAAAGTGTACATTTGTACCTACGCACATACATGCATACAATTACGTGCATATACAAACATACACTGACACACAGATATGAATTGAGTTATTCGTTACTTACACCAATGCCCGTCATAAACATATGCATCGCCGTATCCTGAAAGTCCAAGCTACGAGCGAGCACAAAGAAGAATGCGGCTACCAAAAAGATCAGTATATGATTTATGCTGTTCAATATGCTCTGGATTTGCAGCCAGGCCGATGGCGGTGAAGCTGTTGAGCTCTTATCTTGCGGCATCTTTAGCAAGCTATGTGCTATGTGACTAATTCAACAAATAATTAGAATTTAACCGTGCTTCGTTGCGCTACAGTTACAAATTTCGACTAAACTTGTTTTGCGTCGGTAGCCTATTTAATATACAAAGGGAGAGAGAGAGAGAGAGAGCGGCCACGTAATCGTTATTTCTCTAATTCTAATTCGTCTCTGTTTTGTTTTTGTTACTGCTTCATTGAACATCTGATGCCGCACTTGATTTTTGTTTATGTGTTGAGCACACCGCTTACCAACACTGTTTGCAATCAGCCGGCAACTGGTTAATTTTTGTTATTTTGTAATTTTGCAGATGAAGACGCCAGCTTCCCGGCCAGCGAGCTAAATACACATGGACCAACGGTGCATGGCTGGCGCAGTGCTGTGGATAGTGGATTGGGCACACATGACATAATCTTGCGTTTCCAACAACCGGCTCGTATCTATCGCATCCAACTCCTGGCCCACCAGTATCTGATACGTAAGTTTCGCTCTTTTCCAATGAATATCAGCTCATTCATCATTCGTTTGCAGCCGAGAAAGTGGAGCTCTGGCTGCACTATTCGCCCAAGTCCATGCCCAGCACACCGTCCTCGCAGTACTTTGATTTTCTTGGCTTTGTCGCGCTCGCCGATAATGCAAACACCAATCACAAATCCCGTGAACTGCAGAGCGTTACGGTGAATCCCCGGCGTGGCACACATCTCAAGCTGCGTCTGATAGGCGCCCATTGTAATGAGCACAGCAAGGGCAGCGAACAGATTTCACTGATGGCCGTGAATGTGCTCGGGGAGGAACTGGAACCGGCGGCCCTCAACAATGGCGAGGAGCAACTGGCAACGGGCAGCGAGATTACACCGCCAATTGATACGGCGACCGGTGAACTGGCACTCGCCTCCATATGTGATGATCTCCTCTTCTCCATGTATGTCGAGGAGTCGATTGTGCAGCACATTCGTGAGCTGGAGCAGCGCAAGCTGCTGGCTGTGAGCTCGGAACGCTTTGAGTATGCCCGCAAGCTGAAGCTTTGCATGACGGCACTGCGAACGGCGGGCGAGCGTCTGGGTCGATATGCCCTAGCCAAGCGACAGGCTGTCCAACAGGAGGATTTCAGTGCAGCCCGCTTGCGCAAGGAGCAGATCGAAATGTATCGCACGTGTGTGCTGAAGCAGCTACAGGTGCAGCAGCTGCTCGAGGCGGAGGGTCCGCTCAGCCAGAACGATCAGAGCTGTGAGATCTATGCCGGTGGCAAACCTAATCTGCCCCTCGCACCCAGTCTACAGGATGTGGCTCATGCTCTCGCCGAGGCGGTCGACAACAGTCCAAAGCGTACTCCGGTGGACAAGTTACCCATGGAGACAGTTGGCAATGACGCGGTCGCTGGCGTTGTCGCCTCAACTGCTGCACTGCATTTGCATGCCAAGTCACACGATGAGTTGCCACAATCTCCGCGTCTGCCGATGGCATCGCGTCACAGTTCGCCCATGTCCAGTCGTCAGGGATCGCTGAGGCGACGCAACAAGAGCGCGCCACGCAACTCCTACGAGGATTACGAGGAGCGAGCGATTCCCACGCTAAGGCAGTAAGTTTTGTCAATATGCATAGTGGAATAGAGATGGGCTCGTGTCTGATTGAAGCACGAAAAAGTTGACTCAAAACATTATTTTCTTTACTATATTCTATATTTATATTTATTAGTCGTTTAATAGTTTTTTCTTTTTCAATACATTTTGTTGCATTCTAATTTAAGGCCTGCTTAGAAGTAAGCAAAATGTCTGTGACGGAATTGGAATATATTTTGTTTGTGGAACCTAAAAATATAAATGTCTGCCGAGAGTCTAAAGATTAATTGATTTTTTTTACGGCTGTATAATTAGACTTTTTCATTAAATAATTTTTTAAAAATACTTTTTTCTTTGATAATTTACTACTACTACTATGACGCAGATAATTGTCGTTTAGAATAAATCAAATTTCATTATCCCGATAGCGTCTCGAACAGCTGTTCACAGAATCCACAAAGGTCAACAGTGAGTTAACATTGTGGATTTTAGTTTTGCGGTCGTCAGAATTCCGCAGCGAAATATTTCGCAACCTGTTTGACACAGTTATTTTGATATAGAGTTTTTCATTATCGAGAGTGTTTTTTGATTCATAAATTGGACTTAAAGTTACAAAAATAAGACAAATTTCGCGACTAGTTTTACGCTATTTTTATGATGTGTTAATTATAGTTACTTATTTATTTTGTAAACAGGATTTTATTGTACATAATTGTTTTTAATTTAATTAGTCGTTTAAATGATTTTGGTTTTTTATTTTCATTTATGTATTTAAAATTCTAAGTTATTTTTAATACACACATTTCGTGCTAAGCCTTTTGAATTCGTGACACGACACGCGCCCATCTCTAAGTGCAATCAAATGTGTAGCTACGATGTTGTCGTCGAATAGTACTAACATACATTGAGCATGATGCCGCATGATGGATATGACAGCGATAAATGACACGATAACACAACATAAAATATAATCGATTGTTTTTTCTTAAAACCCAAAACACTAACCGTTAATTTGTCGTCGTCGTTGTATTTTTGATGCATACATTTTATATTTCATTTCATTTCTCTCTATATACGGCGTATGTAAACGTTGTCCGTTGTTCCGTTCAAAAACAAAAACTGTATTAGCTCAAATACTAATGAATTTTTAAGGGAGTGCCAGGGCAATGCACTGCTCGAAGCGGACCCAAATCGCAGCCGCTCGCGTCTCAATGATCGCGAGCGTCGCCAGGCAGCGCTGCCCATCCTGGTCTTTGGCAGTGAGATGGTAAGCTGCGCTCCAACTCCCACTTTCACTCCTTGAAATCTAAATTAATTATCTTACGCTCCCTCTCCCTGTTCAGGTTGAGCAATTCTACTCGCGTCAATTTCAGGATCGCGAGGATGGCCTCATGCGTCTGCGCAACTTTCTCAAGGAGCAGGACGGCCTTGCGGAGCTGCCCAGCAATGAGCATGCGGCCAGTCCCAATAAGGTGGCACGCAGCGCCGCCTTGCTGCTGCATCGTGCTGTACGCGATGCCGTCTACTCGGTGTTTAGTCAGGCGACGGAGGCGGTGCGTGTCCTGTTCCTTGAATATGTGCCGGGCCGTGTGTCGCCCAGCGAGGTGGCCCGTTGTGTGGATCGTCTGTTGCCCGAACTGTTGGCCAAATCGGGTGATCCATCGGCCCGGCTGCATACGCTCGCCCAGCACACCATACTCAGCATTGCCGCCTGTCCGCAGGTCGCAGAACAGCATCTCGTCGCGCCGGCACTCTCGCGCAGCGTCGGCTCCGGCACCCATCAACGGCTGGCGATGAGTCGTCTGCAGATGCTGGAGCAGCTGGTGCACACGCAGGGCATTAGCACCGATAAGCACAGTGGGCTGACGTGTCGAGCACTGTCCGATTGCGGCTGCTCGGGCATCCATCATCCGGCGGAACCGGTGCGCAAGGTGGCCGAACGCATTTTGGTGCTGGTCTACAAGGTGAATCCGCGTCTGGTGCGCAAACAGTTGCCACCGGATGATGATATTACGCGCCGCAATCTGCTCTATCGTCAGTTGTTCACGGAGTTCGATAAGCTCGATTTGGAGCGCAAACAGGAACTGCTGGAGGTCAACAAATATACGGATGGCGCCGCACACAGTTCCTGCAGCAATGGCACCGATTTTCTACAGCCCACAACGAGCAGCAGCAGCAGCAAAAGTGGCACTGCCGGCGACAATGGATTCGTCAGCTGCAATGGCAAACAGCAGTACAATGAGCAACTGAAGCGTTCCATGCTCTCCGCCTCAAATTCGCGCAAAGGATCCGCCTCCAACTCGGAGTCAACGGAGGAGACAACGCCCAAAATGTATGTCAGACGCTTAACTCAGTCATTTGCCCATTCGTAATTCCATTTATTCTGATAGCAATTGTCCGTTTTGTGGCTGGTGTTGTGCTGGCGGGGATGCCAGCCAATTGGATCGGCATTATTGGAAAACGTGCCCGTTTCTCACCAAGTGCCCACAATGCAGCCAGGTGCTCGAAGTAGCCGCCCTCAACTATCATTTAACGAGTAAGACTTTCATTTATATTCATATGCATGTGAATTATTACAATTTGCGTTGATTTCTCTAGCGGAATGCGAGGCAAAGGATAGCTATGTGATGTGCGCCCGCTGCACGGAGTCAGTGCACAAGCAGCTCTACGAACTCCATCAAATGGAAGACTTTTGTCGTGGTATGCCCAATAACTCTCTCCTATAATAAAGCACAATTTATTTATTCAATTCTCTCAGAACTCAAAACGGGCGCCGCTCGTTGTCCGCTGTGCCATGATGATGTGCATCTGCCCTTGGATGGTGGCTGGAAAATGCATCTGTTGGCCGCTGGCGGCTGTCCAGGCAATATACGTAAACGCAACTTGAAGAAATAATAAAACGAATACAATACAAAATTACGTAGTTGAAAGCTGCCTAGAGTCATCAAATAATCATCAACTATATATGCTATTTGCTAGCATAATTTAAATGAATTTTTGTTATATTCCTCCTTTGTTACGCGACTTGGTTAATGCCAGCATTATTTACGAATTCTATTTTGTTACACTTTATACGAGTATATAAGTTTTTTTGTACGCAATGTGATTTGTTAACTATACACATAACACGAATTTCCAAACGTCCTACAATAATAATAATAAAGCCCATCAAGAATTTCAATTAAACCGCCAAACTATTGGATACAATACATAATTCCTTCGTGTTTTTCAGCACTGTTAGCTGTGGCGCATTTCAGTCGAGATGGCAGCCCTGTTGCAAATAAGTGTTAACATTGGTCGAGACACTTAATTGGGCTTTAACACGCAAAAGCCATTAATTAACTCGTGAATTTTATGCAGCTAAAATTAAATTAATGTATTAAAAAAAACCAACCCAAGGATACAATCGTTAAAGCAAAACAGAAAAAGGTGAATGTGTGTTGCAAAACAACCCCCAATTGCAGCCCAGCTGAGTGTGTCCATGTGTAAGTGTGCGTGTGTTGTGTGTGTCTGTTTGGCTGAATCGAGAAAAAAAACAGCCGGCAAAGTTAGTTTTGCATTGGAAAATAACAGCAAACTGTGCACGCTTCAAAGTTGTTGTCAATTAATACGTGTTGTTCGCAAAAGTGGCCAACTCACAACAACATAAAAGTAATTAACTAGCACTGGCAATTAACGTAAAGGCCGCTATCAATTGTCAATTGAGCAACAAGAAGTCGACTGTTATTTTCCCCCTCACTCCACACTTGTAATAAATTATATTTCATATACTAAGAATAAAGGAAGCACGTGCGTTAAACACGCCACATCAAAGAAGAAAAGATGAAAATGCAACGTGTACGAGAATTGCTGGACTACAAATACCTGAGAAGGGAGCAAATCAATGGCTTTGACAATTACAAGGTAAGCGAAACGTTTGTTGTGCATATTAAAAAGTGTTGTTCATAAATAAAACACAAAACAATCGTTCTCTCTCTTTTACTCTGTGTCTCTCTCTCTCTCTATCTTACACACATGCAGTATAGTGCGATAGACACCTCGCCTCTTAGCCAATATGTAATGCATCCATTTTGGAATTGGCTGGTTAAGGTGAGTGTTTTGTTGTTGTTGTTCGAAAATCAATAATAATAAATAATTTGAAATTGATAAATGCACTTTAGTTCTTCCCGCGCTGGTTTGCGCCCAATCTGATGACCTTCCTTGGCTTCCTGTTTAGTGTGATGAATCTAGTGTTTCTCTCCTATTACGATTGGAATTTCAAGGCCAGTTCGGGTGAGGTGGGCACAACACCTATACCCAAATGGGTTTGGCTCAGCTGTGCATTTAATATATTCATTGCGTATACCCTGGATGGGATCGATGGGAAGCAGGCGCGTCGTATTGGGCTATCGGGGCCATTGGGCGAACTGTTCGATCATGGTTTGGACTCGTACACGGCAATGCTGATACCCACGTGTCTGTACAGCATCTTCGGGCGGAGCAATGTGTATTCGGTGCGTCCGATGCGCATGTATTATGTCTGCATGACGGTCTATTTCAATTTCTTCGTATCGCACTGGGAGAAATACAATACGGGCGTATTGTATTTACCCTGGGGCTATGATCTCAGCATGTGGGGCAGCACTGCCATGTACTTGGTCACCTGGTGGATGGGCTTCGAAAGTTGGAAATTTGAATTGCCGCTGGGCAGCTGGGGTTCGCTGCCCCTGGGCAATGTGATGGAGGCGGTGCTGCATATCAGTGCCATGGCCAATCTGCCCCTGGTTGTTATCAATGTCTACAAGTAAGTCGCTCCAAAATATTCTCCACACCCAACATACTAATTATACTTATTTTGATGATTACAGTTCGTATGCTCAGCGCACGGGGCGTTTGTTATCATTTACGGAGGCGATACGGCCGATGTGGCCCTTTGTGGCATACTTTGTGCTGCTGCTCACCTGGCCCCTGCTCTCGCCCAATGACATCATGGAAAGGGATCCGCGCGCCATGTTCATGTTAAGCGGCACCATCTTCTCCAATGTCAGCGTAAGTTTCTCAACGCCAAAAAATCAGGGGAACTTTTCTATTTAATTCTTGCAATTTATTCTCGATTTGCCATTGAGCTATCATTATCATTATTATCATTACAATCTCAATTTACCTTACCCACCTTCCTGTAGTACAATTCAATTTGCTATCGGCTCATGACTCACTCTAGATATGAAGTGTCAAGTTTTATTAGTCACTTAAGAGAGCAATTATATGTATGCGTATTGTTTGGCTAATAAACAACATATTTCAAAGCGGCAGGCCTAACAGATAACGCGTGTATAAGAAGTGTCGTATACTAATATTAGAAATGTGCCAAAAAAATAGATAGCGTTCTCAGAAATCCGCTTTGCTTGGGGCAAGGTCGATGCCGATAATATATAATCACACGTTGGTCTGTGTTTTAAACTAAATTTGAAGACGGAAAGCTTTTCAACGCAATATTCTTTTGTTATAATTATATTTCATTTGGCCAGCTAAACAATTTAAACCAAAATGAATTTAGGTTCTGATTTTGATTATGGTGCGAAGAGTATACAAAATGTAAATAATTCGGTATTTTTTCCAATATTTTTTTTTAAGTTCCGATACGATCTGTTCGATTAATATTTGATTTTATTTTACAAATTTATGACCTAGCAATAAGTACTAAGCAGATGCATCTTAACGAGTATGAAACTAGTCCTTCTACTCGAAATATCAATTCGTTTATTTTGGTTTTTCATAAATGTTGAATTCGGTTTCTAATTCCGATTCTGACTTTCAATCGGTTAACGTGCATTTTCGATTCCAATTCCGGCATGACCCACTGATTTATACTCCTGCAAATTTCAAAACAAAATTCAAATAAACTCGACAAAGGCTTTGCATTTCATGGCAATCGACAGACAAGAAAGCTATGAAAGTATTTTTCTGCCCATCATTTCGAAGTCTCATTCGATTTATTCGTTTCGACAGACACTTCAAAAGTAGAAAACACATTTCCAAAAGTGCAAAAACCAAACACATTCTTCAATAATGCCACCATTTTGCTGTGGCGGAAGACGTTGTGCCGCCGATATACGCCGTAGACAGGAGGTCGATGGTGGATTGGAAGATGAGCAAACGGGAACAACTGCATCCTCACCAATAACAGTGTCGAGTGCCGAGTATCCGCTGACACTCAAGTTCTATGCCCGACACGATTGGCCGTATTTTAATTGCACGGATGAGGATGTACGTCGTATGCGTGAAGTGCTCGATAAGAAGGGAGCAGCTGAGGATGCCACCACAGAAGGGGATGCGCCCAAGAGATATGTGCCCAAGCATGCCACAGCGCAGCCAATGACTGAGAATCAAATCTATGGCTGGTATCAGCATCGGGCCTATCGCTATTTGAAAAAGGATCGCGGCATCTTCGTCTTTCCACGTGAAGGTGATCCACTGATTAAAGTAATTCAAGCCTCCAAGTGGATAGGTCGTTAAATGACTAGGAGCAGTTTGTGGCAAGTTATCTGAATCACCGGAGGAAACCTGCTCAAAATAATAGTCATGCAACAATTGCTCTGAATTAAATTACTAGATTTTTCAACTTAACTCAAATTCCTAGAAATACTAACAACAATTTTCTGAGTTCGTTTCAAAAAATTTAATCGAAATCATTGTCTAGAAAATATTACACAATAAAAGAAGCAATTTAACAATAAAGAATAAGGAAATTTTTAACTGCTATAAGCAAAAGCGATTTTACTTATATTGTATTAAAAAAATATTGCTTATTCTTATTACTTAGTTAAAAATGAATTAAATATTTTTATATATTCGTATTTTTAATGTCGACCAATATCAGGCAAGATAAAAAAATAACACAAAGTACAAAACAAATTATAATAAAATTAATATACAAATTTAATTTATATATTATATATGAATCTTAAGTGGTGTGAGAATCATTTATATATATATAATCATTTATACATAATATAGCCAGCATTTGAAACTAATTTAATAACGTTTGCATTACTTGCAGTGCCGATTGATCGTCTCCCAAATGTCGGTGACACGTTGCGAGGCCTGGCACTGGCAGACGCCCATGTTTGCGTTGTCGATTCTGGCCAGCTTCTGGCTGCCGGTGCTGGAGCGTCCAGTGGTCTACATGCTGCTGATTGTGACGACGCTGACGCACTGGCATTATGGCGCCAGCGTGGTGAATCAGATGTGTGAACACTTCAACCGTGTCTGCTTCACCGTCCACAAGCGGATGCCGACACTGGACATTAAAAGCCCGGCGAACCAGCAGGAACGCAAGGAGGAGCCGCAAACATCACGCAAACTGGATTAGGCAATTTTTGTTTCTCTTAGTTTGTTTTGTTCATCTTTGGGGTTTGTCGTTTGTCAGATATTAGTTTGCTTAAAGGCTAGCGCTTCATTTCAAACAAATCGCTCAGGTAGCAAGGATCATCATCCTTAAGGCAACACACACACACACACACATACAAGCAAACTATCCGAAGAGTATTTTTACATATTTAAATTAGTTGTAGCTATAATTTTTGAAAACAAAACTTTGCAAATTGTTTGGGTATTTAATCTGAATTATTCGAATGTTTGTTTCCATGACAATTTTGGACCTCTCTCTATATATATATATCATCCAGTGAAATATATAAATCATTGACTTCATTTCACTTTAAAATCTTTCCTTCCATTTTAGATCATACACACATTTTTTAAAGACTTGATTTAGCCCAAAAAAAAAGAAAAAGACGCTCGCTTCCTCTACTCTATTATATAATCAATTTAGTTATAGTCCGTATTCAATGCCAGTGTTTTTAGTGTTCATGTGTCGTAATTTTTCAATGATGCTAGATATATATGTATTTATGTATATATATATATATATATATGTATGATAATAGCATACTTTAGATGTGCTTAATTTATTTGTATTATTTTTAAAATGTTCTATTTTAGAAAAAGAAGAAAAAAACTCAAAATGAAAAGAAACTTCAATGGTGACACGTGTTTAACTAAGATAACCGCCAAGACCTCTTATTATTTAAACGCATACTGTGTAATTATTATTTACAAAACAACTTAATGCAACACATAAATGTTTACTTTACTACTTATTGTTATATGCTTAGTTATTGTACATGGATAACTGTGAATGTCGCTTCCCCCTCCATCCCTCAAGTTGTGCAAAAAAAGACAACAACATCAACAGCAAAAGACAACAATTTTGAATAATAAATTATATTTTCAGAAATGCAAATTACAATCGGAGCTAACCGTTTTTTTAAAATAACTTTTTAATGAGTCCGCTGCCCAAAACGTGTTTCTTATCACAATTACGGATTCGGACCGAAACATTTTAATGAAGTTGAAATTTATTAATTCCCTTTCTTAATTTTAAATTTGTAATTTAAATTGAAATTTGTAGTTTTTCGAATTAAAATTTATTAATTCGTTTTCAATGTTTGTTACTTAAATTTGGATTTTTTATTTTATAAGCTCGTTAACTAAATTTTAATTTAAAAATAAAAAAATACTCCATAAATTCATTAATTTTCTGCTAGAATTCAAAGATTTTTGAAGACAAAATTATATTTATTAAAATTGATTAATTCCTTTTTTTAATGTTAAATATTTAAGTTTGTATTTGATTGATTATTTCTTTTTTGTAACTTAAATTTTAACTTTTTGAACTAGTTTTCTACATTTTATTTTCAAAATAAAAAATACGCCATAAATTCAATAATTAGCAACTAGATTGAAAGCCTTCCCAAAATGATTATCAGCCGATCTTATTGATAATACCCGTTTGCTTGCTGCGCCCAATTCGATTAGATTATATATTTGGAGTAAGGTTAGATTAAAAATGCACATATAAATGACACCGGATATCTAATAGGGATCACACGACAGTCATCAGGGTTTGCACAGCTGTCAACAAATGCAATCATCGATCAATCTGAATACGTGCTCCATCGATTAGCTTGTGTCTACGCAATAAAATGCTTCCTCATTGCCTAATTGGTGTGAAAATCTAATTCACGTTCCACTGTGCGCAGCGAGAACCCAAAAGTTGCGCAGCAATATTATTTTTTTTCTATAATAACAGTTAAGCAGTAGCGCGGGTGGCAGCGACGTCGACGTAGGCAAGCCACGCAACCGAAATGGGCACAGCAAACGAATAAATAAAAGCAACACAAAGGACAGCAACAACAACAACAACGGCCAAAAACCAGAATGAGAATCAAAAGAAAGCAACAAAGCAGCGACGCAGCAGAATATGAAAGTTGCGCATGCGCTGGCGTCGACGTCAATTTTAAGGCTGGCGTTGCTCACCTCAAATCAGTTGCAAGCGAGAAGCGCGTGCGTTAAGAACATAGAACTAAATCGAGCGGTTGTTGTTGGTACTTTTTTTTGGAAAATGCTTACGCAGACTTTCACGCTGCCGACGCTATTGCTGCTGCTGCTGCTGCAATTGGCGTCAGCGTCAAAGCCAGCGCCCCAAACGGAAGCGATGCACGGCTTCAGTCAAAGTTCGAGTTCGATTTCGAATTCGAATTTGAATTCGATTGCTAATGCGAATTTGAATTCGTTTGCGAATGGGAATTCAAATTCGATTGCGAATGGGCATTCGAACTCGATTGCGAATGGGAATTCGAACTCGATTGCGAATAATGAGGCAACAGAAGCTGTTACAGTGGCTACAGTGAAGCCAGAAATGCAGGATGTAGTGCGTCGCCGCGTGATTACCTACGATCAACGGCAGGAGGGACAATACAATATACGCGCCGATCTCGATAACTTTATGATTGTGTTAATACCATCTGGTGTGAAGGAGGGCTACAGTCTACTCGAAATGCTGGCCACATCCACGTTGCATGGCGCTGACAAAACTAGAAGCGGTAGCGGCGGCAGCAGCAGCCGCAGCAGGACCAGCAACAAGCGTCAACATGCCCAGGCCGCGGCACTGAAATCCTTCTATGAGCACCAGCAACTGCAACAGCAACAACAACTCCAGCATCAGCCAATCTCTCCATCGGCTCTGCCGGATTTCATTGAGGGACGCACCCCCTACCATGTGGACATCTCGTCGGCCAACGAGGAGTTGCAGTTGCAGCCACGTTTGCAGCGGCAGCAGGTGGATGTGTTGCCGCCACAACTGGTTCCCATGCCGCAGTTGATCAGACCGTATCATCTGGAGGCGGAACCGGAACTAATACAGGCACTGCCACCAGCATCCGGTGGGGTGAACAATAGTGGAAGCAGCTCCTCCTCCTCCTCCTCCGCCAATCCGGCTGCTGCCGCGCAATATTATCGCAATTCGCGATCGCTGCTGGGCAACAGTTTCGTAGATAATAATCAACTAGCTGGCAGCGATTCCTTGGGTTCCACATCCACTTCCAATGCCCGATCGATCAGTGTGCCCCTGTATCGGAGTGATGCAGTGCAGCACAGCAATGTTCTCTATCCGCCGATCGATGTGCCCGGCTATATTGTAAAGGAGGCAGAGTCGCGCAACTGGCATCTGGATGAGGAGCCGACACCGATCCTAATGCCCCGAGCCGATCAGCTGGATGCGGAAGTCCTCAGCTTTGAGCTGCTCGGCGATGCTTTGGCCGAATCGAAGACTCTGCTCCGGGATGGATTGGCCCGCTGTGCGCCCGGGCAGCGACGAGATAGCTATGGCGCCTGTCGCCAGATCGCGGGCTACTGAGACTGAGCATCATTTTTGAATCCATTCGATTTTAGGCTACTTCATCATAACAAATACTACTCTTTTTAATCGCAATGCATTTCGATTTAAGATTTACACAATAAAAATCTACATATAACTTTTGATTAATTCAAATTGGGCCGACAAAGCATTTGCATATTAATGGGAAATTGAACAGACCAATCGGAGGGGAATTTGTTGATGGGCAAGCGGAAGCCAGAGCGAAAGAGAGAGAGAGAGAGGGAGGGAGAGGAATTACATTTGAAGGATAAGCACAGGCGAGATCAAGTGGGCGAAAAATATAGGAAAGAAAACAGTTGCAAATGCTTTGACTAAGGTTGGAGTAAGAGAGAGAGAGAAAGAGAGAGACAGAGAGAGAGAGAGAGAGAGAGAGAGAGAGAGAGAGAGAGCTAAATGTATGTGTTTTTGTATAATGGATTTGATGCGCTGAAGGACAGGTCAAGTATACAGGGAAATAGCGGGAGAGAGAAGCAGCTAAATCTGTGATGATGCGCTGAAGGATAAATCAAGTCTAAATTAATGGGGGGGCGGGTGTAAGGGGGAAGAAAATAACATTTACAATTGCTTTGACTAAGGCCAGTCACCATTAAATTTGCTACGTTGCAATTTTCAATTGCAAACCAGTTTTTTTTAATCACTACACGATAAAAGATAGAGGGAAAAAAAATATTGTGGTTTGGAAATGGAATTTAAAGTTTCTGATAGTAGCAGCACCATCTTCCTGTGGGAATAGGCGCATTCCTCTTAGCTGATCGCTGGCCTTGGTCATTGACCCTGGCCACCAATTGCTGAACAACTGAAAAACTCAACACACAACTCACAAAACAAACGGCGAGACGCCGTTAATACTTACAATAAACAATAACAATAATAACAGCAGCAGTAACAACAACAACAACATGCCAAGTTCGGAGCGTATTACGAGCCCAGTAATTAGAACGTCTCCAACAATGACACGTATTTTTTCTCAGTTTTTTTCTCCAACTAAATTTTGGGTTAATGGGCTAAGCAAGTTTGCACATATAATTAAGCATCAATTCAAGTGCGACTTACTCGACACATTTCTTGAATAGTTTCCATAATTCTGCCAGGGAAGCATTGGAGCTTATCTTTAGGGTGGACCTAAGAAATTATTGCATGTGGTGATGATATATTATAATTTGAATATAGTAATCAGATTCAATTATGAAGGTACATATAACATTTTGATGTTTATCTATCGCTTATCTTTATCGTAAATCTTTAAAATATTTCAACCGGTATATTTCTAGCGAACACGCTTGAATAATTACCATAGTTCTGACAGGGAAGCATTACAATTGCGCTTTGCGATGGACCTAAATAAGGTACGCTTTTAATTAGGCCTTAAAAGCCGTAAAAATGTATTAGTGATTCTACATATATTAGAATCCTAAGACAATATTATCAGGTCCAATTTTTTATCTATCGCTTATCTTATGTTTAGGTTCCTTTTTTTAATTTTTCCTTACTCTTAACTATATTTTAAATATTAAAAAAAAAACTTTTTCTAATTGAAAAATGTAGTTTTTTGTGTTACATGTAAAATATAAATATTTGTCTAACTCTTATCAATCATATCTGAAATATTATTAAAAATTTTTGCAGTTGTATCAAAATTATCTTTACTTTATATATATATTTTTTTTTATATATATAATGGTATCATGGACGAACTCAAGATAGGCTTAGTTTCAGTTGATTTGCATTGCTTCATTACAGGTTGCTCTCAGATGACTTTTGATGCGTATCACAATGCGGAAGACTTTTGGCCATTGAACTGCACTCTGCTATATGCATATCTGTTCCATTCTATTCACATAAATCGGGTTAAAATGAGTATATATACATATATCTATTTTTTTATATATATTTTGGTATCATGGACGAACTCAAGATGAGCTCAGTTGCAGACCGCATAGTGGATGTGCATTGCTTCATTACAGGTTGTGGTCAATGGCAGCTCTCAGATGAATCTTGATGCGCATCACAATGCGGAAGTCTTTCGGCCATTGAACTGCACTCTGCTGTATCTATATCTATTCCATTCTATTCACATAAATCGGGTTTTGTTTTTTGTTTCATCTTGGCTGATGGGGAAAGGCTCATCTAGTGGTGTTCTGTTGCCCAGAATGGCAGCGGGTTCATTCGTTGCCCGCTGTCCGACGGCAACGGTCGGGTCCTGTTGAACGCCAATAAGAAGCGAAAAAAACGAAAATAGAAAAAACTCGTAGAACACGAAACGAAGAATGTGCAAATTCACGAATCATTTGTTCGTCTTGCTGCTGTTGCATGTTGTTGGCCAGGCAGTGCCGAAGCCGTTGAATACGCGCAGCCTTGCCACCGATTTTGTTGGGAAGCTCTACGATGACGACTATGACGATGATGGCTATCAGGTGGATGAGCGGTACTACGATCAGCGGCAACAGGGTAACCAGAATTGGAAGGTGTCACTCGACGACTTCGTCATCAGTTTGCCCAACAGTGAGGGTTCGTCATGGATGGAAATACTTGGCGCGGAATATTTAGGTAAGCACGCAAAATCAACATTTAAAACAATTACAATATATAGATACGACTATTACCTTTTAGATTATGCACTGGCAGTTAAGTCAACGACTCGAAAGCCAGCCAGAAGCTTTCAAATGTTGACTGAAAATAATGCATCGCAAAATAATGTAACAGAAAATAATGCAACGGATGCGGCAACGGCACACGTTATAAGTATACCAGCACCCAAAAAGGATATCGAGAGCCGACAACAGGACAATGATGAACTGCTCAATTCACCTCGGTATATATATATATCTATATAAATTATAGCTAAAGCATCAGTCAAATATATAATAATTACTTTTATTTTTGCAGCAATAAATTGCATATGTTCCAGCTGCTGCAAAAATTGCGACGCACGTACAATTGACAGCATATTTAATTTGAGATATAATTCATTTCACGCATACATTTAACTTGTAATTTTTCATGGCAAATAAATTTTTGAAAAATAGCGCCAACTTAATTGAATTTTTGTGGCTACCAGGGCTGACACACGATAATTGTCAAGCAGACCGTCATTTACCAACACTGTCGGGGCAGCTCTAAAACTACCGATTTCGATTAATCGGTTAATAGTGAAGACCAGCTTGGCATTACTTTTCATGTATTTTTTTTACTTATCATTCAGAAACAATCCACTGGTGCGACCGACAGTGATTTGACAATATTTTCGGAGAATATTCAAGAACCTTCGTGTGCCAGGCACAATTTATATAAAAGCCGAACCTGCGGCCATATTGCGCTTGTACACGAACTGCAAACGAATACGACGCAGTAGACAAACGCAACACACAAATTGCGAAATAAAAATAGAATATTTTCAATTGAAACAAAATTACACAAAAAGTAAATAATTTCTACAAAGTGTAAAGAGCTGAAAATTTGCAATATGTCGGAGAAATTTCTGAAAATCACCTATAACATTGTGGATGCAGGAGCAGCGGGCGCAACGCGGAAGCTGAATACATACATTCTATTGCCGGAATTTCAAATAGATGTCCAAGAGGCAATTAAAAGTTTCCTGTTCGAGGATAGCAAACTGCCTGAGTTCAAGTTCAGGACATATTGGATAGGTAAGTAAATATACATAAATTTATAGTGTTTGATGATATAATGGTCAAATCAGAACATGAAATCAATGCAGGTGCAAGTGTGCAAATATATATATATGTGTGTGTGCCTGAGTGTTGTTTATATGTGCATCAATTGGCATAGACAAAGGCGTCTATCTGCAAATATATCTGTGTGTGCGAAGTAAATTTTGCAACTGTTAACTATTGTGAATGCATACACTCATATATATACACATGTATATATAATGGGCTCCTCCATTTGCCCATTGTGATTCACAATATTAATGCGTATCATTTTGAATAGAATCAGAATCGATAACAAAAACTATATGCCAAAAAAGAAAATCCATCAAATGAATGATTCACTCGATATACCACACACATATTTAATTATGTTTGTATACTGCTGATAACGTAAATCAACCAGTTTTATATTTATATATAACTTAACAAAAGAACTCAACTTTCGACTTATAAAAACTATATATAATATGATGAAATTAAAATAGATATATTATAAATATATAAGAACCATGAAGATAACTTTAATATCGAGCAACAAGTTCTAATATAAGTAAACAGACTATATATATATATATACATGCCTCTATATTTACTGATCAGACATATTTATATATATGCATATACGTTATGGGGTATCTGTCAAGTCTCTTTATCAATGCGTTACAAGCTTCACCACATATAGAAAAACTCATTTGTCTAATTTACACAGTTGCGAAAATAATAATATTAACATTTTCAAAAGTGTACCTTTTAAATTTATAAATTTAAAGAACTTATAAAAACGTTTTAGGAAGCAAACGCAAATTCTTAAAAAAAGAAGGAGAAGAAAAAGCTAGAAAATAAACGAAGAATAATATCACCACTTTTGATATGTGCAAATTATAAATAAACGAGTTCTATAAAATTCCGTAAAAGGTGTTATTATTTTTTTGCTACTTTTTCAAATGAGAAAAGAAAAGAATGCCAGGAGGAATTCCACTAATTTGTTAGGTGGAATACCAAAAACAATATATATAGAAAATCAGCACTTGAAAAAATTGCAAATTTGTTTTTCATTAATAACTTAAAAATATTCGAGTGGTCTTATTATTTCTTACGCAACTGTATACTAGATAGAAACTGGTTCTATTTGTAGTCTTTTTGCTCGACGAAGAAAGAAAGAAAACCTACAAAATTCATTATATATTTATGTATATATGAATAATATATTATTATTTTCCATTTCGCAATTTAGATAACGATGGTGATGAAATCGAGATCGCCAACATGTCTGACTATATTATTTTCAAGGAGAAATGTGCGGACAATATGCGTATTCAAGTTGCGTCCGAGATATGCTCCTCGTCGGATTCCGCCGAGCCGAAGATAGCTCAAGCTACTCCCGAAAATGTTGATGATCCCACCAATTTCATCATACACGACGGGGTCGAGTGCGATTCGTGCAATTTAGCGCCAATCATTGGTTTCCGCTACAAGTGCGTGCAGTGTCCCAATTTTGATCTGTGCCAGAGCTGCGAGCGAGCACACAAGCATCCCAATCATATGATGGTCCGCATGCCCAACAACAATGGACCCAGTGTCATCGATGCCTGGATGTGTGGCCCAGGTTCGCATCATCGTCGCTCGCATCGTCGCTTCCGGGGTCAATGCCCCTTTTCGGATTTGACTGTGGATGCTGACGCTGAGACGCCAACTGGCTCATCTCCAGGTGCTGCTCCAGCTGCTAATGGGCCCAAGGAGAGTCGTCGCGATCGCAGACATGCACGTCGCCATGGCGCTGGCAGTGGCAGTGGCGGCGTCTTCTCCCAATTTATGGAAATGATGATGAATTTGCCGGAGAGCAACACAACTCCAACGACGTCGGCGGCTGCACCAGCCACAGCTACAGCTCCTCCGAAGGAGCAGCCAGTTGAGCAGACAACTGCTGAGACTAAATCACAAAATGCAAAAGAGGAGGCATTTGTTGTTCAGGATGAAACCGTTACCGAGGAACCCGTCGCTGCTCCGCGCAGCCCCAAGGAGGAACCCAAACTACAGGCAACATCTGCTCCAGCTCCCGCCGCTGCTGCTCCCACTCAAGCTGCTGGTAGCAGCACACCAACCACACCCGTCATTAGCCTGGAGAACTTGGCCCAGATGGTCAATCCCGAGTATGTGCGGGCCGGCATCGAGATCTTGAACAACTTTAGCGAAATGTTTGCAAAAATGATTGATCCTAGCGAGGCAGCTGCCTTTGGTTGTGCAGAAACATCGATGGCATCCTCCACATCCAGTGGCTCAACAGCTTCGCAAAAGACAGAAGCTGGCGCAGAGACCACAGCAGCAGCAGCTGAAACTTCTTCAGCTCCAGTTACAGTTGCAGCTCCAGTGTCGGTTGCAGCTTCAGTGTCGGTTGCAGCTCCAGTTGCTGTTCCAGCTCCTGTTCCTGTTCCAGTTCCAGTTGCAATTCCAACTCTAGTTGCAGTACCGACTCCAATTACAGTTCCAACTCCAGTTGCAGTTACAGATCCAACTCCAGCTATCCCGACTCCAACTTCAAATGACGATGCCGAGAAGCAGCGCAGCCGATCAGAGAGCTTGGGTCAGGATTGGCAAATGATTGACAACACGGCAACGCTAACTGACAACGTTTCCAGCGCGGATGTGTTGATCAATTTGAACAATAACGACAACAGCACCATTACAACAACAGCACCGGCAGCAGTTGCTGCGGATATTGTTTCACCAACTCACGACTATGTCCAGTTGGGTGAGATGCTGCGCCAACATGTCAACGAGGAAGAGCAGCAGCTGCTACATCAACAGCAACAACAACAGCAGCGCGAGCAGAGCACGGCTCACACTCAAACATCGCAGGTGAATACGGTGAGCACCTCGACTTCAACAATGGATGGGGTAGCCCCAACAGCAGCTAATCCTCCCCCCACAGCTGTTGCCGAGGAGTGGCGTTCAGTGCTCGTCTACCATCACGGTGAGTAGCACTGAGCAACATCAAATAGCATACAAAGCTAAATTAAAATAGTTCTTGAAAATTCAAACTTATCTTGTTCAAGCTGCTAATAGCATCGATAGCGATCGATAACGATATCGATATCGTATGTTAACTTGCAAAGCTATGTGACTGATGTTAACCTGTTACATTACTAGTGGCCTGTTCATGGTGTCGCTGTACAAGGTGGCGATATAAGTTATGTTGAGATACTAGATTTAACAGCTGTTAAGTTTAACAGGTCTCATAGTTCTTAGCGTCAGTTGAAATCATAGTTGCAATGAACCGTATCCTTATTAGGTTTTTGTTTTTGTTAGTATTATGGATGGCTCTAGTCAAATTAATTTAATTTCTTCAATATTTAATTACTTCAATGCAAATATATATAAAGAGAAGAAACCAAACTGCACTGCGACTGCTTAACAGGCATATGTTAAAAGGAGACGCATAATCGCCGCCTTATATAGTTCATCATGATTTTACGCCACTAGTAGCCTCTTACATTAATTGTGTAAAATGGCTTGTAACATTTTTTTAACATTCCCATTTTTTCCGTAGATGAACGCATTAATGCCGCCGTACACGCAATGATGGCGATGGGTTTCAGCAATGAAGGCGCCTGGCTGACGCAGCTGTTGGAGTCTGTGGAGGGCAACATACCAGCTGCATTGGACATAATGCACACATCGCAAAGTGGTCGCAATTGATCCTTGTTGTCGTATATCTATCATTTAGTTAACTTTAATATTCACAATATTCTATATTAGCAGCCTTAGGCATAATTATGCCAAGTTGTTTCTTATATGTTTGTTTTACTCTTGGTGAATTGTTTCCAATTATTTTACCGAACGAAAGATACGTGAATATATATCTATGTTTAATCTAAAATATATGTATCTATGTATGTATAAACCGTAATTATTCAAAACTATATTATCCACTGGTGTATTAAACCAAAAAAAAAAAACAATAAAAACAATTATAATCAAAATTAAATCGTTTTTTATTCTTGATGAATTGATTCCATTTATTTTACCGAGCGAAAGATACATGAATAATTATCTATGTATAATCTAAAGAATGTATAAGCCTTAAATATTCAAAACTATATTATTCAATGGTATATCGTGCATTAAACATAAAACAATAAAAATGAAAATTGAAATATCGACAACAGCCCAATTAGACAAGAAAAAAAGTAAAAATAAAACTGTTTATATCAATCGCCGAATTGTCTGGCAATTAACGCGACAATTTCGCGAGTGAATCTCCTAAATTCGTAATTAATTGTCGTAATGGTAACAATAAATGTAAACAGTTTGAACAGCCGAACGTGGCGGGCTTTCCACTGACGTTGTGCAAAACCCGTATTATAGCTAAACATCTGTGATGCCATCAGTGTTGCAAAACTGCCGAGAGAGCAGAAGCGATGCACCAGCTGCAGCCATTTGAATGTGTAGAAATAGAGCGGCAAACCGCTAAGAACACTGCCCAGCAGCAGCACACAACCAACAATGCCTATGTATGAGAGAAGATATGTAAATAAACTGTATGTGTCGAGTTCACTTCTCACTCTCTCACCAAAGAATCCATGATTACTGCGAAAGTGTTTTACAGTTGCCGTTGGTTCTTCGCGCTTGCGTTCCAGCTTTTGTAACGTTTTAATGGCGACACCGCCAACACCAATGCCAAATGCGAGCAGGCCAAAAGCACTGTGGAGCAAATCCAAATTAAAAATGCCCAGCCACAATTCCAGGACTCGACTGTGACGCACCAAAAGCGCCTCGCCCAGGCAGAAGACAAACTGTGCAAAATAAAAAATTGACAAAATAAGAAATAAATTTTAGGCTGCTTGCACACAACTTACAGCCACTGTGCAGTAGAAGGCATGTCCCGCTGTATGCACCATTTTCAGGGCTAAACATTTGCGCACAATGATCACAGTGATGCCAGCGAGCAAAATGTGCGAAATTACCGCGCAAAAGCCAAAATAAATCATTGCCGCGGAGGGATCCACAAGTAGACGAGTTTTTGTGCCAATGGATGAATTAGTGCTTTTGATACGATCCACAACGGATTCCACATAGTCCAGCAGATTTGTGCTCTCGCAAACATCGCGCAAAGCCGAAGAACTGCAACCCTGTAGCACACTCGTCGCCATCTTTTTGTTCTACTTTATTACAGTTATTGATTTTTTTTTATCTACGAAAAACGTGCACATTCAGCAGGCAGATAAGTTTCAGGAGCCGTTAATTCTACATGCAACTGCGCGCTTTGGATGCCAGAGAGCATTTGAAGCTGTTCAAAAGGGAGAACTTCATGTTATGTTTATGTGTGTGTGCAAAAACAAAAAACTTTCAAAACAAATGGAGCATGACTCAGCGGTTTTACACGTGCTTCACCTTGGGGCGTAAAAGGCGGCAGCTGATCGCCAATCGCGGCATTGGTAATCTTTCACTTGCACACACACACTCATAAATATATACATATGCATTCATCATGTTATTTTCGGCGCATTCGAAACCGGTTCTCTTTAATTAGTCGTGCATTCCGACTGGCAGCAGTCAGCTGACTAAGAACAAGAGCGTTTTGCGTTATGAGTCATATCATTAAATGTTATGAAATAACAGCGCAAAGCAACAGGTCGATAAAGGCACAGCCGAAAGCGAACGTCAAAAAGCTAAAAGTTACGCCAGATGCTGATCTCTTTTAGGGTAGTTAAGTGTTTAATAGGAGTGAATTTTGGTTATCAGTTTGTTTTGTTGTAAATATATAGAAACAGAAAAATACATTTTCTATACAATTTTTCATTTTTTAAGTAAAACTATTTTTTTTAGACTTAATATAATAATTTTTGTAATTTAATTAATTACTATTTCTTATTACATTAATAATAATACCATTATTATTCGATAACTGACCCGCGCAATCCAATTGACTTTCTTAGCGCATATACTCTCACTGGAAAATCCAAAAGGGGATTTACATATCTAGCAAAGACGACGCAATTTCGTTTCTTGCATGACAATGTGAAATACAAAACACAGAAACTGTTCAACAAATGACGTCATTTGAGTGAAAAATTCCCTTGTACATAAAAATAGCAAGATAAAAACAACACTAAGGCAAACGCACGTAAACCATACGCGTACACACGCGAAAGAGAGTAGGTGGTGGTAAGCAAAGAGTGACGGAGAGAACAGCGTTCACCGTTCAGTTAACAGCTGTCATTCATATCGTTCGCCGGCTCTGTTCAATTGGCACTCCCGATCAAAGCGCTCACTTAACTTGAGTGTCTCATAAATAAAACAAAAAGCATTTTCAACTCCACAACAAAGAGCTGCAAGTAAGAAAAAAATAAAAATAAACAAATAAATTTGTAAACATTGCACGAACAAACACCATAAAGCGACACAGATTTCGCGGTTCCAAGAAAATCATTTTCGGAATTTCCCAGTCACCAATACTTCGCCAATTATTATCTAGGAAAATCTATATACATATACATATATATATATATGTATGTATGTGTGTGCGTGCCTGTGTGTGTGTATGTGTATAGAATACGTCATGGCCAATTGGAAAACAGGAAAAACTTGATAAATCAATGTACCATATTTAATTTTATTCGCATGTGATAAAAATAAAATCTTTAATGAACACTAAACATTTCACAATTAAAGTGCTAAGCACTGATTCAACTTATCAGCAGCAACAAAAAAAACAGAGCGAGAACGTTGCCGTGCTTAACCGACTGCGAAATACTCTGGTACCAATATGTAATCTGTTAACAGGTGCAAATACTTAAGGGAGGCTCCTAGTAATGTATTCTCCAAGTTTACCTTTTGGCGACTTCATCTTACAAATTGTGAAGATATGCGCATTTCAGATGTGTAATGCCAAAGTTCCTGGGTGCGGCGAGTGTGGGCTGGGTCTAAAAATGTATATGCCGATATTTGAAGGAAGCTACCAGCAAGCTATCTTCTTAGTTTGGTGACTCTATCTTTAAAATTGTGGGAGTAATATCGTGGGCGTGTCCATATATCTTGTGGGTTCCTTAAGACGGTTTCCAGTAATATACTTAGCAAATTTGATGGCTCTAACTCAAAAACTGAGGGGAAAATATAGTCGTTTCCGACTTGTATGGCCGGGGGCCTGGGGGCGTCGGAGGTGGGCGTGTCATATGCCGATCTTTGAACGAAAACATACCAACCAAATTTGGAGAGTGTAGTCTTCCAATAGTAGAAGATATGTGGCATTATCGATTTTCGATTATTGTTTTTATTGATTTCCTAGTTACCTAGTGGACGTAGCACGGCAGTTTGTCTGACGCGGGCACAGACTAGTATTTGTTCCAAGTTAGAAGTCTATCTTTAAGACAAGTGTCTATCTTTCATACTGTCGCACGGACGGACAGACAGCATGACAAAACCAATATGCCCTGGATACATTCGGTATCAGAGTAAACAAACAAAAGCAGCAAAAAAAACCCGCATTGAATTAGAAAATATAATTAGCCACTTGGTACAATATGATTATTCGGCATCGAATTTAAAAATATAATTAGCCATTTGGAACAATATGTTCATTGCGATTTTAGCTTATGACATGCATTGAATTAATTTGTTTTGACTCACATTATTACATAATGTAGCCATACTTATCTTGATCTAAAAATAAGAGTTAAAAAAAACATCAGATATGTCAAGCGAAATCATTTATCATGTTTTTTGTGAAAATATGATGAAACTAATTAAAAGCTGACTATATAAGTACAAAAAATCGAATATTCTGTGAATTTTTAAGAAATATTCATACAAAGATATTCACATATTTATTTACGATTATTATTTATTAAATAGCGTGCATTTTATTATTATTGATTTGATGCTCTTTTGAGGCAACCTTAATCAATATATTTTACTATTTTTATTTACTTTATTAAAAAGTTGCGAAATTTACAAGTCTAATTAATTAAAAGATTATTTGCTCTAGAGCAGCTTATTATTTTTTAACATAGCTTATAAAAATCAGACCTCCTAGTAAGTTGTCATTTCATAATAAGTACATTAAATTGGCGATAAGATTTCCGGCAACTATAGTGTGTTTTTAATAGCATGTTTTTAATAGTGTGTTTTTTCCGTCTGCTTAATTAGTTTGTTAAAATAACACACACCTATTTGCACACACACACACACACACTCACATTCATGAAATCCATAAATCTGGTCATCCACGTAGTCTTCTTCAATTTCTTGTTCAATTTAATTATCATCGAGTATTTTTTTTTTATTATTCTTATTGTACATGCACAAATACACATATACATATTGCCGGCGTCGCAGTCGGCGTCGAAGCGAACGTTTAGACTGGTCTAGCCGACGCACACATACACACAGGGATACTTATAAACAAATCCCGTGTGTCACCGGCTCAACCAGTCGCAGCTCAGCTCTGAGCCCGGTAGGTTGTGTGGCATCGCTTGCTTGAGCTTTTCCCCCAACCGCATTTTATATTTGTTCACAAGTCGCTATTCAATTACAAGTTTTTGCTATTTTCTCGTTTACTCCCCGTTAACTAAAACCAAAAAACAAAATGCGACGCTTAGACGCTTTTGGTGTCATCGCTAGTGCGGTTCTGGTGCTCCTATTACAAATGGCCGAACCAGTCAAATGCGAAGGGTAAGTACACAAATTCACTACAATTTTAAATACACATATAGTTATATAAATATATAAAATGCCAAAATATACATTCAACTGCCTCGGCTAGTGACCTTTAGTTTAAACTCATAAATATGTCGGGGCTATTGTCAAAAATAATAATTCATTTTATTAAATTCAATTAAATTCATTAATTTTAGTTCTCAAATAATCGATACAAAGTTAATTACTTATATCTCCGTTATATTCCATTAAATGTATACTAGAACTGCATTATTCAGTTCGTTGTCAAGGAAAACAAATAGAAACGAGATCTTATATAAAAGTCGCCTTTGTTAAAGCGTATCTCTATATAATATAGCTCAGATTTTGAGTTTACTTAACGCTTATTTGCTATGCATATTTGCTTATCTCATTACAACCCTTTTTTTACTTTTTAAATGTCTCTTTTTTATACATATATTTTCGTTTAGTTAACATTATTTTTTCGAGTGTTATTTTTAATAAAAAATTCACATTTATCGCTTCTTAAGTACTTTTGCATGTTTATCAATTTTTTTTAAGTGTTTCTACCCTGAACAAACCCGTTTATTATTTATTATTATTTGCTTATACAATTTCTAGGTAATTTTGAGTTGTTAAATTATTTTCCATTGCCAATAGCAATTAGTTACTTTTTAAGGCTGTGAGAGTTTTGGAATTTCTAAACCTAATCCAACCTTTTCTAGCAAGATCAGCTATTCTATATATGCATACTATTTTTGTGTATTGAATAAACCTTTGTAGTTTATTTCTCTTGGTCAAATAGAAGCCAGTCAAAGTGCTTTGAACCTCGCTTCGAATGAGCCAAAATACAAAAAAAATGTCTTCATCGGTTTGCATTTTTGTTGCCTTTTTACATAACTCTCTCGCAACTCTGAGCCGGTTTCGACAGAATCAGGTTCTGGGAATATTTACCTTAGCAAATTGAATACCAACAAAAAAATAATGAAATAAATAAGTTTAATTAGGTATGGAGCCTTGGGCAACACCAAAATCTAAAATTAAGACGAACTGATAAAGCAGCCAGCAACAAAAATATATATTTTTAATAAATAATGAGGTATGTAGATTAAACAGAGCCCACCTCTGTGAAATATTAAAAGTCAAAGGTTAAACAAATAGAAAAACAAATGCTAATGATTGACCCAGTATTTAAATATATATGTCTATATAGATAATGAAATCAATGTCGACCTATGCTGATTATTTTTAATTAAGTAACAAACTATTTTTTTTTGTGTTTTGTTTTTTGGTGCAGTCAATACACCATTGTTGGCCCGGGAACCATACACTCGAATCGCGACTACAATGTTGCTGTGGCTGTGCACCATACCAAGGAGCCGGTTACGTTGAAGGTTGGGATTACGGGTCCGTCGTACAATGACACCCAAACGGTTGAGTTGGCCAACGCTGATGAGCCCAAGCAGATCACCTTTAAGCTGCCCCCGTTGGTGTCGGGTGACTATAACCTAACCGCCGAGGGTGTGTCCGGGCTGGATTTTAAAAACTCCACGAAACTCAACTGGGAGAAATTCCGGCCGTATGTGACACTGCAAACGGACAAGGGCAAATATAAACCTGGCGATATAATCAATTATCGCGTCCTCTTCCTGGACGAGAATCTGAGGCCGACGGATGCCGATGATGAAGTTGTTGTATGGTTCGAGGATTCAAAAAAAAATCGCATTAAGGAACTGAAGCACATCAAGACCCGCACCGGTGTCTATACGGGCAAATTTGAATTGTCCGATTTCGCCACATTGGGCTCGTGGACACTGACCACTCAGAACGGGAATCCCTTTGAGAATGAGCGCGCCTACTTCAATGTGGAGAAATATGTGCTGCCTAAGTACATCGTGAAAATGGATGCCACACAGCAGGTGTCTGTCCGGGATGGCGACATGCAGGTGGTAATCAAGGCCAAGTAAGTAGGACACTGACTTTCTCCTCCGCCCAAATAGAAATTGTATCTTTATCTGTCTGGTCTGTCTGGTCACAGTTATACATACGGCAAACCGGTTAATGGGAAAGTTGTGCTCAATCTGCACACGGATGAGTCGAGCACTTGGAGCAATGTGGATGGCAAAACTGTGCGCACAGACACACCGGGACATGCAATTATTCGTTCCGCTGACATGGTCAATGGCAAGGCCAAGTTTGATATTAATGTTAAGGAATTTGCCAGCTATTTGCCGCACAAGACATCATCGACATATGCCCAGATCCTGGCCACCGTTGAGGAGGAATTTACGGGTGTTCAGCTCAATGAAACGTCTGGCACGCAAATATTCCCCTATCGCTATGAAATGTACTGTGCGGACTATCAGAGCTGCTACTCCTTTAAGCCGGACCAGGAGCACCAGATGATCTTTAAGATAAGCCTAGTGGATGGCACACTGCTCCAGGACACTAAGACGCCGGTGAAGGTGAGGCAGACATTAGGCACACATTCAATTCACGTATAACTAGCTAATCATTTAATCCAATTGCATAGGTCAAGTTCACAGAGGGCATTCGTCGCAGCCATTACGGTGACGAATCGGAATTGCCAAAAATTGAGAATAAAACCCTGGAATTCGAGAGCCATCTAAATGAGTCCAGTCTAGCTGTCTTTAATTTGGTGCTGCCCGATCTGCCGGACATGGAGAACTACACCCGTTACTACACCATCCAGCTAGAGTTTGAGGACGAACAGCGTCAATTGTACACAACCTATCCGTATAGGGAGCCCAAGAAGGTTGAGAAAACTCCCGACGAAATCGAGAAGGCAAGTGAATGGTTCAACCTCGACGTACAACGTCCCAACAAGGACATTTGGGGGTATGTAGCTGTGTTTGTGTTTTCCCAATCCAAAATGATTTCTATCTCAATTATCCACACATTTGCAGTCTCACAATCGGTCAGGAATATCAGGTGACCCTCAACTCGAGTCGTCCGCTCAAATACTTTGTGTACAACATCATCGGACGTGGCAATGTTCTGCACACAGAACGCGTTGTGCTCAGTGAACCAAAAACCGTGTATAATATTAGTATGACGCCGTCATTCTATACGACACCCTATGGCAAGATGTATGTCTACTATGTGGATGACACTGGCGAATTTCGTTATGCCGAGACAACATTCCATGTGATTGTCAAGTTGCAGAATCAAATTAATATCACCGCACCCGCCGAGGTTAAGCCCGGCGCCGAGGTTGAGCTGGAGATTAGGACAGCACCAATGTCATTCGTTGGCCTAATGGCCGTCGATCAGAGTGTTCTGCTCTTGGGCAGCAACAATGATATCAGCAAAAATTCATTTTCATGGCGCCTCAGTCGCTACAGTACCTATACAGCCTGGCAGGGTGGCTATTCTTACTATCCGGGCGAACGCAGCGGCGTTGTCACCATGACCAATGCCAACTTCTTCTATGATCGCACTCCACCCAAATATGGTATAGGTAAGTAAAAAACAGTTAAGAGAGCGAGAGAGAATCAATAGGATGATCTACAGCAAAAAATCCTATGAAACGATTATGGGGTTGAAGATCTAGTTGGAAATGTCTAGTTAGATGGAATATGAATGGATACTCATAGGCCTACCCAAAGTACTGGATTTTTCAATAGAAATAGAAGATCGCAACTAATCCGACACAGAAGGAAGGAAGTCTGTTTTTAGAAAGGAAGAGAATGATTTCAGGCGTTCCGATGATGTTCATAAGAAACATAAGATTAAAAACAATGTAGATCTTAAATAGATTTGCCGACGAAAACGTTAAGTGTTATTGGGATCAGAGACTTCCTTAGATATAGTGAAGAGATTACCTACTGTATTCGTATTATAGAATGGATCTGTCAGGTTAAAAAGGATCACAGAATTCCTCAGTCATACTGAGGAGACCACATAAGTATTCATTTTTTAAAATAGATTTGACGTGGAATACATAAAGTTACAAATTTGTATTAAGATCAGAGAATTCCTTACATATAGTGAATACAGTATTCAGACCTGTCGGCTTAAAAATGATCAGAGAATTGCTTACAATCGGACAACAAAGATGCGTCGCAATATCCTTAGAACTCCTCTGTCCTAATGGCCTACAACATATACTATGAAATATGCCAACTACTCCCTCATTGATTTACTTTTAGCCATTTGATTCATTAATGCTATTTCTATTAAATTTGCAGGCTTTCAGTCAATCGCCCATCGCAAGACAGCAATGGTAGCGAGTGATGGTCTGCAAACAACCGCTGCGGCTTTTGGTGCTGCACCTGCAGCTCATTTCGCTGAGTCAGGTGTTGGTGTTGGTAGTGCTGGTACTGCTGCTAATGCTCCTGTCGTGCGCAAGAACTTTGTGGAGACCTGGATATTCGACGATATCGAGAATACCAAGACAGAAATCTTCAAATGGGTGAAGAAAATACCGGATACAATTACAAGCTGGGTGGTGACAGCATTTGCCGTGCATCCGGAGAAGGGTTTGGCCGTCACCGACGATCAGCTTAAAATCAAAACGTTCCAGCCGTTCTTTGTGTCCGTCCGTCTGCCGTATTCTGTGAAACGTGGCGAGGTAATCAATGTGCCCGCTCTCGTCTTCAACTATCTGCCCAAGAACCTTGATGTGGAGGTCTCGCTGGACAACGAGGACAACGAATACGATTTTGTGGATATCTCAAACGAGGTGATTGGCGAACAGAAGCGTTCCCAAACGGTGCGTGTGGAAGCCAATTCGGCAGCCGGTGTAAATTTCCTGCTGCGTCCAAAGATCATTGGCAGCATACTGTTGAAGTTTACGGCAATTTCACCGCTGGCCGGCGATGCTATCCACAAGACGCTCAAGGTAGTGCCCGAGGGCGTCACCGAGTATCGGAATCGTGCCTTCTTCGTCAATCTGAAGGATGTGCACGAGCATAAGGACACCATCGAGCTGGACTTGCCCGATGATATTGTGCCCGATTCGCAGCATGTTGAATTCGGTTTCGTTGGCGATCTGCTCGGTCCGGTCGTCAAGAATATGGAACATTTGCTCCGTTTGCCTAGCGGCTGCGGTGAACAGACAATGTCCGCAATGGTGCCCAACTATCTAGTCCATGACTATCTGAACAGCCTGAATAAGCTAACGCCCGAACTGGAGAAACGCATCAAGCGCAATTTGGAGCAGGGCTATCAGCGTATGTTCCACTATCGTCATGACGATGGCAGCTACAGTTCCTTTGGTCCTGGCAAGTGGCGCGAGGAGGATCCGGAACGCAATGGCTCCACCTGGCTGACAGCGTATGTGCTGAGCTCCTTTGCCCAGATGAAGAATATCATCAAGGTGGACGACAACCAACTGGACAGCAGCTATCAATTCCTCATCAATCATCAGGCGGAGAATGGCAGCTTCTTTGAGAATGGCGAGTATTTCTATACCTCGCAGAGTTCCAGGTTGTCCATGACGGCCAATGTGCTATTGGCTTTGATGGAGCAACCGAAACCTAATCAGACAGCCATCGATAAGGCTGTAGCCTATCTGAGTGCCGAGACAAATGCGGTGAATACGAAGGAGGAACTATTGCCCCGGGCAATTGCCACGTATGCCCTGCAGAAGGTGAAGGCTGCCGATGCTGGCAAGCATGTGGCCACACTGAAGGCACTGGCCAAGACCGAGGACGATCGCACCTGGTGGGCCGAGGATGATCAAAAGGTGCGTTTCGGCAAATGTGACCGCTGGTGTTACTGGATTTTCAGTCGCGACATCGAGATCACCTCATATGCCCTGCTCGCACTGCTCGAAACGGAGCAAGAGACGCCAGCCTCGGTGCTGAATTCGATACGCTGGCTGGTGGCGCAACGGAATAGTTATGGTGGCTTCTCCTCCACACAGGACACCATTGCTGGCCTCCGGGCACTCATTAAGTTCGCTAAAAAGTCCGGCTATGAGCCGGCCAGATGGGAAGTGTCCATCTCCAATCAGGGTCTGCGCGAGAAAACGGAAAAACTTCAACTGAACGCTGACAATGATTTGCTGCTGCAAACCGTCGAATTCCCGCAGGGCACCAAGTCGCTGTCGTATGAGGCCAAGGGTACTGGTGCCGCTCTGCTGCAGATCGCCTACCAGTACAATATAATTGAGAAGGATCCAAAGCCGAGCTTCAGGATTGAAACGATCATCAAGCCAGAATCGCCGCCATCCAAACTGGAGTTGAGCGTGTGCGTTGAGTATGTCGAGGAGGGCAAGGCCAAGGCATCCAATATGGCCATATTGGAGGTGTCCTTGCCATCCGGTTTCACGGTCGACGAGGACAGCTTCAAGGAAATTCAAGCAGTTAAGGGCGTCCGGGTAGGTCCACAACTACAGTTACTTCTCTTCGAGCTCAGCTAATCCGGCTCCCTCTTTCATGATTGCTTTCAGCTGGTTGAGACCAAAAATGATGACTCTATGGTGGTCATCTACTTTGAGAGCCTGGCCAAGGGCGAAGTCACCTGTCTGCCCATCGAGGCCTTGAAGACCCATTCCGTTGCCAATCAGAAGCCTGCCCCGATTGTCCTTTACGATTACTACGATACGAACAAGAAGGCCACCGAATATTACCAAATCGAGTCCAAGCTGTGCGACATTTGTGAAGGCTCCGATTGTCCAAAGTGCTGAGAGCAGGATCCAATCTTAAATAGTTCTATATGCTTATATATGCAAACGAAATAAAAAAAAATTAACTTTTGTGATTATTTAATGTAAAATTGATGTATCCCTAAAAGCTGCTCTCTTCGCCTATATCCAACCGAATTTAATAACTGCAGTCTTCAATTGTGGAAGACATGTGGCTTTATCGATTTGCGACTATCGATTTGTATCGATTTCCTAGCCTCTTAGTGGACGTAGCACTCCAAGTTTTTTTGTGTGATTTGCATTGTTTAATTTTTCTAAATTTTATACAAAAATATGCCTTTCATTATAATTGAAAATATTTAAAAAAATATATATAAATAATGGCCATATTTTTGGCGTTGAAGGCAAGCCTTTCTTTTATAACTTCAATTATTTCTAAGAACGAGAAAATTTTTGCACTAAAAATTGCACTACTTATTATGGGGAAAATATTATTATAGAATACGATTTGATTTGATTATGGACAGCATAGTTTTGTAATACAAGTGTTGAAGGGAATAAGGTAGAAAATTCTTAGCACTCCTGATCGGAACTGCAAAACTAAATTGACAGATTAAATTACAATTAAAATATTTTATTTGACCACCTATTTATTTGTGTTAAAAGATTAAACACAGTACGGATCTAAGATCAGAACGAGAAAAAAGAATTATTAGTAAACGTCTTCTACGGTGAGTGGGTAATCCAATATTATTATTCCAGTTAAGAACCCGCAGATCAATTAAAAAAAATTGTTCTTGTGGAGATTATATTCTATTCTGCTGAACGTTGTAATTGTGAGAATAGAAATACGAATAAACATTAAAATTATAAAAACTATTTTTGTATGTTTTAAACAACAGCCCGATCAAAAAATATAAATATTTGTCGGAAATTCAGGAAGATTTTCTTGGATTTCCAAAAAGAACTCCACAAGAGTATTTTGCCTTAAAAAAATCCAAATCGGATTTAGATATGTATGTAAAAAATAATAATATTTTCTTATCAAAAAAAAATATCACATTTAGCATTATCAGAAACACGTCTTATGTTCTATGTATTTCTGAGAATTGAAAATGGTGAGAAGTACGTGGATGTCACTGGTTTCCTTCAGCGTATTCATTCATATCATTTTGCAGTAGTAAAATTGGACACAGTTGGGTATTTGGGTCTAATACAGAATAAGTACCCGATGACTTGGCTAACACGTTCATTATCATAGTACGTGCAGTTTTGCAAATTGATAAGGTTTTAACACTCTGAACTATTTGACCAAAAATAGCATTAATATTAAAAAGTAAGTGCTCGCAGTTGAACAAGTCCCTGATAGCTGTCGATGACGATGTGGCTTTCTAATCGAAACAACAACCGGAACAAAAACTCAATGCACTTAGACCCAGAAGAGCCAACGTGCTAACGGACACAAAATGGATAGGTTTCCTCGAGTGATGCAATTAAAGATTTCAGCAAATACATTTCTACTGACCAAACATTCCAAACGTATTGTATACGTTCGCGATAATATAATTATACAAATTGTAATCCTCTGAGACCCATGCAATCGATTTGTAAGCTCCATTTTACTGATAGTCGAACCCATAGATATGAGTGCTTGACTAAGTACTACCCTCTACACAGCTTCAATAAAAGAAAAACTATTCATTGTGGATAAGAAAGCAGTCCTTAAATTAACACTAGAAATAATTTTTATATTTTTTTTATATAATCTCTTTCAATTAATTTATTTGAGGTATAAAATAATCCATGAATTAAAACTAGAATCATTTGATTTTTATTTTTTTAAATTAGCCCTTAAGTTAACATCACAAATATATATTTTTTCTGTCAATAATTTATTTCAACAGACAACATTTAAGAGCAGAAAATGTTTCTAAGATGTACACCGGAAATATTTTGTACTCTTTAGGAAACAATTTATTTCAATAAATTTCTTATAAGTTGAAAATAATTTAAAATAGTATATTAATATAAAATATAATGAAAATAGGAACAACATACAAAACTAGTTCACTTGTCTTAACTGCAGATAAGGACTTGCTACATTATAGGAAAATCTTATTTTACAAATTTACAAACTTTATAAAAATGCAGAAAGGTAAAAATTGTACTCGTTTATATACATATGCAACCTCAAATTGCAATAACCCTTTGCTAATCATTTTTAATGGGTACACACTATAAATACGTTTGGCAGTGCATAAAGTGTCATCAAATTAGTTGTCTGTTTCTTGCACGTAGTAGCTGTTCTCAATCAGATAGTAAAAGCAGTTAACAAAGTTAAAAGGACCTCCCAAATTGCATCCTCGACGAATAAATAATAAAAAGTGTAATTGAATATAAAGTTAAAGGACCTCTAAAATAACATCCTGTGAAAAGCAAAGCAGTCCATACGAACCTCACTCAATAAATTAAAGAAAAACTTTAATAACTGAACAAGGATCAGTTCAACATTAAACATATTAAAATAATTCAATAATTCAGTAGACAAATGCATAAAAAGAAGTGCTCGAATAAATAAATATAATACAAACGTATAAAATATAAATATAAAATAAAATCACAATGACATCAAAGAAACCCCAGACGACGAGTCCTCTCCAGCATATTGAGGCCGGTTTGAATGTGCTGAATCAGCTGTGCATCGGCTTCGTCACGTTTTGGATCAGCTGGAGCTGCCTAAGGACGGGTCTGAGTCAGATTAGTCTGCACGTCTGGTTGGTCTCCTTTGGATTCATATTCGTCATGGCCGAGGCTTCGATGTGCTTCTACGATGGCAACTGGCTAACGCTGCGCTACACTCGCAAGCAGAAGACGGCCATCCATGTGGTGCTCCAGATCGTCGGGGGCGGCATGGGTGTGGCCGGGTGCCTTGTCCAGCTAATACGGGATGACTGGTCAATTGGCGTAACGATCCATTCACGTTTGGGATTCGCAGCGTTTGTTCTGTGCCTCATCTCACTGCTGAGTGGCATTGTCGCTGTGCTGGCAAGGAGTCTATCGAAGCTGTTCTCCCCGCTGGCCAACAAAACGTTTCACGTCCTACTCAGCCTGGCCACGTATGTGATTGCCTCGCTGGCACAGTATTACGGTTACACACAGACCAAGATATTCCGCGGTCAAGGAGCAGATTTTGTTATACTCATGCAAGTTGCCACCCTGCTGGCCATGGTCTTAACCAGCATCGCACCGATCAAGTCGCTATATCAAAAATGTATTAGTTTCTGCGGTTAAAGCAGTGCACAAAAATCGTTCAGTTCCTATTTATATTTAAGATTCATTTAAGCTAGTTAAAAATCAAATAAATGCTAGTTATAAATCAAATAAAATCGAAATTATTGACATAAAATTATTATCAAAAAGATCTTAAATTATTTATAAATTGGCTGATGGCAAAATGAGTATCCGATTTGTAATTTAAAGTTGAGATGTGCTGGGTGGCAGCTGCAGCCTCCACCCCTGCCTCCATCTGCTTTCCCCTGCGTCCACTTCTGTCCTGAGATTCCAGACCGGATTCTCGCCAGAGAATTAAGAAAAGAGCGCTAACAACTCCATTTAAAGTTTGCTTATAACTTTACTTTGTTCTCATTTGCTGCTTTTGACCAAAACTGGATGCTCTCTTAACTTGTTTTCGCTAATATGCTGCAAACAATTTGCCAAGCTGGAAATCGAGTAATGCCAGTTTTTCCAGGAAGAAAAAATGCGCAAACATTTCAGTGTGTACACATTTTCTATTATTTTCTCAATACCCAATAAAGTTCCATAAGCTTTTTATATCATTTATTAATTGTGGGCTGGTGTATTTAATTTTTCACACCATAAAAACTTTTCTTTTAATTTAGGGACAAGCAAATATATACTTTTTTTGGTGTCCCTTCTGCGACCTTCATATAAAGGCCAAATAATAACGTTAATATTTGCAATGCAAATCGAAAAAATACCAGTATTTTTCAGCTATTGCTCTATAATGCTGGCTCTGTATTTGCACAGCTTCCCCTGAGGAATATAATATGCCAAGCAATAAAGATGCATAGTTATATACTTATGTATGTAGCTGTATATATGTACAGAAATATTAGTTTTTATTTTGCGGTTTGTGGTTGGCAATGCCAGATGCATGCAATACACATACTTGTAAGCGTACACTGAAAGAAATAATCAAGTATACCACATGTTATTCTTCTGAGATTCGAATATAAAATCTAATCATCTATATAATGATGGGACTGTAAGTGGGAGGAGGCGGTGGGTACCCATTCTGGAATATATTATTTCAAGTACAATTTAAGTACGTACTCTGAAATTTCAAGCATCTCAGCAAATTTAAGTACTGAATTATTTACAAATATTTAAATAGTAAGATATATAAGCAAACATTTAAAAACTATCATCAAATAGCTCACAAAACAATTTTTGTTTATCAATTTGAGCCCAGTAAACTGGTTTTGGAGTCCAAGGCCTAGTTTATTAATCGTTAATAAGAATAATAATGTTTGGTACTTATAGCAAAGTAGAAATTTGCAAATGAATGCTTTAAAACTATAAATTTATATTGTTTGATGTACTTGTTTTCATATGAAGTAGTTTCGGTTTTTATTTTATTGAGCATGTTTAACTGTGGTAAAATTATCTTACTAAACTTCTACTTATTATAAATATTGGACCATTTTACATTTGAATACACTCAGATTTACTCCTTTTGTTCCCTTTTGCTCAGTGTACACTTCCAAATGCACATTTAACGCTTTGTTCCCCGTAAGTGTTGTTTATTGAGATTAGTTTAATTACTGTCGGCATCCCAAACAGTCAATGGGCGTTTCAACAAATCACACTTTTTAAAACATATATATATATATATATACATATATAGATTGGAATTTATACTACAGTGAATACGATGTAGTTACTAATAGTATGCCAATAAATTGATAGTAAAAACTACCAGACAATAGTTAACAGCTAATAAGCGCAATTATCAGTCGGCCAAGAAAACGTATTGTTATAAATTAAACACGAAAAGAACATTACTGCCACACACACACACACACACTCACACAAGCACTCACACACACACACGCACAAAGTGAGCTGATAAACGCCGCGAAGCGTGTAAGTTGTTCGGTACGATGACAGAGCATCTGCCGTCGGTCAGCAGTAGCCAGCAGAGAGTCGTCGACTACGGCAGCACGACGACGAGAGCGGTTTCAAGAGCATACCCCTCTCCGGATCCCGCACAGCGTACAGCCTCGTTTGTGTTCGTCAACGAGTCTCCATTTTATGCGAGAATGTCGCACAATTCAGTGCATGGGGATTCCCAGTCGGAACCGTTGCAGCGATTGGAATTCTTTTTGAATGTGTTAAACCAGATGTGCATTGGTTTCATAACCATCTATATATCGTATCTGACACTGCGCACGGGCCTCGCGGGCACCGGACTGCACGCCTGGCTAGTTACCATTGGTGTAGGTTCAATCTCCTCTAGAAATGTATTACCATTTGCATTTGATGTAATCAATTGGTGTGTTGGCAGTTCTCCTTCTTCATGGCCGAGGGTGTTATGGTCCACTATGGCGGCAATGTGCTAACCAACAGTTACAAGCGTTCCACAAAAACAACAATCCATTGGATACTCATGATCCTGGGCGGTGGCTGTGGCGCCGCCGGGGCTCTCATAAAAATGATTCAAAAGGGATTTCTACTCAAGTCCACGCATGGCAAATTAGGTGAGTTGTAGAAGCAGTAGTAGTAGTACACTCAGAAAAAAAATCGCTCTCAAATTTAGAAAATATAAAAATCTATAAACACGCCTACATATAAGAAAATATTTTTCTAAGAATAAGAAACATCTGCCCTAAATTGACAATTCCAAAAGTAAAGTATTTTATTTTAAATTTTTTCTAAATATTTTCTACTATTAAAAAGTTTTAGAATTCAGAAACAAATAATGAAATTCAGTGTTATTATCTTTCTCTGAGTGTACTTCACATGCTACATACATATGTAAATAATCAAATTAATTTGATATTCCCTCCCGCTGCAGGCTTGACTGCCTTCATACTCTGCCTCTTGGCCATGAGTTCCGGTTTGGCTGCTCTCTGTTCGATGCGGGTTAAAAAACTGATCACGCCCCTGCTAAACAAAGCATTCCACAATTTCCTGGGAGTCGCCTGCTTTGTTGTTGCATTGGTCACCCAGTATTACGGATACCAGACGGGTTATTTTACGAAACGTGCCGAAGCGGATCTCCAAGTCTTGATGAAGTGTTTAACACTCATCTCATTGCTCCTTTCCAGCATTGGTCCACTGAAATCACTCTACGTTCGAGTGAAAACTATTTCAAAGCAGCTATAAATAAGATGCTTTCGCTTTAGCTGTAAATATGTATAAATAATACAAATGGATAAGGTATTAAGTGATTGTCTGCTGAGCTCACCTTATCACTCTACTCGAGTGTTATATTTAATACGCTCCTAAATAATTTTAAATGTTGTGAAAACCCCAATAAAACAAAACCGCATTTCGGAATCCCCCACATAAAAAATGCCTTTGAATTTTTCCCATCGTTTTCGCATAGTCAGAGCGAAATTATAGATAAGAATTCGTCACGTACATGTCATATGAATTATAATACTGATTCGCATTTGACACTATCAGGTAGGTCAATAGATAATTGTAACATCAAAATTTTGATCCACATGTGAAGTTTTTAACTAAATGAGTCGTATCGAAATATGGTAATCAAAATGATAATAATAAAAATGTAATGAATTTTGATTTATGGAAGTCATTTTAATTTTGTCTGTTTGTTTCAATGCAAATAACTTACTAACGTCAATATTTGACTCCATTGAAGATGGATAATGATGAGCATTAGATAACTATATCATATAAAACTATATTCTAAGCAAATCACAGCTTATTTAAATCGGCTTCAATATGTTGAAGAGTATACTCGATTTGGTGATCTTTCTGTTGTAATTATGGATGACCTGGAAGTTCTGATGAAACCCATATAGCTCCACTGATGTCTGTAGAACACGCCTTTGTCTTTAAGAAAAAAAAGTACTCGACAATCTAAATTTGTCGATTTAATTAAAAATAACAAGAGTCATTTTCGATAAGCGAGCTTCTATTAAAGTCAAAAATGAGCGTTTAGTTTTAGTGTTTTTAGATTAGGCCTTAATGTATTTAAAAATGTTTTATATGAAATACTTATATGAACATTTAATTCTTGAACTAAATATGGAATAAATAAGAGTTTTATTTGAAAATACTTTGTTTAATGTTTTATTTAAACGATTTTGAAAGATGCTCTCTATACATCAAGAAAGGATGGGATTAAAATTATTTAGCAGACGGAATAACTTTACTTACATTTACAATAAATGAAAAAATGAATAAATGTTTCCTGTATGACTCACACCAAACCCTACCTCCTACATCCCTGGATTATTTGTATATTTTAGCCAAATGATAGGCATGAAACTTGGCACTCTTCAGCATTGACAGGAATTTAAATTATTTCATTTTAGATGACTGCCTAAAAGTATGCAATATTTTTCACTATGTGCACCAACCGTGGACCTCAAGTCCCACAACCAAACAGAAAATTTCATATTTATTGAACGATCTATAGAAATTAAATCGGTTAACTTTTCCATTTCGATTTCCTCCCCTCCTAGTGAACGTAGCACCCCAATTTTGATACTTGGCACTCTTCAGCATTGACAGGAATTTAAATTATTTCGTTGTAGCTTTCAGCCTAAAAATATGCCATGATTTTTCAAAATGTGCACCAACCGTGGACCTCAAGTCCCACAACCAAACAGAAAATTTCATATTTATTGAACGATTTATAGAAATTAAATCGGTTAACTTTCCCATTTCGATTTCCTACCTTCCTAGTGAACGTAGCACTCCAATTTTGATACTTGGCACTCTTCAGCATTGACAGGAATTTAAATTATTTCGTTTTAGCTTTCAGCCTAAAAATATGCCATGATTTTTCAAAATGTGCACCAACCGTGGACCTCACGTCCCACAATCAAACAGAAAATTTCATATTTATTGAACGATCTATAGAAATTAAATAGCTTAACTTTCCCATTTCGATTTTCTACCTTCCTCTAATTTTGACACTTTGTCTGACGCGTGCACAGACCAGTTTATGTTCCAAGTTTCAAGGCTCAAGCTTTAAGGACATTGACAGACATTGCACAAAACCAATATACTCGGAATACCTTCGTTATATAAATCAGAATGAGTTAAATATTACTCAACTAGTTCGATATACAACCCAAATAATATTACGCTAAATTAGAATTCAATTTATGCACATTTTAGATCAAGCTTCGCTCTTGCGAGAATGTCGCAGAGTTCAGTGCATGAGGAATCCCCGTTGGAGCCGTTGCAGCAATTGGAACGCGTTTTGAATGTGTTGAATCAGATGTGCATCGGATTCATAACCATCTGTATATCGTATCTGACACTGCGCACGGGCCTCGAGGGCACCGGATTGCATGTCTGGCTGGTCACCATTGGAGTAGGTTGAATCCTCTAGCAGGAGTTGATTATTTCTATTAATATTAAGGATGTGTCTGTGGCAGTTCTCCTTCTTCATGGCCGAGGGTGTTATGGTCCACTATGGCGGCAATGTGCTAACCAACAGTTACAAGCGTTCCACAAAAACAACAATCCATTGGATACTCATGATCCTGGGCGGTGGCTGTGGCGCCGCCGGGGCTCTAATCAAAATGATTCAAAATGGGTTTCTGCTCAAATCCACGCATGGCATATTGGGTGAGTTGTAGAAGCAGTAGTAGTAGTACACTCAGAAAAAAATGCTCTCTCTTTCACATTAAGTTATACAAATGGCCATCATTAATAATAATGGCATAATGTAAGAAAATCTTCAATGTACGCACACAGAAATCATCCCCCTAGAATTTAGACACATTTGTAAATAATCAAATAAATTTGTTATTCCCTCCCGCTGCAGGCTTGACTGCCTTCATACTCTGCCTCTTGGCCATGAGTTCCGGTTTGGCTGCTCTCTGTTCGATGCGGGTTAAAAAACTGATCACGCCCCTGCTAAACAAAGCATTCCACAATTTCCTGGGAGTCGCCTGCTTTGTTGTTGCATTGGTCACCCAGTATTACGGTTACCAGACGGGTTATTTTACGAACCGTGCCGAAGCGGATCTCCAAGTCTTGATGAAGTGTTTAACACTCATCTCATTGCTCCTTTCCAGCTTTGGCCCCCTGAAATCACTCTATATTCGAGTGAAAACTATTTCAAAGCAGCTATAAATAAGATGCTTTCGCCATAGCTTTAAGTATGACTGTATGTTTGATCCATAAATGAAGTGTTTACTGTACTCATGAACAAGTCAGAATGAATGACTTGTAAGCTCTGACGGAATCCAGAGGGCTTTCCACTGTGCTCCACTGATAACTGTGGAACTCACCTATCTTTAAGAAACACTATGTTGACAACCTAAATTTAATTAAATATAAGACTCAATTTCGATAAGCGAGCTTCTATTAAAGTCAAGCATGAGCGTTTAGTTTTAGTGTTTTTAGATTAGACCGCAATATATTTCGACATCTGTACATAATATATATATATTTTTTTTTTCGCTTTAAAGATGCTGTAATCACTGTACTATGTACTACAATGTATAAATTTAACTCGTGAATGTTTTTCTTACATGCCTTTAATATTACCTCTACCGCTAAATTCGTTATTGAAATATGACACTAATAAGTTTTTTATTTTGAGAATAGACTTTGTGATGCTTTATTAAAACGATTTTGAAAGCAAGGATGGGATTAAAATTATATATCGGATGGAAAAGCTTTATCGACAAATGACAAATTAATAAATGTTTCCTGGATGACTCACACATATTACCTCCACCACAACTCCAATACAAACCTGCTTTTACACAAAACTTGCCCCTGGATAATTTTAATGTTTTGGCCAAATGAAACTCGTCACTCTTCAGAATTGACTTGAATTAAAATTATTGCAGTTTCGCGCCCCGCCCGAAAGTATGCAACATTTTTTACTGCTCATACGAACAACGGACTTGAGAACCAAACAGATAATCTGATTTTATAAAACGATCTATTAAAATGGAATCATTCGACTTTCACCATTCTTTCGCTCAACTTTGTGACCCCCAAAGATCGTCCCACTTTTAATATCAAAAATATAAGACATTACATTTTGGGAAATGCTCTTTCGACATAAATAGTATGCAAGTGCAGTTGAATCTTTATTTTAAAAAAATGTTCTCGTATGTAGTATCTAGGTGCGATAAATAATACTTTGCGTGTTTTTCATTCGATAATTGTTGTTGTAGATGGTTTTAAGACTCTTAAGAGTAAAATAAATATATATAGGCTCTAGCATAAGGTATAAAAATACATATTCGAGCACGCACGAGCGTTAAAAAATTGAATGTGGATTTGGAGTGTAGTAATACATATATGGAGTATATATCTCAAATCTCAAATCAAAAAATACTAAAGCGTTATTTTTGTTTTTGGAATACAAACGTTACACTTAACATGTATAAATAGTAGTAGTAGTAGGAGTAGTTGGGACAAATACATAATTGAAAACATTTAAAAACTACGACTAAAGCACATAGAAATTCGTGATCGCATTTTAAGACTTTCGATACATAATAATAACATGCATCGGGGCAAGGCAAATTGTTCAGATATTTGTCAGCATTTACATATAAATATAGTTATATATAATTTATAGCTTTGTGCTGCGCCTGATGGCAAAGGACATCAAGGCGTGCTCCAGCCGCATATGATAGGGCACCATTTTGCGCTCGAGCAGCACAACCAGTGGCTCATCGCCGCCGGCACAGCACTGGGCACGGCAGCATTCACACTGCTCTCGATCACTGCTGGCCTCATCATAATCCTCATCAGCGTCCTCGTCCTGATGGTGCAGTTCACGCTCCAGTTCGTATGCCTTTTTGGCCGCCCGCTGCTCGAAGCGCAAATAGAAGGCGAGACAGACGAAGAGCATGAAGACCAAGGCACACATGGCACCGCTGGCGATGCTCGCCTTCTCTAGCATGGGTCGCGGTCGTTTGGGCAGATAGGAGCCATCGATTTCCTTGTACTCACACCGCTGACCCATAAATCCGATGGCGCACTCACAGCTGTAGACAGGCAGCTCCGCAATCTTCACAGCAAAGCAATGGGCATCATTCAGGCAATACCAGGCATCAAAGTTATCGGGGCATTTGTATGTGGGGAATGTTATATTTGGCCGGGGAGTTGTTGTTGTCGTCGTTGTTGTTCGCATTGTTGTTGTTGGGCTTAGGGGTGACTGGGTGGGTGGCAGTGCCATGCCCGACATGGACGATGAAGAGGATGAGATCGATGGACGTGGCTTGGGCACATTGCGGCTGGAGCAGGCCTCAATTAGAGCCGGACAGCCGAGAAAGCTGACCATCAACAGGAGCAGCATAACACCCATTTTGCACCTGTTGCACGCCGACACTGTGGCCGATAATGATGTTGCTGCGCTTGTGGAATGCATTTTGTTGTTGTTGTTGCTATTGTTATTTGGTTTGCTTGCGACTCTTTGTTTCGTTCGTTCTCTTAAAAATCTTAAATCAACTATATTAAACATAAAAAAGTAAAACTATCACAAAATTAGTATAACAAGAAGTTCGGCTCTGCACACAGCGAGGCGTCGTCAAAGGCTCTTTGGATTATTGTGGTCTGAGATTGTTTTACATTTATATATCAGCGAGTATATCTGAGGAGTGTGTGTGTAATGTGTGTGTGTGTATATGTGTGTGTTGAATGTGTGTGTGTGTGTGTGGAACGACGGCGTATCTGTGAAAAAGACACAAGCACACATTAGTCATCAAAGAGAAATTATTTTAAAAAATGCATATAAATCAAAATGAGTTCAATATTATTAAACTAGTTCGATATACAACCTAAATGATATTACACTAAATTAGAATACAATTAATGCACATTTTAGATGACACCAATTCACTGAACCGTTGATTTTGATATATATATATATATTTTTTTATTATTTTGTAATCAAATTTTCATGTTGTTCTCCGTTGATTATCCTAGCTCATCAAAGCTGGCTGTGATATGCGTCGGGTATCCATATCACAACCACTTGATGAGGCTTAGATAAGCAACATCAAAAGTATATATTTGATGTCAATCAGTTGTTTTTCATACTTATATATATATATAAATATATAGTTTTTTTTTGATTATGATTTGTGTTTCCAATTCCAATTCCTGGCGTCGCTGTGTAAACTGCGGGAAATGTGGGTGCAAGAAGAAATTACATTATGATTGATTCGATTGATTGATTGATTCGATTCGATTATTTGATGTAGTTTACATTACGCTAAGCTCATCAAAGCTGGCTGTGATATGCGCGCAAAGCTTTCAAAAATGCATTTCACAACCACTTTGAGAGCGCAGCATGAATGTGCCAATCTTAGATATGCTTGAAAAATAACGATAAATGTTCAGATAGATATAGATATATAGGAGGGGTGGTTGGCTGGGTGGGTGGTTTATCAATTTTGTTCAATGATTAATGGTATGAGGAAACACTTAAATGAATAAACACGTGCGCTGTGGTGCAAAAATATGTATTGATTTCAATTTAAAGTTGATTTGTTTTTTTGTGATATTTTCAATCTTTTTTTTTTTGTGTTGAGCATCGTGTCGCTCCTCAAAGCTGGCTGTGATATGAGTAGGCATAAAAAGGCAAACATTTCACAACCACTTTGAAGAAGGACACAATTCTCTCTCTCTCTCTCACTCTCTCACTCACTCACTCTCTCTCGCTCGCTCTCTCTCTCTCGCTCGCTCTCGCTCGCTCTCTCTCTCTCGCTCGCTCTCTCTCTCTTGTCTCCTTGCCCCACTTCTCTCCTCTCACAACACAGCTCGAATTTTGTTCTATTTATTTTTATATAAATAATAAAATAAAAGGAAATACCAGCATAAATAAAAGTCACACACATCTATTACAATAATGTTAATTGCTAACATTGAGGTCGATGACGATGACGATAACAACTACGAACTATGATGACAATCAAGGATGAAGAAGACGCAGTACAGTGAATGAATTTTTCTTTACGCTTTTGTGAATTATTCCAAATGAATGAAAGCAAATTTAGCGTACGCATTTAGGGCAATTATTTACACACACACTCGAATGAATATTAAATATGACGAGCGTTTACTGGCACACCGACATTAACATTAACAATAAATAATCAATGCACATAATCAAACATATATATCAACAAAAAAAATGGTACTTGGCGCGCACATCATCAAAATGTACATAAGTATATCTTGTTTATATATATATTATTATATATAAACATTAATTGTGGCGCCGACACAAAACGCCGTCAATTTGTCGCCAATTTTGTGATAACAAAATAAAATTAATACATCAACATGAGAGCACAAAAAAAAAAAATTCGAACTGTTTGTCGTATGTGTCTGTCTGATGCGCTTGATTGACAATCGCAGTGTCCGTTAAAAAATGAAGCAGACGCAAGCGCGCATGCATGTGTGTATGCGTAAGTGTGTGCGAGAGGAAGTAGAAGGAAGCCGCACAAAGTAAAAGTTGAATAACCATCTGAATTGCGATTGATCTTGCGCGCCGCGTAGGTCAAGATCAGCAGCACAGTATTTTTTTTTTTTTTCATTTATGTATTTGTTCTGTTTTTCTGCTATCACTAATAACAGCAACAGCGGTGTCAATCAACAGCAAAACAAGTTCGATGATCGGCATCAGTGCCAGGTGGCAACGCTAGGCCAACTGTTAGGGCGGGTAAGTATGAGTAGCAAAAAGGCAAAAGAGAGCATAAATCACTCTACATACGTCGTGCATAACATAAAAAATCATCAACATTACCTTAACAGCAACAACAGCAACAGCTACAACAACAAGAAAAGTGTGCATACATACATGACAATTGGCAGAGAAAACACATCACCAACAACAACAATAACACGCGCTAATACTGCTGCTTGGGTCGTTGCCGTTTAACTGCTGCGCTCTCTTAAATGCTCTCTCTCGCCCTCTTTTGCTTTCGATATGCGCCTCTCTGTTTTTATGCTGCTTCTGCTGCTGTTAATTGTTGTTGCTGTAGTTTTATGTTGCCTTATGCTGTTTCATTCTTGGGCGTCGCTGCTGCTGCTGCACGAGGAGTTCGTTGCTCGTTGTGCACTAGTATTTGAGTGCGTGCATGTGTGTGTGTGTGTTGTTGGTGTGTGTTTAGAAAACTGTAAGAAAAGCGGACTGTGTGAAAACTATGGGTTAAGGCACAATTCTACCACAACGCGACGACACCAATACACCAACAACACACCGCATCCAAGCACACATACACAATCACATTTGCTGCCGCTTTAAAAGTTTACCGGTTTTTTTTTGCGTAAAAACATCGCGCAAAAAACAAGTCCTACTAGTTTTGTTGTTGTTGCTGCATGCGCACAAAAGAGACAGCTAGTGTCTCCACTCGACTTAGTGGAGACTCGAACCAAATTTCGAGGTGTGTTGGATAGGGTGTAGATTCGTGTAAGTATCGGTGGTATCGGTATCGGTGTGCATGCGTGAGAGTTCAAGTGCATGTGCTTGTGTGTGTGTTTATGTCTACACTTCGTCGCGCAGGGAGTATATATATATATATACATTTTTTTTAGCTTCTCGTTGCCTGTGTGCGTATGTATATATGTGTGTGTGCGCGGGAATGTTGGCAAGAATTCTAAGAATTTTACCCAAGCGAGCGGGGCTCACGGGGAATATCAAAACGAGTAGAACATGTCAAACACATTATTATCGATGATTAAAAACAAAAAGTTTGATTAAAAAAATTTAAATTTTCCAATTATGCACTCAGACGCAAAACCAACGAAAAAGAGACGCGTGTAGGCGTTAACCGTTCGTTTTAAAAAATCTTATGAAAAACAGAGCATCACTTTAATTCACACAAATTCTTTTCTTTTATTTTTTTTTAGTAGTTCCCATTGATGACCAACAAATAATTCTACGAGAGAATTATAAAAGACAAAACCACTTGGCATGACGCCGACGCCGCCGCCAACAGCAATAGCAGCCGCAGCAGCATCAGAAAACACGACCGCACCGCAAACACTACGAAAGACAACTGCACACAAAACGTAGCAAACGAAAGCAAAGAGCAAGAGCAGAGCGTGGCCAGACTGCTGACAATGTATAGACGCCAACGCCGTTTTCTTTTCCTCTCCGTACACATACATGTGTGTGTGTATGTATGTTGTGTATGCATGTTGTTTTAGTGTTGGCGGCGTTGAGCGCACAAGGCAAAAATGCGGCAAAAATAACATAAATAACAACAACAATAAGGGGCTTGAGGCGGCTTGTTGTTGTTTTTGTTGTTTGGTGTTGCCAGAATGTTTCGCACGCTATATAGTAGGATCAACATGTTGACAAGCAGCCTACGCCGCCACCGTCGCTGCCAGGCTGCATTAAGTTCGTAGGAGCAAAAAGCACACAAACAAGAAGCGACGCAGCGAGGCGGTAAAAAAAAAAGCAGGTAGACAGCAAACGGGACGAACAGGATGAGCGGATGAGAGGCTGGGACGGAGACGGAGACTGAGTCTGAAGACCCAGACTCGAACTCGAACGACATTTTCTTCTTGGGGAGCTTGTTTTGGTGAATTCGTGGAAATCTTCTCGATGCGCAGGCGCGCACGTAAACAACATTCCTCGAGGCATTGCAATGGGTCTGAGTCTGGTCTTGGTCTCATTTTTTATACATATATATAGATATATTTTTTTTTTTTTGTGCGCGCCAAAAAATAAAACGAGGCATTTACGCGCGCGCCAAGGATGATTGCGTTGCCAGATAGGCACAATTATTTCGCAAAACGCAAATAACGACCTCTAGCTTCAAACTCGATAGAAATGCGGTTAGAAGTGGGCCATCAAGAATACTAAATCAACTAAAACAAAAAATTCAAATCTGCATTTTACGGCACGAGACGCAACTGCGCAAAGTTTCATGAGTTAAGCATAGATGTGATAAAATCAAGGTGATTCAAATTCGAATTGAAATTTATCATATATATTTCAAATATTAAAATTTTGAAAAATCTACTCTGATTTATGATTTTATTTATGATTATTATTATTAATATTGTGGTATATAAAATAAGAAACTAATTTGAAATACATAATAATTATTTCAAATTTCAAAGTTTTCCAAAATCAAAATATATACAAATTATGATAATTACATTTATTTATTAAACCAAATAAAATAATACAAATCGTGTCTACTAATTTAAGTTACATAAATATCTGAAAATATTTCTCGGATTTCTCCGGTCTTATTTCCATTGCCAGAGTCGCTTCCCGCTTAAGAACTGCATTGCTTACTAGTTGTTATTATTGTTGTTGCACTTGTTGTGTGCAGTTAGGACATTGAACCTGAGACAGACAAAACAACAAACGAATGCAGCACGCTGCGCATCACAACGCAGCTCAGTTGAAACAACAATTTACACTAACTACAAAAAATCAATAAAAATAATGCTGGAAGCTTATTAAGCGCCATATACACACACATATACAGTCTAGCAATCAAGCACGATAAAAGGTCATGTGAAAAAAAATGAAATGTTGCCAATTTGAGATTGGGGCTGGGTCGTCTAGTCTGGGTCGCGAGACGGCTGTCTGTCTGACTAGACGGCCAGCCAATGCAAATTGTAACGGTAATCATTAGACGAGCGCACACACACACACACACACATAGTTGATGCTCTCTCGCATTTCGCATTATTTGCATGCTTCTACTCGCAGTGTAGAGTTCGACGGCCTTCTTACGTAAAGACCACCAACAACAACATCAGCAGCGGCATTTTTCTTCTTTCTAATAAGCAAACGAGTAGGGGGAGAGAGAGCGCGGCGAATGGATCGACAGCGTTGCCACATCGGCCGAGACAGAAAACTCGTTTTCGTCCGTACGTCTTCTTCTTGTATATATGATGATTGTGTCTTTGCAACTGTACAAGAACACAAAAAAAAAATTAAAAAAAAAAACACACGGCGCAGACGCCAAACGAACGCTCCCCGTGTGCTGTCCGTCTGTCTGTCCAACTGTTTGTGTGTCGTTTTGGCCCGCCCGTATGTATGTATGTACGTTTGAATGTGTGTATGCATGCATATATGTATGTTTGTGTGAACATTTTTTATTTTTCTGAATGTAAAGGAAGTGGCACGTACTGTACACAGCGCTCCGCTGCTGCTGCCTGCTGCTACCGAGGGATTCAGACTAGGGAGTGAGAAAAAAAACAGACGGCAACGACCGACGCTGTGGTTGGTGGTGGTGGTGGCAAGCCAAGAAGACGACGTAAGAGCATGCGGGGAGGAGGGAGGGTTGTGTGTTTGTATGTGTGCAGCATACCTACTATAAACAGGAAATGGAATTTACTCACACACACATACGGCCGCAAATGTTGTTGATGAGCCGACAAGCGGACGTGCTGCTTAATTGACAAATGGGCACAAGAGAGCGAGAGCAAAAAAAAAGAAGAGAGTGAAGTGAGAGAGCGGACAAAGTTGATTGAAATCAATAGTCGCCGTACAAGTGTGTTTATGTATGTATGCATGCCTATGTAAGTGTGTGTATGTATGACGGCAGCGCGTGGAATGTGTGAAAAAACGCGGCCAATGACGGCAACGGCAATCAAACGACGCTCGCTGCCTTCTGCCTTCGTCGTCTATGCTATGTTAAATTCTGGAATGTCCAAGTATCTTCTCGTCTCGCGTGGAGACTTTTACGACAACGTTGTCGTCGTCTTTGCACCTGACACGCGCAAGCGGAGAGTCACACCCTGCCAACGGCAGCTGTGTCTTCCCCTTCGTCTGTTACTTGAGGCTTGACTGTTTCCTCTGTTAACGTTTATTAAACGCACATTATTACATTAATTATAACATGTTGCACAATTAGATATTTTGCTTGCATAGACACACACACACACACATACACAGATATATGCACGTCTGTTTTTGTAATTGCAGATGGCGGCTGTTTTACACACAGCGTGTATTTTTTACTCGAAAAGAGCAATGAATGAAATTTCGTTGTTTTCAGATAATACAGTCACACACACACACACACGTGTCTACATTTGAAGCAAGACAGAGAGAGAGAGAAAGTCTACAATACTGCGGTCAGCGTACGCGTTGCCAACTGCGTATACAAATTGTTTACTTTTCGCTCGCCGGCTTTAAGCATACAGTGCTATACTTTAAAAAAAAAGAAGCGAAATACAAAAAAAAAAATAAAACATTTCCAAGCAAAAAAAAAAAATTAATTCCAACAATGAATGCAGGTGACGCCCCTCTGCCGCGCACTAACCTACATTAATGTAAGACAAAATGTGGCTGCCTAGGACAAGTAGTTGGCAACGCCACAAACTAGTTTTCTTTTACACGCTGCTTCACACAGCAGAAGTCTCCGCGTCGAACGACGCATGTTAAATGCAATGGTGTGTGTGTGTGTAAAGGAAAAAAAAACCGACGCATACATACATATATATATATGTTGTGTGTACACACGAAACGAAATTTACTGCTGCTTGCGGTGCGCCTTTGCAGGGGCTACACAGACACACACTGACACATGCACACACGCACACTTACACGCACGCACACATTGATACAAAAACGTATTTTTTTGCTTACTGCGTAAAAATGGCCGAAATAATTTTCCTTGAGGCCTAATTGTCACAATCCAAGCATTTTTTTTTCATTTCAAAAACATTTACATTTTTTTTCTATGCAATCCCATTCAACTTACATTCGGTGTTTTGCAATCGCCATTCAAGCTTTCGCCGCTTTCATCAAATACTTTTCACATACTCTGCACACACGCGCACATTTCTTTTTACGAATACTGCTTTTTGATATTTCGAATTGAGTTTCTCCAACAGTTTGATATATAATTTATAAAATGCACACTATGCTTTTATTGTTTTTTTCTTTTTTTAATCCATCCGTGTAGTTTTGTTCAATCGAAAAATGTATGAGATATCGTTTTGAGTTGTGCGCATCACCAATGTTAATGTCGATTAAAAACGGAACGGCAATGGCACTGCCAGATATCATAAAAATAATATGGTCACATTGTTCGTGTAATCGATAGATTTGTATATCGACGCTAGCAACGTCTCCCGCATTTTTCAGTTCAAAAGCAACAACGCAGATTGTAAAAATTGTAGTTGAATTGTAAACTAAACAATTGTAATGGGCGCAAAAGCAACAAAAATGGATGCAAACTATGTGCCGAATATACCAAAGATAAACAGAGCAGCAGCACCAATTGAACTCTCGTTGAGTCCTTGTCGAGAGAATAATGAAATTTTACTCGATCCACGCTCACCAAATGGCTGCCGAACGCCATTAAATGTGAGTATTTAAATGAATTTTATTTTATAGGATTAACATATGATTTTGCCACAGTTGCCACCGTTGATGCCACTTGCAACTGCTGCAGTTGCTGCTCCGACGGAAAACACCTTTGCGCAACTGCGCAAGCGGCTCTTGCGGGGATTCTCGCTGCAGGATCCACGTTCTCCGCAATTGAATCGGACACCATTGGTGCTGGATGCGGCTATCGATCGTACACTGAATATGGACGACACCTTTGCCGACCTGTTTGTGGAGACGCGTGCACCACAACCAGCGATCCCATCTGCCGGAGACCAGCAGCCCGCAAATGAGTCCGTGGAGATTGTTTCCCTGACCTACGAGGAGGATGAGACGATGCCCTGCTGCGACATGCTAGTGCAGCAGACGCCAGAGCCAGCATCCGTCCCAGCCCCATGCTATGATCCACGCTCGCCCAGCGTTGGTGTTGAGCGGACGCCCATTATTTTCTGTGATGATGCCGACGAGGCTGAGGAGCGCGATACCCAAATGCTCGAGGAGATACTGGAGACGCTGACGCTCAATCTCAGCGCGGAGAGCAGCATGGCCTCCTTTGTCAGTGCCTCCGCAGAACTGACACAGGATGAGCTGCAGTTGCAGCCTGCCCAGTCACTGTCACAATCTCGTCCAGCCAACAAGCACTTGGAACGCGTCCGCTTGGGCAACAAGCGTCGCGTGGCGCCTCGAAAACCAGCGCGTGCCAACAAAACCCGCATCTATGTGGACGCCTTGGACTCGCACACGAGCAGCACACCCAAGAGCAGTACACCCAAGAGCAGCACTCCCAATCCGGCACAGCGCTCCTCGCAGCGCACTCCGCTCAGCAGCGTGAACAGGAATCGCGTTCATTTGCGTTCGCGTTCCGTGGAGAAGGATTTGGTGAAGCCATCGTTGCAGTTGCCGCTGCAAAGCTTCGACGATCAGCTCAATCCCGGCGAGCGCCTGAATGTGCCCAGCCTGCGTCGGCTGTTGGCAAGCGAGAATCGCTTGGAGCCCTAAGCGTGCCCCCTCTTTTTTGCTTAGTAAATTAATTGCCTTAAAAATCATCACATCAATTAATCATTTATCATCTGATCCATAAAAATATATTTGTATATTTGCAAAAATAAGATTTGTGCTATCAAAAATAGATTCATCATTCGAGTTAAGGCCACATTAGCTAAGTTGCAGCAAGGCGAGTAATCTATCAATTAGCTGCTTCTCATCCTGCGCATTCCCATCCCCATCCTCATCATTGGCAAAGACGTAGTCAAAGCTGCTGTCATCCAAATCACATTCGGAGGGCACATCATCCACGCCAGCCGTAAATTGCCAGCCCCTCGCCTTGCGTCGCTGCTCCGTCGATGTGAGGCGTAGTGTTTTGACCATGTCTTGACCATAATTCTCCCGAAACCATTTGATGTCATTCTTGCGTCGAATATCGCTAACGATGACATAGTCCGCTTGCTGCACGGCGGATGCCTCCATTGCCGCACGACAAAAGAAGCCATAATCACGTTGACGCACCTCATCACTCCAGATGATCATGTCGCGACGATATTGCTCCTTGTAGGGACCATCGCTGAGCATTGCTCCCATATCCAGTTGCAGCTTGCGCGCCCATTCCCGCTTGATGGGCTCCGAGATGCGAACGATTAGCGACCGATCTGACAATCTACATAAATAATAGTCAATTGTTTACCGCAAATTAGACTCAATCTAATGCTCACCTTCTTTGCAATCTTTCTGATATGAAATCTTTGCCGCATTTACGCTTACCACTAATCAGTAATATTTTTTTCATATTTCTAGCTAAAAACTTTCTCTTTTAACTGCGCCCGCAATGCTGTTGCGCTGTCGTCGTTAATTGTGGAACGTTGATTTATTTGTAACTCGGGGTCAAAGTCATTTTTAGTAAAATTATTCCATTGTACTTATGGTCATTTTATTCAGAGCTTTTCTTTTATTTGAAATTGTTTACAATTTGGCCTTTTGAGCTGCGACTGCTGCTGCAGCTGACGATAATAAAGATATCATTATCGATAACGATAGCTTGGCACGGGCTAGTTTGAAAGCAGCGCCAAAGTCTAGTACGCTGTAAAACATTTAGTTTAAAAAAAATTAAAAACGTATATTACAAATAGCTAAGTTTATTACTTATGGTAGTTTTATTCAGAGTTTCCAATTCGGCCTTTTTGAGCTGCTGTTGCTGCGACTACAGCCGACGATAAGAATATCGTTATCGCTATCGATAACTAAGCAGCAGACTAGTGTAAAACAATTATTTGAATTAAACACAGAATAAAAATGATTTGTACAATTGCTGAAGTTTATTATTTTTGGTTATTTTGTTACATTTTTAAATTGTTTATGATTTTGCCTATGTGAGCTACTGCTGCAGCTGACTACAAGTGATTGTTATCGATAACTTGGCAGAGGACTAGTTTGGAAACAATTATTCGAATTAAACACAGATGTAATGCTCAATAAAAATAGTTAAGTTTATTACTACAACGTAAACTGAGTAAAAATGTCTGCAAACAATTTTGACTTATTATCTAGACGATAGTTTTTTCTCCATATACAACATTTTATTTGTACAATAATTAAGTGTTTGATTTCATGCATAAAATGAGTGCAGCTCATCTGTCGAATGGTTTCTCTCATCTGTAATATTGCGCTTGCTGCCAGTTGCTACCAGTAGAGCTGCCTGCCACATTGCCCGACTCGTAGCCGTTTGCCAGCTGGGCGGGATTTCGATCCCCGATCACATTGCCGCCAGCTGCCGCAGCTACACCGACACCAGATGTACCGACTCCAACTCCGCCCACCGCACCACTTGAACCAGTCACCTGGCTGCTGCCGGATGCACCTGGACCCGTGCCGCCGCCAGCACTGCCAAAGGAGGCCAACACACTGCTGTAGTAGGAGGCATCGGCTACCGATTCGGACTGATGGGTGCCGCCGACGCCCTTCTTAAGGGTCTGATGCAGTGACGCCTTGCCCTGATGGCAATCCTGCGCATTAGCATTGTTGATGCGCGCCAAATTTGCCAGCGTGAGCGTTGAGTGCGAGTGGACGGCAATGCGATCGGATGAACCCGGTGGTGGTATCGATCCAATGCCACCGACTGGACCACGCACCGATGACCGTTGCTGCAGATGAGCAACAGCTGCAGCAGCAGCGGATGAGGCGACAGAGGATTCGGATAGCTGCAAGTGCAAGCATTAGACAGGGAGAGAGCATTGTTAGGAGCCATAGCAACTACTCGCCTTGCGCTGCTTATGCAACTCCAGGCCGCTCAATTCCGTCATCAGCTTGGGCTCAACGACGACGCCCGACCCAGTGGCCGTTGTCAAGGGCGGTGCCAACATCGCCACATGCCGATGATTGATGTGCGCCTGCAGATCACGCTGCGACAAATATGTGCGACGACACCCAGTGCTGCCGTAGCGACTCCCTCCATGGGTGCACATGAAGACGGTGCCCAAACCGGATTGCTCCACGCGCAGCACCTTGTCGTTGCAGCGGGGACAACACTTGATGGGCTCGGCGCGGGCGCATTTCAAGCAGAACACATGCTTGCAGGGTATCATGCGGCCGTAGACGAGAATCGGTTTGTCGCACCGGTCACAGCAGTGGATCATCGGATTGAGCACTTTTTCGCCAATCAGGCTCACCTTGTGGTTCCACTTGAGGCGCAGCATTGGCTCCGGTGGCCCGCGGGACAACGTTGTAAACGTGGGCGCCTCCAGCTGTGAGATATCCGCCTCCATATCAACTACAATAATCAGAGATTACCATTAAATAATTTTTCTTTTTGTAATTTTAAACATAAGAAATATTTATAAGATTTCTAGTTAAATGGAATTTTTGCAAAAAATTCAATCAGGCCAAAATTAATTTTAAAAAATACTTAATATTATGCATGCGAAAATGTTATTCACGAGACAAGACCTTTAAAATTGAGTTCTTAATGATAGAAATAGAGGACTCTGAATGGATGATGCGAAACGGCTCATGCAAGGAATTAAGAGAAAGTGGAAAGAACATGAAACCGAAATTTTTTGTTATGTTTTTAATTTAATACTCATCAGAGCAGTGGAATCGATTTAACCATTTAGTTATTTAACTATAAACAGAACAAGACGATTAGTTGGATAGAGAAGTGAAGAGCAGTCTATCGGTGTATAGAGATATATCACAGATTTGAAATCAGATATTGAGGATACCACACACAAGATCCGTATTTCACAATTGGACGTACAAGAAATTAATTTATTTCGGTTGTAACCATTAATATTTTAATTAGTATTATTTAACGAGCGTTCACTGTAGCTTATAAAGTTCTTACTTGGCTTTGGTAACACTGGCAGCACTACCTGCTGCTGTTGCTGTTGAAGTGGCGGCGGCGGCGGCAATGTTTGTGGCGGCGTCATATCCTGAATGGGTGTCAATTGCTCGTCGTTCGCTGTGGAAGCCACATCTATTTCGTTTTCCTTGTCCAGGTCTTGCATTGCCACATCCTCTGTGTGCTCTAGGCTGCTTGGACTGTCCTCCAATCCGCTGACATTGTTTGAGGTGGCGCCGGTGACGGCGGCGGCGGCTAAAACATTGCCAACACTATTTTCATATGTTTCCAGGGCAATGCCAGTGTCATCAATTTTTTTACCGCGTCCTCGGCCACGTCCACGTCCGCGGCCTCGTGCCCGAGAGCCGCGACCACGTCCACGACCTCGCTTCACTTCATCATTGTCCATTTTGTGTTAAGAAATGCAATTTTATTTGGTAAATATATTTTTGTTTCTTTTTTCTTTTTCTTTCGCTGCGTCGCTGCAGTTGTTGCTGATTTTTCGATTAATTATTTTTGCCCAATCGATAGGAAGGCGAAAGATGTTATGGCTATTCCGCTATGTTAAATATCATTGCGCAAATGTTATCGAAAAGCATTCTGCTGTTCACAGTTGTTTACATCATTGCAATTGGCGCAAAGATTAAATTAAGTAATAATAATCAAATGTTATTTGTGAATTTATAAATGTATTGATGTCAAAATTCAAATTTTGTAAATTAAGCTTATTTTATTTTAAGTTTTCCTTTTAGTTTTAAATTTAAACAACAAAAATATATCTTTGCAGCGGCATATATTCATAGGCAGTGCTTATTTTCATGTAAAATTACTTTGACTTATTGTACGCTTATCTTTTGAGAATTAATTAACATTGGAAAAATATTGTTTGCTAAAATTTTATTGTTTAGTTCACACTTCATACAACATGTTGTATGTAGCGTACTCGTAATTTCACGTTAACTGTTAGGGCTGTTAAATATTAACAGATATGAAGGAGCAGTTCAATCATTTATTTATAAAATGTGTTCACATTTTTAGTCAAACCATACAATGGCTTACAAAACTTATTTTTTAATAAATAACTAAAAGTTATTGGATCGAATTGTTTTAAAAACTTTAAAAAGCGCTGTTCAATTGCAGCCTGCTGTTAATAACATTGATGCAAAGTGTTAAGTTAACAGAGGGAGAAACACATGTTTTGCTTCAACGCGGCGTGCATCAAAGCCGAAAGAAGAAAAACGAAAGCGCGTTGCTTGCGAAAAACTAGACAAAATGGACATCGACGAGCTATTTGATTGTTTCAATGAGGTGCCACCCGAAAGTCTGCAGGTGCCGCCGCTACCTATGCAATCAAAGAAGGCAACAGCAGTTGAAGTTCTGGACAATGACAACAAAAGTGCCAAAAAAGCCAACAAGCGTCAGGCAGACGCCAGTGTTGCTGATCAACAGACAGAAGCAGATGAAGCATCTGTGAAAGAGGACAAAGAGGAGAAGGAGCCCGCAAAGCGCCCGCGTGCCGACGGCGTTGGCGATGAATCGGATGACAATGACAAGGAAATGTGCAACGAGAAGGAGGAGGAGGAGGAGGAGAACGTTCAGCAGCCAGATGATTTTGCGATGGAGGCGCTGCGCGTGAGGATTGTGACCCACCAATTGGTGTCGCCGGAGTCGTGCACACACGAGGTGGCTGCCCATCCCGATCAGGAGTACATCCCATTGCAGCCAATTGTGGGAGTGCCCGCCAAAGAGTATCCATTTGTGTTGGATCCATTTCAGAAGCAGGCCATTCTCTGCATCGACAACTCCCAGAGTGTTCTAGTGTCGGCGCACACATCCGCCGGTAAAACGGTGGTTGCCGAATATGCCATCGCCAAGTCACTGGCGGCAAAGCAACGAGTGATTTATACGACTCCCATTAAGGCGTTGTCCAATCAAAAGTTTCGCGAATTCACAGATGAATTTCAGGATGTTGGTTTAGTTACTGGAGATGTGACCATTAATCCATCAGCCTCTTGCCTGATCATGACCACAGAGATTCTGCGTAATATGCTGTATCGTGGCAGCGAGGTGATGCGTGAGGTGGGCTGGGTCGTCTTCGATGAGATTCACTATATGCGCGACAAGGAACGTGGCGTTGTCTGGGAGGAGACGCTGATCCTGCTGCCGGATAATGTGCGCTATGTTTTCCTCTCGGCAACGATACCCAATGCTCGCCAGTTTGCCGAGTGGGTCTGCCATCTGCACAAGCAGCCGTGTCACGTTGTCTATACGGATTATCGGCCCACACCGTTGCAGCATTACATCTTTCCAGCTGGCGGCGATGGCATTCATTTGATTGTCGACGAGAAGGGTCAGTTCAAGGAGGACAATTTCACCACAGCCATGGCGGTGCTGGCCAATGCGGGTGCGTAACTAATCTTCACTTTTTTGGATCTTGTTTTCAACTCTTCTTCTTTGTTGCAGGCGAGGCGGCCAAAGGTGATCAAAAGGGACGCAAGGGTGGCGTCAAGGGTCACAATTCTGGTCAGACAAACATCTTTAAGATTGTCAAGATGATCATGGAGCGTAACTTTGCACCAGTCATCATCTTTTCATTCAGTAAGAAGGATTGCGAGGTGTATGCCATGCAAATGGCCAAACTGGATTTTAATACCGTGGATGAGAAGAAACTGGTCGATGAGGTCTTTCACAATGCGATGGATGTGCTCTCTGAGGAGGATCGTCGTCTGCCGCAGGTGGAGAATGTGTTGCCACTACTGCGACGTGGCATTGGCATACATCATGGCGGTCTGTTGCCCATCCTTAAGGAGACCATTGAGATACTGTTCGGAGAGGGATTGATTAAGGCTCTGTTCGCCACGGAAACCTTCGCCATGGGCCTGAACATGCCGGCGCGCACTGTACTCTTTACGGCACCACGTAAATTTGATGGCAAGGACTTTCGCTGGATCAGCTCCGGGGAGTATATACAAATGGCTGGACGTGCTGGACGTCGTGGCCTTGATGACAAGGGTATTGTCATACTGATGATCGATGAGAAGGTGTCGCCCGTCGTGGGACGTGAGATCGTGCAGGGCAAGGCTGACACATTAAATTCGGCTTTCCATTTGACGTACAACATGGTGTTGAATCTGCTGCGTGTGGAGGAAATCAATCCGGAATATATGCTGGAGCGCAGTTTCTATCAGTTCCAGAATCAGGCTGCATTGCCTGGACTGCACGATCAGGTGCAGCAGAAGCAGCAACAGCTGGAGAAGCTGAGCATCAAGGATGAGCACAACATTGCCTCGTATCATCACATCCGGGATCAGCTCGAGATCAACGGCACCAAGTTCCGTGAGTGGCTGACGAAGCCACAATATCTGGTGCCCTTCCTGCAGCCGGGTCGCCTCGTCAAGGTCTCGGCTGGCAAGCAGGAATACGACTGGGGCATTGTGTTGAATTTCAAGAAACAGGATCAGAGTCGCAAGAATCCGCTGAAGAGTGATCCGAACGTTGTCATCGATGTGCTGCTGCACGTTAGCGAGGAGGCGGCCAAAACTGGCGACACTGAACCCTGTCCTCTAAACGAACGCGGCTGCATGGAGGTTGTGCCCGTCGCCAATACACTGCTCACCCAGATTAGCTCGATACGCGTCTATTTTCCCAGTGATCTGCGCACAGCTGACAATCGTCGTGCCGTCCTCAAGACCATTCAGGAGGCAAAGAAACGCTTTCCGCTCGGTCCACCCGTCCTGCATCCCGTCGACGACATGAACATCAAGGATGCTGAGTTCCGTAAGATAGTGGATACCATTGCCCAGTTCGAGAGACTGCTCGAGGAGCATCCACTGCACAAATCACCCGAGTTGGAGCGCATACACAAACGCTACCTGGACAAGCTGAAGCTACAATCGGAGCTGAGTGCGCTGAAGACCGAACTGAAGGCGGCACGCAGCCTGCTCCAAATGGACGAGTTGAAGTATCGGAAGCGTGTGCTCCGGCGCATGGGCTACTGCAAGCCCGGCGATGTCATCGAGTTCAAGGGTCGCGTCGCCTGCGAGCTGAGCTCAGCGGATGAGTTACTCATTACCGAAATGATCTTCAATGGTGTCTTCAATGAGCTCTCAGCACCACAGGCTGTGGCACTCCTCTCCTGCTTCGTCTGCGACGAGAAGTCCAGCGAGGCGCCAAAGAGTGCGACGGAGTTGTCGGGACCACTTCGCGCCCTGCAGAATCTGGCGCGGCGCATCGCAAAGGTGTCCACCGAGTGCAAACTGAATCTGGATGAGGACAACTATGTGGAGAAATTTAAGCCATTTCTCATGGACGTGGTGCTCGCCTGGTGCAAGGGCTCCACTTTCCTGAGCGTCTGTAAAATGACCGACATCTTTGAGGGCTCCATCATTCGTTGCATGCGTCGTCTCGAGGAGCTGCTGCGTCAACTGTGCCAGGCATCCAAGACGATTGGCAATACGGATCTGGAGAACAAGTTCTCCGAGGGCATCCGACTGATCAAGCGCGATATTGTGTTTGCCGCCTCGCTGTATCTGTAGTATATATATATCTATATGTATAGTACATCCTCATTATTCCCTAATCTATACTTGAAATGTTTATTAAAAAAAAAACGTATTTTACACATATAAAAAGTTCAAATGTTGACAAATGTAAGACAAACGAGGACACTTCACAAAAGCGAAATTGGTTTTTATTGAAATGAATTGATAAATATATATGTATACCTATATATATAAAACTATACGCAATTAAACATAAACTACACACTTATGAAATGTAATTGTTAATGTATTTCTTATGTTTTCGCACATGTAAACAATAACTTTATACAAAATACATATGAATGAAAACATAAAAATTGATTGGACGGTTTACACTGATTTGTATGGTCGTTGATTTCTATATATGTGACACATAAAACATACATACACACATATATATATATATAAAATATATAAATTATAGCTTTATATCTATATGTATGGAAGGCACTTAGATATTATACATAAATGAGTACAAACACACTCTTATCACTAGGCTAGATCAATATAATGATAGGCACTTGTGCATATTTAGTATGAGGAATGTGAAAAGTGTCTATTGAAAAAGTTATGATATCGGAACTCATCGGAATTCACGAAATATATGAATTTTCCATGCTGGTCATTGAGCTTTATTATTTTTATTTTGCATTATTTATATATATTTATAAAAAATTATTTTATAACTTTTCCTAATCAGTTGATCGAAAGTCAGCGGGCTAAAAATCGTTTTTTACAGAATACAAAAATTAGTTTGAATTTTAAAATCACTAACTTAACGTAGATATTTTAATATATGTATATATACACGCAAAGGCCTCGCCTCAAAAAGAGGCGTGTCAATGCCAAAAAGGCGCAAACTATTCTATGGAATGTCATTGATATGGATTCGTATTCGTTGGGTTTTCAAACTTACAAAATAAAATTGAAAAAAAAGTTCTTTTTTTTTTTTTTTACAAATAAAGTTAGTTACACTTAGGGACTCTAGAGATCTCTTAGATCTGTGTAGACACAAATTATAAATACTAAATGTAAAACTAGGGAAATTAAACAACTTAAAAAGAACCGAACGTTGCGGGCGCTCCTGGAATGCCAACAAGTAAGGCAGATGTCCTCCAGCATAACGGAGCTGTTGGCCAGAAAACATTATGAGGCGGCATTCGTTATCAATTTGGAGGTGCAACTTACCCCAATTTAAATGCTTGGCTAAATGATTGTTGTTCATTTCCGAGGCTTATGCGGATCACTCCCTAAGCGCATCGCGCACTTAGAGAGCGGTTACTTAGACAGACGTCTGTGGCACCCCCTCCACCAGCTGCGTGCGTCGTGGCTGGGCAGCCGGCTGCGTTGTCAGCGTCGCCGTCGTCGTTGTGGTGCGTGCCGAGGGTACTGGTGTAGTGCTCCGACTGCTGCTCGCCACACTGCTGGCGGTTGGTGTTCGCTTCGTTGGCTCTGACTGCAGCTGTGCCACCGGCGTACTCGAGATGGGCTGCAGCAGTCGCTTCTCTTCGACGGGCGGTGCTTTGCTCGACACCGTTCCATTCACCTGGGAGCGCGGCGTTGCGGCACGTTCCGATTTGACCAGACTGCCGTTGGTCTCCTTGAGCGAGATGCCCGACTTAATGGAGGCCTGACTGCTCGACTTTTGAGTCATGGCCAGAGAGCTGGGCGAGCGCAGCGATGTGGTATCCGTGTGTACTTTGCTGGCCAGCGTTTTAGTCGATGGCGAGTCCCTGTACTCGTAGATGTTGTCCCGCGAGCGCATCGCATGATGATTGGTCACCATGTGCGCATTGTCCACTCCACGTGGATCTGGCTCGGGTTCCATGCCCTCGCCATTGATGAAAACATCCTCGTCATAGAATCGATCCGATTGCCTGTGATTGATGCGATAATTGTGAGTGTAATTTCTGATAGAGTGTTGTCGTTAGATTATTTTAGTTACCGCTTCGCATTGCGCCACATAATGCAACAGATGACGACGAGCACGATGAGAAAGAAGCACGCAACCGACATGCTCCAGAAGGCAATCTGCAATGGCTCCTTGGGCTCCCACCAGTACTCTGTGGTCGGCGGATATGTCGGCACTAGAACACCAATAACTGTTGGCAAGTATTGTGTCCAGAAGGCGCTCTCCGTTTGCCGATAGTTCAGCAATATGGAGGAGTTGTATGTGGTATTGATGTTCAGGTAACGAATCTCTCCCTGATAGGCACGCTGGAAATGCATTCCCAGTACTTGCTGTGGCGTCGGATTGCTGCAGGAAGGAATGAAAGAGTTTTTAGTTAAGAGGCAGTTGATGGAAACCTTTTTGCTGTGATATTAGGTTATGTTGGGTCGGCTGTCGCTAGCGAGCGAAACACATCCGTATCCCAAGCCACTTGGGTAATAATTAACTGAGGAGAGCTACGATAAAGTGATGAAGTGCTTAATCGATTCCTTTTCTTCTTCATCACGACAGCGTGTGCAAAATTTAAGAATTGATAATCTGTTTGAATGAATACTAATTAAGCAGTGTCCACTAGGGGTTTTTCGACCGGCATGGCCAGATCATAACTGAGGCATTACAGATGGTAAGGTCCTTTTAGCTTGGAGCTCGAATACTTCTCACACTATAATATTAATTTGATATCAAAATAAAAATACCATGTATCTTTAAGCATTAAAACATAGAGCCACAGCTTACCCGTATCTGGCAAAGTTTGAATAGGTCTGCATAAAGAAGTGACTCATATTGCGATCGTTGTCCGTCCACATGTTGCGTTGCAGATGCTCCTTCTTGGGAAAGAATTCCGTATCCATAAAGGGGGCACCAGTCAAAAAGTAATGCTCCGTATCGTGTGGATATTTGCGCCACTGGGGCAAATTTAGTGCCTCCACAGTTGTGTTTAGCACATACATAAAGACGGGCACCTTTTGCTCGAGCAGCAGCTTGACCATTTGATCAACTGGCGCCCGATAGTAGAGATCGCTCAACATGTTGATGTACTGATCGCGTATGATGGTATTGTTGTTGGGATCCGGCCAGAAGGTGTACATGTACTTGATGGCCTCGTAGACGCCATTGGGATTGAGGGTGTAGTTGTAGCGGAAGACATGCTCCCGCACCTTCTGCTCGAAGAAGCGACCATCCAGCTCATAATACGGCGCCAGCGATTCGTTCTGGGCGACAAAGAAGGCGGCCTCCTGCGTGGTGACGCCCGTCATATACTGAATATTCCGATTAAATCGGCCGGCACGTATCAGAGTCTCGGGTGTTTGTGTAAGGAAGCGCCAATCCTTCTCCCGCCAGCCCTCGTACCAGTCGTCGCCGGGCAGCGTGAAATTGTGATCCAGCACCGGACCCCAAGGGAAGCTGCCGACCTGCGGTGAGAACTCTGCATTGCCCAGCTCATAGAAGCTGCGTCCGGTGCGCAGACAGTTGACCAGCTTCCACGACGAATCCATGGAGCAGCCCAACACTTGTCCCAGCACACGGCTCGTATTCTGCGCTCTATATTTGTCCTGGATGAACGCCCAATCGGCCAAAGCTGATCCCGATTGCGCTATCACCCGCTTCACAATGTTCCGGGTCTGTGGCGCGACCATCAGGAGACCAGCGGAGGCGGCTCCAGCACCTGGACCAAACAACGTTATGGATTCACGGTCCCCATTGAAGAACTCAATATTATCGTAGACCCATTTGAGTGCCATTGCCTGATCCAAGATGCCATAGTTGCCCGGCGAATTCTCATCCGCTGTGGAAAGGAAACCCAAGGCACCCAGTCGATAGTTAAGCGTAACCACGACCACATCATAGAATGAGGCCAGGATATGGCCCTGGAACAAATTGGAGGCGCCACGCACAAATTCGCCGCCGTGCAGATAAACCATAACCGGATACTTTTGGGCAACGCCAGCGCCAGTCTGCAATTGATAAATGTGAGTATTTTGTAAACATATTTATTTGATAAGTGAACTCACCTTGGGTGAATATACATTCAGATAGAGGCAATCCTCGTCCATGTCCATCACACCTTTGGTGGCACCTGTATAACGCACTGGCTGCGGACATGCTGGTCCAAAATCCACCGCCTGGAGCAGCTGCCAGCCCCGATGGAGCCGGGGCGGCTTAAAGCGTCCCTCGAATGTGGGCGGCAGGGCATAGGGTATGCCCAAAAATGTTGAGCATTCGCCCATTACGCGATCCACCGTGGAGTGGTAGGGTCGATAGAACGATTTTGGATCGGGATTATCATACATATAGACCTTGAAGCCCTGCACCTGGCCATAGTTCGTTGTGACGAATACATCGCGTTCCAATGTCAGCGAATCGCGTCTCTGTTTGCCCTGCAAATCCTCTCGCCAGCCGGCCAAGACGCCCGGAAATTGGGTGCGTGCATTTGGATCATTCTGTGAATTCAATTTTAATAGAGATTATAATTGTTGTTGTTGCTGTTGTTGTAGGCGGATGGGGAAACATATGTCATTGATCAAGTCGCATGAAAACTTAATTAAGATTATTGCTTTGATATTACAGAGCAGCTCATCGGCGCTGTTCAGCTCTCAATGCTTGCGCATTGTTCATTTATGATGCGTTCTAAATGTTTTCATCATCTTTTGGGGTCAACTTGTGTGTCACTCAGTTAATTGTTTAAGCTTTCTGTAGGTGAACCAAACAACTAATGACAGCCATGAAACATAACATACCGGATCGAAGCGAAAGCGATCCTCATTGGGCATGCCCTGCGGATATTGTCCAGGTGGATTCCGGCCAGGATAATTGGCGCCATAGCCATTCGGCTGGTAATGGCCATAACGACGATCATTGAACGTGTAAGTCCTGTGAATCAAAGTTTATAATAGATATCACATAATATTTATTTCATAGCAATACTCACCTATATTCGGGATCGCCGGGATTGGGCCATTGATAGTCGACACCGACACGCGAATAGAATCGCGGATCCCGCGTTTGTGCATCAATGTGAGGCAGCAGCGGTTGGAGCACCAAAAGAACCATTAAAATGCCCGATAGACATTCGAATTTGTCACGATATTTAAATTTCTGTGACATTGTAGCCTGAAAGGAAAATAAACAAATAACTAATTAATATATATTTTTATATATATCTTAGAATAAATAAATTTAATCAATATTATTTATATTGATGGTGCATTTCATTATTTTTTTTTTAATTATTTAATGTGAACTAAAAACAGTCCAGCTTTTAAATTAAATTATGTATTTGAATTAAAGATATAACAAATAAATAAATCTATGGGCATTAAAATTAAAAGTAGACCATTATTTATTACAAAAATTGGGGAAACCCATAAAAAAACACAAACAGACCAAAAGGTAAAGGTTAAGGTTAAGGAAAGTTGAGAAGAGAGAAAGATAGAGAGAGGAGTGAGCTATAAAATAAAGTAAAATAGATGTAACATAAGTTTACCACAGTTAAGCACGCTGAGAGATTTCTCTCGGATTTCTTAAAAGGAAAACTCGAACTATTCAAGACATGGTCATAAAATTCGTTCATAACAATAATTTGATTAATACTTTTTGTATGTGTTTTTTTTTTATTCTTTTGTTTATACACACAATAATAAACAAATCTGGGTGCTGAGTAAGAGTGACCGAACTGGTTTCCATATTACGTTAGCTGCGTAACACACACACACAAATGTATTCGAAGGTATAGGTGTGTACATCTGTTATATGTATGTATGTATGTCTTATGGCCAAGTTTGAAACCTGCGTTAGAAGCAAGAAAAGTCGAGAGACCGAGAAACCCGTTTCCACATAAGATAGTAATGAGCTAAAAATAAGTTACAGCATAAAATGCAACTTTGTGTGTATTTTTCAAATTGGAGTCACCTGGGAGGTGTTGTTGCAATGGAGTCATTACGATTGCGATTATTTCCATTGTTTGTTTGTAGGCGCTAATGGTTTAATTGTTAGTCATTGCAGTAAATGAGTTAAACTTGAACTGGAGATAGTCTAAGAATTATACGCTTCAGGCGAAAGCATTATTAGAAAATGTTACTCGAAAAGTGTACAAATTGTTGGTAAACTTTTTTATGTGAGAAATTAATAAGCGTTAAAACCTGTGGCAATCACTAATGCAAAATAAGATTTAATCATTTTATTTTCTTTCTTTAATTCCTAAAATGTTGATTGTAAGTTTTGTATTTCAATTATAGACAGTTTAAACACAATAAATCAACTCCTTCTTTTCTAATCAATTAATAAAACTTTTACACTTTTGCAGAATTTCGCGATTGAAGTTGGGGGCGTTAAGCAATAATTGGCATGGGTTCTGACTGCTATTTTTGGACAACCAAATACTTTTATTGTTTGCTGTAGGCGGAAAGTAAATAATAAAAAACAAAATGAACAACAACAAAAATGTAAAACCAAACAAAAATAAATTTAAAAACAAATAAATAAATGTTTCGCCGGCCTATTACAAATAGTACATTTATTTCCAATTGAATAATAGTGTTTTAATTAAATAAATTCAATTAAACTAACTACGATGAATGAAACTGGTAAAAACAAAAAGAAAAAGCTGAATATCCACAAGTTGCAAAAGGATTTGGTTAATTTATTCTTAAATATACAAAGTCTAGGGCAAAAATAAGTATAGCTAAAAGTGGTGAATTTCAGCAATTGGCTTCATAATTGCCACAGCAACAACAACAACAACATTGAGTAATATAAACTAATTGTGCGCAGCACGTTTGGCATTTGATCACAAAGAGCGCTGCAACGACAAAGTTAACGTCAACGTCATTTTAACTGGCACAAGGACTCACAAGCACTCAGACACACACAAGTTGCAGTTGCTGTTCCGACATGCAAAATAAAAAGTGCATTAACCTGCCGACACCACCAACAACAGCACCGCCACCACCGGCACCACAACTACCACCTCTCAGGTTACGCTGTTAACCTCGATGTGTGCTGGCTCGCTTGCTCCTCTTCTACTATTGCAACTTGAGCAATTGTCGCTGCCGCTGCCGCTGCTGTTGCTGCTTCTGCTTCTGCTTATTCTTGCTAAAAGTGCGGAAATGCAAAGACCTGCACAAAATAAATTGAGGGCTGTCGCCCTCTCTCAAAATGTTTGCCAACGGTAAAAAAACCGAATATAATCAAATACTTGCGGGAATTTTCATATCAAATTACACGTTTTTTTTCGTTTGCTGTTGTTGTTGTTGTTATAAGTGTTAGCTGGTGAATCACAATGATTTTTTTTTGTTTTTCGCAATCACAAAGCAAATAGAAACAATAAAACGCAGCGATAATTTTGAAAGTGAAGCGTTCGCAGGTGTGCGTGTATGTGTGAGTGCCTCTATATATATATATATATATATATATGTATATTTATATATGGGTGTGTGTGGCCCACTGCGCGGCAGTTGTATTTTTGTTATTGTTGTTGTAGTGGCTGCTTCTTTAATCTCACTTGTTTTACAGTTATGCTCCAAATGATGACGTCGCAGCCTGCGCCGACGCCAACGTCGTAGCTTGTTGCTTTTGTTTTTTGTGGTTTTTTTTTTGCGCTTGGCCTTTGTTCACTATCTAATCTCAGCCCTTCTTTTACCACCTGTATCTATAAAAACCACATTTGCACTCAATTTGGCTTATTCATTTTATTTTATAAAATGATTGATTTAATAAAATTATTAACTTTCTTTGGGTATGCGCGCCAACGCCCCGAAAAGCAACGAGCCCAGTTTACGAAAAAAGCAAGAAAAACGTAAACGTAAAACGAAATGACCGTTTTGAGTATTTGTTAGCCAACGGCACAGATAGCGAGAGAGAAAGAGAGACAAAGTCAAGTAAACAACGTCAAAACGCAACTATGGTTACACTAACACATACAGTTAACACACACACATACTGGCTTACGTGAGCAGCGACGCTTTTGTTACCAACAGTTGTAGTTGCATTGACTCACACACCTGAGTGAATTTTGTAGAAGACGCGCGCAGCTTTTATTCTCGTCCAACCGACGCTCACGAACGCTACAACCAAACTGAAGCGGCAAGTGACTTCAACGCCAGCTAACAACGCTAACCTGCCTGCCACTCGGCTGAGCGAACGAGCTAATGAGCAAGCGAGTGCGGGTGACAGACCCGCAGCAGCGTGATAGAGTGAGAGAGAGAGAGAGAGAGAAAGGCGAATGAGATCGTCGGAGAGTGTCAGAGAGCAAAGAGTGGCTCAGAGTAATATTGTTTTCCGAGTGCAAATAAATATTTAAATCAATATAAAGCTCCAACCAAATGCATTGCATTGATTGTAAAATCAAATATTTAACGAAATGCACTTGCTCAATAATATTATATATTAATTTAATATATTTAGCCGTGTCCAATCAAATTTAATATTAGACTTTAAAAAAATTTGTAAAACGATTTCTGAAGATATTTAAATGCAAAATATGAAGGTCTTATTATTATTATTTCAATTCATTAAAGAGATTGGAATAAGTAACGGTTGTAACTTCGTTATGTGCGTGTATTATCGATTAATTAATAATTATTATTTTTGTATTAACTGAATTTATGATAGTTCTACTTAATTTCATTCTCATTTGTCGAGTGCAAAGTTTAGGTGATGTATTTACAATTTTCGATAACAAAAACAAGAGTTCACGCCCTTGACTTCAGGCAGAAGAGTAGCAAACCACACTTATCGCTGAGTTCAAAAAGTCTTCAATTAATAGCGGCTGCCTAATTAAGGGCCACCAGTCTCTAGCTTGAAGATGTAGAAAGCCCCATGGTAGATGATTCAGTTACATGCATAAATGCAATTGTCGGCACACTGTGATATTTTTGCATAACAAAAAGTCGCGCTTTGCGTAATTCTGCCATTCTATCATTATCAAGAAAGTAATTTGTGTTCGCGGCGGGTTGTGATTCACTCACTCACCGTAACTGCAAGCGCGAGGCGAACCAACAATTAAAGCCAGTTCACATTTTGACCCCGCCTTATTGAGTTGAAGACTCTTCGCTGGCTTGGGCGTAGCTGACAATTTTAATTATAACAGCCGTCGCTTCCGATGTCAAAGATGCGGGAAACAATTAGAGCACTTGGATGGATGAAAGAGTTAAGCTAGACATACGTTTGTGGCACGCATTCCTAATCAGCTTACATGAATAAATGCATTTGTTCATAAATGAATTAAATTGAAAGCTTTCGAGAGTTCAATTTGTAAGCAACCAGCAATCTTGAAAATATCCGCTTAAATCTAACGGTTTACAGATTCAAGCTTGGCGGTATTTCACTATTTCGATATCACACATACGACACGTCAAAAATAGTCAGCTCAACTCTTTAAACATTTACCAACACTGTCCAATGTTATCGATACTTGCAGCTGTTCGCAGGCTGTTTTTATTAATACTTATTTGCATTCACACAACTTGCTTGAAAACACACACAAAGTGGACAAAAAAGCACATAAATAACCGCAATAAACCAGTAATAGGTGCTCAGTTACAGTCCAACTAGGACATACCGAAAGCAGGCCGTATATAACAAAACTTGCAACAAGCGGTTGTGGACAAAAAAGCAACAAAATCAGCTTCGACATGGAGCCGCCGTCAACGGTCGGAGGAGTTGCCCATAATAACAGTACACACAAGTTTCATCCATGTGATGAGGCAGTGATTGCCACCAATGATGATGCCAGTGACTGCAAGCGGGGCGCTGTGCGTCTTGGCTACTGGAAGGACGATTACATTGGGTATTTTGTGCGCAATCAGGAGCGAAAGGCTCCAGAGATAAATCGTGGCTATTTTGCACGAGTCAAGGGCGTTGAGATGTGCGTGGAGAAGTTTCTGAAGGTTAGTTTTACATATATATCTACCACACAAGGTTGCAAACAGCAACAGTAAGCGTAAATAATGGGACATGCGCGTCATGGTATCTATCTCGTGTCTACTACGTGAGAACACTTCTCTTAATATCTACCAATAGAAACGAGCTAATTTGATCTTAAGTTTGTTTACACAAATAATTTTCTTTTGTGGTGATATAATACAAAGCTAAAGTTCTGTTTTGAAATCAGACATTTAGCTCGATAATTTATCTTAAAATATCGATAAATGTACTCAGTAATTTATATATTTTGATTGAATAGAAGTCCTTTCGCTCGATCACTTAATTACGAGATTTTTAAAGATCTTTTGTTAACTAGTATCGATAAATATTCCCCCTATTTTTTTTGTCGAAAATAATAATTTTTAGCTTGGCGGTTACATTTCTAAACTATGAAAGTAATGCAAACTATTTACAAATGGTATTAAATCAAATCAACTAAAATAGATATAAATATTAAATAAAAAAATTATAAAATTAAAATGCCATCTCTAGTAGCATATCTGCTGCATGGTCGAGACGCAAGTTAAGGTCAAGTGCATGCCCCGAATTGTGGCATTGAATTTGTATCGAAATCCTGTTGCATGGACCAATGGGCTGCTGCTGCAGCTGTTGCTGTTGCTGCGCATGTGTTGCACTTGCGCGAGTCACGCCCCAAACTTTGGCCTTGCATTTAACTTGTAATTGAAAAAATTGACAAATTGACCGTGACCATTGCAGAAAACGTCTGGCAACTGTCAGATTATCAACCTGGGCTGTGGCTTCGATACGCTCTACTTTCGGCTGCGGGACACCGCACACCAGGTGAAGAACTTCATCGAGCTGGACTTTCCGACAGTGACGGCACGCAAATGCTATACAATTAAGCGAAATAAGGCGCTACTGGCGAAGATTAACGACGAGGATGGCGAGGTGCGTCTCAGTCCAACGGATTTGCATGGGCCCAACTATCATCTGATGGGCGTCGATTTGCGTAATCTGGACGAGGTGGACCATAAGCTGCAGCAAGCCGAAGTCGACTATACGCTGCCCACCATATTTCTCGCTGAATGTGTGCTCGTCTATATTGAGGCACAAAACTGTCGAAATCTGCTCAAATGGATAGCACTAAAGTTTCAAGCTGCCGTCTTCGTCAACTATGAACAGGTTAGGCTTAAATATATTATATATTAACAATCTTAATCCTCTTCTTTTTTAAAGGTCAACATGAACGATCGCTTTGCGGACGTGATGTTAAATAATCTGCGCAGTCGAGGCTGCAGTTTGGCTGGCGTGGAGTCGTGTCAGTCGCTGGAGACACAAACGAACCGCTTCAAGGACTGCGGCTGGAGCGGTGCACGGGCCTGGGACATGGTTCAAGTATACGAAAGTATTTCGTCTGCTGAACGCCAACGCATCGAGCGCATCGAGATGCTGGACGAGGGCGAACTGTTGCTGCAGTTATTCCAGCACTATTGCCTCGTTGTTGCCTGGCTGGGCGTGGCCTTTCAGGATCTAGACATTACGTGCGTACTCTTCTGCAAAATATGTGCTTAAATATTTCTATTAATAATTTCTCTCTCTTCAATCGCCACAGTGTGGAGGATCTGATGTCGTCGCTAAACATTGACTAGTGGAAGTCCAGTTTAAAGACCATCAACTTGATCTGTTGCATCCTTGCATCATTGCTGCTGTCTGGTGGCCAAAGTGCAAGCCATGCCAAAATTTTGCTTCAAGCGTTACGCATAATGTGTTAAAAACAACAAAATTAAGAAAACAAATTATAACGTATTTAATGTTTGTCATTCACACACACACAAGCACACCAACACACACACACAATTTGCATAATTGGCATTGCTTATTTAACGCACCGTTTGTAAATTCTTAAGTACACTTAAATTAAGATTGGCAAGATTTCGAAATTGTTCTTCCCAAAGCTTTATTCTTATTGCGCTTTTCGCTTTTCTACTCATTTCTTTTTTATTTGTATGTTTTCCAAATATTTTACATATGTAATTATAATATTAAATGTATCAACGACAAAAAAAAAAACAAAATCAAAATATTTTAAATGATTGTTCGTTCATTCGTTTCTCCTGTACAATTCTCGTGTGAGCTGTAAATTCATTGAAATCATTAAAAACCAACAATATTAAATTATTAATGTCTTAATACAACATTTCTTAGTGTCGTTTTTAATACAAAATCAAAATCTGTCATTTGTCTTCGTATATTTCGTTTTCTATTTCTTCTTAGATAATGGAAAAAGTTTTGCATTGCATACTTAAAGTAAGCAATTCAATTTAGAAACAATATTTTATTTATCCTGGTGCATTTCCTGATCTTCGTTAGCAGCTGCCGCTGGAAACTCCGGAATCGTATAGTACGCCATCAAACGCAGCTCATCTTCCAATGTTGGCTCACCCAGGACCAGCGGCCCCAACTGTTTCTCCACGATCACGTTCGTCCAAAACTCATGCAGATTTCTATCGGATGCCTTTGCTTTCAGCTGTGCCGCAAATTGATTGTATTCCCCAAAGCTATTGAACTCCAGGCAACTGTCCCGATGCATTGCGAGCATTTCGCTCAACTGATTCAGATTCAGTTTGTTGCGTTCCAGAAGCGTTATAACAACTACGCGCATCTGAGCAGCAAGCGATTGGAATTGGACGTCGCGTAGCGTTGTATTTGCCATGGAGCGCACTTGCTCCAACAGCTGCCTGTAGTCTTCGGCGGGAGTCATCAAGCCCACGCATTCTATGGTGATGGGTGTGGTGTTTTCCGAGTCTGGGCGTTCCTGTTTTATCGTAGGCGGCGCATTCGACTCCTGCTCCTTGGCTTTGAGCTTCTCTAGCCAGGCGTGACTGTGCTCTAATGGGAATAGTTTTTTTAGTGCCGCCGCCGCCTGTTTGGACTTCTCCTCAATCGGTTCGGGCACACGCCAATACATCTCCACAAACTTTTTTTCGCGCATCATTTCCAGGAGAGGCCCATCGTCCGATGTCTGGCAGACAACCTTGCGCTCCAACACATCCATCACGTTCTGCTCAAAGATGCTGGGCAGCCCATCGAAAGGCAGCAGATCAGCCTGTCGCTGCTGCCTGGGCAACTGGGTATCATTCAGCAGACATTCGAGATCCATGCTATCGATCAGCTTATCGACTGCCTGCAACTGATCCGCGCTGCACTCGGTCTTTGCGGTGCGGATAGCGGGAAAATCCCAGAACTGATGCTGGGCATGATACGACAACTCGAGCATATATAATGTCGCTGGTCGATGCTCCGTTGAGTCCTGCGGCATCAGCACCACAATGCGCGGCGTATTGAACTTCACACTGAATATCTTCCAGCAGAGTATGACGCACTGGCGCTGCAACAATGCTCGGACCAATGCGTCCAGTTTCCGTGCCGATGTCTCGTTTCCCTTCTGGTGCACCAGCATGTACAGAGATTCGCCGCAAAAGTAGGCATCGGGTATGCTGCTGCGCTTCACAAAGCCTACGAAATGCAGACCCGGCGAATGCGCCGCCGGGCGCTCCACAATCGTTTCATCGTAGGGAACTGGAGTGCCGCCCAGCATATAGCCATCGATGAGATCTTCGGGCAGCGGCGTCACCTCGGTGCCTTTTATAAAATACCGCTCCTCGCGATCCACCAACTCCTCCGCTTCGCCCCAAACCTTCTTGAGCTTGATGTGACGCTCGTTCTTCATTGCAATGATGCCTTGCAAGTGAATCGCAATCACTTTGCCGATGTGCAGCTTGGCATTCCACACCCAGGGCCGTTTATTTGTTATCTTAAATACCGTGGCCAGTGCTTCCTTGAAGGTGCACAGCATAGCATTGCAATTGCTGACAAGTTGCAGGGCATATTTCTGATTCTCCTGCTCAAATAGGTTCGCCTTGCGCGACATCTGAAAAATGGCCTGGGGCTGATTAGTCGCCGCATTGTCGATGTAGGCGATGTTGTGTGTGCTGAGGGTGCGAAATTAATATGCAATTTGTACTTAGCTCAACTAACTCATAAAAAATAGCTTACCCCACAATCAATTCTATTTCGTCCTTAAGCATTCTGTCAGTGATTGTCTTGTAGTCATCGTATTTCTGTGTCATAAAGTTGAAATCATACAAAAGTAAAATACGCCTTCGAGTGAATCTGAATCTGTACGGAATTAATGAGCAAGTGGATTAAATATATATGTAATGGGAACAGTTGCAGTTGCAGACTTACAGCCCAGCCGCTGTTTCTTGCAGGGCCACAGCCACTTGGAGACCATCCAGCCAGTTGCCCTCATCGCAAGGCGTCTTATTCACAAATTTGAAGAAATTCAGCAACAGTTGCCAGTTGCAAACTTGTGTCGCCGAATATTGCACCACATTCTGGCATGCATCTTTGTCTTCGGCGTGTATTTCATTCTCGCTCTCTTCACACCCCACTAGCACAAATGACACAAAATCCTTCCTGTCGCAGACAATCTAATGAAATTTGTGAAATTTTAAATGAATATACGAATTCACACATTCAATAAATCATCTACCTTATCCTTAAGTATTTCTGCAATGCATTTCACAGACTTTAGTTTGAATTCCTCTGCGGCGCAGCTTCGCACGTCCAACACAATAATAAGACACTCCTGCAAATACCACACACGTATTTTTCAGACTTTACTTGGTCAAAATATTAATTACTTGTGTACTTTTACCTTATTAGATGCCATTTAGTTGATATAAATTGTATATATATTTACTTTAAGAAACCGGCGCAATTTCACAACACAACAAAATCTATCGAAATTTGCAAATAACTAAACTATCGTTTTGTTCTGTGGAGCATTGCGATACAACGTAAACCGCACTATCGATTTAGCAAATCGATTTTTATTAACAGAATCTATTAACAGTTTCGCTGTTCAACAGTAGCAGTTTGTTTTTTTTAATTTTGATGCAGTTTCTGCTTCGTTTTTTGTAAAAGTAAATTAAATCGAAAATAGAGCCAAGACGAAATAATTTAATTTGCATAATAATTTTAATTGAGTACGTGAGACATATATATAAATATTTTTTGGATTTCAGTTTATAGCATATAAGTATATATGCTATTTATTGCTTCTACTCAAATTTAAATAATTTTTTAGATCTATTTGTTGTTTGTGTTTAATTATCTTTAAGCTTTTTATAGTGCTGCAAGTTCTCCAAGTAATCCGAATTTTGGCTCAAATGATTGACAATCAAATTCGTATCGAGCACATTAACTGCTGGCCCGCCATATTCTGCTGGCAAACAATCCATTCCAATCATATCGCGCAGCTTGTTCAAATGCCGACCATCGTGAGTGAAAATCTAAGAAGGAAATCGATTATCTTACGTATATATACATACGATATTAGTTTTATTAGTACTTACGCGCTCCTTAAAATCTTTATTCATAAAGGGCAGAAAGAGTGACGATGTCACATGCATGAGAAATCCACGCTGAATGATGTGAACAATTCGCTGCGAAAAAGGCAGAACCGAATTCTTCTCGTTGACGATCTTCATAAATGTGGGCGAGAACTGACGCAGAAAGTTGCGTGTGGTGCTGAAGCCAAGAAAAATTTTTGATCACAATGATTACAAGTAAATAAATAAATAATTTTCAAAAACTCCACTCACCCCTGTAAATCACAAATGACCGTTATGCCATTCTGTTGCACGCGCGGCAACATCAACAACGACTCAAAGATGAGATCATCCATTTCGATTAAATGCTGCAAATAATCTGGAAACTGTTGGAATGCATCCACTGTCTTAAAGATGACCAGCACACGTCCATTCTTATCCGTATGCGGCATGACGAACCGACACTGTGTTGCATAGAAAAGCCGAGCATAAAACTCAATGGGATGCAGTGCCACCCAGGTGGGATGTTTTAGCTTAAAATCGTAGTAGGCGTGTATGGCCTGAAAGGCCTTAAATGTATCCCAGTTTGTGTAGCATAGAAATTTCGTTAAAAATATCTCATCCGTGCCGACCTGCAACTCATTAGACTCTGGAAATAGAATGCACAGTTGGACAAATTTGGATGAAGAATTTGCAAAAAGAAAAAATCGAATTTCTTACTCTCCACCAGCTGACGCAATTGTTTGATTTTGAACAGCTCCTGATCAGTGTGTTTCTCTTGAGTGCGCAAAAACAGCATTGTGTAAGGATTGTTCGCTTCACAAATTTACATTCAATTTTTTATTGTTAAATTTTTAGTTAAATTTCCGACAGCGATCAGCACTCGAAGCGCGCCGAATACGCACTGATTGTTAAAAAATAGTATTGACATTTTATTTGGCATTATTTATTAGTTTTATATCTCGAACGCGTTCATAATTTTAATGGCACTTGTTTATTTGTGTTTCGATACCTTTTGGCTTCCATTTAAATGAAACGTGCTGTAATTAATTAAGAGCTGGGTGCTTGTCATTATATATGGCTCATCAGATTGAATTCTCCCAGACTTGTCATCTTTCGATGAGTTGAGCAGCTAAGCAGCTTTTCGGCCTAGTATGTATATCTGTACATAGTAATTGTAAACACGAGCCAAACAATGCCTGTGGGTTAGGTAAGAGCATTGCCCAGAAGCGTGACTATGTTCGAAATGCTCGGATTAGCATTGAAATTAATGTTACTTCTCTTGAATACGTAATTTCCAATTATTAATATTAGCTTTGGAATGGCGGAACGCTATTTATATCAACCATTAAATTGTTTACAAAACATAAATGACTTCTGTTTTTTTGTGTGTCGAAAATCATATCAAACAGTAAATGAAACTGATTTCAGAGATTTTGACTTTGCAGTTACAATCATATGAATATATTGGTCACAAAATTATAAAAAATAATATTCGTTTAGATTATTAATATAGAAACGTGTAAACTTATTTTTATTTAAGTACCAGCACCTATTTAATTGCACATTAATCTAATAGGAAAAGTATGCTCTAGTTTGAATTCTTCACTGGAATGTAATCTGTACTTATAAATTTAGATTGTATAAAAGATATGTACTCTAAATAGAGCTTTCCTACTTTCTTGTTGTTAATACTTTTGAACACATAAGATGCGAGAACTACTCAAATTCGAATATTTAATAAATTGCATTGCAAAGGATTGCAAAATTCAGTCTTAAGGGATCGGCGATAGAATCGATGGATGGTTGGTTACCAGCAGACGGCCTTCTCTTGCAAGAGGCTAGCGTGGACTTGTTTCGCAAGAAATCTGCCAAATGAGAAGACCACAATTAAGGCAATTTTCTATACAATTAAATGAATGTTTTACTCACCTCATGGCATGTGTCGGCACTGCGGCCACAAAGAGCAGAAAGATAACATTATTCTGATCATCCGCATGCGCATAACATTTGTGATAATCCGAGCAGCTGTACTGATCTAACATTGTTGACGAATTTGTTGGAGTGTCCGACTCGCTGTTGTCACCGTTAGCCACTTTCAACGCATGCATCGTCTCCAACGTGTGATCAAAAAATTTCTTGAGCATGTCCAGACGTTGCAGATCACCCACGACTATGCGCTTAGCACTCGACGATTGCTGGAGATTGCGTGTGAAAACAGATTTACGCGTCTGCGTATTGATCAAGATTATCGCCAATATATGCGCATCAATTTCCAGCTGCTCAGGCAAACTTCGGGGAACGCAGCGTTCAACGCTGGATAATACATTGCCCTCGTTGCGATAGGAATTCATAGCATTGAGGTGCAGCTCCCGAAAGGCGGGCTCAGCGCCACACAGAACGCACAGCACACTGTTGGCCGCTACGGGAACGGTGACGAAGCGAAAGGCAATATTTGGACTCTTGCCGGGTAGGTAAACGGGCACATCCAGCTGTAGCATACTCGACGAGTTCAACAGGAACAGCAAAAGCTCTCTGTCCAGCGTATCCAAATCCCACCAGCCCTCCGTGGCGACAGCAATACGCTGTCCCACAACGAGGCAACAGAACAGTGAACCGCAATTGGCACTAAACTCATTCAATCGATTCAACAAATGCACATTTTCCGTTGCCAACAGACAGTCGGTGTAGCCCAAAAGTGTTGTGCCAGCACTGGATGCTTCCAGTGCGGCATCCACAACTGGTACATACTTCTTGGCATCCTTCTTCAGACGCTCGAGAAGAGCGGGGTGTGCCAACTCATCGCGACTTATGAAGAGTGCAATTCCCCCAAAGGCAAGTTCCGCTAGATTTTGCAGCTGAAGTTCACCCATGCCACGGCCACACACAATGAAGGTGATTGCATTGTGAAAGTCGCGCCAAATGTAGGTCCATTCTTCTGTATGTGTCGTTTGCAATTGAATTCCCAGCGATTTGAAGAACATGTGAAAACCATTTAACGAGGCCACCGTCGAGAAAGGCAGCTGAAACAAAAGCAGCAGCAGCAGCAACAAGTGGCAATTACAGTCATCATATATTATATTATTATAAAATCAAAATTAACTTACATTATCGCATTCGCCTTTTTTTCTGGTGAATATGGGTAAGCCGCCATTTGTTGTCAAGCAATGCAAATATATTGACATCGAATCTCAAATAAAAGTGGGTTTTGTCTGTCGGAGTTTGTTATTGTTTGGTGTCTGGTCGCAATACCTAATTCGGAGTACGATTAGAGATGACCGTATGCTGAATTCATTTAATGCGGTCACGAACAAATGTTTTTCCAACTTGATCGTACACAATAGTTATGGAAACAAATCCAATAGCATATAAAATCATGGATAAAAATGTGCAGCAAATTTATATATATTTATGTATTAGCCCTTGATTGATAATTTTCAAATGCGCAGAAACATCGATTTTCTGTACAAAACTTAACACGAGCCACACTCGAACTTCGATAACAAAAAAGACACATTGAAAAAAAGACACATTAAGCGATAATTGCCAAAGCAAACCTGGTTTTTTGTCAGGGCCGAATGTTTTTGTGATATGGGAACACTGTGTTTTGTTAATTGTGCCGGTAGAGAGTTGTCAAAGGCAAAAATAGTTTTTGTGCTTTAAATTGATGCAAACGTCATTAAATGCGATTTGCTAATTTCCCTACAACTCACATTTAGTTACTACCATTTATATACACTGTACACGGCTCCGGCACCGCGCATGACGCGCTTGTGATCCATCCCTGGTTTTCACCACAGAAGGAGAAGAAAAGTACTGCGAAAAAGTTTGTTTAAAACATACAAATTGGTCACAACGTCAACCGTTGTTAGCCAAATCGCTAAAAAATTGCCAAGCGTGCATGTGTTTTGGTACAGAAGCAAGAAACAAATCTTGTGCGCCACGCAAATTGAAACAAAAAATTTTTCCCTGTCTGGACAAAAAACGTTGTAGTCTTTTTCACTCGTTTTGCGCTCTTCGTTTTCCACGCTGCTTCTTCGGATTCGATGGTTGCAACGCTTTTCTAAAACTTGGTAAGTGCGTGCGAAACATAAAATACGTGCATAATTCTGCATAAGAGGAGTCTGTTTAATTTAACAAGACAAATAATGTGTGTTGTACAACAAACGCAAGCGGTGCGCACATTATAGATTTGTGAAATGCCGTCGCAGTCTCGAGATGCGTTGCGCTGCTTTGATTGTATTTTGCATGTGTAAGCGGCATATGTGTGCGTGTGTATTTGTGTGTGTTAGAGATGAGCACTTTTTGATTGACGGTGACCAGCACGCAGCGCACTCGCGAGAAATTTGAAAAATTGTGTTTGGTCAATATACCTAACAAAAGCAACTTTGCCCAAATCAGATCTGGAACTTGATGCTAACAACGTAGCTATATCTGTATTTAGTATATTATAAACCTGACGTTTTATGTGCTAGTCATTTAAAATACAAATGCAAGTGACTTACTACTCTCGAAAAAAAGAACTAGGGATGAGTAACAGGTTCGCAAATATTGCACATCTCTACTCAGAGTTAAGGCTGTGTGTGTGTGTGTTTGCGAATGTGCGAATAAATGTAAGCGCGCGCCACAAGCAATCGTGCTCTTGTAGTTGTGCGTAGAAAATAAGAAAACATACGTAAATGATGTATGTATAAAAAAGAAATATGGTTGCCCTTATTGCCGATAAATGTAATTTCGATATTTTCGTTTTTTATTCCCGTTCCCGGAAATAGAGTAAAAACCTCTGCCAGCTAACCATCAGAGATCCTGTCACAGATATTTCGCCACTGACGACGACGACGCGCCTTCGCCCCGCCCCCACGTTTTAGCCGGAGGAGCAAGCTAAAATCAATCAAAATTAACGCGGACACAGCTGCTGCTGCTGTTGCTGCTGCTGGTGGTGCTGGTGCTGCTGAGCGACGGAGACGCGAACGCTGCTTTCACTATAAAGCGATGGCGATGATGAGCTCCGATGATGCGAGCAAGCTGCTCGATTTCAATCAGAAGCTGGACATTAATCTGCTCGATAAGATCGTTGAGGCCCTGTACTCGACGCAGGGTGAGCAGCTGCGTTTGGCGCAGGATATACTCACCACACTGAAGGAGCATCCGGAGGCATGGACACGTGTCGACAGCATACTCGAATATTCACAGAATCAGCAAACTAAATTCTATGCACTCCAAATACTCGAGGAGGTGATCAAGACGCGCTGGAAGGTTCTGCCGCGCAATCAATGCGAGGGCATTAAAAAGTATGTCGTCAGCCTGATCATCAAAACATCCTCAGATCCGGCCATCATGGAGCAGAACAAAGTCTATTTGAATAAGCTGAACATGATTCTGGTGCAGATATTGAAGCGTGAATGGCCCCGCAACTGGGAGACATTCATCAGCGATATTGTCGGTGCGTCGAAAACAAATGAGAGCCTGTGCATGAACAATATGGTTATACTGAAGAATCTAAGCGAAGAGGTCTTCGATTTCTCGCTCGGGCAGATAACGCAGACGAAGGCCAAACATTTGAAGGATACGATGTGCTCGGAATTTTCGCAAATATTCACGCTCTGCTCGTTTGTGCTGGAGAACTCGATGAATGCGGCCCTGATACAGGTGACGCTGGAGACGCTGCTACGTTTCCTTAACTGGATACCATTGGGCTACATATTCGAGACGCCGCTCATTGAGACGCTGATCTTTAAGTTTCTCAGCGTGCATGTGTTTCGCAATGTGACCCTAAAGTGCCTGTCCGAAATTGCCGGCCTCTCGGCGGCCAATTACAACGATAATTTTGCCACGCTATTCAAGGACACAATGGTGCAGTTGGATCAGATAATTGGCCAGAATATGAATATGAATCATGTGTTCCAGTGCGGCGATGATACGGAACAGGAGCTAGTCCTCAATCTGGCAATGTTCCTGTGCACCTTCCTCAAAGAACATGGCAAAATCGTTGAGGATGCCAAGTATGTTGATTATCTGAATCAGGCCCTCATGTATCTGGTGATGATCAGTGAAGTGGATGATGTCGAAGTATTTAAGATCTGTTTGGAATACTGGAATAGCCTTGTCGAGAATCTGTACAATACCGAATTCTTTCATCCCACACTCGAATCGTCGAAGCGACAACAAGTTTATCCCAGGCGCCGTTTCTACGCAGCCATTCTGTCCAAGGTTCGCTTTATCATGATATCACGCATGGCCAAGCCCGAGGAGGTACTTGTGGTCGAGAACGAGAATGGTGAAGTGGTGCGCGAATTCATGAAGGATACCAATTCGATAAACTTGTACAAAAATATGAGAGAGACTTTAGTATTCCTCACCCATTTGGATTGTGCGGACACTGATCGCATTATGACCCTCAAATTGCTGAATCAGGTCAATGGTAGTGAATTCTCCTGGAAAAATCTCAATACTCTATGCTGGGCCATTGGTTCGATATCGGGTGAGTTTTTGAGCATAAAAAATGCTCAATCGAAAATGAAAACGATCGAGAATAAATGAGAATATTTTCGAGTTATCTGTTTTACAATTTCAATTGAAATCAATTAAAAATATTTCCATTTATTTACTTATGCCGCAGGTGCCTTTTGTGAGGAAGATGAGAAACGATTTCTGGTCACTGTCATCAAGGATCTGCTTGGGCTGTGCGAGCAGAAGAAGGGCAAGGACAATAAGGCGATCATTGCATCGAATATTATGTATGTGGTCGGACAGTATCCACGTTTTCTGCGCGCCCATTGGAAATTCCTAAAGACGGTGGTGAACAAACTATTTGAATTTATGCATGAAACGCACGACGGCGTTCAGGACATGGCCTGTGACACGTTCATCAAAATAGCCATCAAGTGTCGTCGCTATTTTGTCACAATACAGCCAAACGAGGCGTGCACCTTCATTGACGAGATCCTGAGCACAATGAGCAGCATAATATGTGATCTGCAGCCACAACAGGTAAGTCTGCAAATCAATCAAAATTCCTTTTCCTATTTTGAAACAAAAACATTTTCTGTTTTTCTTGCTACTGCTTCTGTTTCAAGGTTCATACGTTCTATGAGGCGGTGGGTTATATGATCTCGGCACAGGTGGATCAGGTACAGCAGAATGCGCTCATTGAACGTTATATGCTGCTGCCGAATCAGGTCTGGGACGATATTATATCGCGGGCATCGAAAAATGTTGACTTTCTGAAAAACATGACTGCGGTTAGGCAACTTGGCAGCATACTGAAGACAAATGTGGCCGCCTGCAAGGCACTGGGCCATGCTTATGTCATTCAATTGGGTCGAATCTATTTGGATATGCTTAACGTGTACAAGATCACCTCGGAGAACATCATTCAGGCCATTGAGGTGAATGGTGTCAATGTGAACAATCAGCCGCTGATTAAATCAATGCATGTTGTGAAGAAGGAGACGCTCAACTTGATAGCCGAATGGATATCGCGCTCCAGTGACAATCAATTAGTTATGGATAACTTTATACCGCCCTTGCTGGATGCCATCTTATTGGATTACCAGGTGCTTATCATTTTTCATTTGGCTCGTCAAAATTGTCGCAGCCAAACTAATAGACTTCTTACATAACAAAAAACGATGAGGAAATTAGTTTGGCTTTGAGATTTCAACTACCTATTTAAATAAGATTCAACAAATAATATATAATTATTTATATGTTTTTGCAGCGGTGTAAAGTTCCGTCGGCGCGTGAGCCAAAAGTACTGAGCGCAATGGCTATGATTGTGAACAAACTGCGCCAGCATATCACGGATGAAGTACCAAAAATATTCGATGCTGTATTTGAATGCACGCTGGACATGATCAATAAGAATTTCGAAGATTTTCCGCAGCATCGCTTCAGTTTTTATGATCTGCTGCAGGCAGTGAATGCGCATTGCTTCAAGGCGTTCCTCACCATACCGCCGGCACAGTTTAAACTGGTCTTCGACTCTGTCGTATGGGCATTCAAGCACACCATGCGCAACGTGGCCGATCTGGGCTTGAATATACTTTATAAGGTGAGTGTAAAACTTGCATTTATTCATTTCAGTTTTTTATATACAAAAAAATGGTTTATTTTGTTCTGTTTACAGATGCTGCAGAATCTTGAACAACATCCGAATGCGGCGCAGAGTTTCTATCAGACCTATTTTACTGATATTCTCATGCAAATCTTCTCAGTTGTCACTGACACTTCGCATACGGCTGGCCTGCCCAATCATGCTATCATATTGGCCTATATGTTCTCGCTGGTGGAGAATCGAAAGATCACCGTTGATTTGGGCCCCATACCGGACAATATGATATTCATACAGGAATATGTGGCCTCATTGCTAAAGTCAGCATTTAATCATTTATCAGATAATCAGATCAAAGTCTTTGTGACTGGCCTTTTCAATTTGGATGAGAATATACAAGCATTTAAGGATCATTTGAGAGATTTTCTCATACAGATACGCGTGAGTTAAAATTTACAATTGAATTGAATTGCTTTTGCGATTTGCAAACATTTTTATATTATTATATGACGTTACACAGGAGGCAACCGGTGAGGATGACTCCGATCTGTATCTGGAGGAGCGTGAGGCAGCGTTGGCCAAGGAGCAGTCCAATAAACGTCAAATGCAACGTAATATTCCGGGCATGTTGAATCCACACGAATTGCCAGAGGATATGCAGGATGAATAAAATTTATATGCCGCCTTGCTGTGCTTGCATGTTAATTGAAGCTTGAGAATGCTGATAATAATGAACGATTGATGATTGATGATTGATTGATAATTGAGAATGATGGATGAGTGTTTTCTCGTTTGGAGAAAGAGTATAAATGATTGTTTGATTGAGTGAATATGAGTATAAACGTTATAAATATAAAAACAAAAAACACACACACCCGCACACACACACACACGCAACACATACACACACAAGCGCATCTACATGCTGGCAGTTGGATTTATTTAAGAGAGTTAAGTGAGAGCAAGCGGTGTTAATGTGCGCAATTGCATACATTAATATGATTAACATATTTTTGCGCACTCACCTGCCAACATACCAAGAACAGAACCACGCACTCCCGACCCATCCCCACACCCCTCCCCCTTTCCCTATACCTCCACCCAAAATTTAGCTGTAAAACATCGTCGTCTACATTAAAAAGCAAACGAAAGATGCAAACTTTATACATATACATAAAAATACTAAAAGAAAAGAAACTTATAATAATATAATAATAATGATAATAATAATAATGTTTGTTTGAAATTTTTAAATGAGTATAAATGTAGAAATATCGTATATGAATGAGAAAAACAAGCGAACTCTTCACAGCCCCGCCCTCTCCATACTTTCCTTTTCACATGCAACACCAAGCAAAACGAAACAGAAACAAATTATTTTAAAAGTGAATTTAATTTTAATTTTCCCAGACATACAAAAAGCAAAACAAAACAAACAAACAAAAAAAAAAGAAATTAATAATTAATTCTATGTATACATTTGCATAAACTCAATAAAATAAATATGTACATGGATGTCATGTGCGTTTTAGAAACTGTAACACAAAACGAAAACATACACACAACACACTCACACACACACACACATATACACACCTTGCAAAAAAACAACAAAAAAAAACAAAAAACAAAAAAATAACCATAGAAATTCGTATGCGTATGATTGATTGATTGAAGATGTTTAAATTTGTACATTTAAATTAGTTTGTACATTAATTTAAATAAAAATCAATTAAAAACACAACAACATAATAGCTCTATGTTCATTTGTAAAAGGCGTGTGTTTTTTTTAGCAGGAACCCCAAAATGAATGATTATTATTGATAAAGGTTTTTCCAACAGAAAGATTTAATAACTGAAAATTTGTTTCATTTTTTTTATTATTATTTAAACTATTTTTTACACATGTATTTATACTTTTAATTGCAAAATTATAATATTTTTTAATTAATAAAACGCTAAACTAATGTTTCTAATTTATTTTGTATGATAAATATTCCAAGAATTCACACAAATCATTTCTGGTCTCTGCTAAAAAACGAAAAACCTCTTCGACAAATGTATAATTTATATTAATATCTATTTATATGTGTTCATTTATTGTGTTGGATGAGTGGCATTGTTAAGCAATTGAGCTGTTGCCCTCGAGCAACTTGACCGCAACTCGACAATGGTGTAGAAATTGTGTGTCTTTCGCATACGATTGCCACTTGTCGTGGATTTCCTGTGAGATGAGCCAAGTGCTGCCCACGGGCTCTGTGGGATACACCTTGGTCAGGTTGCTGAAGGGCAGCTCAATCTCGTTGGCAACACGCTGCCTGAAGGCGGTGGCATTGAATGGCCTCTTGGAGTGCATGGCCAGTGTGACGGCGTCGAGGAACATGCTCCAACGTGGCGTATAATAATCCTGCATCAGGCCGGACCATTGTTTCGTTGCATAATCCAGTATTTGATTGCTGGGTCCCCAGGCAGTCAGCTGATTGCGTGCATTGAACTCATAGATGTGCCGCTGATCAGCGCTGGGCGCCAATTCTTTGGCCGCCTCTAACCAGTTGCCCAATAGATAGTGTTCACCACTCGCCAGTATTCGCTCCATATCCGCCAACAGTTCCAGCAGCTTAGCAGCCAAATATTCAAATCGAGCCAGTTGCGATTTGCGATAAGCTGACTTGAGATTCACGTAGACCTGATCGAAGCTTTGTTGAAGGAATTGGCGTGTTATGTCCACAAGATCATGCTTATAGAGGGCATATCGGTCGTCCTCCACAGGAATAGTTTGATTGGCCGCCAGTAACAGTTGCCAGGCCTCAACGACACTGGACGCATTGTACCAGATCCATGGCTTCAAGTTGAAACTGGGTCGTTTGTTTAGCGCATATTTGCCGCGCATGCGTTGCAAGCCATGGAAATGATAAACACTGCCGCGCAGCAGTTGCCAGGCGAGGATTAGATCCGTATCATTGACGCCATAGCGGGTCAAAGTGAACTGATCGAACCAATCGCTTAGCTCCAGTTTCGATCCACTCCAGCCCTGCTCCAAAGTGAGTGCGAAGAGTGCATAGTTCTGGCCTATTCCCTCCGGTGTTATGCCCACGCCCACCATGCTGCTGTTGGGCATGGAGCGTGCCGCCATAATGCCAGCGTTAATCAGATGCGCTGACCCAAACATGCCGAGCGTGCCCCCGAAATTGTTCAACATGCACCACACAAACGGTTGGCCGTAATACGAGAAGGTTCGCTGATATTGCGGAAACTGTTCACTCTGCAGATCCAAGACCAGCATTCGACCACGCGGCACAGCCGTGAGGAATGCCTCGATAAGCTCGTCCGACCAGTAGGCATTGTCCAGAAACATCCAGCCCTGTAGCAGCCACACCGGATCTTTGTCCACCATTCGCATGGAGTTATAGATGGCCCTGGCCGTGGAACTTATGTATCCCGGTTCAGCGATGCGCGGCTGCATTTCGTTGAAGGGATCGCTGAAGTAGATGTGATTGCTGCCATAGATTTGGATGACACGACGCAGAAACTGTGCGCCCACCAGTTGAAAGAGTGGATCGCTCGGCTCAATGAACAGAGCACAACAGTAGGGATCGGGAAATTGATTCCAGCGCTCGACGCTTGTGAAATTCGCAGTGGGAAAGATGCGTGGCAGCCCCGTCGGCACATGGCCAGCGAATGCCGGCAGGGCGACACTCATGCCCAGGTCACGTTGTGCCTGCACAATGCGCTGCTGCAGCAGCTGCTGGAGTCGCCGATGTGCCGGTGGCAAAGGTCCGCCCCAGCCACGAATGTTGCCCATGCGTTGCCACGCCTGGAATGCCGGCCCCGCGAAATGGGCATCAATTTCATCGGCATTCAGGCCGGTCTCTGTGTACACCTCCTGCCAGATGGCCTCCTGATTGGGCGCCAGCGACAGATTAATGCCCATCATAGCCATCCAATCGATGTGTCGGCGCCACTGTCCAAAATTCCACCACACAAAACTGTAGCTCCATGTGCAAACATTTTGATAATAAATAAACCAACTGGCCGACTCTGAGCTGTGCGTCACATTCTTGGGCTGCAGTTGCGCGGGCAGCTCGATGTGCGTCTTAAACCAATCCAGATCCATGTTCAACACATACTTCAGATAGTAATGGAAACCCTTGCACACGGAGACCCCATCCCAGCCGACTATCAGCACTTTGCCATTATCCAGCTGACGGAACTGCAAATATATACATATATTTAATAGCAACATAATCAATCTCATAATTTCTCTTTCTATATAAGGTCATTCACATACAGTGTTGTTCACACAAATAGAAAATAGTAGTTAATGGATATATTTAAAGTTCAAATCTTAAATGCTGGCTAATTATTTATCACTCATCTTATTATTATTATTCAGAAAATAAATTACTAAAAACCAAGATTTTTTTTTTTATTTCGTTTGATTTTTCTAATATTTATAAAAAAATATATATTACATGTGTGTACAACGGATAGAATAATATTAATATTCGCCTTTTTGTAACCTTTATTATTATTAAACATTAGTTTTTTAAGATTTTATATAGTATATAATTCTAATCTATCTAATTTAATGGCGATTTTCTAAATTTCAGAGCAATTGTTCTAAGTGTAGAGCTAAATCTAACTGTAATTAAATAAATAGCTGTAAATTTAAATAATAAAATACAATAAATAAAGAAAACATACACCATAATATTGAGTGTATCTAGTTAAGTGACAATCACTGTACAATCTGATATGAGTGCAACTACATCAATTAGATGAACATTATGCATAATTGCATCTTCATTCTTGATTCACTCCCTAAATATATATATTTATATATATATTTAATTTGCAACTGTAGCAAATTGAACAAATTATATTGAATATTTTCTCACTTGATAGCTGCGCAATTCGAGAGCCTTGTTCACCTCCACCTCGAATAGATTTGAGGCCCGATCGCCCAGCACACGTTGCATAAGCTGGCGAACTGCTTCCTCCTGGACATCTGGCGATACTTGTGGCGCCACACGCGCAACCAGCTCCGGCCCAAAATGGCAATGAACCGAAGAGCCAACCAAGGCCAAGATCCACAATATGTGGAAAACACTGAGATTGCCCGCCATGACAATTAATGTCAACGGCAAAACTAGCACTGACAATGCCTCTGCGATTTGCTCTCTTTTTCTCTCTCTCTATTTGTTGATAATGAACTTGATCGCTTAAGCTGCTGCTGTAGATGTATGTAGAGAAATGAGCAGACTGCAACTGTGCGTAAATTGAATTTCATTTACTATTGCTTGGTCTTCTTATCAGCCTGCTCTCGTTTTGCTCGTTCTTTCTTCAAGTCGCTCTGTTCAATTTGAGTTTCAAACGGTAAATACAACACACCGGTATTATCACTCCGTAATTGGTGTACACACTGGACGGACTTAAGTCTATTTATTGTCGATAATTCGATTGTTATCAAAAATTGTAGCATATATTTGAATGTGTGTGAAAGTCTCTCTTAAAAATGATTATATAAATTATATTATTATTCGAATAATACGACGATTGAGAGGCCAACCGCATCTAACTGCCCTGATATAGATTTAGAAGGTCAAAAAGGCTGCTAATAATTGGTTTAATTTTATTAATAGATTTTAATGCGGAGCACGCCTTAGTAAATAAACTTCGATCGGGATACGCTTTTAGTTCAACTCGACTATTAATCCTTATGATAACTATATTTACCTTATAGGGTCCTCTGCTTCTAATATTTTAAAACTGATTTTCGCTTTAGCACACGCCGAATAATGAGAGTTCCAAGTTTGTAATTAGTTTGTATGGGTTAAAGTTGATTTGGGTCTCATTTTAGGTTATCAGTTAAAATATATTTGTTTTTATTTCCGGCTAATAATATTAATGCTAATAATGAATGTATATTTAAGGTGGCCTAAATACGGTACAGTTTATAAAAGATATTTGAATAACAACAAATTTTAAATTAAATTTAAAAGTAAAGTTACGAACTAAATTCAATTAAAATTGAGAAAGAGACAGCTAAAGATTGAGACACAAAAAAATAAAGAAAAGATGGGCAAATCTCTGAGCCTGTGGAGTGAGATAAATTTAACACAGTTAATAAATTTAATTGAATTGCAATTTAATTTTTACAGTATTCAATTAGGTGTATATAAAGTCCATTAAATAATTATGCTTTACAATAAAGTGCATTATAGTAAAAAAAAAAAACAACAACATAATTCAGTACTTTTTAAAAGACAATTTTGTACAGAAAGAACGACTCTTGATTAAAGTTGCTTTCAAGTTTTATTGCACTTTTTTGCCTTAGACACTAACAGTAATAATAAGTACATATTTATGCATATTTGTGTGTATGTTCAAATTCCTAACAATTTGTGGATAACAATAAAGCAATATAAAACTTAAAATTACACCGGGCGGTTTACTGAAAGCTGCCAACAAATCAAATACAAAAGCAATCGCTCCACAAAAGTGTATTTTGCTCGGCAATTCCAACAACAAACTAGATTTTCTTATATTTATATATGTATATATATATATATATATATGGGTGCTTAACTACTAACGAGTACATTATGTACATCAATTACATAATGTACAATTTAAAAGCCTTTCATGTTGCATTTTCACTAATAAATAAACGAAACAACAAATTGATTTGCACAACATTTCAAAACGAGACTAGCACTAAAAATACTTAAGTATACAAATATTATAATATATATTATAATATATATATATATATATATATATATATATATATATGTATATATATGTGCACAATTAAATGTATGTATTTATGTATATGTAAGTACATGCATTGAAACAACCTGATTTGTGACTGGGATTTTTTTGTTGGGTCTCCTGATTGCGTTCCGGGCAAAGAATTTGAGGTTGATTCTTCAATTGGTTACCCACGACGCAAGCAAGCAATTATAAACCTTATAGTAAAATATAGAACGAGTCGTAACTTTAACCCGTCTTTTTTTTTTTTTTTTTTTGGTAAATTCGTTGTGCTGCTTCAACTACTCGTTACTTGATCATCTGCCCAATAGTTGAGAGCTTGCTGGCGAGTAGAAGACGCTCTATCTGCTACTTGTTACTCGCTTCTGCTTGTGCTACTCGTTGCTTGCCCCTAGGCGCTTGCTGACGAGTAGAAGACGCTTTATTTTCTATTCGCTACTCGCATCTGTTTGTGCTACTCATTACTTGACTCTAAGCGCTTGTTGACGAGTAGAAGACGCTTTATTTTCTACTCGTTATTCGGCCCTGCTTATGCTATTCGTTATTTGACCCATCTTTCGCATAGCGGTTCGTTTGCTATTGAGTAAATGACTAGTTTCTCGCATCTGATAATGCCACTCGTTACTCGACTCAATTGATAGGCGCTTGCTGGCGAGTAGAAGACTTTCAATTTATTATTCGTTACTCGTCTATGCTCTTGCTACTCGTGACTTGCCTCTGCTTATGCTACTCGTTATTTGACTCATCTGAATCAATCGTTGGGCGCTTGCTAGCGACTAGAAGAAGCTAAATTTTCTATTCGTTACTCGCCTGTGCTTATGCCACTTGTTTCTTAATTCATTTGCGCAATATTTAGACGCTTGCTGACGAGTAAAAGATGTTCCCCTTGCTACTCGCTACTCGCCTCTGCTTGTGCAACTCGTTACTCGCCTCTGCTTGTGCAACTCGTTACTCGCCTCTGCTTGTGCTACTCGTTACTTGACTCAACTATTAGCGAGTAGAAGACGATCTATGTTCTATTCATTACTCGTTACTCGCTGATTGAGTAGGCCTTTCGCATACCCTTGCTGTGCCGCGTTATCCGCAACTCTCCCTCCTCGTGCGGATGATCCTGCATGTGTTGTCCCATCGCAGCCGCCAGTTCGCCGTCGTGTCCCGTTGCCGTCGATGACTTGTTCAAGGCGTACGTGCGTATAAAATCAATTGTCGAGTAGCCAGCGACCTTATCCGCTGCCGCAGTTGTTGCTGTTGCACCCGTTGTGGCAGTTGCTGTTGCTTTGGGACTACGCTTCAGCGTCGATATCGTCGCTGCCGTTGTAGCATCTGTGCTCGCCTTAAGCCCATCCGGTGTAACGGGCGCGGCGGCAATCAAAGATTGACCGCTGCCAAAGCCATTGGGCGAACACTGCGCGGGACTGCGTGGCTGATCCAAGTCGAGCACGATGTAGTTGACACCAGTTAGGCTCGTTGGCGTCACTGGTTGTTGTTGTTGTGCCTGCTGCTGTTGTTGTGCTTGCGATTGTTGTTGGGTTTGTTGCTGTTGCTGTTGTGCTGTGGATGCCATCGATTGTTGAGAGCTATCGCGAGGCAGCAGTGGCAAATCCAAACGATTGATATTCTCATAGCAACGCTCATCGCAAAGCAAACGATCCACATTGGCATACAGACGCAACGCATCATTGAGTATCATCGGTGCCGATTCCTGTGGCGGCATATCCACCAAATTGGTTCCAGTGGACGTGCCATCTGTCGGCGAATTGCTGCTGCTCTGCTGCTCGAGAAGCAATCGGTGCAACGGCTGATCGAAGTACAGATTTGTGCTGGTGCTGATGTAGGCGCCTGGCGTAATTGGCGATTGCAGTGCGCCCACATCGCCATCGACGCCCGCATCCGCTGATCCCATCAGCTGCAGATTTGGCAAAGAGTCAGGTGAATCGCTGGCAGCCACCAGCATATCATTTGGCTGCTGGAGCAGCTGGTGCTGCGATAGCTGCTGCTGCTGCTGGGAGGAGGATTGCAGAGCATTCCGGGCCAACAACGGTGCCGGTTCCAAGTAGTTGTTGCTGTGCGGCTGGAGATCACTGCGTCCCATCAGCACCGATACCGAATGCGTGGAATTTACACGTTCCCGTTCCCTCTCGACCTGGGCAAAGGCATCCGTATTGACAGCGTTGATGTAACGCTGGAACATCGGATAAAGTTGCTCGGCATTGTGGATGCGAAAGGTGTAGATGCCCGGACCGGACATGCAACGTCTGCCCGCCTCAAACGAGAACAGATCCCCGTTCAGGCCATAGCGTCGCAGATGCTGCAGTGCCCACACAATCGGTTCGCAGCCGGGCGTCAGAAAAATTAGCTCGCGTGGCGTTAATTCCAAGTAGCCGCTGCGTATGATGGGCGCCTCGGGTCCACTGGGCTGCAAGTGGGCGACACGTACGCGGAACACATTCTCCTGTCGCAGCTCGTTTAGCTTATTGGTGCTCGTTATGCAGCCCATGACGCTCTGCAATTAACAATATTAAGCAACATGCACCAAAAGAGTTATTGCCAACAATTCTTCACCTGGCCAAATTTTGGTGTCTATCATGGAAACTGCGTATGTGAAATAAATTTCGATCGGCCCTACAAGCACGTCTCCATTGTTGTTTCCATCTTAGTTGGCTGTTTGTTCGTCTATTTAGCAATAAAATCCTCTTTGACAATAATATTTCGTATTTATTTGCAATATTTTTGTTTTGTTTTTTGCCAAATTGCTGTTTTTGCGTTTGTCTGTTAACTTCACATTTTGCAGACTGTTAACAACAGCGAGCAACAATGTTATGTTATCTTAGACTGAAAAACACTCGACAAACGTTTTTTTTTAATCAAGGCGTTGTTTTATTAAGTTTTAAGCCGGTATCAAAAACGTAATTTTTGTAAATATTTTGTTGTCGCCGTCTAATTGTGACTACACAAAGTGCTATAAGAGCACTAATTAGTTATATTTTAAAATTAAACAATTGCTAAGGCCATGCAAAAAGTTGGATAAATGCGTTTTAGCAGCAACAGCTGTTTGTCAACACTTATCGAAACTGCTTAAATTATAAGTTAACATTTTGATGCAGTACATTAATTTATTCATGAACTCAATTCAACAAAATAAATCGTTATAGTTTTAAAAAAGGTAAATTTAAATTATTGACGGTCATTATAAAATATTAAGATTACTGTTTTACATTCATACTTAAGAATTACCATTAAAAATTGTGAACATTTCATGTGATTTTATGAAATTCTTTGCTAAATCTCATTTAATATTTTTTTAAATTGTAATACATATATAAATATTAGCTTGTTGTTTGCAAATGGCTAAAATTACATTTTGTTTTAAAAGTTATTATTTTCATTTAAATTTTCTTGCAAAAATCATTTTCAAAAGTGACTTCAACTTTGTTTTATTGTCATTGGAATGACTTGAATTAAGTATGCTTTTAACTAAATAACTAAATAGAGTAAAGCGAGCTTGCGATAAACGAACTAAACACTAAATGTTTTAATTTAATAATTAAGTTCAACTTATGTTTTTCTTTTTCTATTTTGACTACAAATTAAATAGGAAATTTATCCGCCCGTGGTGCCGTTTAAATAAATATCCATAACATCCTTGTTCAGACTCACAAATTGTCGTCGCTTGGGAATCGGTTGAACATTTGGCAAACGGGTTCCATTTACAGCATTCAGACTTAAAAGTTGCTCATCATCGTCAGAGGAGGTGGATTGCTGGACAGGATTTGTTGGCTGTGGCTCGTGTCGCTTACGCTTCGCCGTCGAAGTGGAGGGCAGATTGCTGCTGTCTGTGGTGTCTGTGGTCGAATAAGCGGAAACAGAACTCGACGACGAATGCAGCGGGGCCGATGTGGTTGGCAACTGTTGACTATTGCTCACATCCGAAATGGAATTAGTATTGGCCGCCGCCGCTCGCCTCTTGCCCTTTTGCAGATCGATCGCGTGGCTCACCTTGATGTGGTAGATACTAACCAACGTGTCGTAGCAGCTGCCGCAGACCGGCGTTGCCCTCCGTATTTCGTTATTTATGTGTCTGGCAAAACGGAGTATTCTTTCGTCGCTGATCGTTTTAAGCGGCGGACGCAGATGATGATTGCCCAGGCCGCAGTAGCGTTTGCGTACGGTGGGCGATGTACCCTTTGGCTTTGGCGGCATCGCAATTCTGTATTTGGCAGTCTTATTTCGTTAACTCTTAAATTGTTAAGTGTATTTCATTGATTCCTAGTTTTTCCCGCCGACTTTGCGTCAATTTTTTGTTGTGTGTGCGACCACATGCCGATTAATCGAAAATCCCAAAAACGCAGTTTCAATTCACCATAGTCAACTCCATCGATATCTACATATACTATCGGCTGTATTCGACAATTGATATATTGCTCCCCATCCTTAAGCGCAAATTCGAAAATTCATTTCAATTTTATTACTTGTTCCACAAACCTCTAAAGAGTTGCACAGCTAATATTATTGCATTTAATTAAATATGTTTAGCAAACAGGTCTTTGAGTCAATTAAGTTATGTCAAATAGCTAAAATTGTGAATTGAGTTTGAATTGAACATCGTTCAACTCGCTCCGCTTCATTCGCTAGCCAGCCTGCCAAATTATCGATAGTTATCAGCATTCACTTAGGGTTCAAAGAAAGAAAATGAAGCAGAAAAAAATGTGCCCATTTATTCACACACATACACTGTGCTTGAACGCATTCGGTTTGTTTGACAGCTCAACGAGAGACAGAAAGTAGTTTAAAGAAAGAAGTTCGAACTGCGGTTTATATTCGAAAAAAAAAACCACAGAATCTAAGTATAAAGTGCGCGTCCGTAATAATATACACGTAACGAGACAGGTAAATGCTAATTACAATATTCATAATTTCATTCAAAACGCAACCAAAGAAGAAAAAAAATGGCAAACACAAAATTTGAAAAACCAAGCCAAGCTGTCTGAGTGCCTTTGTGTGCGTGTCTGTTTGTGTGTGTGTTAGTGTTGCTGTTGAAATTCTGTATAACGCTTTGTACATGTTTTAATAGTGTGTGAATGCGAGTGTAGGACGAGACTTTTGTGAATTATGACTTTAAAATATAATAATTACAACGAGTGCTGAAATAATTATTTATTCAAGTATTTCTAGTGCCGCAGACAGACAGCGCTTCAAGCATACAGAATTCAAAAAGGACGCCATACTATTGTTAGTGTATGCGTGTCTATATGTGTACATGTGTATGTGTGTGTGTGGGCTGGGCGCGTTGACAGAGAATTTGAGCAGCTTTAACACGAATATTGAACAAAAAATAAATGCATAGCCGGCTTTTCGTTAGTGCTGCTTTTGGGCTGTTGCTGTTCGTAGTTTTTTTTTGCGTTCTTTGCAGCCTTTTCTCAAATTTTGGGTGTGCCGCCTGCAATTGCGTTGGCGTTGCCACTATGTCGCCGCTGCCGGCGTCGCTGCCGGTGGCTGGCTTTGTATCCGTTCGGCTCTCTCCCTCGCTCTCTCTCTCTCTCTCTCTCTATGTATCTCTCCTGCTGTCTGCCCATCTAGCTAACTCTCTCTCACTCTCTGTCTTGTGCTCTACGCTTGCTTATCAACATTCTTCCCTTGCGTGCTTCATTTATCCTTTTTTATGCTTTGTGCTGTCACTCGTACGCTCCTTGCTTGCCTGACTTGCCTCTTCTTTTGTGAGTGCGTACACACATACACAGACATACACACTCATATGTATATGCGTGTGTGTGTGTGTGAGTGTACGTTGTTGTCTGTTGCTGCTGTTGCCTTGTTCGTCGTCGTTTCAGATGCCTGACTTGACTTATTTTTCATTGTCGTTGTCGTTGTTGTCGTCTTGTCTTTGTGTTTGAGCATTCTACGCCTGATTACACTTGCCAGCACGTTTGAACTTGTTTGCTAAAAATATCCTTCTTTAATACTCAACACAATATGTGTGCGTATTTACTTTTCTCTCTCTATCTCTCTCTCTCTTTCCTGTGGGCGGCTTTTACTTTTACTCGTAAGCCAAGTGTTGGTAGCTGCCTGAGGATCGTTGCGAAGAGAGAGAAAACCACTTTTGCTATAAAAAAAAAAAAAATATTGCGTCGCAATTTTTATAGCTAGTTGGAAGTGAAGGCTACAACAACAAAGTATATGATGAGAGTAGTTAGCCGCCTGGCGCACCACAGCACAGCCTGCTGCCAGACCAGCCACCGCCCTAACTGGCGTCGCCGTCGCTTACGTGCCTGTGCCTGTGTATGTACATATATACATACATATATATTTATATATAAATATATATATGTATGTATGCAGCAAGTACGTCGGAAACACTGGTGAATGGTGTGCAGTCTGCATTTAGATATTTAAAAACACTCAAATTTGGAATAAAAAATGCATAATTTATATTTTCGTATTTGATTTTCATAGAATATTTCTTATTTTGTCCTTTCCCATAAATTATTATTCGCTTTTGCCATAATCTGAATTGCAGTTTAGAGCTCAGCTTTTCGGGGTTGCATGCATTTGAAGTCGTTTCAAGTTTCATATTGAATGCATTTGAGGAAGGGGGCGCAGTCTTGGCAAACGTTTGTTATTGTTTATTGGTATAAAATTGTTATTGTTGTTGTTGTGACTGCGGTTACAGCCCCAAGTCTGTGTGTGGCAAAATGCTTGCGATACCGTTACGTGCTTTACGCCAAGTGCAATTTGTGGTTTGCATTAGAAAAACCTAAGCTAAAAATATAAAATATCACTGAAAAACAGTTTCTATTATAAAACAATTTTTTCGTATATTTTGCCAGAAAAAATCTATTAATTTTTCAATATTCCAGCTGTCAAGTTCAAGTGTATTTTGAATTTATTTGTAAGTTGAATATGCTACAGCTGCGATTTAATCACAATAATCCACTTAAGAAATTTAAACAATACAAATTACAAATTTTGCATTCTATTTCAACATTGATTAATTATTAAAAAGAAAAAAACATTACAAAATTAAATAATAAAAATATTTTACAAAAATAAATTATTTTTTAGAAGTATAAATTATGTTTTAAATAATGTCAATTTCAACCACTGTTAGTGATCAATAGAAAATGTAGGAAAGGAGGAAATACGTTAGCAATCAGTTTGTTACATCGCCATTATTTCCCTTGCAATCGCGAGACGGACGACAACAATAACAAAACAAAAATGATTTTCTCAAAGAACGCAATTTATGCCGATCAGGCAACATCGTCGTTCGTTCTTATCTGGGTAGCGAGCAGCGACCGACCGGCCGGCCTGTGAAGAAGTCCGTCCATTTCTCTTTCATTTCTTCTTCTTGTTACTCGTCTCATCTGCTTCTCTCAACTGCTGCTGCTGCCTGCTTTGTTTGTTATTGTTGCGGATTGATTTCTTGTTTGGCCTACGAATATTTTTAAATGTGGCATATTTATTTTTTTTTTTTATATGAGATGTTGCTGCTGTTTTTTGTTGAATTAGCATTAATAACAATATGAAATGCGCGCCACCGATTGCTATAAATAAACAAATATACCTATGTATGTGTGTGTGTGTGTAAAGTATGCAAGTACTTGTTAGTCGAATTTCAAGTGGTTAGGATTGATTTTTTTTAGCGGTTGCCGGTTTGTTGGAGTGGCAAGAAAATGTGCTGCCTTTGTGGAGAAAAAAATACGAGTATACACATACATACATATATATTCAAAGCAACAAACCGCAACACACACATACGCACACAAGCGTAGAAATGGCAATGGCGGCTGTTCTGCTCAAGCAACATCTTTTATACACATGTTCCAGTGCGTTTGTGAGGGGGAGCCGGAGAGAGGGGTGACACTGACGAGTCATGTCAACACTTTGGCTGACATTTGCAAGCTGTGATAAATTTATTTCATACACAACATTTTTGATGCATTGATCGATAATTGTCGTCAACAAAATTCAATTTTAATTAAATGATAAGTGCAAGAATACAATAATCAGCTTAAGCTTGTGCAATTAACGAGACAGAATTCAACTCAAGTCAATAGCAGCACAAAAAAAGTCATCAAGAATTTCGCTCTCTTCTTGCTATCCATCCCTTTCACTCCTCTTTGTCATTGTTTATTTAAAGTTGTTACTGCTACTCTGCTGGCTGCGCAGCGCCCGCTTGCTGCCATGTGGGGTCATTGTGTGAAGCATGAATGGCAAAATGAAGCAATAAAGAAGGCCCCTGCATATGTATGCACGTGTATGTGTGTGTTTGTATATGTAAATGTATCGTTGCCACCGTCAAGGCTCATTAGTTTTGTTATTGACTCCTTACGCATTGCATGCGGCAGCAACAAGAAGTTATAACAACAACAATAATAATATCACTATCGCTTTTATTGATAGCTGCTGCTGCTACTGATGGTCACTCAATGCAATGCAATATTGTTGTTGCCTCTGCCCGCATTTCAGCTGTTGACGCTGCTGCTGACGCTTCCGGCCTTTCTCTCTTTGTTTTTCTGCCTGCTTCTAGCTCTGCACTGCGCTGCTTGCTGCGCTGCTCTGCTTGCAGTGCTGCCAAGCGCTGAAGTAGAAGTTTCTTTTTGCGTTTGTTCTTTTCTGTTGTTGCTTCTGCTTCTACTTCTGTTTTTCTTCAGTTGTCGTCGTCGCTGTGATCGTCGCAGTCGCCGTTTGTTGTTTGACTTGAACGGTTTTGTTGTGTGTGCGATAGATTTGTTTTTGTGCGACGACTATTAACTTTACAAATCGAGTAGCTAACTAGTTAGTTATACTTACTACTACTCCTGCAGTGCATTTTGTGCGTTGTGATTAGTGAAAGTGCCTCTTCTTCGTCACCTAAAAATTAGCGTTAGCACGCTTTTGACATTTCTACAAAATATTGTTCAGTGTGACCACCCGCGCAGCGGAGACACAAGAGTAAAGTAAGTACCGGAAATAATGCAAACATTTGTAATGTGTCTTAGCAGCAGCAGCAAGAACAGAACAGAAAGCGTGCGTCAATTTTTGTTTTCTTTGCCAATTGTCGTCTTATGAATTATTTATGTGGCTTGTATTAAAATGCCGTTTACAACAATACCAATACCAAAGTGGTCCGGCGTATAAATCCGGACGTAGCGCTTTGAATTTCTAATCAGACTGCATAAGCGAGGCGTTCGCGCGCGCGCCACTTGCCACTTGATGACAACTCACAACTCAATTTCAATTCCCGCTTTGGTTCGTTGCTGACTAATTGGCATTTGTCTTTGTTTCTGCTACTACTACTACTATCACTACCTTTATTACTACTACTTTTCATTAAATTACTACTACTAATGCATGCATAGCTCTTGTGTTTTAATTAGCCGCAAAAACCAAAGAACAACCACAACATAGTAGAGGAGGAGGAGGCAGAGAACAAGAATGGCAAAGCGCCCAACCGGTTAAGCCAGCGCAACGGTTGCAGCCCACTTTTTTTTAAATATATATATATATATATTTTTTTTTTTTGCCAGCTACGCTTTCTACTTGCATCCGCATCCTTCGACAATATTTTGCGACTGCTTTTTCAAGTTTTCTGGCCACACTTACATAGTTGTAAATGTGTTTGTTTGTGTGTGTGTGTATGTGGAATGAGTGGGCTGGTTTAATCTGGCTCGCGTTGGAAAGCTAGCTAGCTAGCTGTCTCCTCTTCCAGCTGCGCAGACTCAGATTTTGTGATTTTTTGTTTTACGAGTGTTTCTTATTGTTGTTCGAGTGCCGCCATTTAATAGCTGCTTTTCTTTTTGGCCTTAAAATCGGGGATCGCAAATAACATTTTCTTTTTTTTTTTGCTGTTAGTTGATTATTGTAGACCTTGTTAAACTAAAATAACCGACCATAAAAGTAAAAGCTAGCTTTAAGTGGCTATTCTCCCATTTATTTATGCATATATTAAAAATTTATATGCTTCGCTTTTAACAAAAAAAAAAGAACCAAAAAAAAAACAACGCAAAATCTTTTCACGTGCTCAAAACTATGCATATAAATTGATAATGACTTTAATTTCTTAAAAAAAAATTAAGATTCTCTACAATCTGCTAGTTGTGTTTATCTACTTGGTTAAGCCCGTAAAAAAAGTATTTTTAATGTTTGCGCAGATCGCTGCTTTCTTTTGCGCTTATCATTTTGATATGTTGTTGACTGCAGTAACACAGATATCTCGACTTGAACACAAACACATCATACATTTATTTTTATACACCAAATCACGTAGCGCCCAACTTATATATATGTATATCATATATACATAGATTCAGAAGAAAAATATAAGGAAAAACGCCGTATTTCTATTGTTAAGTTGAAAAACTGTGAATCAGACATAATTCTTTAAAAAAAAAATACACACATAAAAATTAATTTAGAATTACCCCATTCAATGCAATTGATAGCCAAGTTGCTTTGTGCCTCATTCGCATTTATCAATTGTGAATGCGTCGCCTACTAAAGACACTTCCTCTCTCTCTATTTATGTATTTTATTTTTTTTTATAACACATACACTACTTATATATATATATATAAATATATTTATGTATATAAACTGTTTATCATTTGCTGCTGCGGGGGTTCATTCAGATATCGACGATGACGACGTTGAAGGTACCGTTATGTCAATGAATATATGAATATCTGCTTATATTTTGGGCTATGTTCGTTGAGTACTCTATAACAATAATTGTGAAGAATGCCATAGAAAGAAAGAAAGATCCGTTTGTCGAAAACAACTACAACTACTGACCGGAAATGATAATTGAAAACAGTTTTCTTCATTTTACATACTCAAATACTTCAATACATTTGTATTTCCAGCTCGTAACTAATTATGGCACTCATTTTACGTATCCTTTTCATATTGTCGCTCAACTCATAAGACTACAACAGCAACAACAACAACAACACAGCGCCAACCAATTATATCCGGTTACTTGAGACATTCCCTGAAACTGACTGCTGCTCTTCTTCTTGTTCTTCTCTTTCTCGTTGCTGTTTGCTTTTTGCACAGACAATTTTGAAAAGTGCTCTCTTCCCTCAATTCCTTTGGCTGCGTGGGCCACAAAAAAAAAAAATGTTGCCATATATTTCCCATTTGACAATTGCTGTTTGAGCGTGTCCGTGAGTGTGTATATGTGTGTAATGCATTTAAGTGCACTTTATATGTGCTTGTGTGTGTGCATATTTATTACATATGAAATTGATTACTGATTGGGTTTTGTTGTGTGTTATATTTAGGCGTGGCTTATCTGCAGCAGCAGTTTATGTGTGTGTGTGTGTGTCTCAAATAGCAAACAATGTGACAAATATGCAAATATGCATTGCCTGCACTTGTATGTTTGTGTGTATAAGTGTGTGTGTGTCAACATGTGTATCAACATATTTTATTGTTCACTCTCTCGCTCTCTCTCCCAGCTTTACTTATTATTATACTCGGCATTTATTTGCACATTTTGCGACTGTCGCCGCCTGGCGGCTGATTGAAGAAATTGAAAGAAATGAGCTGAGATGCATTGTATGTGTGTGTGTGAGTGTGTCTGTCGGCTGTCAAGTGCGTGTGCAGTGGAATGAACAAAATTCGAATAAAAAAGAAGGGAGTCTGAGACGGCGACTGAGACTTGAGTCTGTGGGCGTTCGTTTGATTAGTTTATAAAAGTTCAATTACGTCTACTTCGCGCGGCTTTTGAGTGCGCGTGCACTTAGCAATATCTCAGTGCTATAAATGCTACTCTATTATAAATGGCCCTACACAATTTATTTGTACAACAATGCAACTTCCAACTGGAATCTATATATATATATATATATATGTGTATAACATGACATGAAATTAATGTTTGTCCAGTTGGCCGGCCGGCCCCGGCTCCAGTGTTGTGCTGTACGCATTCCAGCACAATCAATTTAATTTACGTATCGTCTGCACTCTCATAGCGCTTGGATCTTCCAGTGAAAAAGCAAAAGGGAAGACAAAGAGAGAGATAGAGAGTGAGAAAGAGAGTGAGAGGAGTGGAGTAATAGAAGCAGGCGTCAAATTGAAAGCGCAGCCGCAGCAGCAACAGCAGCTTAAAGTGTCAAAATTGATAGAGAGCAGACAATTGAACACACACATACACACCCCATATGCACACGTACACATACACACATGCATACGTTGCTCGCTCTTTGTGTGGAGCTGTTGTTGCATTTCGAACATGTTTCCATTGTTGATAAATGCGCTTTTATTTATAGACGACAGAGACCGCCACTCTCCCCTCCCCCTCCTCATTGCTGCGTTCCTTTGTCCTCCCTTCGTTTATAAATTTTCTTTTACTGAGTGCGGCACAAAGGCGCGGCTTTAAAAGCAAAGAGGCGTGAGAGAAGTGACCAGTGGCATTTCTATTGTAAGTGTATGTGTGTGTATCAAAGGTCAAGTTTAAATTAAATTTAACTAATAAAAGCCCCCAAAAAATGTAATTTTAATAGAACAATCAATTTTCGTCAGTCAAGCTGACTGACTGATGCAAATGTTACTTATGTGTGAATGTTGTAAAACTCTTGCTAATGCTAATCTCCTGTAAAAGCTTTGACATGCAATTTCTGCCGTCGTCGGTCTGGCAACGTTGTCACAATTTTAATGCATCGCCTGTTGTCGTTTGTATGTATGTATGTGGGCCCCAGTGGCGCTCAAATATTTTCACACGCCGCCCCCTCCAAATATTGCTGCTGTGACGCAGCGACGTCAGCGTTAGCGTTAGCGTCGACTGCTCGTTGCCATGGCAACGACGGGCAATGACCGTCGTCGTCGTCGTAATTTTTGTTGTTGCTGTACGTGCGAGTTGCGTAAGTGTAGTAGTAGTAGTAGTAGTATTTGGTAGTAGTAAACGTCATAGTAGTTGTAATAGAAATTAAATGCCGGCCGGCGGCAACCCTCTGCTGCTGTCCTTGTTTGCTTGTCCTTTTTGCCTCGCCTGATGCGTCATACCGCAATTTTACTTGCGCTTTTTATTGTTGTTCTCTTCTCTTTCTTTTTCTCTGTGCGCGCACAGTTGGTTATTGTGCTGTCTATTTTAGTAAGGGTTGTATTACGTCGGCTACACCTGTGTTCACTTGTGTGTGTGTGTCGGCATATTTTTGCGATTACTCATCAAGCATACATTCATTCTGCATACAGTCAGTCAGTCCAAATTTCAGTTTGTCCATACAAAAAATCACTGGATATTTCACATTTGAAATTCGACGAGATCAAATTAATTGCTGGACACCTCACTTTCTATTTGTTGTTCTTGTTTCTTGTACATTGTTTTTTTTGTTCTTTGTATTTTTTTTGCCTCTTGTCGACAAATTTGCTTTAGATTTAGTTCGATTAATCTTGTGGCTGGCTGATCCAAAATAATGTAAGCAGAGGCGGGCGGCATTCGCTTTGTTGCTGCCATCGTTGGTTTATTATTTTCTTTTTGAGGTGTTTGGTGAATTTGATTTTTTTTTTTTGGGGGGTTCATTGAACGTTTGAATCGGTTGAGAAACTTTGTTGAAACGTGATGTTTTCACGTTTCGTTTTCGTTCGTGTTTAATAACACAATTTTTATGGATACACGTGTATCGTGTAAATACAGTGAACACTTTATAAGACGAACTTTGCATTCGATTATTTATTTATTTACTTAAAAAATACAAAAAGTACAAATTAGATTAAATTACAAATAATAAATTTAATATTAGTTGGTTAATAAAAAAATAAGACATATTTATCAGTCATTCATAAGATTTTTGGGAATGCAAAAAAATGTAATATTTGTTGCATGGATTGGTATTGGTGTTAACTATTTAGAATATTTATATGAAATGAAAAGAAATAAATAAATCACATAAGGTAAGAAATAGATTAAATTAAAAATTAGATTTAATTTTAAACTTAAAATTAAGAAAATATGAAATATTTATATGACTTGTGAAATTTTAGGGGTATTTTTAAATGCAGAATGATGCAACATTTGTTGCCTGTATTTTGATTTATTCATATTATTGATATTGGTGTTAGCATAGTGTATTTATATGAAATGAAATTGGTATTTTTTTCAATTTGAGTAGTTAAGCTTGAAGGTTCACAATTAAAAAAAAAAAAAAAAAAAGTCGCTCATTGGCTTGGAAACAATGCAAACAGCTGTTATATCGCAGCTGTTCTCAGACCGCGAAAAATGCATGCAAAGATTGCACATACACAAACATATATATGTGTACATAATATATTACATTCACACAAATGCTGGCTTTGCGACAGCTTTTTCAAATGAGGTCCGCTTTGGCCGCTCCTCTGTGTGTAAATTGGATGTTTGTTGTTGTTCTTAGCCACCCCTAAATAAGACGAAACTTTTCGCTTTTTAATTTTCTGCGCCCGATACTCTCACCTCCTCCCCCCTCTCTCCTGCCTATTCCCTGCTGTTATTTAAATTTATTTGGTACGGTTTCTGTTTCATTTACCGAGTCGCGTCGAGTAATTCGATTTTCAAAGTGACGCATAGTAGTAGCAACAAGAAGACGACTAACAGCCTGGAGGGGATGGGAGCGGTTTAGTGCCTCGCCCGTCTTTCATCTCCCTCTCTCTCTCTCTCTCTCTCTCTCTCTCTCTCTATGTGTGTGTGTCATTTGTTGCTTCGTACAAATTTCCTAAATTTGATGATTCACTTGACGCAGCTAAAACCATTTCACAATTGCCGCCTACCTTTAGCATTATTCATTTATTTAATATATATTTCTTGTCTTGTTATGGCTATGCCTGATAAGCTGCTGTTTACACTGCCTTTTTTTTTTTATTAAACGCCGGCAATAAATAGAGTTGCCTGCATTTGCTGTACACTCTGACAATGCATGATTATATATCAATATTTGAATTTTACTTTAAATATGGCAACTTTAAATCAGTCAACTTGATTCTGAAAAACACATTTGATTCTTTTCGCCTTTCCACTCGTGTTTTTCCCCACTTTCATAGTTGATTGTTGCAATTTGAAATGTTTATTCAGTCACACTTTGCGTTCTTCATTCAAAGCCAAATAAATTGCTTTCTTAACGAGCAATTTAATGAGTTGCCGCCTGCTCATCCATTCACACACACATTCACATACATACATACACATGTATGTGGTTGTTAGGCGCAGACAAGTTAACTCTGATTACTGATTGAGTTCTGGCAACATCACACAAAATAATTAAATAAATGCAAATAAACAAAGAGAGAGCACGATTTAAAGATGCCCTGAATCTAAGACTTTTAATTATCAAAAGTCGCGTTTACTTCTTTTAATCACTGTGTGTGTGTTTTTTCTTTTGTGTATGTTATTTTTATGTATGCAGAAAATGCTTGTTCTTTCTGCTGTATAATTTGATAAATATACATATAAAATGTTCTTCTGTATTTCAATGTTGATAAAAATTTAGATGATCAATTTAATGTGTAACCGAAAAAGAGATGATGTATCTTTTAAATTGTAGTTTGTATTGCTATCAGAAATCGATTTGTATAAAAATACATGATGTGTATGAGATGTACAAGAATTTATATTCCGTATTTAAAATCTAACTGTGATAGTCTCTGACATCGACTGGTTTTCTTTCCAAACAAAGAAATGGGAAAATATGATTTTTTTCTGTGTGTCCAAACATTTTCCTGACATTGACAGATCGACAAATACAAATACACTAGGCGCTAAATATATGTGAATCTTATCACCACAGTAATGCGTATATAGTACATGTATATTTTTGCTACATGCTGCTGATCTCTAAAACGCAATGCCTGCCTTATCACAGAACACACACTGCCGACTACAAATTTCTATTGCGATGTTGTATAAATTGCAAATGTTGTTGGTGTTGTTGTTTTTGTTGTTGTCATTTTTATTGTTGTTTTAGTAGAAGAAGTTGGCGTGCAGTAAAATGTCAAATGTATAAATAAAATGGCAAGTTCACTTTAGAAAAGTGCGTTGCTGCCATTTCACGATACTCAATAAAACATGTGCACACCACAGGCAATCGTTTAAATGTATACCCGAGCATAACATATAGTATCAAGTAAATATATAGAAACGTAAGAAGAGGAGAAACAATTAATTTGCAATTATTTACAAACCATCCGAAACCCGCATTTTATTTGCTTTTGCAGAACCAGATATAGCAGAACCAATTAGCAATTAACAAAAAAAAAAAAATATATATATATACAAATAAAAAAGAGGAGGACCAGCAAAAATGGGTAAAGCACAGAGCAAGCGTTCAATTGATATCACCACCGATCCGAAGAAGGTTGGCGAGGGCGACGAAGTCGCCGGCAAAGTCGAGAAAATTGATGTCGATGTCGATCAAGCGCCGCCCGCATTAAACGGCGATGCATCGACGCCAAAGGAAAAGAGCGAGGATGCAGCGTCAGCAGCTGCTGCTGGCGGCGAGGTAAATTGCAACAAAGGGGAGTAAATTCAATGTGACATCAATTTATGTTTTTGCTTTTGCAGAAGGGCGAAGAGAACTCGGAGAATGACAAAGATCTAACCACCGAGAAGAGTGCTGCCGAAGCGGCTGCAGCGGCGTCGTCGTCACCAAAGGGTGCTGATGGTGATGCAGCGGCTGCTGTTGTTGAGACTGCTGCAAAGGATGAGGCAGCAACAGCAACTGGCTCGCCCAAAGAGGGCAGTGGCGCCGAGGAGATCTCACCGTTGGCCGATGAGAGCATCAAGTCCAAGTCCAAGAAGGATAAGGTGAAAAAGAAATGGTCATTCCGCAGCATCTCGTTTGGCAAAAAGGACAAACAGAAGCCAGCGAAGGCCGAGGAGCCAGCCTCCCCAACAGCAGCAGCAGCAGTAGCAGCGGCGTCAACGAATGGCGAAGCGGAGCAGCCAGCAGCAGAGGGAGCAGCAGCCGAAGGAGGAGCAACTGCAGCAGCAGCATCTAACGCGGACAAAGCTGAGGTAAAGCTGGCAATCTAATATTGTATTTGTGCCTGCCTCCAATTAAATGTCCAATTTAATCTTTGCAGCAAACCGCGGATAAAGCAGTTGCCGATGCGACAGCCAATGTTGAATCGAAACCCACCGAAAATGGAGCAGCCAGCGAACAGGAAAAGCAACAACAGGAGCAACAACAACAAGTGAATGGTGATGAGCAGAAGTCAGCAGCGCCAACAGTTAACGTTATGGAGGAGGCAACCAAGCCGGAGACAATCACAGCGACTAGCACAAGCAGCAGCGCCACCACCACCAACGAATCGAAGACGAATGTTGAGCCACCAGCTATTGTTGAGTCATTGAGTGCTGCTGTGGTGCAGGAGCCCGACACCACCACTGAAGTTGTTACCAATGGTCATGGCGCTGCTGCTGAGCCTGTGTTGTTGACCAATGGCGAGAAGAATGGTTTGGCCGAATCCCCAACTGAGCCAGAGGCGGCACCACCAGCAGCAACAACCACCAACAATGTTGATGAGCCACATCATCAGAACGGCACAAATGGAGTTGGTGAGAAGAACGAGGAGACTACTGCCACCACCACACCTGTTGTCGTCGCTGTCGAGTCCGAGGCCGAGCAAATTAAGAACAAGTCGCAAATCGAGGTAAAACAAATAGACACCACCACCACAAACAACAACAACAACAATACTGTAAATACGAGTACCACAACAACAACAGCTACAGAGAACAACAACACCACAATCACAACAACTGAAAAAACAACAACAACCACAACCACTGAGACCGAGACAATTGCAGCCGCAGAGTTAGTTCAGACCCAAACCACAATCCAAAATAACACAATACCTAACACAGCCAATACCACAACCAACACCACAACCAATACCACAACCACCGACAATTCCGTCCAACTTCCCAACACTACTGTCCAAGCGCAGCAAGAAGAAGAAGGGCTCGTCAACGCCAATGCCGCCAAGGAAGAAGAAGAACAAGTGGTTGCTGCCATTATTGCGGCAGTTAGCGAGATCTCTGAGTCCGAAAGTTTTGTTGTAATTGCACCTCAGACTGAAACCACTGAGTCCGTTGATGAAGTCGAACCGGAAACGGTTTTGATTGCGGCTGTATCCTCCTCCCCTGTGCCCCGTCTAGAAATCGAATCAGAACTTAAATCCGTATCCGAAACTACTCACTCACAAATCGACCCAGTTTCCGTTGTTGAAGCAGCTGATGATGTTGATGTGGTTGTGCCTTGTGTTGAGTCCAGTCAACCGCCACCACTGCCCAAGTCCCCACCACCCTCGCGTGTTTCGGCATTTGCATTAACTACAGACAACGATGATGAAGACAACAACGACGATGCTAAGTTTGTTCAGGATGAGCAAAAGCAGGAGGAGATTGCAGCAGAAACAGCCACACCACCACCAACAGATCTATTGTTGACCGATATTGAGCATCAGGCGCAGGCCATTGTTGAGGAAATTACCGAGCAGGCGGCAGATATTGTAACGGAGCAGGATAAGCAAGTGTTGCCCACAATTGAAGATGATTTAGTTGAGGAACAGCAGGTTTCAAGCGCAGTCGATAGAATTATAACCGATGTCGATGATGATATCGATAACAACGATAATAAAATTGAACCAGAGGTGATCAGCATGGTGGAGAAAATTATCGACGAGCCCGAGATGCTTGTCCAGAAGAAGGACCTTATAACGGATATCATTCTCGAAGCTGAAGATGAGCACAGCTCAAGAGGGAACGATGAGAAAGTCATCACAGTTGTTGATGATGCACCAGCTGTTGTGCAGCAAATGGATATCAATATCGATAACGATAACATTATCAACAGCAGCGATAGCAGCATAACAAAGCTGGGCGCAATTGCGGACATTGAAGAAGCAGCTGCTGTTCATCACGAGGTGAATACCAATCGATTCGCTCTCAACTCTACTTCACCACACTTTCCCATAGACACACATTCGTAACGAATTTTTAACACTCGTCGCTCGCTTGCTCGCCTCACTCGACAAAAATCCACCACAAAGAAAAAAAAATAAATAATGCGCCATAAAAAATATATAACTTCCATTTATCAAACAATCCTGCGTTGGGCTCCACCTCTCTATCGCTGTTTTCCATCTCCTGCTCCTCTTCGCTCTCTTTCTGTGCTTTTCTCGTATGTGCATCAGTTTGATTGTTTGTTTTTTTTTATTTTTAATTTTTGTATCGTATCGTAACGAACGAGAACAAAGCAGTGCAACTCTGTTGTGTTATGGGTTGCAGCAGTTGGTAGTCTGTTATGTTACCGTAAATGTTAAACGTAAATGGTTGGTCGTCCCGTCTGTGTGTGTCTCGCTCGGCTTCAATATTCTGTTAACGTTAATCGTAATGTTAATTGGCTGGTTCCCTTGTTTTACTGTTGACTAACTGCATGATCTCTTATCTCTTATGTGAATGTAAATCAAATGGAATGCTACTAAAAAATAAAACAACGCGAAACTGTCCCAGCATCTAATGTACTACTACTACTTGAGCTCGTCGCCTGCATTTGTATATTAACAACAAAACCAAACTGACGCCTAACTTTTACCCATTCTAATTCTTGCACTCGTCACACAAATACAAACATAAACACACACACACATACACACATACATACACACATATACACGCACAGCTGCTCTAACAACTCTGTTTGGCCGCTGACTATACAACTGTACTCTGTTAAAAAAAAGAAAGAAAAAAAACTCCATTGAATTAAAATTTACATAATTCGCATTCTTCATTCTTTAATTTTTTTTGTATCATTGTTGTTTTTTTTATATTTGTTACGTTGGCAAAGGTCATTGCCATTTTATCTTTAATTGTTGTTGTTGTGCTCTAAGTTGCTTATCTATCGCTCTGTGTTCTCTTATTCTCTCCTCCCGTGCTTAATATCATTTTTTTTTTCGTTTAAATTTGAAAGTCGTCTGAAATGTAAATTAATTTACGTTTTGTTTGTTTTTCGCATGTTTTATTTTAGGATATCGCTAAGGATCTAAAGGAGAAGAACGCCGCGGCAGATGTTACAACACAGGACCTGCCCGTGACATGCGAATAATACTAATAATTATTATATATATTACATATTATTAAAAACAAAAAAACAAAAAAAAAAAAACAAGAAAAAAAAACGATAAAAACAAATAAGAAAACAACGCAACGTAAAAAAACCAACAATTAAATGATAAACACGAGAGCAAAAAAAAGCAAAATACATTTTTAACATTTACATATTTTAATCATTTTTGTACGAATTTCATATCCCTAATCCAAGATTACATGAGCATATATTCAAGAAAAACAAAAAACAAATCAAATACATACAAATCGACAGAATATACGGAAACACCAACACACACAGCAACACACACATACATTGACCACCACTACCACCACCAAGAACAACAACAACAACAAACAACACCACCTCCAAACCGACACCCACCAAAAGTTGAGGAAACTGTTTCGATGTGTTTGGTTGCAACTGAATTTTGATGCTGGCGTTTTCTCTTTCACACGTATATTCGTATAATCCATCAACACGCATTTATAAGTACACACACACACACAAACGAACATACACACACACGCATACATACCATTGTCATATTGATGATCATGATAAAAGAAAAACAAAAGAAAAAGAAAACAAATCATCGATGAAATGATGAAAGTAAGAATTTTTTGAATAATTTCTACTATACATTTAACTGTAAGTTCTAAGAAATTTGTAAAGAATTTTTGGACGAAATATTGGATAAATATATATTATAAAATATAAAACGCAAGTGTGCTCCACTAAAACTGATCTTGAGCTTTGATATTGGAAATTATGGTACGAAGAGCAACAAAAACCCAAAACTGCCTTCTCTCACAAAAAAAAAAAACAAAAAACAATAGATGAATAAAATAATAACGCATGCAACATTTCAAGTTTTATAAACTTTTGAGTCCCGTACACATATATATATTTTTTTTTGATTATTGCATTACAAAAAGAATTTGTTTATAAATTACAATCTTTGTTCGATTTTTTTTTGTTGCGTAACAAAGTGTTACAAAAATATTAATAATAACAGTGATAAACGCTAAATTTAAATATTAAATACATACTAAATAGCGTAACAAAATGTTACTACAAAACAAATCTACTAAGCTTAAATTCTAAGCTTCTAAAGCAAAGAGCGCTCTTATTTTGCAAAACTAAATACAATGAATTTACAGAAAAAAAAGAATTATATGTAATTAAATAAATTAAAGCGTTGCGCAACGTAAAGAGAAAGAAATTATCATAGACAAATGCCCAACTTGGCTGGCATTTTATAACAAATTTGGCGTTGAAACAAAATGGCGTTTCCAAATCAAATCAGATCAAATCAAAAAAAAACGTTAGTTATTAGGTTCGTCTCCTAAACAAAATTGAAAGCAACAAAACAAAATCAAGTTGGCAGCCCCATTGTGATTTTTTCAACAACTGACAAAAAAGCGCTGCTTGTGCAAATGCAGCTGTTGCTGTTTGCGTCGCTGCGCCGAAACGTTGCGCAGCATAAAAATAGCGCCAAACACAACGTAGATTGTTGAGAGCAGGACAAGCATGGGAAACGAGAAGACAATGTGAGCCGTCTTCAGCTGGGGGTCGGGCGTCGCCGGTCGTAACGGTACATAAACGCCTGCAAAGGTAATTGACATTTTTGAAAGCTTTATAATTATATATATATATATATGTATATGGTGCGAGCAGGTGCTTACCATTTTCAGTCTTTGAATCGCAGCGTTCGCCCACGTAGCCAACGGCGCACACGCAATAGCTAAAGCTGTTCGCATTCGCCCAGCGAAAGCAATTGCCGCCATTTAGGCAAAAGTACTTGATATATTCATCGCTGCAGGGAAGCTTAAAGTTTAGGTCTTCCGTTAACTTTGGACTTCTGCTTTTGCCCGTTGTCGATGCCATCGTTGTTGTTATTGCAGGTGTTGTTGTCGAAACAGATTCTTCATTCCGCTCTGAGTTGGCGGCGTCAATAGAGAGTCGCGGCGTTGAACTGTCATCGGGCGGTGGTTCGCCTGTTGCCATTGTGTTTGTTGCTGTAATTAGCGTTGTTGTTGTTGTAATCAGCGTTGTTGGTGTTGGCGTAGTTGCTCTTTTCGTTGTTGTCGTCATTTCCTCTTCTTCGTTGGTGGACCAAAGCTCCGGGCCTCTGTCACGCTCCGTTGTCGCAAGTGCTGCCAATTCGCCATCGAAACTGAGATGCGGCGATAATTGTAACATTTGCGCCGTATCGCTGAACATGTCCGTCGCCGAGGTCAAGCCGTCGACATTGAATTGCTGCTGCAGTTCCATTGGATTAACCAATTGGACTACATGCTCCTCAATTTGAAGTGTATGCTGGCGAAACAGTAAAATTCGGCTCGAACAACAATCTTTTTGCAATCAGGACGAGAGAGTAGCGTAAAGAGACAGACGGAGAGAGATAGAGAGAGGGGGAGAGAGAGAGATCGAGAGAGTGGTGAGTGGAACAGCTGCAGTTTGTTGCGAGATATGGCAACGCTGTGTTGCCGTGTTTTCATTTGAGCGCATTTCTTTTTCTTTTTTTTTACCTGTGACTGAGACAATTGTTGAGAGCACGAAAATTACTTTCAATATTGGCATACATTGAATTTGCATTATTGGAAAATGCACGGAGCGGACACGTCCGTTATTATTATTATTATTTTGTTTGTTAATTCCGGAATTGGCCACTATTTGAAAAGTTCTGCTGTTGCTGGATATCCGATGATGATGATGATGATGTTGTGTGTGTGGAGGAAGGCTCTTCTTAAGGATCGAGCGGCGTATCGGCCGCAAATGTAATTTGGCGTCGCAACAAAAACAAAAACATATTACACATTTGCATCTCACACACACACACACACACTCAGACTGGTGGCATACGACAACAACAACAACAGCAACAATTGAAATTGCTGTAGCTGCGCTTGCTGTAGTTTACTGCAAAATAAAAATAGAACATTTTACGACATTTGTATTTCGATATTTGGCAGCACATTTTCTGTCACACACACACACACACATATATATATATATATATATATATATATATATGTATATATAATATTCGCACATGCACACATAGATAACAAAAACAAAAAATTGAATTGGATTTTGAGAGTGCTTAGCGCTTTTTATAGATATCGAATTTTCGAACTCGAACTCGAACGCACCGTCGATTTGATGTGGCTTTTAATTACTGCAAAATATTGCTGATAAAACATTATTGATTCATTTTGTTTTGATTTTTTCTATTATTTATATAATTGTAATAAACTAATTGGTAAGTTTAGGCGCCTATGCGCATCAAAAGCTTTCTCGGTAGGAGAGATGTCGTTGCGCGAACGTTGAAAAAGAGACTGAGACAAAAAACAGAAGACGACATGTCAGATCATCATCGCACCACACACTCACTGCGCTCACTGCTATGAATGAAATAGTAGAAGGAGCGTACGATAGAGAGACTAAGAGAGAGAGAGGGAGAGAGCAATTGCAATTGAAATTGAAAGAAAGCACTGAGCTTTGACTCTCAACGGCGTTTGGAAATATCTAAGTTCTATCAAATACTCAAACATATCGAATAATTTGACAAAAATAATATTGTGAATAATATTCTGCGAATTTCCTTACCATGCATATTGTTGTTCCATTTTCTATTTTTTAGGAGCAGCATCTCTTCTGATTACTGTTTTTAGATAATATAAAACTCGTATTTTTTAACAATTGTTGTATCATTTATTCTTACATGTCAAATAGTAATTAATTGTATCGCATTTATTTGAATTAATTTAAACTTATTGTAATACACAATAAATTTAAAAATTCGTTATCATTTGTTTTACGTAGTTTTGCATTTTACTGAAATTTCTATTGGTTTGAAATCATTTTGTTTTGGTTTTTTGTTTTTTGTTTTTTTTTGGTATTACTTTAGATATATGTATGTATATACGACATCACTTTTTCGTAATTGATATTTCTCCTATGCAATTCTTGTATTCCTATATAAAGCAATAAATAACTTGTTTTTTTTTTGGGGGGCTTGGCTTAATTAATCTTGTGCATTGACCCCACATTTCGATGACCCTATACAGACTTAATTTAATTTAAAATGTAGTTCTTCATTTTGTTGTTTACTATACACAAATATACAATATTTACATACACTAAAATATCAAAGCTAAACAATATACATACAATATAATAATACAAAACAAAAGCGATTAAGGAAGTGACGTCATCATAACGTTAAGTATCATTCATTTAAGCCATGGGCACATTACCACATTTCTATGTACATTGTACACTCCATGTACACTCAAGTTACTCTCGTACTTTAATCATTAAATCGAATATGTGTGTGTTAACTAAATGAAAATCAATTACAGAATCTTGAGCAAATTGTGTTACATTAGTTAAAAGTAAGAAAATGAGTGCATTTACCGAAATGCAGTCAAAAAGTGAAAGCTTGCGAATAGCGGCGCTGTTAACTGTTAAGCTTTTCTGTTGTGTCTCTGGTTTTCTTTTTGCTTCCTTGGTTGCTTGCAGCACTGTTAAGTGCTTGAGAGCTTTCAAAATGGCGTCGCTACTGCGGCGAAGTATGCTTCTGTTGTTGGGCAGCCGCGAGCAGCAAATTGCGCGACTGCATCTCAAAATAACGCAAAAGTATTTTTGAGTATCAGTAATGTACGCCAGGAGTTGCAGGATTCGGATTCGGTGTGGCATTTGTATTGGACGAGGGCCCACTGCCACTGCCACTGCTGTTATTATTATTATTGTTGTTGTTGTTGTTGCTGTTAGTATTGTTATTATTGTTGGTATTCGCATTGTTGTTGGTGCTGGTATTATTGGTGCTGCCGGAGTCACCGAGCCAGGAGTCGGGACTTGGCGGAAAGTCAGGATATCCCTGATCGGGACTAGAATCGTTGCTCAAATCCGATACATTATTGCTACTATGCAGGCGATGATGTGATTTGCTTGGATGCAGACTCGAACCCACACCATGATCTGAAAGGAACCAAAACTCTTGAAAATCTATTCTCGCATCGTATCGCAAGGCAAGCCAGAAATATATGCTTACCAATATTCGTGTACACAATATTGTCGGGATAGGAGCCGAACGTATGCGTTTGACCCACGGCTGGCGGCGAGCGACTGCTCGGCGGATACTGCGATGGACTCGAGCTGCCATGCATGTAGGAACCTCGAATGCTGTGCGGCGATGCCCCCTCATCCAATCCCAAATTGACGGTGCTGTAGCTGTCGTTGCTCAGATCTGTGTGCCGAACAATACATATAAAAGATTATGTTAAACAGGGGAAATTTGGAATAAAGTATAACATAATAATATTTACTTATTTTAATTACTCAAATTGTTCAATTAATAAATGATAAATAATAATATTAATACGATTTAATTAAGAAGTAAAGTGCGAATTTTGAAACTTTGAAACTAAAATTCAATTTTAAAATCAAGAATGATTTTCAATATAGCTGGGATATCTATGCCACTTGTACTTGTAACTAGAATATTGTTGCCAAGACATACCATGATGACTGAAGCTGTCGTAGTCCACCTTTAGCTCATCCTTGTCGAGGAATTTGTCAGTGCGAGGCGAGCAGTTGCCCTTCATGGAGCGGAAATATTGGCTCCAGCGCGTCCGTCCTGCATCCTTTTTCAGTCGCTTCTCCTTGGCTCGTCTAAGGCAACCCAAAAAAAGAAAGAAGCGAATAGTTAGTAAGGGGTATAGATTGGTCAGTTGGCTTGTTGGCTGACCTGTTCTGGAACCAGACCTGCACCACCCGCATATCCAGGCCCGTGTCCTGCGACAGCTGCTCGCGTACGTGTCGGGCGGGTTTCGGACTGTTGTTATATGCGGTTTTCAGTGTCTCCAGCTGCTTGGCGGTAATCGTGGTACGAGGTCGCTTATTCGGCTGATCCCCATCCAGCGAGCCATCCAAGTAGAGACCTGCAATTGGGGCTGGCATTAATTTGGGAATCCTATGTAGATGATAGATGATGTTATGCTCACCCTTCGCCTTGGCCTCCTCGTAGTCACGCTTGCAGATGAGCTTGCGATCCTCCATCAGATAGAACTCATCGCCGGTGTTGAGTGTACGCGAGCACATGGCGCAGAGGAAGCACTGCAGATGATAGACATTGTCCTGGGCGCGACGCACCACCTGAGTGGGTGGTATGCCCATATCACAAGCGGAACATTTCGTACCATAACGTCTGTTCGACCCAAACATTGGCAACGGGGCAACGGGAGATTTTCATTAAACCAACCAACGATAACCAAAAAAAAAATGTGTTGGCAACACGCCTTGCGACCGATGGTCCCATTTAAGAAATTTACTTACTTGAAGAAGTCCTCCTTGCAGAAGAGCTGACCATTACGGGCGAAACACTTGTCATTCAGCTGCGAGTGGCATTCGCTGCACTGCAGACACTTGGCATGCCAGGTCCGCTCCAGCACCTTCAGTATGAACCGATCCAGGATCAGCTCGTGGCAGCCGCCACACTTTGGTATCGTCGCTGCAAGTGCACAACACAAAGTGGACATCATTAATTACCACATCCCAAAAATATCAATTCATTTACCCATTTTCGTTTCTTGGCTTTTTTCTATGCCAAATTCGTTTTTTGGTTTTTGTTCGTTTTTCGATTCTCGTAAAACAATTTAAAATGAATGGAATTTTAATTGAGCTACTTGTTTTGTAATTTGAATCGAAATCTGAACTGTCGTCTACTTAAAAACTGTCATTATGAGAATTGTAAAATAAAGTCTACGAAATAACTACATTTTCTACTTCTCAGTTAATTTCCTTATTATTTTTCGACAAAGTAAGCAATTCATTTTCATTTATGAAAAAGTATAAAACTTTCTTTAATTTTGTTTGTATTTGCATTACAGAATTATCGAAAATTAATAATCGTACTTCATCTGCATTATACAGCTATTATTTTTGCAGATAGTTGGTATCAACATTATTGAAAGACATATGAAATGCAATTGCAGATTCCCATTAATATACAAAACGATGAATCAACAAAATTCTGCAAGGAATACATTTTTCAAAAGCACTTTGATCTATTGGTTGGAGTGTAGAAATATAATTGGTATTTCAACTGAAATTCAATACTTGTATTATGTTTTCAATTTGAATTGTTTAAGAGTTAAGTTTGTTATTCTCAACTTTTTTCAGAAGTAAGTTCAACAAATAAACACATTTTCGCATAATAACATTGCATACTTTTTGCATGTATTGGTTTTAGGAAAAACTGCAAAAAGTGCGCTATGAGCTGGAAATGATAGATATGTAGATATATAGACAATTAATTCTACAGTTTACAGTCAATAGTAAGATATCTCAAGCAGCTTTGATATCTTAGCTTTATGGATATTGCATTATTTATGCTTTAATTGATCCAATTCTGAATTTCTATAAGAAAAGTTTAGCTTTGCATGAGCTGAGTTTATATTATTTATAGCAATACTTATAAGGCTTTGGTAGCCCAAGGAGGTATCTTAAAGGATCTAAATTTGTGTCTCAATCTCTTCTCTAATTCTATAGTTCTTTAAAAAATAGTTATATATATATAAATATTACTGATATTTCTATTATTTATAGTAATGTTTATAAGGCTTTAGTAGCCAAAGGTGATTTTTAAATAAGAAGTTAATAATATTCTACATTTGTGCCTCATCTCTTTTCCAATTCTATATTTATATAAAAAAAATATTTATATGTATGAATAATACAGATATTTATATAATTTATAGTAATGATTATACAATTTCACTGGCTAAAAGTGATATCTTAACTTTTTTAATAAGGAGTTGATAATATTCAATATTTGCGCTCCAATCTCTTGGATTCAAGTGGACTTTTTAAGTATGTCTGTGCTCTTAGTTTTTTTTTTGATTGGGGTGATTGGGGTGTATTTGTTTTTAGTTAAAGACCACTTACACAATAGAAACTCTGGCAATTGACTTAGATTAATGGGCGGTACGCGATCGTCACATTTGCCATTGGACAGAAAGTCACTTTTGAACATCATTAGCTTCAAGAGTTCCATGCCTGAGCGCGCTCTGCGAGTAGGCTAAAGATGCTGGCCAGGATCACGTTTGCATAGATATATACATATATAAATCTATTGGGGACTCTAGATTTACTTCAATAAATGTTGCACACACTTTCACAATTATTTGCTTGCATTGGTCACATTCTTTTTGAGATTTCGATTTGTACACTTTCCGTGCGAGGATGGCGCATGGCCATTGGCCGACGGCAACGGCGACAACGTTTTCTTTTTTTTTTCTTGTATATTTGTTTTTTCTCTTTTTACCGTTACCGGAAAGTTTAGCTTAGTTTGAAATGCGTCGCACGAATGACGAGCGAGCGAGCGCTCGTGTAGCAAGTGCGGCGGCGTCGGCGCTTGGAAAGCAACTGACGAACCGCTGCTTTGCTTTTGCTTTTGCTTTGCAGTCATATGTTGCTGCTTCTAGTGGTGGGTGAAGGTGGAATAAACACATACACACATACACACACACACACACACATGTATTGCTGACATAATCACAGCCCAACCCTTAGAAATCAGACTGCACTTCCAATTGGAAAACTGCTGCTGCTGTTGCTGCTGCTGCTGCTGCTGCTGTTGCTGCACCCTGTGCTGTTAGTTACGTTATTGTTGCTTGCTCATATTTTTTGACTGTGCCAGTTTTCCAAGCTAGCCTTTTTGTCTTTTCGCCAGAACAATTGAGTTTGGGTTGGTCGCCCACCAACAACAACAACAACAAATACAACAACAACTCTGGCGGGGAAATTGCATTGTAACACATTGCTTTTGCCTCTATCTGTCTCTGTGTTTGTATGCGTGTATTTTTCAGTTTTTCGCCTTGTATGTGTGTGTGTGTGTTTTTTTTTTTGTGTGTATTTATGCCTGGGATTGGTTGTTTTGTGTGCGTCGACGTTGCGCCGTCGCCTGAACTTTTCGGGGAGTGGTCTCAAAGCTTTTTCAGCTTTTTTCGCTTACTCTTGCTTGCTATCTTACATTCACTCTATCGTTCTCGCTCTCACTCTCTCTCGCTCTCTCTCGCTCTCCTACTCACTCTCTTCTCCTTTTCTATGTCTGCATCCAGTGTTGCGAATTTGTACGTGTACTAAAAATACATATATACATAAATGCACACACACACACGCAGACACAAATACACATACACACAGTCAAACAGCACTTGGCTGCCATTGCCTTATTGTTGTTATGATATGTGTACTGTTGTTGTACCATTGTTTAACTGTAAACTGACCTTAAAGCTGTTAAATTTTTGCGTCTGGTCGCCAAGCTGATCAACTGACTGACTGACTGACTGATGTTGTAGTTGTATAAATACCATAAAATACTGGTAACTGGCAACTGGCAAACTGGCAATCGCCGACGCTTTAGTCTGACAATTTTAGGTGTTTTTATGACACTTGCAATGCCACAAAAATATATAAAATTATATGCGCGACTTAACCTCATTTTCACACCACGCTGAGTGACAATTGGGCTTTATGAATGTTACAGAAATTGCAGCAACACATACTTATCGATTTAAATATAGCGCCATCCTTTTGGGGTTTTGCTTATATTAGAAATTTGTGTGTGGTATACTTTGGGGCGCCAGACAAAAGAAAAACAATCGTAAACGAATTTAATTCGAATGTTATCCCGACAGGCAGGCAGGTAAGACCCATATGGCTGCAATCGAAGGCGTTGAAATTTATGTAGAAATGTAGACAGCGAATGCTTAAGCACACACACACATACACACACAAAGAGAAACACGCACATTTGTGTAAGCATAAGTACGTAAGTGTGTGTGTGTGTGTGCGCGTAGATTTAAGCTTAGAGACAGCTTCAGAGACAGAGCTTGGAGTAGGCAGTGCGGGGGGCGGGGGGGCGTTTGGGCTTAAATATGTTAGAAACCTGAAAGGCAGCCGTGAAATGTGCTCCAAAGCAGGGATTACATTTTCAGGAGCCCAATGGCCAAAGGCTGCGGCTGCAGCTTTTGTATCTCTCTGTCTGTCTGTGTGTGTCTTAGCAGATCTCTCTCTCTCTCTCTCTCTCTTTCTCTCTCAATCCCATGCTTGCTTATCTGTGCTGTGTTAAGGAAATGTTCAAAAATTCATATTGCCAAAAAATAGCATTTAGAACTGGACACGCTGTTAGCTTGTTGCATAATCGCAACATACCAAAGACAAATACAACAGCAACAACAACAACAAGAACGAATGGGCGGTGCGGTAAAGTTCGCCCACATACTTTACACAGCACAAACAGCAGCAGCAACAACCACAACAACAAAAACAACAGCAGCAACAGCAAATGTTATTACTGGGTCTGGGCGTTGCGGGGAACACCCAACAAAATGGCTGGCTGTGGAGCCGTTTGCTGGCTTTGCCACATGTTCTGCTTCTTCATCGTCGTGCCAAATTCACTTGGGCTTTAGCCTGTCTTGTAGCTGGCGTTAAAACTTGAAAGCGTCTCGTTTGCTCTTGTTGTTGTTCTTGTTGTTGTTGTTGTTGCTGGCTGCTTTTAAGCTTTCGCTTATTTGGCTCTTTGGCGTTGCCTTGCTGCCGGCGCCAGCTTCTGGTCAAATGCTTTAAAACTCTTACACACAAAAATAGTTGGTAATTTATAAATACATATAGGCAGTTTTAGCTATTTCATATAGACAGTATTAACAGTGTTTGCAGCTTAAAAGATTTTCACATGCTTTCAGTGTTCAGTATTCCTCAAATGAATAGATTAATATATTTTAATGGATAGCTATGAAATAGCCAAGCTTTTGCTATTCATTTATTCTCTTTTTAATGAAGAATATTTTAAAGATTATTTGAAATGTTCTACTTCAAAGTGGAGAGCTAATTTTAAACATCGTTACGAAGATATACAGTTGCGATAAAAATAATAGCATCATTTTCGAATAGAAAAACAAACCATTAGAAAAAACTTTGCATTTTAAGTTAGTACTGCTCATGGAGTTCTTTTCAATATATCTTTTTATTTGAAGTGAAAAGTGCCAAAAAGTAGCGAAAAATATAAAAGCATCAAATCGAATAGAAATCGTTTATTTATTTCAAATTTTCATAATTGTAATTATAAATTTTAAAAAAATTGTTCCTTTTTTTTCATTAATATATATATTTTTTTCATTTTTCATAAAATTTAATATTATAGTTTTAATTATGTTTAAATAAGTTGAAAACGGTTAGTAAAGTTGTGTTTTTTTCACTTATTTTAAGATTATTTTTCCAATTCTAAAAATATATTCATAAGTTATTTAAGCCTAAAAATTGAAAAAAGACACCTATTTGAGAGTGATGCTAATATTTTTTAATACAGAAATTTGATTTGTTTTGAGATACAAATATAATATTTGACAAATATAATTGGTATTGGTTATGGTTATATAATAAAGTATTAGGCAAACTAAACATTAAACTAAACATAATGCAATATAGCATCGATCGATAAATATCGATAACCACTGTAACTAAAAAAAATATTCTTATTTTGAAGACCAAACTGAGAAAAGGTGAATTTCAAGATGAGTATGGAAATGTTCTACCACACTGATAAATGACATATGTTCGCCATTTGTTGTTATTAGCCTGACAACTTAATTAGCCAGCAACCCTTTCGAGTCCTCGATACTTTTCCCATTGAGTCTGTCGCAACAAATGTGTATAATCGACAGTAGCCAGTAGAGTGTGGCTCCGCCTATTCCATTAGCCGCAAACCAAACAAAAGACCCATTTAGATAAGAGGCAGTCGAAGTCACAGCTCAAATTCATAATCATCATAATAGGAAAGTGGCGACTATTTATAGACAATATAGACTTCAGGTACATACATATGTACATATGTAGGATGTCCTGGGCAAAAGTGACCAACTAAAAGTTATTACGCAACTGTCGATGCACTACGCGGAAAGGGGTAAATATGAAAGAGCAGGCGATAGATATCGGTCCTTCGTCCGCGATAAAACATTGAAAGCACTCCAAACGCATTAATAAAACGTCACCGGGACCGGCAGCGGAAGCGGGAGCCGAAGCGGGAACGGGAACGGGAGCAAGAGGAGCACTCTGAGTGTGGGTGTGTGGTGGATTTAGCAGGGTTGGTAAGTGGACACACGTGAACTTTACACCTTCGCCAGCTGTCGTCCACCTCCACATCGACCTCCAGCTGAACCACCTCGCTGGTTGCCTCATCGCGTGTCCGCCAGTCGTTTGGTTGCGCCACACGCATCCATTAGGATTCAAATTGCGCACGCGGTGCCATCGGCTGCCTTTTTATGCGCTTGCCTTTTTGGCTTTGGCTTTGGCTTTTATTTTATTTCAGGCCATCGAGTGGCGGTTGGAGTGGGTGGGTGGGTTATGGCCATTGCACGCGTAGTCACTTTGCATAGGAAAAGCGCGCTGTCATCTGCACGACTCGACTCTGTTTGTCGACCCCGGGCCGCATATTATCTAATTAGAGGCACTTCAAAACATTACAAAAAGTTTTGCCATTTGAGGCCAACTAAATAAGTGTCCGCAACAGCAACAACAACAACAACAACAAGAGCAACAGCAACAACAATTGACACTTGGTTATGGTCAGGGACGCGTGTCTGTGTCCATTGTCCTTCCGGTGGGTGGGTTGAGATGAGATTCAGCTTAATGTGTTTCTTGTTTTTATTTCGCTTTCAGTTGAGTTTGCCCGTCCAGCAATTGGCGGTTGAAAAAATGGTAAAAGTTTTGAGCAATGCGTTTAGATGAGCGAGTTTTTAAGGTTGGTTTTCTGCTTTATAGGAAACAAAAACTTGGTGAATATGAAAATAATAACACTAGACTAAGTAGCCTTAAGAGAGTTTAATAAAATGTGTCAAGATTTTAGAAATAAGATCATGCCTCATTGCGAACTTAGCAATGCGATTATTTTAGTCACTTTCCTTCGTTAATTTGATCTGCAAATCAACCATAAAATCAGTCTGTGTTTTGTGGTGTCGAGTTATTACAAATAGTCGCAAAATCTATGCATCAATAAAGTTAACATGTTCCCATGTTGACAGCCAAAAAAGACAGCCGGATTACTTGGACGGAACGGACAATTTGCTGGGTAATCAATTTGGAAACACTTTCGCGGCCTGTGACAAATGTTTAACTGCTTTTCTTTTGCTTTGGGACAGAGTATAAACTATTTATCATAAGAAGTGCGGCCAAGACATCGAGATGTGTACACATATGAATATATATTTATTCATATAAATATATGTATATATATATATATATATATGTAGGGCAGGGAGCGTTATACAAACGGCAACGCCCATTTAACGCAGCGCCAGTCAGCGCATCTGTTCCAAAGCATTTATCAAAATGTCAATGCAGCACTTAACCAAATCCATTAAGTAACTCCATGGGCACTCATCCAACCGACCGACAGACCGGCAGACAGACAGACTGACTGACAGACCAACCAACCTACCGCCCAACCGCCCACTCACCCAGTGAGGCAGTCAGTCAGTCATTCAGTTAGTCAGTTTGTCATGCATTCATTCATCTATTCATTGGCCATAAAAAGCGCGCAAGGCAACCGCCCGTCCATTGTAAGCTCGCCCCATCCCATCCCATTCCATCCCAAGCAACCAGACCAGCTCAACCCCAACCCTTGTCCAATCCTCCTCCACTGTGTGGGTATATTTACGCGACCGGCGAGTAAATGCGTCCATTTAGCGGCAAACAAGCGACAGATCCGCTTGTAATCCTTTAAGTGTATGCAGCGGCAGCAGTGGCTGTGGCACAAGCAGAGAGAGAGCGAAAGAGAGACAAAGACAGAGAAAGCGAGAGATGGGCGGGAGAACTCGGAAAGGACTCGCTTTGGTGACAGCAAGTGCAATAATTTGTTTGCAGTTTCAACGTTAAGTGCTCTATTTTGTACAAATGGAAACATCAGAGGCAAAGCGCTGCCAGCGATAACCTCGCCAAAAGCAGTTGCTTCCTCCTCATCCAAGGATGGCAGCAAAGGCAAATTGTATGGAGAGTGCGCGTTCAAGGGTGCTGCTGAATGTATCCTGTCGCCGTTGTTGTTATTTCCCTAACGAAATCAATTCAACAAAGTCAAACAAAAGGCGCTGGGGTGGCATGCAACACTGCCACCACACTCGGGCAGGATATTATCCGACGCTCTGATAAAGTCAAGTCTCAGTTCGGTTACACCGTACAAATGCGTACGCACAGTGGAACAAAATCATACAAATCGGAAGTTATGTAAATGCTGCACGCATTTTTATCGCTCTATTTTTATCGCAAAGATGAAAAAATGTAGAGGATTTTTACTAAATTGTTTGCAAAGTTATTTTAATAAATTAAGGTTTCTAATTGTGTTGCTTGCTGTCTATATTTATTTTTATATTTAATGTCAACTAATACCGGTCTATGCAGAAAAATAAATCATATTAAATGAAAAATGGAATTAATTTTTTTAAATTAAATTAAAAAAAAAATAAAAAAAATTTATATTTACATAAAGAGTATTACTTTAGGGATATAACATAAATAATTTATTGTCTTTGTTGAGTATTTTTTCAGAATTCAAAATGGTTTTTCGCCTACAATTTAAGTGTTTTATTTTTTAAATATTTCGATAAATTTTGAATCCCTCTGGACTCGTCTACAGGGAGAAATTCACAATGTGCTTCTTGCTATGAAGTTCAGTTTCTCATATTTGTGATCCTTAGCACAATTAATGCATGTTACTCAAATTTGTAATTTAGTTTCAGGCTATAGTTTATTGTTAGTAATATGCTAATTATAGTTAAGGTTATTTCGAAATTTTCCACAGTCCGAATATAGTCTATTATGTGATCCGGACATTGAAATAAGTAAGCATATCCTGCGGACAAGCGTACCAGGAATGTCGAAATCCCGCTGATTGTTTTGAAAGACCCCCTTTGCGTTCCTGTTTTCCGAGTACAACCCTCAAGTACAAGCACAAAGATTGCAGAGGAGGGAGTTAGGGGGGTGTAGCTATTGAGTTTGCTCACTGGCTATGATGACATATTGGTGTGCTGTCCTGTGGCTTGTGACGGTGACGGTGACTGTGACTGTGACTGTGCCCGACTGCATCCCTGCAGAGGTTGAAGGGGGATCTCTACTCAATATATATATTTTTTATTGTATTGTTCGCTGGTATTTTGCTCTACATACCGTTAATGCGGAGCGTTAATGCTTTTAATGTAATAAAAACATTTGCAGCGTTTAGGGGGCGTTTATCAAAGCATGAGACACCTTCATTAAAGCCAGTCAAAAGGAAAATGGATATGGAAGGGGAAGTTGGCTAAGTGGTGCTTTTTAGACAGCACAGGTTTCGGTTTAATTCACTTGTTGCTGGCTGTCCTGTCCGCCTGTCCAGTGCTGGTCGTTGTACTTGATGCCTTTTGAAGTGGGATCTTGGGCCTGGAAGCCTACGTTGATTGCCTGGATTGCCTGGATTGCCTGTCGGTGCAGCTGTGCGAAATTTGCTTTTGAGGCAAAGGGTTTAAGGCTCAACCACTGACCTCATGAATAATGCGAGGCGCACCCAGAAAGCCAAGCCAAAGCATATACAAAGCATATATAGAATATATATATATATATATATATAGAGAGAGAGATGAGATTGGCACTCCTACATGCGAGTGCAGACAGTCAGGCAAGGTTTATTGTTAAACAAAAATGGCTAAGCCATAAAACTTGGGCTGAGGCTCGTCGAGAGTCGAGCCCTGCCATTTAACCTTCTGACCCCCACCACACCCCGAAAAATTTCACTAGCATGCAGGGTGTAAAATTTCGAAAATACAAAACTGCTACTTTTCTTGCTTCTCTTTTTTTTATGGCAGCGTGAAGAAGTTTTGCTACAATATGTTGCTGATTATGCCGCTGGGATTAAGTGTCAGTGAGTTGTCGGGGCTCGCAGCTCGACTCTACCCGGCTGCATAATGACCTTAATCAATTTCGGGCAGTAAGCAACAACCCCTGCAAGCAGCCCCTTTCCCCCTTTGCCTCTTCACCAGTCCAGCGAGCACAAAACTATGCTGACTTTGAAAACACTTTTCAGCCAAACTGTTGCACAATCCATGGCCCGGCATATAACATTGTTTCTATTGATGATTGGGGTGTGTGTGTGTGCATGTGTGTGGCTGTGTGTGCATGTGTGTCTCTGTGTGTGTGTTTGTATCCATATAACTATCGATAGACGCGTATTGGTTGTGAAATTGTTGCTGCGGCTTATGGCCCAAGTAAAGTAAACACTGCAATAAAAACTAACGCGTTCAACGCCATGAAACTAGAGACGAGTAAAAGCACTTGGGTTAGCATGAGGGTGGGGTGGGGTTGGGGACTTTATTTGAGTGAGTATCATCCTTCGCTGTCTCTCAGCTGCCATGCCATCAGCGCAGCACGCGTCTGGACGCAGGCACACGTCTGGCGTATATGGATGGATATCAATTATTGTTTTAAGTTTCACGCAGCAGCGAAATTGTAGCTGCGTGGAAATTTGATGGAAAAGCGAGCGGAGAGTTGAAGGCGACGATCGGCTTAGACGCTTCTTAAGTTTCCATGCAATTGCCGAGCTGATTCGAGCTCCAAGCTCGTCCATCGTGGAGGCCCTACAAAAGGGCGCGAGTATTGGCACTTGACTTCTTGGCTTGTCGGTTGGGGTCGTTGGTTAAAGCGTTTCACTTGTGCGGCACACGTGTCTGCAATTAAGGCCAACTGCAGTAACTTAATATACATACGTACACGGGGATGTGCACCCTATCAGCCAACATGGTTAACTAACCGAGCTCCTCCCTTGAATTTTGTGTGGAGTACACAAGGAGTAGAAGAACACGAAGAAGTTGAGTACATGTGGGCCTTGCCATGCCACAATTAGGCCATGTTAACACGAACCCGCCACGCTGCTCATAACCGTTAACGGTTAACGGCTAAGAGGGTCGGACTAAACACCTGCGCGTGTCGGCAGCTCCCAGCTCCCAGCTACCAGCTCCAAGCAACCAGTTACCCATCGTTGTCTTAACCAGATAACTGCCCATTGCCACGACGAGGTTCATTTCCATTAACCGGCAAAAGGCGTTTAAGTTAATAGCTTGGCCAAAGCGACACCCGCACCCAAGCTCCCCTCTGGTTTTTGCTCGTTGCACTTTGGCTTTGCCACTTTTAGTGTTTCATAATTAAAAATGTTGCTCGTTGCCGTTGTTCGTTAGATGTGTGTGTGTGTGTGTGTGCGTCTGTGTTGTCTCATGCAATATTAAACCAACGAGAATCTGTCGCCATCTGCAGCTGCGCCATTTTGTTGCTGTGTGTGTGTGTTTTTGCTGTGCTGCCAAGGTGAATTTCTTTTTGGGCACCTTTTAATGCGTTTGCTTTTAATTCCGCTCCAAGCACTTAAGGCCTTACCACAAGCACTCACACACACACACACACATAGACACACACACAGACACACACAAGCACACATCCACAGGCAAGAGCATGCAAAGTAAATGGCAACAAAAACATTTGTGACTTGTCGCTTGGTTTTTGCCTCGTTTTTATTATGCCTATTATAATTTACTTTATGCATGTGCTTCTTGCTCTCGCACTGTGTTCAGCTTTTGTGGTATGCTTTACTGCGCTTTTTGCCTTTTTGTCATTGTAATTTCTTAATTGCGGTCGAACGAGCTGTGAAGCAATTCTAAATGCTGTGCAAGGAGTCAAAGAGTGCGCAAAGTCGATCAGCTTTTGCAAGAGTGCAGCAGTAGCCATTTTTTGTCGTTAGTATTGGTGTTAAATGATGGGCGACTATAAGCTAGATGCTAAGTTATCCCGCTCGTTGTGGCTGTCAGCTTTTGTGTGCTTCGTGCATTGTAAAATGCAAAATTTCATTGTGCCAAAAAGTTGCTGGGCCAGCAAATGAATAAAAAGGCCGCGGCCACAACCAAAAATGAACTGTCAAATATTTTAGTTTAACAATTTGTGCAGTGGCACAAAAAGCGTACGAGTGCCATCTAAGTAGCAGCTTGTCACGACAATACAACGGCGCTCTAGCCCCACATTTACATCACCAATCCCCCTCTCTTCTCGTTCCATCTAGCAGCAATCTTCTATTGCCATTCCCCGCGGCTGTGGCTGTGGCAGGGGCTGTGGCTGTGGCTGGTTAGCACAATAACTTTTCAATTTCTGGCGCACATTCCAGCTGACGTCCATTAAACAATGGGACCGCCACACACATTCTCTATTTTCAATTTTCTATTTTTACGCTCGCTTTTGGTTACTTTGCAAAAAGCATTTTGTTCGCTTCTTTTTTTTTTGTAATTCTTTGCATTAGTTTTTTTTTTGTTGTTGTGTTTTGTGCTTTTTTACTGCCGCCTTTATTTTTTTGCGCTGTTGGCCAAACAAAAGGCGCGCACTCGTTGGCAGCCATTCAAGCGTCAAGCCGACGACCAGCACAAGCTGACCAGCACCCTTGACCGGGCTATAAAAAAGAGAAACAACAAGCAGCGTCCAACATTCTATGCACAGAAAATGGATAAATGGCCAAGGAATATACATATGTACGAGGAGAGCAGCACATGGTTACTGCTTTTCAATTTTGAATGCTGCGGCCATCAATCGGCTAAGTCCCACATCGCTTGCAGGAGGCCGCCTTTATGATTATGCCTGGCCAAGAACAAGAAAAATGGGCAAGAGCTTCGGCAAGTATTTTTTTCCTTCTCTTTTTTTTTGTTGTTGCTTTTTTTCTTGTTTGCCGATTGTGTATTGTGTATGGACTGCAACTCCATCAAACAAGGCCAACAGCAAAGTCGAAGCAGAAGGCAAAAGGCTGAGACTCAGACCCTGATCCGGATCCGGACCTGGAGTCCGGAATACGGATTCAGCAGCAACCTTTTTACATTCATCGAAGCGCTTCACGAAGCGGCAACAACGCAGAAAAGAAGCAAAAACAAAAAAAAAAAAAAAAAAGGTTTATTGCGGTCTCTATAAAAATACACACTTGGGGTGATTTCCTTTTGAAGCGCACACACAAAATGTTCTAGGTGCAGGTGGGGGTGGGACGGGACGGGACGGGAGGGGGCGTGTGGGGGACAAGGATAGGCGGTTGGTCTAACGACTTCGTTTGGTGCCCATTTTATTTGCCTGCCTGATGCGCTGAATGAACTAAGCTGAGTTGCTGCTCCCAGCTTCCACATCCTACATCCCAGCTTCCTGCTCCCTGCTCTCTTCTCCCTGCTTCCCATTTCACAGGTCTCAGCTCTCAACTGCCAGGCTACCATTATCTTGGCTTTGCCCTTATGGGCTTTTGTGTGCGTTTGATGAAGCCAAGATGGCGCCGAATGGTTGGATAAATGGGGAGCTGCTTTTGCTGTTGTTGAAATATCAGCCACAAAAATGGACGTCGCCATATTTATAGAGGGAGAAAGATTGGCACTGTGTGCGCGAAAGGGACAAAACACATTTGCCTAAGGGTTGCAGTTGGGGTTGGCTGGCCTTTGATTGAGGGGGGGCGGCGCAGCAAAAAGCTGCCACAGGCTGCCACAGACTGCCACAGACTGCCACAGAGTGCTCGCAGTTGGCAATTTGGTTAGGCGGCATTTATGCGAATACTTTATGCGTTTTGTCAACCCAAACCCCCAAACAATAATTGCACTAAATTATGGAGAATTCAACTTTTAATGATAAATTTCTAGTAATGGCAGGAAAATAAAATGGAAGAAAAAAACCAGCATAATTTGGGTATTTATTGGCAAATCTGCAATGCGAGCAAAAACAAACAAAAATTAACATTTTTGTTATTTTATTTAATATTTGTAATATTTGCAAACTTATATTTTTAGTGAAAAAACTAAGTGTGTTTTTAAAATCTCAGCTAGAGAATTTAAAGCCTTTTTATTGAATTGAGGTCGATATGATTTCAAATGTTGTTGGAATTCAGATTGGACTTGCTTAACACAATATACTAAATAGTTGGCAAATATGTAAGCAAATGTCATTGGAATGATTTATTATGATCGAAGTTCATGAAGCTATTTGTTTTAGAATTTTAATTTTAAATTCAGAAATCTAAGTAACCAAATAAGTGCATGAGATTCTTAAAAATGTTCCTTAAGCATGACCAAGTCATTTTTTTAACTGATAAACTTGGATTAAAAATAGTGCTGATTTTTTCTTATATGTTCTGTGTTTGTGCTTATGCTCTTCAATCTCTGCTCTGTGGAATACGGAGTTGCACAATCATAGCTGCATGGTCACGTCCACAGCGCCCGGAAGGAGGCTATAAATTTTACTTAGCTGCAAGTTTGCAGTCGAGATTCCGTTTCAAATTGAGACGTGCAATGGCCTCGCATCAACTATTACGTGAGTGTCCTGTGACAGACCCGACTCCTGAGCGTGACCATACATGTCTGAATACATATATACATCTGTATTTGTGCCTGTGTCCCCCACGTTCTGCTGAAAGCCATTTGCAGGCATTTTTTTTAGCGCTATTCCCAAATGTGCGCAGGCAGCTGGCAACACTTCCACAATTCAGAGTTTGGGCGCCCCCAACTTTGCCCCCAGTTGGTTGCATTTTAAGTGCACTTTATGCGTCATTTGTTTTTGTCTTGAAATATGGCCACATAAAATATAAAAAAATAAAAATAAAACGCTGAGCAGAAGAAAATGGGGGCAAAACTGATGGCATTTTCGCACTCAATTAGTTGGCATTAGGAGCGCCGAATGCCAGGCCAGACTACAAAGAAACAGCAAGCGATGGGATTTGTGTCGTTCCATTAAAGTTTTATTCACGCAATCGACAATTGCCTGCGGGCGCCACAGGAGGAAGTGGCATGGGCCTTAACTCCTTTGGCCCGTTGTCACACCAACTAAACAACAAGCGAACAGCTTACCAGTCAAACAGTCAACCAACCAACCAACCAAGCAGCCGAATCATCAAGGGTTCGGCTTTGAATCTCTTTCTCTCTCTCTCTCGCACTCTGTCACTCTCTGCCCGTTTCGATAATAAAAAACAATTTGCCACCCATTGGGCATTAACGACAACAAACGACAAACAGCATCTTCCTGCCTCTGCTGCCTCACTCTCTGTCTGTCTGTCTCTCTGTCTCTTTGTCTGTCTGCTAACTACCCAACCCATTCAGCGTGTCTGTGTGTGTGTATCATGCCTGGTGCAGTTTTGTCACAAATGGCAACATATGGCCAAATGGTTCGAGTGGTTTTTCGGACTTAGAAGGCCGCATGCAATAAAATCATTTTGTTCATTGAACGCTTTCAGCGAGCATCGCATAATTTGCGACATACGCTTAAGTCGTTGGCCAGCTCACTCCTTACTTAGCTTCAGACCCGGAGCCGAACCCGGACCCGCACCAGAACTCGGACTCGAACTCGAACTGGGCATCCAAAGTCGTTATTCGTCCTCGGCATGGTGTCGTGCATTTTGTATATAAAACCATTTATCTGTTTCGCAGCTCTGGATTTTGGCTAGGACTTACAGGATTTCATTGAGATTCAGGAATTTTATAAGAGCACTTAACTTCGGATGTTTATTTGAATATACCCAACTGCAGGAACTGATTAGTGGAATTCCTTAAGACAAAACATTTCCAGTTGTTTAAATACAAAATGACATCAAAGTGCCTCAGTCCTGAATGCATCGAAGATCTTAGTTGATATAGTCAGAGTCTGAGCTGAACACTATTTATTATAGTTTATAAGTTGAAAACTGTGTTGTTAGATGTCTTACTTTGCTCCTCAAATTTCGTTCCAGAACTTGTAACATATAAACAAAGTTGTTGAATGAAAAGTCAGATGGCAATTGAAGGCTATTTAAACTGCAGCCCATAAAGAAACCAGGTTTTACTCGTTTGATTATATTTCGGAGAATAAAATATATCATCACATCAATATTATGTATGATATGATAAGTATCAAGAATGTCTAACGTCACGAACGTGTTCAGTTTCCCGATAGCAGCCACAGATTCTTGCAATCTTCTTAAAAATAGATAGGGAGATATGAAATTGCGATTTGTGTGCTGGGGTGATCTAAATGCTCCACTTTGTATAGCCTTATAATGTTGCTGCTGCTGCTGCTTTTATCTATCTACATGGCATGCCCTTCCCCTAGATGCCTTACTAGGTCAACTGAGAGTTTGTAGTGGAAAGCGTTGAGCGGTGAACTTCAAAGAGCTGAAATAACTTTACTTTAGATTTAATAAACGATTATATTTGACTTAAATCCAAGTAGCAGGCCTAACAAACACCCCATAATCAGCTACTCTAGGCGCAATCACTGCCACATTTATGGCCACTTCAGTGGACTAAGCCGCCTGAAGTAGCACGGTAAGCCCCACTCCAATTCACTCCATTGGATGTGGATAGATATGGCTCCCAGTTATACAACTGTGTTTGACATTTTCAAGTGGTCGGTGCTAGGTAGGATCGGGTAGGGTAGTAAATGCCGTTGAAAAGTAGTTCAACAACTAGTGTAAATAGTGCTAGAATAGCGCAACATAAGCCCCAGCATAGACCACATTTGACAAATAGAGCCTCGGGCGGCATTTCTTAGAAGTTAGACAGACTTCTTCTTTGCACAACAATCGAAACTGTCTAGTTTTGAGTTACGAATCTCCCGACTGACTCGATCTAATGTGTGCGTAGTTTGGTATTGTTGTTATTGATTTCGTGTGCCAAGAGTGACACTTATCTATTTGGCTAACGTTGACTGTGACTGTAAAGACCTTAACTTATCGGCCATAAGCCTGATAAGCCAGCAGAAGTACCCAACTGCCCAGCTGCTTCAAATAAATAGAATGAGTGGATCTGCAAGTTGAGACCACACTTGAGGATCATACTATATACAAATTTTGCGCATAAATATATATATATATATAACGTCTAAGCGTTAATTGAAAAATTCCATTAGATAATTCGATATCGGTTAATTTTAAGCACTACCTATCCATATTATTATATCAATACACACAAAGAAAAACTTTACGTACTATCGAGCGATGACCTATTCTTAATGACTTTTAAGCGGTGCCAATCATATAACAAATCTGTTATTTTCAGTTAATTTATATATCATAAAGGAGTATTATTAATTATTTCTTAAGACCTTTCGATATAGAAATCGTCCCAAGTTCGGGTATTGTCTAGTTGGGTGTGCCACTTAAATATGCCTGGTTTCGACGTTTATTTAAGTAATCATTTGGATTTCTATTGTGAGATCCAAGTAACAAATAAGTCTTTTGTAGTATTTTGCTGCTTGAACGTCCACTTCATGGGGCTCTCACGTTACCTTCGGGTGCTAGATAAGTTAAGTAATCACGACGATTATTGTTAACTATTGACATAACGAATATTCGATTGTTTTATAATGACAAATCTCTAAATATACGCGCTGTCACAGCAATTCTTCATTCAACCGAAAAGAAGACAAAACTTTAAATGACTCAAACCCACAATTAGCACACCTGTTTCAATAATATTCCCTGCTAGAGTCCAAGTAATAATTTGCGGTCGACTTGATGTCCAGAAATCAAAACGCAGCCGCTTTTGTGTATGAAGATTTATTTAAATATATAATATCATTGTTGATTGAAAGGTAAACACTACAAATGAGGAAAACCAGCAAAAAAAATACATAAATAAATAAAATGAAAGGAAAGGAAAGAGGGTGTGCCCAGGATCAGACAAAAGGAGCGGGAACTGCTGCGACTTCAGTAGCTAGCCCGGCCACATGCTGGGACCACCTGTTTAGATACGGTTAGACAAAAACCCGCTGACAGACAATGGGCATAGCGATGTGGAAAATAATCACAGATAGCATAAAAGGAATAAAAGGCACACTCTCTCTCCACCCTAAAGGGTTGGCACAAAGTCAGAGACGCCAGCCAGACCAGCCAGAGGGTTGCACATGAAAAGATTTTTTTTGCATTACCAAACAACATGCATGTTAATAGGCCTCATTTAACACTATGCGAGCGGCTACGTATCGTGGGTCGTAGGAGTTTCTTGATTTTTACCATTTATACCAAAGCTGGTTGCATCAAACCCGTCGAAACCATTGAATCTATAGTTTATTTTTGGGAAGACGATAGTTAGGAATCGGTGTACAGCATTTCGGCGTGCAGCTAGGCATGTTTTCTTATCGAAACATTTATGTACGGTGGAAATGTAAACACACATATATGTCTCGTCTCAATGGGCAAATCTTGTACCATGCCGTTTAAGTACCCACATAGATAACCGTCGAACATGCCCCCAGACCGAGACGCGACTGCCTACAGAGACTCTGAACTCGGCTTTTAAACATAGTTCTCGCTCTCGCTCTCTTAATGTAGAACAGAAGTAGACAAAAGTATTCATATATACTTCTATACATATATAGATCTACAGATATATATATACATACACATAGAAAACATATAAGAGAGTTTTGTATTCAAAGGCTGAAAATATTTCAAGAGGATTTTAAAAGTTTCGGCATTCATGAATGCATTCTTTAAACAGGCTTAGATATTTATTTAATAAAGAACTTGAATGCTAAAAGATAGATTTTTAATTAACTTGAGTTGCAATTAAGTAATTAAATTTAAACTATGATTGTTTTAAATACTTGAGTAGCTAAAATCATCTCTGAATATGACCACATCAGCTTGAATCAAGAATTTGCATTCTTAACTCATCGAACACTTTTTTAAATAGCGCACATCAATTTTCTCTGAGTGTACAAAAATGGTATGGTGTCTGTATGTGCTTATCGTGGTTGTTGTTGTGCCGTTTTTCAAGGTATCGACTGAAATGGTGTACAAATATTTACACTTGGCAGCGGCAGCTGCAGCGGCAGCGGCTTGTTAGAGGAGTATCTGGCAAGTTTTTGACCCGCACCCGACTACCGACTATTACAAACGATAAGCGCTGCAGACATGGGCCACGCTAATTGCGGAATGATAAAAGTTGGTAACCGCTCCCGGCCACAATTGAAACGCGCAATTGCCAAAGATTTCGACTTTGGCATTGCCAAACAACGCACAATTCTTATTGCCAGCCCCAACGAATGTTCCGCTTCCATTTTGCCTAAACCGGCCCCCAAGGAATACTCAGAAAGTGCTCAGCGTTGCCAGACAACATAAATGCGTGTGCCGGTGGGTGGGCGTTCTGGGGGGGGGGGGAGGCTTTGCTGAGCTGGCGGCTTCAAGTGTATTACATAAAATATATGTATAAGAAAAAATTATGATTTTCTCTTGACAACACTCACAGAACGAGCAACAACAACAACAACAGCAACAGAAACCAGTCCTAAAACGACAAGATGGCAACGAGTATAAGGTCGCTGGCAGGGGCAGTGGCAGAGGCAGGGAACAGAGGCGTGGGGTTGCCTGCTGCTTAACTGTCAAAATCGTGTAATTTAATAAAGTTCACTGCGGGATACTGTTTGCACAGCAGCATCTACATACTGTCTACAGTACACAGAACTCGCACGTATCCAGTTTTTCGCGTTTCCCATTTTTTGTGTTCCTTTTGGCACTTTTCAGCGCTACTTTGCCAGCTGTTATGTGTTTCCCCCCACCCTCTTGCCCATGGGTTGGGGTTGGAGCTGAGGCGCCTCAAAGCATACTGCATGAGCATCGGCAACAAGAGTAGCATAGCATTTGAGTGTGTTCTTGTGTTTGCATTTGTGTTTGTGTTTGTTTTTGTATTTGTATTTATATTTGATGTTTTAAATTTTGAATTTATATTGCCATTGCATGCTACTATTGCACGGTGGTCGCAAAACAACTAGAGTTGGACTAATTTAGAGCATAGATGAAGTAGAATATGCTCATATATATATGGAATAAATAGTGATTTCTTATTGGTTTCGACTTGAAACAATATTGTGTTTTAAATCGTTATAGACTATATAATAAATTCAAACTTCTTTATACATCTCTTACACAGCACATTTATCTGCAAACATTTCCTTACCAGCAAAATGTGAGCGAATTCAATTTATTTTATTTTTGATTCATTTCCTATTTTCTGGAAAAGTGCTGTAAATGCTTATTTTATTTTCAATGACTTCTCTATGTTTTTGATTAGTTAGAATTGCTTTTTTACCACTGTACTGCGTTTGCTCTGCTTCTAGCTTACGCCACAACGCTAGGACTATATAAATATGTACATACATATATCATCATATACATATGTATATACGTATTTGCATATGCGTATACATAATACATTGTGTTTATATATAAGTATGTATATTCAATGCACATTTTATAATGTATTTAGTCAGCCTATTTTCTTGTTGGCTGTTGCAAAGTTCTTGGCAAAACACATGCAAATAACTTAGCCCCTTTGTTGTCAGGCGATATATTTTCCAAGATTCAGATTTGAGCCTTAGACTCCCAGCTGCATGTAAACAATAGCTGAGTAAGTATTCCAATGCTTATGCAATCGGATTGCGATTTCTGGCAAATGTCGATTTTCACCATTTTAAATTATTTTATAATTTAATGATTGTATCTGCATCTAAGCAAATAAGTAATATTTCTTTGATGAATTAAAAGTCGAATGAAATTGATGTAGAAATGGCTTCACCAATTATGGTCATTTTCCACCTATTCCACGAAGAGCGACTTTAGCACGTGCTTAGATCACATTTTCTGTTAGCGAATTAAAGCCTTATGCCACAATTAGAGATTGTAACTTAAGCACAATTACATCAGCTCAAAAAATGGCTTCAGCGACTCTCGACTTTCTAGCACTGAAATATTTGTGTGTTATTTTTATTTTAGCAAGCAACTTTCATATTTTATTTTATTAAGCAAAAAGGAAATGTGGAAGCAAACAGTGACTGCAAACACACACACACACATATATATATTTAGATATACTCGCATTTATGTAGGTGGATAGCTATGTTGTGAGCTCCCCAATCCTACCTTACCCCACTCCTCGCACTTCCTGCACGCCCCAGTCGCAATGTCATATGAACGCCCCATTATTTACTTAACGTAAGTTAAACATTCGCCTCTTCCCTTACCACGGCGCGAATTGCTGCTTCTTTTGGGGCTGTGAGTTTCGGGGGTTGGGGATGGGTTTGCTCGGCGTACACGTTGCCAAAAAAAAAGAGAAAAAAGCGAACAAGAAACAAACAGAAATGCTCGTAAAGTGGGGCGTGTGGTAGAAGGGGTGGGGGGTTGTGGATGAGGCGGCCTCTTGGCTTACCTTAGCTGCAGACCAGCAAAGGCAGCCTAGTCAAAGAGCTGTCGTCGATGCTAAGCGCAAGTTTCCCCCCGTTCCACCGACCCATCTCTCGGTGTAGCAAGTAGAGTAAACAAAACCGCCATGAAATATGCAGCAGGCAGTCCGGGAAATGGCGAACAAAAAATGATTTATGTGGACGCCATCAAAAACAACGAACAGCAACAAAAACAATAACAAAATCAACTGATTTCTCAACTTGGCTCTAAGCCCGGCAGTTCCCCTTGCGCTCTCCGCTCTCCGCGTTCATCCTTCATCCTTCACATTTTCATTTTTTGTTTGTTTGGCCTAGCAATGAAAAATGCGCGAATTGTTTTTAAAAGGCATCTGCAGAAAGAAGGGCCCTCAATTATGGGGGATCTCTCTGCGAAGGTATTTTTATTTCTACTTGAACCATTCAGCTTTCACAACTGCCCGCTGAAGAAGATGATTAATTTTTCCGTATCGCATCGGAAGCATTTATAAATTTATGACTCAGCCAGTGGTATCGATTAAACTAAATTAGATAGCCAGTGCTTGACCATCGAGACACAAATTTATTTCACCACAATATATTTATAATTCAAATAGAAATCTAGTTGCTTAGCTTGTGCTGTCATTTTAAAAGTAGACTTTAGATTTTTATGTACTCGGATACAGTAACATTTTTGGCCGCAAATCAAAATCTTTAAAGTGGCGAGTGCAAATACAAAAATAAATTATGAGTTTGGAAAAGGAGCCTAATTTGCCATCAAAACAGCAGCAACAAACAGGAAGGACACAATTGTGTAGTGTCAGTAAAATGCAATAAGAGAGAATAGCTATATTTTAGATTCATAAGACAATCACACAGATGACCGATGTCAATTGGGCTGCCTACAACGCTTTTCGCTGCGACTTGGCCAAGGTGCATAAGACGTTCAGTTCGTGCACTCAAACGAAATTCACCGAGGAGGTGGGTACCCTCACCGATTGTTCGCTTTGTTGCAAATTTCGGGACAAGATTCCGCCACCAGTAGCCAGAAGGAGACAGCCAACACCGCCGGCTAACCATGGAAAATAATGAAAGAAAAGCTCGAAGTGGAGACCGGAATCAATTGCCACAGTGCTCTGGTTTGGGACACCAGCAAAGCAATGATTCAATCACGATTCTGCTAGAAACACGAGAGAATCGCGGTCTCTCACCCGAAACCAACTCTGATAGGACCTTTCCGGACAGTCAGACGTCCCTCTCGCAGGCTCCAATGAAGTCCGAACTGTCACTGGCTGCAACTAGCTCGAGATCCTTGTCCACCACAGACACAGCTGGCTCCACCAGCTCGGTAAGCGCCAGACTAACAACTACTGAGTCGCAGTCCTCTGGGTACACCACAGAGAGCAGCTACCAGACGGCACTGGCAGTAAGTGACTTCACTCTGGGTGACAGCTTCTATAGCCCACCAAATCTGATGGGTCATCTGGAAGAGATTCATGTGCGAGTGCCGTTCAATGCAACAGTTGCTCAGATCCAGAAAATAAGCGCTGATCTACGCAACCTTCTCTCCAACGAGCTGACGTTAATCCAAGAGGCATCCGATGGAAATAGACAAGCCATATATATAATTGCTTATCGATACATGTAGGACGATACTCACCCGAAAATATATATTGACAAGTTGCTAGTCTTGCGCAGCCACTTGCTGTGATCATATCGCAACTGGGCTGCGCATCATTTGCTTGTTGACATTATGACAAATTACGTGCGCAAAAGGCAACAAAAAAAAAGCCCATCCCCCTGGCAGGATGTGAGGAAGGAAACAACAAGCCAAAGCGATACGCTTAAGCATTAAGCGACGTAGGGTGCCGACTGCCCTCCCCCTTCCCCGACCCTCAATGTTAATAGGAAAGCCACACAAGGACGGCTAACGAACGGCACGCGGCAGGCGAACAGACGGGCGGGCGGGCGTACGGGCGGTCGGTTGACTGAGTGAGCGACAAGTGCGCGAGCGCGCAGTTGAGGGGTTGCTCTGCTCTCGCCGGAGTCGAGGTGGGGTGAGGGAAGGGGTCGTCTGTTTGTCCAGTGGCTAAGTGCGCACGACCAAAGGCAAGTGGAAATGACAAACATATTTACACAATTTTTGACAGGCCCAAACCAAATGCGATATATACTTTACTTTGGCCAAGGAGATGCGAACGGGTGAAACCGAACACCCGTGGGTGCAGTGAGCTACCCCTGTTCACTCATACCCCCTCAACCCAACTGGCTCACGCACTAGAAACAGCAACCCAAACTCGATAAATATGTTTATGTGCAAATAACAAAATATTTGTCGATTGCCGGTTCTTGAACTGCTCAAGCGCTGGTTATGTTATGGCAGGGGAGCGCGAGCGGCGGCGGGGAGGAAAGGTTTGGCACGGGGAAGCACCGCAAGCGCATAATTCAATTTTTCTGCTCGTTTTGCACGACGCTCGTTGAACGCCGCTCAACTCCGCTGGGAGGTGTCCGCATCTAGCCTGGTCTGGTTGGTTGGTTGGTTGGCTGGTTGCTGTTTTGGGTCGGGTTCTGTCAGGCAGTTTTCCCGCTACATATTAGCGACACGTGGCCGCTCTGGGTATGTGGAGGGCATATGCGGTTTTGGCGCTGCTCTGTTATTTATTTGTTTGTAATTACGCGTGTTCTAAACAAAATCCCGGCGTACTTGAAAATGTAACGCGCCCAGTTCCATCAGCCATCAGCCATTCAAGCCTGGCATGCTCTTTTCAATGCTGTTTCGTGCACGTGCTCTCCAAATGGGCTGGGATTGGCACCAAGTCTGGGATTTGGTAGTTGGCAGCGGGGCCCATTTCGAGTTTTGGTTATTCCCTGCGCATTAGCGACAATAGCGTTGAGCTGACATCTAAGCCATTTGGACATTGTCAACAATTTTGGGCTTCGACTTTGGCATTGTCTTCATTGCACATGTTCCCAGTCAGGATGAGAACGGCGCGTGTCCTCCTCCGTGTCAGTTGTCAACATTTTGTGCTGGCTTTTAGCTGCGGCCTTAGCTTGTCAATTGATTTGCGTGGGATCGCGAGACATGTGAAACATGAATCGAAATCATAATTGTGACAGGATTTCCTAAGGCACCAAGGAAGATCTTGGATGGCGGACAAGGATTTGTTTGAAGTGAAGCGCAAGCCTAGGATGAGCCAACATATAAATATCGTTTCCTTAAAGCAACCCAAATATAGAAACAGAAATAAAATTTTATGGGTCTTTAATAAAGTTAATAAATCTAATTTAACATGAGACCACAAACATTTATTTTATTTTATTATACAAATATTATATTTCCATATTTTAATAAACTGGTCATACAAAAAAAATCAAAGTTATTTGAATGCTAAGAAGAACACAACAACTTCTTTGTACTGAAACAAACATCAACATATAGCTAAAAATCTTGAATAAAATGAAAATTACCCTTTAGCGTATGCCCACTTTATTATATAATAAATTTATTCATGGAATGCCGCAATACAAAAGGGCATACGTAATAAGCAAGCTGAACGAGCGACAGGCTGCGGTAAGAGTAAACAGTTGTGCTTAATTGAAAAACACTTAAGCTGCAAATGGAACTGGTTCGCCTTAAGTCAGGCCAACCACATTTTGCTCCTCAACTTCAGAGTTTGCTGCCACACATGATCCGCTTTCAACGGCGCTCAATCAAAATAAAACACCTTAACCACACCCAAATACACCTACCTATACACATACACACACCCACCTCAGTCGAATCGTCCTGCTTTCGCTCTCAACGAGTTAAATCAGAAAATAACGGCGGAAAACTTTGCATAATTAAAGGCATAAATAAATAACTGTCAGCAGGCAAAAATAGAGAGGAGTAAGAGAAGGACAAATAGAAATAGAGAGAGAGAGAGAGAAACTAAAAAATATTGGACAGGCGCCACATAAAACAGAAATCCATTAGGACAGGCGCAGAGCCAAAGGCAAAGCACAGGATGACGAGTTAGCCTGGCTGGTTGACTGGACCTAGAAACTGAGACCTAAGACATAAAACCTTTGTACTCACCCTCAAGCGCTCGATTCCTTGAAATTAAAGCGAGCACCAACTCAGGATTTGGGTCATCATGGTCGACAGGCAACACGCCAACTCCGACTCCGACGCCAACGCCGACTCCAACTCCGACGCCGACATTCTGATGATGATTGTGTGGGCCAGCAAGCAGGTGCGGGGCCTGCGGCGTTTGTGGCAATTGTTGCTGCTGTTGATGAATATGTTGCTGCTGCTGTTGCTGATGCTGTTGATGCTGCTGCTGATGCTGGTGATTATCCATGACTGACAGATGCTGTTGCAGTTGCTGGGCCTGTGCCTGGTGCTGATGCTGGTGATGATGTTGATGTTGATGCAGTGGCGGTGGCGGTTTCAGGGTTTGCATCATCTCTAAGGCCAGTTGCATGCACGCTTACAAACAACGCCAGCAAATAATTGCCCGAATTTGCTATTATTAATCTTTTCGAATTTTGATTTGGAATTTGGGGTTTTTCTTTTGTAATGGCCGGATCGTCACACGTGTCGTATGCGTATTATTTGCTCGCAGCCACTTTTCGCACTTATATTTAATTTACTAAAGCGCCGATCAGTTCGATCAGCTTGCCTGCATTTAAAATATACGTATAACGAAATATATATATATGTATATATGTGTAAATTTATTTGATTTTTCTTGAATTGCACACGCGACGTTTTCCGATATTACCGTTAGCGATCGAAACTTTTTTGCTGCCTGCCCGGAGGAAGAAGCGGAAGTGTTTAGTCACGCTGCGCAGGTTTTTTTTCTATTTTACTACGTTTACAGGCGGGCGGCACTGTCTATAGATAGAGCAAGATTGGATCGCTTGGTTGGTTGGCTGGTTGGTTGGTTGGTTGGCAGGTTGGTTGGTTGGGTGGTAGGTTAGTTGACTGTTTGAGAACTGGCAGTGGCACTGGCAGTGGCACTGGCACTGTGTAAAGCAACGCCGCCGTCGTTGCCCGACGCGTCGATGTTTTCTTATCAGAAGAGCGAGTGAAACGCGCGGCGTTTTCTTTTTGGTTTCGGTAAATCGACTCGATTGTGCGAGTGTGTGTGTGTGTACAAGTGTGTGTGCGAGTGTGTGTTGTGTTCTTCACGACGCTGTGCTTTAGACTATACTCATTGCTTTTCTATATCAATGTGGACTCTTATAGTTCGACTAGCAGCTCCAAGTGTCTGCTCAAGAACAATTTCAATATGCCGAAGTACATAGCAAGTGGTATCTCTACGTATTGCTTGTTTACAGTGTACTGTGTAGTATTGTTTTGAGTTGAGTTCTAAATGCGAATGATGCCAATCTGTTCATTACATAATTATGCATAAATTTCCAAGTAGCTAGCTACCGAAATGTTAAACATTGCCGTCAACTTGTCTTGGAATTTCGAAATAATGATAAATGATTCACTTTAAATGTTATATCAATTCTACTTATGAACTATTTTGTAGCAAATGTTGCATTATTTATATTTTGTGTTAACAGCGTCACTTTACCAGTGCCAATTCCACTGACTTCAAAGTTGCCACAAAAAAATAAGCACTTTGATTGAACATTGCATTTTTTAAGTCACGTGTTTTTCATTTTTTTTTTTGTTTTATTACGTTTAACGAAATTAATTGATTTACTCGTATTTATCGAATTATTTGATTTCAACCGACAATTTAAAGAATTTTGTCGTTTCGGATGCACTTAAATTTTGAATTCGAAACATTTACGCGAACGCCATTTTGCGACGGCAATTGGCAAGGCGACGGCAAGCTGCGACAAAATGGCGGCGGCTAACGGATAGCAACGCAACGCAACGCACAGAGCAGAGCGGAGAGCATGGCACGGTACGACACGACACGGCATGACGGGGCATGGCAACACTGGCAGAAAGCAACTGACGGCCGCCTGCTGCGTTGTTTGTGAGTTCTTTCTTTCTTTCTTCCTTTTCGTTTTCTTTTTTGTATTTCTGTATTTTTGTATTTTGTTGCCTGCTATTTGTGGCACTCGGGCTGCATTTTTTGCGCACTTTTTGTCGCTTTTGTTGCCGTTGTCGCTGCTGTCGCTGCTCCTGCATTAGTGACTTTCGTTATTGTTGTTGTTGTTGTTGTTGTTTGAGCTTTTTTTATTTGACTTTTACGATACTTTTTATGTCGTTTCCCTTTTTGTGTGTGCAGGAGTATGCTTCTCTGTCTGTGTATGTGTGTGTGTGTGTGTGTGAGTGTGTTTACCAATTGATCTTAATGTGACACAAATGATATGGTAAAATGCAGGCTGGCAGCCAGCAGCAGCTAGCGAGCAAGGCAACACAACAATGGCAACGGCGACGTTGTCGACATTTTTATGCTGCTTTTAGTATGCGCCATGTTATGCTCAACTTTGCCTGCCACTTTGCCCCGACCACTGTCACTGCCAGTGCCACTGCCACTGCCCCAGCCCACCACAGTTACCAGTTGGCATTTAACAGTCACCATTTCTAGGACCGTACCCCAAATCCTATACCTATTCCCGTTCCGTTTCCGTTCTCGTACTTGTCCGCTATGCAGGCAGCATTACAATATTTTGTGAAACCTAAAACTTTTGCAAAAGTTTGCCTCTCAAGAATTTCGAGTTATAACTGGGAAAAAGCACTGCGGCGTTGGCGGCAGCAGCAAACGCAGCAGCAACAACACCAACAACAACAACAACAATAACAACAAGAACAAGAACAGAAATGAGCCAACGCCTGGCGACACCTTCGCTGTGGCCCCAAAACAACAGTCAACAGCACTTAAAAGTCAGCGGCGGCAGTGGCATAGCACAAATATGAGAAACTTAACACAAAAGTCCAAGTCAATACGCGCGGTCAACACACGAAAACAACAAAAGCAACACCAACAAAAACATGACAAGTTTTGCCTGGCTTCCAGGCTGAAAGCAAGCACCGCCCCTTTATATTGAAAACATTGGAAATCGTTGATAACAACAAAAAAAAAGAAAATAGTAGGCAACAGCAACAATAAATGCCCCGCCGCAATTTTTGGTCATGCGCGAGAGTTCGTTATCTTATCGCTGCTGCCGACGCCATTAAACTGGAATTCGCTTGGTTGGGTGGGTGGTTGGGCTGCATTGGGTTGGGTGGCTTGTTCAAGGGTTAAACTCGTTCCAGCGGCTGCGCAATGCAGCAGACGCAGAGCGCCGTAACAGTCAATCATTTTTGTTGGCTAGCAAGGGTCACCCTGTGCGCCAAAGCACACTGTCACTGCCACTTATATACCCTGTAAATACGTTAAGCATATCTTTTCGAATAGTGCATATATATATTTATATCCGATTTATACAAATATCTGTTAACTTGTCAACTTTTTATTCCCTCAGTAGTTAGCTGTCCCTATGTTCTACAGGGCATTTCTTAGTTGAGCTCTCTTACTGACTTTCGTTGGGAGGGTGTTTACGGGTACACATGCATACATGTACATTACCCGTCCGCCTATCCGTCTGCAGGGCATTTTGTTTTCACATTTATTTATGAACCGCTTAGAGAGCGCCAAACACTTTGGACCCCACAGACTGACACCCCGAACCACAATGATGGACCTTTGTGGAGAACAACAGCTAGTGGTCATACCCTGACCGAGTTTCAGAGCACGAGAGTGCTCTTAATATGAAGGCTCCTATTAAGCCATCAATACAAGGGGCACTCAATACATTTATTTCTTAAATTATAAACAAAATTATAAATTATATAAATTAATAATTTAATCTTATTTATTACTTGTACATATTTATCCCTATCTACTTTTTGTATAAAATACAAAACACAGTAAATATAAACTTTTAAGGAGTTAACTTTTATTCATTTACTAAACATTTTAGCTTGTTCAAATTTTGTTACCTATAATAATATAGTTAAGAGAAAACCAAATTTTGCATTGCATTTTCGTCTGTTGGCTTAAATAAATATTAAATGAACTTTGCTCCACAATCTTTCCTCATACATAACTTTGTTAATAACGGAACTAAATTAGAGCATGACCCTGAAATTGAAAATACAAACAAAAAAAGCGACCCAGTCTTGTGAAATGCAGTGGCCCCCTTGGTGGGGCCACTCCGACGACGATGCACTACCCGTCCGAGCTGCGCTTACAAAATAGATGAATCTAATCGAGCCATCATCAATAGAGTGTGACTGTGACTTTCAAAATTTCGAGCACAGTCGCATGACTGGGCGGAATGGTCAGTTGGTATCTAATAGAGCTGGGAAATGTTATGCATGTTAGCCATATAGTGTGATTTTTGCCAGTTGACAAAAGATTATAGTAATTATAAACCGGATTGTGACCACAATGAATTATCCATTAGTTGCAGTGAAAGAAATGGTAGAGCAAACAAGATAGTAAACGACATAAATTACGCAGACGTATCAAAAAATTCAAAACAAATAAAGAATAATGCCCAAAATCTTAAACCACAATTTGGCATACACTTAATTAATAATTTAATTTTAAGTCTTATGCATCCAACTGAGCAAATGTTTCCATTGCTTAAGAACTCATTTCAGTCTGGATTAATAATTGAATGTGTTTTTATTTTTTAACAGACCAACAGGTTTTGGGCGGTGTATTCAGTTAATTAGACGATTAAACGCTTTCCATTAAAATATCTTCGACGATGTTCATGTTATTTTGTTTTTGTGTGCCCTTGCATGCGGTAATATTATTTTGTCAGTCATTTTGTAACGCATTGAAAGAGACATTTCCAAATGCCTAAAGTATATATTCTTGGCTAGCAACCAAATCAGAATATAGATGTAGATATATATTCTTATATTTCTATGTAGTCAACTTGTCTTTGGCTTAGGATCGGCTCACTATGTCATATAGAAGAAGAAGAGAGAAGAGGAGTTCTTTTTCTTATCATATCGTTGTACTAATAATGATATTTCGATCCATCTGCAAGCGTATGTAATGTTCGACATGGCTAAGATAGCGGTTCTTTCTCGTTTTTTTTATTGTAATCATGCTTACGCTATAAACGGTCTTAATGTCGTTTCTGAACATCATCAGAGTTACATAAATCTCGCCAATGGTAACCAAAAACTTGCTGGCTGTGCACATTTTTACACATATTTAAGTATGTAATGTCGGCGTGTGTTGACTGCTCTTCAAGTATTGTTTGAAAGTTTTTACTGTGCACAAACGGCCTACGTTGAATCGTTGGATTCAAATCGCTTGTCGACGCTTTGACATGTCGCAGCGAGTTCATTAGTAGATCCGAATGTCAACGGTAAACAAGTGCAAAAGTCAAACAGCGCAGCAAATATAAACAGATTAAAATATAGCACATCATTAGGATAGGATCTACTATATTACAACTACTCGTCGACACGTGTTCTCTTCTCTTAAAATGGACTTTGACGAATTTCGCGAATTTGGTCACGCCTCAATTGAGTTCATTATCAACTATTTGAGCAACATCCGTCAGAGGTTTGTGTGTGTGTGTGTTTGTTATATTATTAAACAATCGCTACTTTCACAGAAATGTGCTATCTAGCGTACAGCCCTTCGATGTCATCAACCAGCTTCCCAGGCAAATACCCGAGCAGCCGGAGCATTGGCGCCAAATTCTTAATGACATGGAGCGGATTATACTGCCCGGATTGACCCATTGGCAATCGCCGTACTTTAATGCCTTCTTTCCATCATCCACATCGGCTGGCTCCATAATTGGAGAGCTGCTTATTGCTGGAATTGGAGTTTTGGGATTCAGTTGGGTAAGTTTCAAACGTTAACTTTAACAATATATGTACATATGGCATATAAAGAACAGATTAGTTTCATGAATGATACAGGATTAGAGGCAATACTGAAACTTTTAATACATATGTGATGAAGAAAGGATATTGCTGACTCTCTGAAAAGTATATTTTGCACACTCTTTTTATGGCCCCTTTTACCATATTTTATGGGGAGAGAGTCTAGCAATGCGAAATTTTGCCATAACAATGCATAACCAACAAAAGTTGCTTTGCCAGATTGTGTGATAACAATTAGTATCATAATAAAAGCTTACGCACAAACTTTAGATTTATGTGCAATATAATAGTTTATTTTATGTACGAGTTGAAATCCCGGCAGCAAAGTTACAAAAAAAAGTCATTCAGATGATGGGAAAGTAATAAGAGCAATGCTTTAAAGAGAAACCAGTTGGGTAAGGAGAACAGTTTAGCACAATTGGGAACAGTTGAAAACAGTCAAAAGTTTGTCTAAGCGCGAAATGCTGAAGCAAAAGTTTAATGATGGGTGCAGATACTCCTATAACAAAGATGTTGATCAATTACGTTGATGAACAGTAGTGTTAAGTAGCCTTAAGATTTAAATCGAAGTAATATGCTCTATTTGGAAACATTTAATAGATAAAATGCATTTTATATATTAAAATATAAATCAAAAGCCAAAACTCTGCACTATAAGTTTGAAATTTAGTTTATATCATTATATTTTCACTTTAACAATTATATTACGTTATTCCAAAAAAAAAAGTAGCACATAAAATATAAATAATATAATATATTGTTACAATTTCGATACGGCAGCAATAACGCATTAATTGCTTTGCCAGATAAATAATATCCATTGTCCGTTTTGTTTATTGTAATTAGACAAACCTAGCCAAAAGCTAACATTTGCATTTGTGGTGTTTAGAGAGCGGCATTTAAGAGTCGCTAAATCGGGCTCTGTTTCTGTTTTCTGACTGTGGCTCAGTTTCCGGCTCTGAGTGGGCTCCGGCCCTGTAGGTATAAAAAGCGGTGCACTCTCTGCTCGTGACAGCAGAGTTAACGTTAACTTCGCGGTGGCAACAAGTCAAGAAGATCGACAACACTTTGGTGCACAGTAGTGGGGCGACTGTTTCGAACTTTGTAAACAAACTAGAGACAAACAAATCGTAAAAAGTGCAAATAGAAACGCGCTTAACAACAATAGGAACAAAAATCACATCTTAAATTGATTCCACATCGACAACGTGACAGCATTGCAAAATGAACGCCAAAGAGTTTCGGGAGTTTGGCAAAGCTGCCGTTGACTTCGTCGCCGACTATCTGGAGAATATTCGCGAAAATGATATACTGCCCTCCGTCGAGCCCGGCTACCTTTTGCCACTGCTGCCCAAGAAGATGCCCGAGACACCCGAAGCTTGGCCAGAGATTCTAACGGACATCAATCGCGTGATAAAGCCAGGCATCACCCACTGGCAGTCACCCAACATGCATGCCTACTTTCCCACCTGTATTTCCTATCCATCTTTAGTGGGCGAACTCATAGCCACCGGATACGGCATCGTTGGCTTCAGTTGGGTACGTACAGGTGAAATCTTCGCATTATTCATTGTTCAATCAAGCTCAATACAAGCCCTTTGTTCAATCTGGGCAGTGAAAGCTGCGACACTCAAAGAACTCGACAAACAGGTTGCTAAAGAGCCAACGGAAAAGAAAAGGAAAGGGAAATCAAAAAGAGTATTGTTTTAATCCGGGGACTCGGTCAAGTTCACTTTTAACGTTGTTTGGTGACTTTTTTACGACTTATTTATTTATCATTAATTTAAGTTTACAGAGCATGAAATGATTCGATTGTTAAAATGCTTGCAACTAAAACATGCAATCTTAAATACCTTAAAGCAAATTCTATTGTCTTAATTATCCACTATGTATTATAGAAAATGCAATTGTCATTTAATTAAATCATAAATTATTATTAATGTGTACCTTTAACGTTCTCCTTTCTCACAGATCTGCAGTCCTGCATGCACTGAGCTCGAAATGGTCGTCATGGACTGGCTGGCCAAATTCTTGCATTTACCTAAACATTTTTTGCACGAGGACGATGGTCCAGGCGGTGGCGTGATTCAGGGATCCGCCAGCGAGTCTGTCCTTGTAGCTGTCCTGGCGGCCCGCGAACAGGCCGTACGCAAGGAACGCGAAAACCACCCGGAGATGAGTGAGAGCGATATACGCGGCAAATTGATTGCCTACTCCTCTGATCAGAGCAACAGTTGCATAGAGAAGGCAGGCCTGTTGGCAGCCATACGCATGAAACTGCTGCCCGCCGATGAAGATCTCATCTTTCGTGGCGCAACGCTACAGAAAGCAATTGAGAAGGATGTGGCTGCCGGTTTGATACCAGTCATATGTATAGCCACGCTGGGAACAACGGGTACATGCGCCTACGATGACATCGAATCGTTGGCCAGCATCTGTGAGCAGTATCAGGTGTGGCTGCATGTGGATGCAGCCTACGCAGGCGGCGCCTTTGCTCTGGATGAGTGCGCCGAACTGCGTCGAGGCTTGGATCGTGTGGACTCACTGAACTTTAACTTACACAAGTTTATGCAGGTCAGCTTTGACTGTGCGGCGATGTGGGTGCGCGATGCCAACAATGTGGTGGACAGTTTCAATGTGGATCGCATCTATCTAAAACACAAGCATGATGACCAGACAAAGATCCCTGATTTCCGCCACTGGCAGATCCCTCTCGGTCGGCGTTTTCGCGCCCTCAAAGTATGGATAACATTCCGCACGCTAGGCGCTGAGGGTCTTCGTGCCACAATGCGCAAGCACATCGATTTGGCTATCCAGTTTGAGAGGGCGGTTAAGGCAGATAAGCGCTTCGAGGTGGTGGCACCACGTGCCTTGGGATTGGTTTGCTTTCGTGCGAAGGGCGACAATGAGATCACGGCACAGCTTCAGCATCGTCTGATGGAGCGCAAGAAGATTTACATGGTCAAGGCGGAGCATTGTGGTCGGCTGTTTCTGCGTTTTTCCATATGCGGCATGGATCCTAAGCCATCAGACATTGAGTTTGCCTGGACGGAGATTGAGACACAATTGACAGCAATCTGTGCCGAGGATCAGGTGAATGCTCGAAAGGCTGGAGATATAACCGACCTATCGCATCATCTAACTGGACTACAGCTAACGAATGAAACTTTGCGCCGCTAGTTCAAAACTACTCCAACTTCAACATTCAAACTTACTTATGTAGACAATATTTATGCTTAATTTAATTTTAGTTGGTCTGATCGTTGGCAATGTAGCAAAAAGTTAAGGTTTAATAAATGGATAAAAATATAATTATAAATAAATGAGCATACTCTGATTTTGGAAATACATATTAAAATTTTAAACAGAATAAATTTAAAAGCTTACCGCCTTTAAAACAGTGTGCGAAAATGTACATAACTATCCAATACCGATATAAAATATCGTCATGAGCATACGATATTAATAAGTAAAAGTAAACAGTGATGCCAAACAGCAACAGATACAAACAGATGTTCATATAATTACTCAACAAACAGTGGCAATACCAGACTCTCAATAAAAGCATTTCATCCCGACAACCATCGACAGCAGTTTAGGCCCGCATTTCAAAGTTTAAAGGGCACATTTAATATCAATCTTAGACTGTTCGATTAATTAATAAAATAGACTACACTATGGTATTGTAAAAACTCATTAAATAATTAATCAGAATAAATTTGAAATCTTGCCGCCCTTAAAACAGTGTGTACATACCTATACAATATCGATATACAATATCGGGATGTGCAAACGATATTAATAAACAAAAGTAAAAGTGGCAAGACGAATACAAAATACGCTTGCGACCAAAAATTGATTTAATACACGATATTTATTGTACTTGCATGAGCTTACCATAACAAGGTTCCGAGTACAAAGATATTTAAGCTATTTAATAAAAATAAAAAACATTGCTTGACAAGCAATACGTTAGAAAATATCTGATATATTGTGAGAGCATTTGAAAATATGTCTGATTGCGACAAAATTTTGGTCGATTGAAAACATCAAATATAAATAAATCACAACCGATTCAGATTTTACAAAATTAACTACACTTTTCCAAGCCGGGTGAGATTTTGATTTGCAATGGTAAGTCCAATTTGTATTGCTGTTTAAATGTATTTTCAATAATATTATTTCTGCATTCGTTTAGTTATGTATAGACTAGCTAGCAGGCGCAGCTTATACAATGCAGCGGCACTTCAAGCGGAGGTAACCGGACTGCAGCAGCATGGAAACCGTCACGATTTCAACTACAACTTGGAGTCGACAAAGCTGAATGCCCAAATTGTTATCATTGGTGGTGGGCTGGCGGGCCTGTCAGCTGCGCAGCATCTCCTGGCCAATGGATTTCACAATACACTCGTGCTGGAGGCAACGGATCGTTATGGGGGTCGCATTAACTCCAAACGTTTCGGCGACACATATTGCGAACTGGGTGCAAAGTGGGTTAACATTGATGGCTCCCACGACTCCATGTACGAGCTGTTACGCAATGCCGAAGGATTGACCAAAGAGCTCAAACAGCCAACGCGCGTCAGATATATACACGCAGAGGGCGAGGGGCAGCAGAGTAACATTCCGCCCAGAATGGTGGAGCTGATAGACACGCTGTTTCGAGACTTGTGTCGCGGCTACAGGGTACGTGACAAGGTGAAAAGTGGAGGTGATCTGCACTCGCTGGACAATGTTATGAGCTACTTTCAGTCGGAGAGTGATAAGCTCATAAGTGCATCGTTTAAGCTGCCCAGCGAACAGACAATGGCTCGTGAAATCTTTCAGTCACTTTTCAAGGATTTCAGCAGTATATTGGGCTGCTGTCTGGAGTATATGAATATCCAGTACGTGACCAGCTGTCCACTCGAGCAGGAATCGAATCCCATTTACGTGCCCACTGGCCTGGACAATATTGTGAATGATCTAACACACAACTTGGGCGGCCAGCAGCTGCAGACGGGCAAACCAGTTGGCCAGATACAATGGAAAACGCAAACAGAATGCCAGCTTGTTGGCTGCTTGGATGGCAGTTTGTACCATGCTGATCACATCATCTGCACGCTGCCACTGGGTGTGTTGAAGAACTTTTCGGCAGCGCTGTTTAAGCCCATGCTCCCACTGAATAAGTTACAAGCCATACAGAATCTGGGCTTTGGTAATCCCGTCAAGATCTATCTTTCGTACAAACGGCCTATCAATCACTGGCTAAAATCAAATTTTCGTCCATTGGGCTCACTGCTGAAGCCAATTCAAACGCAAGCCGCTGATGTCAGCAGCGCTAATCCGCTGCGTTGCTGGACACAACAGGTTGTGGAAATATCTCAGCAGCCGAGCAGCAGGCATGTTCTAGAAATACGCGTCGGTGGCGGCTACTATGATGAGATCGAGAAGCTGCCGGATGCAACGCTGCTGGAGCAGATAACGAATCTGTTGCGCCAGTGTCTCTGTAATCCGCGTATTCCCTATCCGCAGGCCATGTTGCGCTCGAACTGGAATAGCTCGGCCTGCTATCTAGGCGGCCGACCCTATTTCTCCGTCAACAGCAGCGCCCGGGATGTGCAGAGCTTAGCGGCGCCGCTCGGGGATGCAGCACCGACGCTGCTCTTTGCCGGCGATGCGACGGCACTTAACGGCTTTGGCACCATAGATGGGGCACGATCGAGCGGCATACGCGAGGCGCAGCGCATCATTGACTTTTACAACATGAAGTATTGCGCCTAATCTCACACCTGGCATATTTCGATACAAATTCAGAGGCTGTAGTCCAAATTAATAGTTATAAATTTGTTAAATATTATTTAAGCACATTTATTAAATAGGATAGCATTTAAAAACATCAACAACAATAATAACGATGATTTATTTTCTGATTATGCGAACTGTTCCGCGTTTCACTTTGAGAATACCACATTATGTGTCAAGCATTTCAGATATATTTAGCTAGCTAAATGAAAATTAAATATTTTAGGAAGTAAAAAGTCGGATCAGTTCTCTATGTTTGCGATTTGAAAGATGGATGAGCGACCAATGTAAAAATATTCCCTAAACATGTCACTTTTAATACTTCGATTATTTTGCCGCTCACTTTTCGTCAGCTGCCTCACTTTGCTCCATTTCATCAGCAGCAGCGCTAACTTCCTTCCACGAGTACTCCATGTCCTCGCTTTGTGTGAACCGGGAGCAAACAGCCATGCGCAAGAAGTAGACATCGCGGATCTTGGCCGGCACCATGTGTATATTGCCGCGTCCATTGATGCGCTTGAGCAGCGCCTCGTTGCGCTCATTGCTGCCCTTCAGCCGGAAGCAGACCAGACCCATATTCACCTCGGAAGCAAGCTCAAAGCGCTCATCCTTCACACAGAGATCACCGAACTGCTTGGCAAAACCACAATGGCGTCGAATGTGAGCCTGAAGATTCTCCACACCGTACAGACGCAGCACAAACCAGAGCTTGAGGGCACGGAATCGGCGACCCAGTGGAATTTGCCAGTGGCGATAGTCGGGTGCTGAGCCCTGCATGTCATGCTTCAGGTACAGTGGATCCACATTGAATGCGTTCACCACCCAGCTGGGATCCTTAAGCCACATGGCCGAACAATCGAAGTTGACCAACATCCATTTGTGTGGATTGAAGTTGAACGAGTCGGCGGTCTCCATGCCCTTCATGTAATGACGATACTCTGGGCAAATGAAAGCGGATCCGGCATACGCAGCATCCACATGCACCCACACATTGTGCTTGTTGCCCACCGGACCGCACTCATCCAGGCGATCGAAGGCGCACGAGTTTGTGGTGCCCAAGGTGACCACGGCATAGAAGGGTATCAGACCATCAGCCAAATCTTGCTTGATTGCCGCCTCCAAAGCATCGCCACGTAGGCGATTGTGCTCGTCAGCCGGCACCGAGCGCAGCTTGATGCCACCCAAAAGTCCAGCGCGTTCCACAGAGGAATGCGCCTGGGCGGAGGCATAGCCCACTAGTTTGCCAATGATCGTCTGCTCATCCCAATCTGGATGCTCTGCCTTCACCTCCTGCATCTTCTTCGCCTTGGCGCCCAGCAATGCCACCAAAGTGGACTCGCTGGCTGTGCCCTGAATGACGCCGCCGCCTTTGCCACCCGAACAAGCCAGAAACTCCGACGGCAAGTCCAGCATCTTGCCCAACCAATCGAGCATGACCACTTCGAGCTCAGTACATGCTGGACTCGCGATCCAGGTGAATCCAATGCAGGCGATCGCACCGCTCAGCATATCCGCCACAATTGCCGGATAGGAGTTGGCCGTTGGGAAATAAGCATGGAATTTGGGACTGTGCCAGTGGGTCACGCCCGGCATGATCACTCTCTCAATGTCCTTCATCACATCCTGCCAATCCTCGGGCTTCTCCGGTGCGGTCTCTGGTATCAGTGGCTGCAAATAACCAGGCTTCACCTCCGGCAGCACTCGCCTGCAAGGAACAATGACAGCCAACAGCAATTTCATTAGTAACCTCATCAGTAACCATTCAGAAAAGCTCCAACAAAGTTTTCAGCAAATTGAATTGCAACAAGAAACCCAACCACCCACACAACCCACCCACAACTTGCCACTTGTTGCCAGTTTATTAAAAATCAATAGAAGCTTAAAGAATCTCGAATGGCTTTTAGGCTTAATTCAGTTCATTTCCATCTTAATGTTCTAATACGTATTTAACTATTTGTATCTATTTTCTATCTCTATCAGATAAGAAACCCTAACCGATTTTAATTGGAATCAGATTGCCATAATATGTAGCAATATGTAGTAAATGACTTTAATAACTTTAAGACTTGTTTACATTCAAATCTTTTTAGTGACAAGAAATGTTTCCTTTTCTAATTATTCACAGAATACAAATGAATATTTGACCAATTATTAATATTAATATGCACGATTAGCAAATTGCGTGATAATCAGAATGAAATCACAAAATACTAAAAAATTATTAGCAAAATAATATGAGATCTGAAAGTTTCGAGGCAATAATACCAGTAAACAAAATTGTTCAAGAACAATGAACAAGGTAGCCGAAGGTAACTAACAAAGTTGACCTTGACACGCCATCAAAGCAGCTAAAAACCTTATAATGTTGTAATTAATTAGCCGGCAATTTCGAAACACACTGGCAAAAAAAAAGAACGTTGTGAAAGGCTTAAACAGTTAGACAACAGAAGGCCGAAACGGGCGAACAAATGTGGCCGATACTTTCCAATGACTCACAATAATTCGAAATATAAAAAAGTCATTCACATCGATACGGAAATATGTCTAACCCTGGGTCAACCAGAGCGAACTTTCGAATTGTGAGATCAAATCAAGTTAATGAATAACTGTCATCAATACCTTAACTGTCGCACATAAATTACGCACATACTTGCACACTTATGTACAAATAATAAATATGTATAAGAATGTGTCCTTAAATTAAAATAAATGTTAATTAAGTAAAGCACTCACCTTTCGCGTATGTTTTCCAAGTAATTGGCTATATAATCCACCATCGTTTTGGCAAAATCTTTAAATTCGGGCGCCTCCATATCGATCTGTAAGCGTAATGCAAACAATTCAATATTAATTAGCGATCGTTAATTTATATAATTTACACATTATTCGAAAATTAGAGACATTTGAAACACTCACCGATACCCTGGAATCCAGCTTATCTACCACCACAGTGTTAGATGCCGATTTACACTCACTTTTCAAGGGCATCGTAATATTAGTAGGAGTTTTGCTCATGTTTAATGAATAGTGAGTGTTTTAGATTGAATACTGTGCTTGTTATGAATCAAGTTTTAGATTAGTAAAAGCGTGTAAATGTTAGTATGAGTGTGAGTAAAGAGTTTTATTTATATTAGTGCTACGTGCGTACGTGAATCTTATATGCGAGATTACTATTCTGATAATAGTTATCAGTGCAAACTAATCTAATTAATAACAATTTTTGATATGGCAAAAATATATTCCATGCTGACCGCAGTCCCCTGCTTACATCTAAATACATTTATTCATTTATTTTATTATTTACTATTTATAAAAGCTTTAATTTTTCAATGCATTGCATGTCTTATTTGCATTATTTCATTCTTGCATAATTCATAAGCAATAAATCTATTTTAGACAACTAATGTACAAGGTTTTTTTCCCAAGTGTATGTTTTAGAATACTTGTTGAAGCCATTGGAAAAAGTTGCTTTTGCAAATTTGTTTGCTTTGCTTTATGCACAGACTTTGTGTGCCAAGTGGACAAGTTATAAGTTAATTCAATTGCATTTATAGTTAAAATGCTTAAAACCTTTATTGAAGGCAGTTTTAAGCCCTATTTTTGGATAAATACCAGTCGACAAAGCGGTTTGGCATTGAGGCTGCAACTACTACAACTACAAAGTTGTTAAAAACCAGACCAGAACAAGCCAAAAATTGATTCGATTGTAGGAATGCTAAAAAAAAAAACAGTCGACAAGGCTGAATGTAGACTTAAAATTTGAATTAAAGCAGCGCTTGAAAGGTCAGTTCGCAGAAGATTACGTATACGCCCATGTAGACATTTAAGTGGTACTATTTTGTAAAGCACATTAATTGTTTAAATATGCCCAAGAGGCACACGCACTCACCGTTTGTGCACTTAAGTTGACTTGCTTTTAATTATTTGCACTTTTCTGTTGTTGTCGTTTTATTGTTGTTTTTTGTTTTTGTTGTTTCACGTTTACGTTTGTTTCTTCTTTTTCTGTTTCTATTTTTTTTTTGTTCTTTGCAAATTTAATCAAGCTGTGCCCGCTCTGGCAACCGTTAGCCAACTGAGTGCTGCTCGTCGCTCGGCCAAAGCTTTTAAAGCATCGCACCAGATGAGAGCTGCGAGTGGTGAGCAGTGAGTTGTGAGTTGTGCGAGCTCCGAGCTCCGAGCTCTCAGAGTAGCCGCAGGACCGGTTCACCTGTTACACTCGACTCGCAATCTAATCAATGCCCATTCGCTAAACTGAAACTGAATGTAGAATGTAGAAGCATTAAATTTGTTATAAATAATTAATAACAGGTGTGTGTGTCTGCATTTTTTATTTACATTTATTTATTCAATCTGTTGACAACACAATTAATGTTTGATATTTGGCCGACGTCATTCGATGTAAGTGAATTTAAACAGCAATAATACGAAATGTAAACAATAATCTTTGAAGCTATAGCGATGCATAATAATTAGGTTGATTTTTAAGAAGCATTAAAAAAGAATTCCCCCAGCGCTTATGAGTCACATGTTGCATGGGGTTTCCTAAAACTAACTGAGAGACGTAAGAGAAACCAGTTAAAAAAGAAAACAAAAACAACAAAAAGGTTACTAAATTGACTTCATAATGACAACAAACTCGAAAACTATAAAATTTACATTTTGTCAAGCGCATGCGACATTTAGCGACAGGTTTTAGCTAGAATTGAAAGAAGGCAGCTGGACCTGTACATTTAAATGTATCCAATAGATATTTCGGCCAGACCCGAGCACGAGACTTGCATTAATGTTTCATGACGTCAAAAGCTTTGCTCTCCATTATGTGTCCGTGAAAGGAAAAGGGAAATCACCCAACTGTTGCTGAGTGTGTGTGTGGTGTGTGGTGTGTGAGTTTGCGTGCGCCTGGCATTTGGAACGAAGCCACTTTGGCAAATCACTTGACTGAATCAACAGATTTTTGCAATGCCAACGGCAACTTGGCCCTTATTGTGATGCCACCGCCAGCATCCTCAACCCAACTCCGACCAACCAACCCCAACATACTTCTGTGTATCCTGCGCTCAGTTTCAATGGGCAGAGCGGAGTGGAGTGGCTTGGAGTGAAGATGATGATGGGCGGGGCGGGTGACTTCTGCTTTCTGCTTTCTTACTTAATGTTAAAGTGCTTCAATTTGATTTATGGCTGACTTGAGTTGAAAGCCTGGCTATTCATGGGGTAAAGATGTACTGAAATGGCACCTAGACGTGGGGGATTGCATAATCGAGCGAACAAAAAGCATATTAATTCCATGCGAGGCGATAAATTGGACAATTCCAGCATCCAAAGAAGATGAAAAAATCGAAACTTGAACGAAACAAAGGGAAATTATTTCATTCCTTCTTGGCTGATATAGACTGACTTTGGATAATTGATTTAATTTGTGGCTAACAAGAGAATTAATCAAATTAAAGAATCGAAAGTCGGGAATGAAAGAAATTCAGGGAAAATGGCTTTTTCTTGGATTACTCTCGTTACAGCGTTGCCCGATCCAATTTCTCGGAAAAAATTTTATGCGGATTTCTTTAGAAACGTTTTCCTCCTTTTTCTCTTCAAACTTGTAGCTCGAACTATGCTATCCATAACACATTGCGGACCTTTTGCCCAAATTATAATGCTTTTGTTTTCCTATTAATAAGTGCTTTTAGCACAGAACAATAATCATGCAACATATTTAGAGGATCACTAATAAGAACGAAGCAAAGTCATTTTCTTAAAGACAACAAAACATTGCATATTTTCAGGGTGAATCAAGTTTTCTGCATGCTACAAAATTTACGAAATTAAAGTCATAGCTGGTTGAATAATAAAATCAGTCTTTGAGAAAAATCTAAAATATCAATGCCTATTTATAGGGATAAATACAATTCTTAGTTTCAGGTAGTTAGAAGTACTCTTTTAGGATGAGTCATACACCAACGACATTTATTTTTTTTAACAATCTTGATTAGCTTGGTAACAATCCTGTAGATGTTTTTAAAGAATGAGACAAAAATTACCAATTCCATTGATTGGCATTCCAGGTTACTGTTGAGAGTCATATAATAACCAAAAACTTGAACGATTGCAGCTTCAGGTCGAATGGAAGTGGGCCACAAATAAATTGGTCCTAATAAGTAGTTCGCTAGGATATGCAAGACTATAAAAACTTTTTTAACTATTGTGTTTGAAGGACCTTTGCTCTATCTGTGTAAACAACATCCGAACAGTCCTAATCATGACAAAGTCACGACCGATTTACCAATCGAGATATGGCTTTTTAATAAATACAAGCTTGCAATAAACCCGGCAAGTAACAATATTTAATTTGTTCCCCAATAGAAAACAGAATTTAGGTGTAAATTTCATATTTAATATGTATTTATTGTATTGAATTCTTTTGTTCACATAACAAATTTGTAATAATCCTGCACGATGTAATTTTACGCCTTACGGTCCGAGCTCAAAGACTTGCAAGATTAGCTCAGATGCAGGCATGGAGCCATTCGGAAATAACAAAGTTGAACGACAAGAGCCCGTACAAAAGATGGGTCCAAAGTGATACAAATATTGGCCATTTTCTATTGCAGAAGGCGATGCGTTACAAAGTGCATAGAATGGTAAAAAGAAATAAACAAAATCGAAAGTACTTAATAAATGCTACAGATAGTTACAACTTATTCGATTAGTCAATCAGTCTACTACTGCGCAAGGGTAGAGGGAAGATTGAGCAGCGTGCTCTGTCCACTGGGCAAATAGGCGACGCCACGTGACCTCGATAGCTGGTAGGCAATGTCCTCGGCGGCCTCAATACGACGCAGCTCGACAAGACCATCGCCGGCCTCACCGAAAGATTTGGCCAGCAAACCGGCAGCCTCGGCATCACCCTCGGCTGAAATAATGGAAGCCAGCTTCTGTTGCTCAGCCTTCTCCACCACAAAGCGCGCCTTCTCGGCCTCCTGCTGAGCCACCTGTTTCATTTCGACGGCCAGTGTAAACTCACGGCCAAAGGTCAAATGTGTCAGCGAGATATCATCCAAAATGAAGCCGAATTGCTTGGCACGCACAGTAAGCTCTTGAGAGACGCGCTGCGAGACCATCTGTGAATAATGCGTGGAGTGGATCTTAAATATGTCTTTTAATTTCAAGTTTTGTTGCTCACCTCACGCTGTGTAATCAGTTCGCCGGCATCGAACTGGGCGACAACAGCCTTCAGCACCTCGGGCGCAATGGATGGCAGCACACGCTCATCGTAATCTTGACCCAGAATTGTATAGATCTTGGGCAGTTGATCGGGTATGGGACGATACAAGATACGCAGTGTAATGTTGACATTCTGCAAATCTTTGCTGCCGGTTATCACCGGCACATTTCGAGGCTGTGCACGAATATCGAAGATAATGGGACGCTGCACCCAGGGAATAAAGAAATGTGTGCCCTCGCCGACAACGTTCTCCTTGATGCCAGTGAAGCGATCGAAAATCACCGCCCGATGGCCACCCTCAACGTTATATAATGCGGAGTTCACAACGCCGCCCAGCAGTGCAACGCCGAGACCCATTTGGCCAATACGATTAAAGAATTGCGCAGCCATTATCTACAAGAAAAAAATAACACAAGAAAAACTATGCAGCTTTAGATGTAAATTTATGGGTGTATTTTGTATGTTTATGTAAATGAACTGAAATGCCGACTGGGTTTTTGTATTTCGTCAGATTTGTAGGTTAGAAAGTCATGTAAACTTCCCGAGTTCAAAGTCTGCGCTGTGATTGATATACATTTGGGTATTGTTTTTAAGGACACGTTTGTATTAACAATTTCTACTAACTTTTTATTTGCTTGTGCACTCGTTTATAATGTAAATGATGTTATAATTGTACAAGATTGCTCGCTTTGTTAAAACCGCACGCAACGAAACGACAGCTGACAGTGTTGCAAAACAGCTTCAGTGGCAATGTCACTTATGATTCTGAGTGGTCCACGCTGTTTAGAAATATCGATAAGTCGATAGTCTACGAAATATTCCAATCAGAACCCGGGCGTTTCAAACAATTTACAAATGTTAAATTTTAGTACATTTTAGACTATTAAAAATAAACAAACAAATCCAAAATAAGGTTATTAAAAACATTTATTGTGTCATTTCTGCGCGTCCTGCCCCCTTAGGCATCTTTTTGTTAGTTGAATCTTCCAGTTCCTTGGCCTTGTAGTAATGGGGTGCAACCTCTAGCAGCCACTTGCTCTCGATTTCAATCACCTGACGCATATACTCCTTGGAGGTAAACACCAGCTCATGGTAGAGCACCCAACGGGGCAGCTCCTCAAAGAGCGACGAGTTGGGATGTATCATAACAGTTTGATTGTGTTTGATGGTCTTGTAGTGGCCGCCTTTGGAAAGGCGCGCCACATGATAAAAGTAGCCGGCTGTGGCGGCTTTGCGTACATTGATCGTCTCTGGCAAGCAGCTAACCATATCGATTTCGACGCGCTGCATCAGACCGACAAGCTGTTCCCGCACGTCCCGGGCCCGCTTCATGGAACGATACTGTATGAAGTTCTCGTAGCACCACTGGGTGCTGTAATCCGTCTCTGCCCACTGATTGTAGACCTGCAGCAGGCTCAGATGATCGCCGTGCAGATGATTGAAATTCTTGCGTGCCGTATCCGCGTGAATAATCTTATCCTTGGGCCGATAGAAGATGGCGCTATTAACTGATAACATGGCCGCTATGGTGACCATCTCCTCCGAGCACTTGTATCTGCAATTGAATTAAAAATGTATCCAAAATCTAAATAAAATGCAAATTCGAAAAAAACTCCACTTACTTCTCGCTGGCTAGCAGCATCTTGCCCATCATGGGGTCCACGGGAAACTCGGCCATGCGTCTTCCCAGCTTTGTCAATTCACCATGATGATTGAGCGCACCCAAAGCATAAAGCTGTTCGAGTGCCAGCACCAGCGTCTCGTGTGGCGGCGGATCTAGGAAGTCAAAGTGTATCAGATCGTTGATGCCCAATGCCTTGAGCATGAGCACAGCATTGCCCAGATTGATGCGACAGATCTCCGGCACTGTATTCTCCTCCAGCTCGTGTTTGTACGCCCAGGCAGTATACAAGCGGAAACATTTACCCGGCGCTGTACGTCCAGCACGCCCGGCACGCTGATTTGCGGACGCCTTTGAGATGGGGACCACCATTAGCGACTCCATGCCGGTGCGCGAATTAAAGTTATTCTGCTTGGCAAAGCCCGGGTCGATGACATAGATGATGTTATCAATGGTCAGCGATGTTTCCGCAATATTCGTGGCGAGAATCACCTTACGTGCATTGGGCGGCGTTGGCTCAAAGATTTTCGCCTGCATGTCGCTGGGCAAATTGGCATAGACAGGAATGACAATGAGCTCGCGTATTTTGGAGCCCAAACGTTTGACGCGATCCTGCAGCACCTCTTGGCACGTCTCGATCTCATCCTGGCCGGTGAGAAACACCAAAATATCACCAAGCGGCTGTGTGGCATGAATCTGCAGCACCGACACACAACACGCATCAATATAGTCCGCCTCCGGCGCTTTCGTATAGAATATATCCACCGGATATCGTCGGCCGGGTATGCGAAAAATGGGCGCATCATCAAAGAAGGCTGAGAACTTCTCGGCATCCAGTGTGGCGCTCGATATCAACAGTTTGAGCTCCGGCCGAAAGCGTGCTATGTCCTTGACCAGTCCAAACAGAATATCCGTGTGCAGGGTGCGCTCGTGTGCCTCATCGATGATCATGACACTGTAGGAGCCCAGATCCGGTTCGGAGAGGAACTCACGGTGCAGCGTACCATCTGTCATGTACTTCAATATGGTGCGATCCGAGGTGCAGTCCTCGAAGCGTATGCTGTAGCCCACCTCGTTGCCCAGCTTGACGCCCATCTCCTCGGCGACTCGAGCCGCCACAGACATGGCGGCAACGCGACGCGGCTGCGTGCATCCAATCATCTTTTTGTCGTCTGTGAAGCCGGCCTCGACCAGATACTGCGGCACCTGTGTTGTCTTGCCTGAACCGGTCTCACCTTCGACGATTAGCACCTGGTGCGCCTTAACGGCTGCTATGAGATCCTCCTTGAAGGGAAACACCGGCAATGATCTCCGTGTCTCGTCCAGCGTCAGACGTTTCCTTTCCTTCTCTGTTAGTTCCGGTTCCTTTGTGGCTTTCTCGCGATGCCCCTCGAGCGTTAGGGCCTGAATGAAGTCAATTTGATCATCCAGCAACAGTTCATACTCCTCCTCAGCCTTGGCATCCTTGGCGCCAAACTGGAAACGTGCCGAGGCCAGCTGCTCAGCCTCCCATTTCTTTTGCTCCGAGTTGGGCTGCTTCTCGAACTCATCCACCTCGACATACTCAGCTGCAATACAAATAGTTAGTCAATATGGAATACATCAACTGTGATCCACTTACATCGTTCGCCTTTCTTTAGATCCTGCGGCATATGATAGCGCTGTACGCGCTCCAGTTCCCGCGCCTTCTCATGCTCCTGGGCAATGCTCAACAGCTGTTTCTTGTACTGACGCTCCTCCCGCTCGCGTTTGGTCAACCTGGAGCAACAGAAGTCGAGACTCAACAACTGGCAACAGCAGTGGACTAAATACTTACACGCTATCCTCAAACAGATACTCATCATCTAGGATATCCGCTTCCAGTTCGGCCACTTTGTCGTCCTTGCGTTTCTCCAGATATTGGCGACGTGATTGGACGCGCAGATGGGGCACAATCTTATCACGATCTTCATGCTCGAGCTTAAGCCGTTTGGTTGCTTCCTCAATCGCCTTGCGCCCGCCCGTTGCCTCAACCACTTTGCGTGTTCGTTCCTCATCGCGCTCCTTGAGCCGCTTGGAGAACTCATCTCGCTCACGCAGATCCTTTAGACGGGACTCCTCCTCGCTGTCCGGCTCTTCTGCGCTACTACTGCTGCTGCTGGCCGTGCGTTTTCGATTTTTGCTCGACATCTTTATAAGCGAAATTTAATCACAACACACCATAAACAATTGAGCTCGCCGGTTGCTCAAGGCATGTATGCTGTTCACAATGCAGAATGTAAACAGATTATTCGCTTAGAGGTACGCAGCTCAAAGCTGGGAAAAATTAAATCGTTGTTAACTATTATTTCAATTTTAATACACATTATTAATATTATGTTATAATTAATCTGTAAATATTATTATAATAAAACTGTCTCATGTGTGCAATTAAATTTTAATAGTACATTTTAATATAATTTGAGCTCCTTATATTACCTTTTTGCACAGCTGCAAACAATTACAAATGTTATCGTAATATATCGATAACTGTATCAGATGTCGATTACAACACGCGCGCCGCAATAAATGAATGTGTTGTGGTTTTGTAAACCAGACAAATTTCAGCGATAATGTCGCGTCAATTAAGCTTCAGTCCACAGCAGGAATATGAGTTAATTGAATATCCTGGCCGTGTAGTAAACACAGATCGCATGCTATCCACGCTAGGCGGCATAGTCAACATATCGAAAGTAAAACGAGCGAAAGAGAAGAAGTGCTGCTTACATATAAAATATAAACACTTTGCAGGTGCTGGGCGATGAGAAGCGTCGTTTGGAGTTGCGCTTTCATCCGGATAATCCGTACAATAAGCCCACCTTTGGTGACTGCACCGACAAATCGGGCGTTCTACTCTCGATAACCGTGCGCCGCCACAAGCGCGACAAATCGCGTCCTCCCCAGCATTTTGTGCGTGTGCTGGGCCACTGCAGTCGCAGCTTCTCCTTCGAATGTAAGCGATAGCGATAATAATAAATAAGAAACAGTGAATGACCTAGTCGTATTAGCACTCTGTGACTTTCAGTATCTGCCGCTGTGGCATACGCCCAAAAGTGAAGACGCCAGCGCCGCTTCAGAGCTAAGATATGCATTGGATCAGCTGCAGCCGCGTGATGTGACCGACTTGGACTATTTCAAGTCAGTGGAATCATGTGATACCTTCAGACATATATATTACTATATTACTATTACAGACGCGCACAGTCGCAGCTGCTCTGTTTGCCGGAGCTGTTTGCGCGCGTTGACATTGTCCATGGTGGACACTATCGCATCGATGGCGGTGAGGATGGACAGCAGGAGGTGCTGGGCGTATTGGCCAAGTCCAGCTATGACAATCACGATGTCGTTTCGTTTAACATGCAGGATGTATTTCCCACGCAGCCGGATGCACAGATCCTCAAGCGTCTCAAGGTCAAATATGTGTCGGATGAGCAATTTGCACGCGTCAAAAAACTGTTCGATGAGAGTCCCATCTGGACGCGTATAGCATTGCTCTACGAATCTGGTGTGACCAATGAGAAACTCAAATGCATAATACCCTCGCTGGCGTTCTACTTCAGCAATGGACCCTGGCGAACGCTCTATGTACGCTATGGCTACGATCCGCGCAAGGATTTCAAGAGTCGTCACTATCAGACATTTGACTTTCGTTTACGCTTCGGTTCGGGCGTCTCGGAGTTCGTCTACTCCCGCAAATCGGCCAAGCAGAAGCGCTCCTCCACCGTCGCTGCCGAGGAGCTAAAATGTGATCTGGTGCAGAACATTGATTATCCGTATTTCGATGAGCACAAGTTGCCGCGTTCCAGGCAGTGTATGCTGCGCTATTGCGATGTCCGTTTGCCAAAGATACAGGAAATGCTGGAAAAGATACCCACGCCACTAACGGGCGCCGTTTGCAATGAACGCACCGGCTGGCTGCCACCCAGCTTCGATGCGCAGGTGCGTCAAATTGTGTGCGCCACAATCAGCGATCTGCTGCGCAATCACTATCGCAAGGAGCATCTAACTGCCGAGGTGGAGGCGGTGCCACAAGCCGATGGCGAACCGGAGCCCGAAGATGAGGAGTACTTCGTCGACGATGAGGAGACGCATGAAGAGGACATGGAACTGGACGAGACACCAGTCACCGAAAACTTTGTCGATAAGAATATTGAACAGTTGCTCAACAATATCACAAGCTGATATGAAGCTAAGAGTGATTGAAAATGAGCTAAATATATATTTATTTAATTTGATTTGATTTATATATATATATTGAAAGAGGAAATTCAGTTCAGAGAAGGAAAATACAAAAAATAAAATATAAATTAAATTAAATTAAAAATAAAATGTAAATAAAAAGAAATATTTATAGGATTTCCAAGGCTATTTAAAAGCAAAATGGGCCAAGATTATTAGTTATTAGCTTAGCTGATTAATGCATTTTTTAATATGCAAGCAGTTATTGTATTTCTTCAAATATAATATATAAATTCTTCTATATTCTAAGCAAATGAAGGGCTTAGACTATTAAGAATTATCCACATCCAATTGCATCTTCATTCATATTTATAAGGGATAACATTTAATGAGCCAAGTAGGCTGCTGTTTTCATTGTTCAATTTGGATCTGCCACATCTTTCAGTTTGAAAATATTTGTTGCACTGTCATGTGAAGTTAAGTCTACGCATTTTATTTGTTTCTTTTAAAATTTTCGGTGAGTGTAATAATATTTAAACAAAAAAAAAGAGAAATGTTTGGCTATGTAATCAGAAACTTAAATCTCAATTTTTTTTTACCATCCGGCGACGGTAAGACAAATAATAATGAATAAAATGGTCGATGAAGCTGACAATCACGAAGAGTCCTCCTGTTCAGTTCGATCAAAGTGCGCCTCACGGAAAAGGAAGTCCAACGCCTGCTCGAAGCGCAAGAGTAAAAAGCGCACTGCTGCCAAAATAAAATATGCCCACAGTCCAGGACCGATGACAAACAATGCGTTCCTTAACTATTTGAGACACGTGCGTCGAAAATATTGCGGCTTGAGTGTGGGGCAGCTGTCCAAGTTGGCTTCCAAACAATGGCGTTGCATGAGCGACAAAGAAAAAGAACGATATCGCAACCAGGTAAATCTCGACATTTAAATAAATATTCTCTATTTACTTATTAGATAAGAATTCTCCATTTTATAGGCATACAGGGTCCAAGATGCTGAACGACGCCAACGAAACAAAATCTTTAACAATAGTGTTATGAATTGGGGTTAAAAGTGCGAATAAATTTGTATTTAAATATTTGATGATTTCATAATCCGGTTGCCGAACCCAAATTCGTTGTGTAATTGTTAAATATCCAAATAAATTACAATTGATTTTTTCATTTAATCCATTCAGAATCATATATTTCTATAATTAAGAAATAAATTATAAATGAATTAAGAAATAAATTATAAATGACTTGTCTCGTGATTTAAATGATTCCATTTGTGACTCAAACTATATTTTTTGTCTAATTGGGTTTTTCTGGGTTTATTTTAATTAACTTGAATATTAAGTTTCATTTTTAATTGAATTTATTAATTACTTTTTGTATATTTCTCTGTCGACATTAAATAAATAAAATGTATTTTGTGTATACAAAATTTATTTTTATTTATAGTTAGCTGTATTTTAATTGGAGTCTGAATTAAAATTCAACAAGATTTGTCTACCGATTGCTCTTCTATTTCATATCTGATATATATATATATATATTGATAAAGATAGTGCATAGTTGTGTAATCAGTTTATTGGCTCTTTAATAGTTTTTGGAACAGCTCTTGCATAGTTGGAGTTGCCTTTGACAATATCTCCTTGAATATTCTCCAGTTTACAGAGATTTCGATTTGCGTATAATTTGATATTTATATTTATATAATTTGATTGCATATATAATAAGATTGAAGCTTGAAGCAAGAATGGTTTATTACATATCATCGTAAATGCAGTCGTTGTGGAAAGAGGACCGCTGCTTAGGGCTTGCATCTGTCGAGGAAGCGTGGATAGAGGCACACCTCGCGGATGTGATAGCGATTGAGCAGCCAGCAAAGGAATCGTTCCAAGCCGAGACCATAGCCGCCATGGGGCGTTGTGCCGTAGACACGCTGGTCGGTGTACCAGTAATATGGCGTGGGATCGATGCCCTCGCGCTCGTAGCCCTTCATTAGCTCTTCGCTGTCGTAGATCCTCATCGAGCCGCCAATAATCTCGCCCACATTGGGCAGCAGGACGTCGACGCTCTCGGTGAGACGCTGATCCTCCTTGCAGCGTGACATGTAAAACGATTTGATCTCCGCTGGGAATTTGATCAATAGAATTGGCTCATTGATGGTGTCCGTCATTTTGCGTTCGGGTGCCTCGGGTATGTCCTCGCCAAACTCATAGAAGGTGCCATCGTCCTTGGTCACATTGTGCTCCTTCAACCATTTGATGGCATCGGCGTATTCCATGCGCCTGAACGGCTTAGTTGGTGGCTTAAAGTCCGGATTGAGCTCCTTGACGAGATAGCCCCATGGCGACTTCAGCACACGATCAACCACATCGCAGACCAGATCCTCCAGGCGATTCAACAGATCCTCAAACGTAATGAACGGACACTCGCCCTCAATATGCGTATACTCGGCCAAATGGCGACGCGTCCGACTCTGCTCGGCACGATAGCTCTGCGCGATGGTGAAGACATCGCCCAGCGCCGGCAGACACGTCTCCAGATACAGCTGCGAACTCTGCGTGAGATAGGCCTCCTCGTTGAAGTACTGCATCTTAAAGAGCGTGGAGCCACCCTCGACCTGAGTCTGGACCAGCGTTGGTGGCGTCACCTCAGTGTAGCCGCGCTCAAAGTAATGCGAACGGAACGCCTGCATCACCACCGAACGCATCTTGAGCACCTTGGAGGTGTTCTCGCCACGTATCATGATGTGCCTGTTGTCCAGCTGAACGTCGGGATTAGCCTCCTCGTTGAGTATGGCATCAGCGCCGCCCGGCGGCGCCAAGCCGATCAATTCCCAATAATCCACATTCAATTCGTGTCCACCCGGCGCCGTTTTGCCCTCGGGCACCAGACTCAAAGTGCCGTACAGCAGCACCGAGCTCTCCGTGTTCAGCACAACGGCCTCGTACGTCTGACAGAGCAGATCGTTGAGCACACACTGGACAAAGCCGGTGCCGTCACGCAACGTAATGAACATCAGGGATTTACCCTGACGGCGGAGACGATGCACCCAGCCATAGATCTTGACACGAGTGCCACGCTCCTGGGCGCCATCGACAATGCGAATGCGCTTGGCCACCGGCCAGCTGGGATCCTCACTGATCTTGATTTTGCGTGCCTCCTCCAGATTCTGTTCACGCTTCGCGGCATCCTCCGCTTCGCGTTGCTCCTTGCCCGCATTCTTCTGACCTTCGCGCGCGAATAGTTTATGCATTTTCTTCAGCTGCGTTTTGGTAGCCGGCTCAAAGAGTTCGGTCGCTTCGGGATCCTTGCTGTCCACATAGAAGGTGAAGAGGGGCTCCTTGTCGGCATGACGCATCGCCCGCAAAAGGGTTTTAAATGGCTTCGCCTCGCTGCCATCGCCGGACTCATCGCTGCCACGCTTCTCCGAGGTGAAGAGCGAACCTGAGAACGAATTTTGAGATATCAAAAACTTATTCATATTTCACATATAGCGCATATACACAAGAATGTGTTTTGACACAAAAAAAATACTAGAAAAGATCAACAAATCATATATTTCTTGAGCTATCTGATCTGGTTGTTATTTTATATCAATAGAATATGTTTAACAATATCAGAGACGAAAGACAAGAAAACAGATGGTAAACATGAACACTTTCAGGACAGTCCAAAACAATGAATAATTTTGGTTTTTAAAATATCAAAACTGCCTTCGTTGATGAATCATAGCATTTTTACCCAGTTGTAAGAGCATCATTTAATAGAAGAAATATAAGATATAAATTAAAGTTAATAATAAAGTACAGTTTATTCAACAGTAATGAGAATTTTGTGCATTTTTTGCATGTCCAAACACTTTCTTGACATAGTGTGGATGTCTGACAACGTGGAGCCGCATATGCCGCATTGTTGGAAATTATAACATGCAATATATAATACTGAATTTTATAACAACACTTACTCAAAGTTAATTCGGAGAACTGCTTCTCAGCCATCTCGTTTGTTCAATGACTAATAATTTTCGTTGTAACTAATAACTATAACTCGGTATACTTTGCAATATGCACAATAAATTGCATCAGCTCAAAAGAACGAAAAGAGGGATGTAGCACTGTTAAAATGGGACATTTTTTTTAATAGCATGGCATAACATGAACTGTTACTGTTATTAACAGCGTTTTTTAATCAAGTCTAAGAAAATACCACGCTTAATTAGCCAAATATGAAAGAGACATATTTATTAAATTTGATGCTAAACATACAACTTAATTAAAATCATAAAACCTAAATAAATAAAAATAAAAAATACCAGGCGATAGCTGAACAGTAATTGCAACTAATAACATTATCGGCCGCTGCTATTAACATATTGTAAAAAAAAAATGCAAATATCGATTAATCGCTAGCGCCTATCGTGCAAGGCACGTAAACAAATTGGAAAAGTGAATGCAATTTTTGCAATGCCTATGGAAAACAAGTAAGCCACTTTCATTTTAGATGGATGCGTAAGCAGTGCATTTGTAATGAAGTTTTGCATAAATTCAGCATCAAAATACTGCCCAAATCGGTGGTATGTGAGGAGAGCACACTGCGCGGTGACATCACCTTCTCCGCTGGTTGTGTCGTCCATCCCAGTGCAACAATCATCGCCGACGCTGGTCCGATAATCATTGGCGAGAATTGTATTGTGGAGGAGTACGCGACGATAGCGCATCGCCTGGCCGATGGTGCCAGTTGGGATGCAAGCAATATTCTCAGCATTGGTAGTCACAACGTTTTCGAGGTTGGCTGCAATGTGGAAGCTTCACGGATAGGCGATCGGAATGTGTTCGAAAGCAAATGCTTTGTGGGCAGGGGTGTAACGGTGTCCGGTGGCTGTGTGATTGGAGCTGGCATACAGATGCGCACCGTCCAAGTGCTGCCCGAGAATACGATTGTGTATGGGCAGCAAGCACTGCAACGCGAGGCCATCGAGAAGCAGGGCTCACAAACGCTGCAAATTGACTTCTTGCGCAAGGTGCTGCCCAATTATCATCATCTGCGCAAACCCAACTACGATCCCAAGAAGGCGCGCAGCGTTGTCTAGAATTGGATAAGTCTATATATTTATATACATATATATTGTAACTGGTATCATTAATTACTGCCCACAGCGGTGGCATTAAAGCTATTCATCTCTGTCTCAAACGTGTTCATTGTATGATCGCACAGCGCCTCCAAATCCTCCAATCCACGCTTAAGCAAATCTATCGCTCGCTCCCGATGCGACTGAATGCGAAAATGCAGCTTTTGCTCGGTGGGGTGCGGTATCGTGTAACCGCAGAAATCTACTTCGGGATAGCGTGCGATAATCGTTTTCAGTGCATTGCCCAACGTGTGACCCTCATTGTTGAACACAAATGTCCGTGAGCCATCTCCGTTTTTCTCATCACCTGCCAGCTAATAAATAAACTATAATTATTAGTCCTTTTATACGTAAACTTTTGCTTTATTTACCTCTGTCAATGCGCCCATTGTGCTAGAAATTGAAATGGTTGTAAATTAGAGATGTGCACGATCAACAAACGTGCACAGCTTTTATCGGTTTTGTTGGCAGCCCTGTACTATCGATTGCATTTGGTTGTATTCGTTTATTTTCGATGTCTTGCAACACTCGTGTTCTGCTTGCACAGACACAGCGAGAACACGCTCGAAACTGAATCACTGAATTTATAAACAGCGTATTGTTGTTGTTTATCTATAATAATAATAAGTGCAATTATTATTTAGGTCACAATCATAATACTTCAATCAATTTCTAGTGTAATTCAACGCTTGTGACAAAAAGTTGCCAATTCAAACGGAGCAGCAGCAGCATAAGCATATATTGCATACAGAAAAGTGCCGCGAGTGTGTTTGTGTGTGTGTGTGCATGTGCATGCATAAATACATGCATATGTATGTGTGTGTGTTCGTGTGTTTGGAACCAACAAAAAGTCTTATGTAGCAGAAAAGGCGGCAAAAGAAACACGACAACAACAATAGCAGCGCATAATATGCAAAGCAAGGCGGCTGAAAAAATGCAACTGCAAACATAATTATTTGTGCAATGCATTTTAACGTGAACGTCGGCATCGGCACATTGCTCTAAAAAAAAGAAAAAATAAATTTAAAAAAGCCAACATTTCAAAAACAACAACAAAAACACACGATCGGGCACAAACGTTTTTTTTTTGTGCGTTAATGCAGACAGGAATAATGAAAGAAATGGCGAAAATAAAACTGCAGCGAACCAACAACAAAAACAAGCACATCGGTGGCGGCGGCAGCAAATGAAATACAGGTTTGTGCAAAAGCAGCAATAAAATAAACCAAAAAAAAATCATAAAAATAATCTTCAAATCAGCTTATTGTCCATATGTGTTTGCAAGCATACATAAATATATTTTATTGACACTTTATTAACCAAAAAGGTGTCATTTTTTCTGCATTTATATTTTGCTTGTGTGCGCCACGCCTCCCAGCGCTAATACATACACACACACGCACACAATATCAAATTATGCAAATTCATGCACACTGACAGCAGTTGCGCTCTGCTGCTGCCTCTGCCGATGCTGACGCCAAGCGTGCGAAGCAAAGGCGGAAGCGTATGCTAGAAGACCAGTTCGCTTCGTTCGCTGCCAGCAGCGCGCAACTCTGTTATTCTTTTTATTTGTTTTTACAGACACACACACACACAACTTTATATATATATATATATATACATTTGTACATTATTACTTTAATAGTTGCTAGGCCGTTTGCTCTTCCTTCCCTACCTCTGCTGCTATTTCCATTTTATTTTATATTTTACATGTTCTGCGGCTCATTTGTGTTTAGTGGTGGCGGCGACGTCGTCGCTCACATCTGTTGTTTGTTATAGCAGCGCCTGTCTTCGTCGTTGGTGGTGGTGGTGACTAACGCAAAACCGTGTTCCGTTATCCCAAAACGTTTCTCACGTCCCGGTGTCCAATCCAGATCCACACCCACACACACATAAACATTCAACTTGTGTTGTAATAGCGGAGTTTTTAATGAGAGTTTCTGTGTGTGTATGTATGTATGTATGTGTCATTGGCTTGGCTTTTATGACGCTTGGCGCCGTTTCGTGTTTCACTCACATTATGCGTTCCCCTTACAAATGTACATATTTGCAATTTGGTCTAGTCTGCGTTCCGTTTTCATTTCGTTTCCCCCATTAAGTTGTGCGCCCTTTTGCATGCTTGTCAGTGCATTTGCTTGCATATGTGTGTGTATATGTAATGTTTGTATGCGTTTATATTTATGTATGTGTGTGCAGCGCGGCAGCTGCCATATTTATGTATGTTCGTATGTACTTACAAAACACACATACATATACATATGCATAGCTTTATGTTTGATCATATTATTAGTTGTTAAAATAATGATTTTTACTTGGTTGTAGTTTTAAAATATATGTATGCATATATAGATCACACTTGCAGATGTATTTGCAACAGTAAAATTTATCGATAATCAAATAAAAATTCAATACGGTGCTTGAACTCTGCTCTTCCTCTTCCTCCCACTATTCTTATCAAACATAATCGAAACTGAATATTGTATTTATTTTCGCACTGAATCAATGAGCTGGTCACGGATACATATACATAATACACATATTTATGTACATTTGTTTATGTCTGGCCAGGGTAAGCGGAATCTGTCAAGAGAGCAACGACGATGGCGCGGCAGACCATGAAAACTAAAAACCCTGTCGGGCGTCGTCAACACAGACAAGGGCACATCGGCACACATACAGACCACGACAACATCCTGTGCAGCAGCAGCCACGAATGAAACACACATAAAGCAAAATAAAGAAAAGAGCAAAAAAAAACCTGTCATCTGCTGTTCCCTTGCCCCCTCTTCCCACACACTCACAAGTTGGGATTTGTCGAGACTGCCCAGCAGTCGCCTGCATCCGATATGGCAACACATACACACACATATGTATGTATATATGCATATGCATGTATTTGTGTACCAATGGCAAAAAGCAAACATGAAGAGGACATTGAACGCCGTGCGTCGTGTCCATCGTTGGTGCAAGCGCTGATGCAGACAGGAGGCAGCAGCATTTTTAGAATTCCCAAAATCAACACACAAAAAGCAAATGACGAGAGGCAGACAATACAGAAATAACAAGAACAAGAACAACAATGACAATCCAAACAGGGGCCCTGAGCTAGGAAAGGTCTGGCAACACCAACACTTACAGTTTTTTTTCTTGTGCGATTGATCGGGCCGACAGACGGCCAAATCACATATGCATACACACAAATGCACACATCAGGCATGCATTCGTGTTTTATATTGCATCCTTTTCCTTATTTATAGCGGCTACTATTAAATATTTTGCTGTAAGGGCTGCACAAAATGCAAACAATATTGCCAGATCGTAAACGTGAGCAGCATTGCGATCGCATGCTATCGATCAAATTGAGCAGGATTTTACCCAATCGAATGCAGCCCTGCACAAATTTGTATGTATTTTATATTTATCTACCTATTCCGTCTGTGCTGCTTGTACATAATGTACACACGGCGGCAATGTCCTGTACACATACATAAGTTACCTACGTGTGTGTGTGTGTATGCGTGCAGTTTCATTTCGTTTTCGTTTCACTTTTTGCCGGATTCGGTTTCTGCTTTTGCTTCCTACTTTTATTGTTTTACTTTTACAGCTGCCACTTTTCCAACTTGCATTTTTGCCCTTCTCGTTCATTCTTCCTGGTGCTCTTTTGTTGTTGTTTTTATTGCTTTGTGTTTTTGGCAAGGGGTGGGAATTCTCTGTCCGTTGGCTTCCTCATCGCCGTCGTCGTCCTCGTTGTCGGCAGCCGTCGCACAAAACAAAAATGTATAACATTCGTATGTCTGGCTTTGATCCTTTTGGGTTTTTGCTTTTATATTACTTTTTTTTTTGGCTCAGACGTCTGTCTGGTCCACCACCCCCCAAAAATTGAACATTTTGTCTCGGTGGTCTGCATAATGGAGGGGGGTGGGCGGGCGGAAAGTGTCTTGCAAATAAATAAATAGTCATGTCAGCCATAAAATTAATATGCCCGAATCCGGCACTAAGGTGGTGCAAAAGTTTACGTGCTAGGTAGGGTGGGGTAGTTGTTTGAGTTTGCTAATCAACCCTCTGGGGCGCTGTTTGAACGACAACAACGAGAAGAACAACTGCAGCAGCAATCGCAGCAGCCTCCCCCAAAATGCTGTGGGGGTCAATAAACTTTTGCGCCACCATCTTGTGCGAGCGCGAAAAGCGAATGGACCATTTCCAGACCCCGAAACGAAGCATTAAAAAAAAAGGCAAACCCGGGGACCGGTTTTTCCTTTTCTCTCCAGTTCACCCTCGTCGTCGTTCTGGCGTTTCGCATGTTGCACGTTCTACGCATTTTTGTGCATTGACCCCACGCACCGAGCAGAAGAAGAAGTAGAAGGAAGTTGCCAACCCTTGTTGATTTGATTTTCATATGTCTGAGTGTGGGGGTCGTCGTCAAGCAGGTGATGGGGGTGGATTCACTTGTGCCTGAAACTTATGAATTTCCCATACCAATTTTTATGATTTTCCATATATATACATACATATATATAAATAATATAATACATATTCTATTCATGCAGCTTCGATTACACCTTTATGATGTCATAAACTCAAGACGATTTTAATTGCACAGTGGTACAAAATTTTAGTGCCGCTTTTTATGTTTGCGTCGGCTGCATCATCATCAAATATTTATATATACATATGTTATGTATCTATATATAAAACTGTTTTATGGCTACTTGGCTAAGAATGCCTCGTCATGGGCGTGGCCAGATATTGTAATGTAAGAGACGAGTTCAACTGACGGACATTTCCTGTTTTGTTTTAGCTGCGAATGGCATTTAACAACTACAACATAGAACCATCAACATTTTTGTGTTCTTTTCTTTTTTTGCCATGTAATTTCCGTTAAGTCGCGAACAAAGCGCAGCAATCAGAAACATCATCATTAAAGGTCATTAAGTTTTGGGTGGTTTCCTAAGGGTTAGTTTTACAGTTTTCAATTCCTTGGGAAACAACAGGGGGCGCCAGCGCATAAAAGTGTGTATAGCTCTGTGTACGTGTGTGTGTGTGTGTGTATATGCGAAATTTCACGCTCTACTCTTAATATGTAAATGGATATTGACCGAGAAAGTGCCTGAAAGGACATTATCTTGGGCGGCTGTCCCGTAAATATGTAGATCTACACATAGGCATATGGGAATTTTGATGTCTATGTTTGTATAAGGGTTCGTGGGAAATTTCAATGTAATGAGTTTATCGTAGGGGCGAAAGAGAGAAAATGAGAGAGAGAAAGGAATAGAATGGAAAGCAAGGGTTCGAACAGGTTGCTGCTTGAAGCACGAAAACAGGCAAACGGGAAACTGGCTACTTGAGACAGGCTCTAGTGCGGTCCATAAGGGATATACACACACATAAACATAAATACATAAGAAAATATTCCTTAATTAAATTGTACAACAGCCAAACAGCAAACAAACAAAGCACATAAAACTCCAAGACCGCAATCTAATTAATAGCTCTTGAATCTGGCAAATTTTTAATATGTTTATGCCATAATAAACCACAATAAACCGAGAAAACACATATAAAATAATTAATAACAATTTAAATACATATATACATACATATGTAGTTATAGCTTCCGCATTTTGGCGATTTGTGGCAAAGTATTTTTCTACGTATGCCTTGCAGTATTTTAGACCGTCTTTTTGAAGAAAAAAGGCAACTTTTTGCCTTCTTGTCCATAACTTTGTTGCTGTCGTCGTTTGGCTTGTCAGTTTTCAGTGTTTATACCGTGAACCCATTACAAATGGCTAAGAAGGGTATTATGAAATAGGTCAAGAGTATGTAACGGACAGAAGGAAGCAACTCCGAGCCCATAGTTTGTATATATTCTTGATTAACATCAACATCTGTAGAAATGCGTCGATCTCACTGGGTAAAAAATGGAATATAAACTCTTATATCGAACGCAAACAAAGTTTATTTACTTTGACCGAAGCTCACTCCGTTTCTCTAGTATCGATCAATATCGATTACTCTCCCCAGTATCTATCAATATTGATTAATAATAGTAATAATGCCGACATTTTAAAGCTATATTTTCTAAAATTGAAGACGCACAGAACTAAACTCTCTCTAAGCTATAAGCGAATATTTTTTTATTTAATGTTTATTTTCCCTGAGTGTCGATACCAATCGAAATACGGTAAAAATCGTAATCTGAATATTTACCCAATTATAGATGATAAATAAATTTACACCCACACAAGCATACATACATTCAAGAAAATATACATATAAGATTTGTGCCTAGGGTATTTGCTAGTCGAGTTCTCTGTTTCAGAGCATTCGTCGTTGTGTTTCTTGGAAGTGCCACAGCATGTGTTTCGGTTTTTATGATTGGATTCCAGTGGGCTCCTCAGCTTCAGCTTTAGCTTGAGATTCAGATACAGATGCAGATACAGACACATGTATATATATATATATATATGTATATACAGATGTATATGTGTACATATTATATATGTCTGTCTGTTTTGACTGGGTTATTCTTTTCTTGTTGCTTGCACTTGGTGCTCTTGTTTGTCTGCTTTAAGCTCACAAAATGTTCACACGCTGCTTGTCGTCATGTGATTGTGGCTCTGTTGTTGTTATTATTGTTTCTGATTATTATTATTGCTGCGACGGTCTTGGCCAGAGCAGTAGACAGCTGTTAATGCAAATCAAACAATAGCATAATGTGCCCCAGCAGATCCAAAAAAAAAAGCTAATACGCCATATTGAAACAATCCACACGCTAGAATTATTCGTGTCGAAACATTATCAGAACAAGAGCAACAACAACAACATGGATTTAGTTCGCATGAAATTTGTTGCGCTGATAAAACAAAGCGAAGCGAGGCTAAGCAAATCGAAAGACGAACGCCCAGAAACCAAAGCATATAATAATACGAATAATAATAATAATAACAATAATAATAAAACAGTGCTTGCTCGCAAACCAGATCGCTTCAGTTTCAGAGGTCAAACTAATTCCAGCAGCACCAATCTTAGATTATATTTAATTTGTTAATCATAAAAATGATAATTATTAAATGAATGACAAAATCAAAAATACACCAATTTGAAAAATGAAATAGTTTTTTTTTTTGTATTTAAAATAGAAGTTAACTTTTTGATGTGTAAAACTTGAGATGTGAAATGGAAATGCATTTGAGTTTCTGGAAAATTCTTCTGCACGGAAAGCGCTAATTTCCGAGGGCTTACTGTACAATAATATTCGTAGGTTCATTCAATTATGTACATAATATTTTGTATGTGTGTGTGTGTTTTATAAATGTTTCTTTTTGTTTTATATAGAGCTTTTTGGATTATGTGTTGCTGTTGTTGCTTCCGCTTGTTGTTGTTTAGAAATAGAAATGATTTCACGATTCGCTTTGCCATCACTCTCTGATCGGCACAACGTGTCTGGCCCCCCTTCCCGCCACACCCCCTCCTCCACACTCTTTTCCGCTGGGAACGTTCCAAGCGAACCAACGTTCTGAGGCTCGGTTTGAGCTCGAAGAACAAAATATATGGAATCGGCACAGAAAGAAAAACACGTTTTTTTTCTTCTTTTTTTTGTTAGCCTTTTGCTGATTTCATATTAGATATTCTTGTGTTGCTTGCTTATTATTTATTCTTTTGCAGCCACATAAAAAAAACAACAACATTTACTTGTTGTGTGGTGATTCAGAGTGTCCAAAGTGAATGTACCCAAAAATTAAGGCAACACTTTTTTAGTTGTGGTTTTTGTTGTTGTTTTTTTTTTTTTTTTTTGGCTAGCTAAGTTGTAAAATGTCACGGTGCTGTTGTTGTCCAGCATTAAATGAACTTATGTTGATTTTATTGTTGTATGCGCAAAATTACTACACACTATTTACTACTATTGGAGCGAAAGAAACGCATGGAACAAAAGCGAAGAAAAGAGATGGCAGCAGTAAAAGGAAGCAGCAGCGACGAAGACACAGCGTCTGCTTGTTGTTCCCTCTTCTGTCTATCTGTACCACTGTCGTCGTGTGTCTCTCTCTGTGTTGTGTGTGTGTGTATGTATGTGCGCTTGTGATTGATGTGCAAAAGAACACAAATAAGTACGGTATTAAATCGAACGATTCGACTACTCAATACGCTGTAATTGTGTGAAAAATGTGACTGCGTACCAGAAGCAGAAAATAATATTAATAGACAAAACACAAAAGACTATTGAGATATAAAACAAATACAAAAGAAGAAATGCAAAACAATCCCTAAACAGCCTTGTAAACATATACATATATAGCTATAATAATGCTTTAGCTTATATACCCCTGACGGTAGCATTAAGTTACAGGGTACAAACAGTGCGCAATTAGTGTGAGAATGAGAGAGCTTTAAAACTTTGTGCTGCTGCTGCTGGCGCTGCTTCTTCTTTAATGAAGGTCAATGTTCGTGCGTTGGACGCTGACACAGCCGCCGCCCGCCTGCCCGCTCTCCCGCCCTAATCATGATGTTCTTTACCGCTGCTTCGCTCCGCTTAGTTTGGGCATGGATGATGTTGTTGTTGGTGTTGTTGGCGTTGACTGTGATAGTGAACTGTCGGCGGATCGGCGCACAAGAGTCGTAAGTCGTCGCAAGTCGTCGTAAGGCGGCAGCGGGTTCAACAGCGTACAAAACTAGAGTTGAAACCCCAGAGGCACCCAGAGCCGAACCCAAAACCGAGCTTTGTTAATGGTTTTTATACCCTCAACCCATTGAAAATAATAAAAAGTGTATAATGATTTTGTGCAAATGTATGTAACAGCAGAAGGCAAGCATCTCCGACCCCATAAAGTATATATATATTCTTGAACAGGATCAAAAGCCGAGTCGATTTAGCCATGTCCGCCTGTATGAACACGCGGAACTCACAGAATATAAGAGTTAAATATTTCAAATTTGGAATATAAGTTCTCGTATACCGTATAGGCAGAACAAGTTTGCTTCATTTTATCGATAACTGCCTCCGTTTACCGGATATCGTTATCATTTAAATCATTTATTACTCTGTACATTTGCAGACCTGCTCACATTTGGGTGCTAAACTTTCTAAACAGAAATTTGCCAATACAAATATTATATGCTTAACAGCGTATTTCGTCGTCGAGCTCACTCGAGTACAGCATTGTTCATGCTTGCTTATTGTGCTGCTGCTGCAGGCGGGTCTCTCTCTCTCTCTCTCCCTCTCTCTCCCTCTCTCTCTCTCTCTCTCTCTCTCTCTCTCTCTCTCTCTCTTTCTCTCTCTCTTTCGCACACAGTTCGGTCAGAGTCTCATAGAGATAATTATGTATAACATACATAATTTAATTGTTTCAATTTGGTCTGCTTGACGGCACCCTCTCAAGAGATTTTGTGCTCTCAAATCAACTGTCGGGAGAGGGAGGGAGGGAGATATCCGTTTCTCGAGTAATCAGTGTGCATCGAACGTTAGAAAAACTCAACCTTTTGACCTTTCATTCGCTGCGTAGTCTAATTGAAGTTTAGCCAGCCCAAAAATTATTTCTGTATACAGCTTGAAAAAAAAACCATTAAAGATACAAATATATTTTTTTTTGTTATACCGCAGTTGAAATAGATTAATTAATCTTTTCTTTCAAATTTTCTTTGAAAAGATTTATGTAATTAAGTATGTTGGCTTGTATAATATATAGACTCAAAAAACTGGATTTTAGAATTGACCAAAAAATATGATTATGAAATATGATTAACATAAATTGATCGTGACATTGAAGACAAATATTTTTGGTATGCTGCAGTTGAAATAGATTAATTAATCTCTTCTTTGAAATTTATTTGAAAGGATTTATGTCATTAAGTATGTTTGCTTGTAGATTATATACAAACTTTAAACTCAATATGAATTTACTTAATTTTTGAAGTTTAAAAAAATATGATTATGATTATGGATGGTTAACACAAATCCAATAATTAAATTCAGTTTTCAAGTGTATATGAAATTCGGTATGCCAAATTTTTCTTGTGTAAAGATTAAATAAGTTTTCTCAGCCAGCTTTTACTTGTGCGCTTTAAGCCTTAATGCTGACTTGAAAATTGTAACCCCTGGTGACAAAATTAGTAAAGAGACTCCAAACTTCAACTCGTGTCTCCCATGGGGCAACTGGGGTTCAAAGAACCAACTGGTTGGGAGAAGGGAATGTAGTTTGGGGAATTCATGCATATTTGTATGCAAAATACTACTCTTCACACAAATATAAAAACACAAGTTTTTCAGAAGCGGCAGCAACTTCACGGGAAAAACCAGCGAAGCAAACTTTAGAGGAGGTGTGGACGAATAACGACGACGCCATAGAAATTGAAGCAGCGACCCAAAAGTGCCATTTCCAATGAAAATAATCTGTCGAAATAAGTGTATACGAAATGGAAATACACACATGTATGCATGTGTGTGTGTGTGTGTACAAATTGTTGCTCATACCTGGAATACATGTGGATGTGTGCGTGGAGGAGCTGACCGCGGTTCGCTGGCTTTATGTACACGCTCTCTTAGCTGAAAAGCGTACCAACAATTATGAACGTTGACCTTTTTTGCTGTTGTTGTAGTTGTTGCCAAATTTTCCACTGCGAAACGGATGCAAAAGGTGAAAGAACAGAAAAGACTAGAAGCGAGAATAGAATCTTATGGCAACAGTGGGGCAACAACAGGCTACATTAAGTAAATAAACGCGCTGAGCCGAGAAGAAAGAAGAGATTGCAGAAGAAGAAGAACAAAAACAGTTTTTAAAGGCAAACAAATAAGCAAAAGGCCAAAACATACACATGTATTTTGGCCAAGAGCAAAGCTAACCAAACAGCAAGAGGGTGGGGGGTGTTGTGGATTGGGTGGGGGGACGCAGAGAGGGGTTGCAATACATGCGCACCTAAATATATACACACATATATATATACATATGTTTGTATGTATTTGTAGCATGTATAACCTGGCGCTGACTTTGTCTTTTTGAAAGTTGAAATGCTGCCTAGGCAGAGTCTCAGGGCATCGGCAGCAGCCGCAGCAGCACAAGCAACAGCAGCAGCGACCACAGAGCTAGAGCCAATAATAAACGGGTTTGAAACAAAAGAACAGACGCTTAACAGACCCCCTCCCCCCCTCCACAGACAACCCCTTCTGCCCTCATGTCTCAAACGCCACCTCCGCGTGAAGATCACGAGAACAACAGAAACAACTACAGCGGCAACAACAACAACAAGAAAACAGTGCGCAATGGTGTTTTATGCCAGCCAGCAATAGGAACGAAATGGTAAATTCTGAAACTGGAACTGGAACGTTGAAACTTGTGGGGGGCAATCATTGTGGCATTGAACTGCTAACAGAGATCTGCTGCAAAGTCTTAAGGCAAAGGATGGCGCAGCCCATTAGACATAGTTGGAGAATTGACATTATATATATATATAAATATATATATATATACATTAATAATGCCACGATCTCAATTTATTTGTGCTTGAAATATAAATACAACTTGCCAATCAAATTGGATTAAATGGATTTTGGAAAGGCTGTATAAATTTTGTGATACACAAATATGTATTTAGAATACATACATTATATATGCTAATGCGGTTTGTGCATTTGATCTATGAATCTGAAAGTAATTTGCATTGCAATAACTTAGTTGGTTTTTATAGTAATGTTGTCGGATTCTGGATGGGCTTAAAATAATTCTGTGATAAATTGATGCAAATATTTTACTCTGTAATTTAATTTGTTTTTGTTTGCTATTTAATATATCATATCTTTCAAAAGAACTATTAAAATTTTAAATTAAATGTAAATTTATATTTTTAATACACGCTCAAGTGACAAGAGGGGTCTGGGTGGGGGACGCTATCTTTCATTATGTCTTTGCTCAGCTGCGAAATTAACCTAAAGTGACAGTTAGAGCCGTCCATAATTAACTGCGTTCATCAATTACACACATAGCCAAACACACACACACACACACACACACCATCACCCACATAATGCACCGCAGACAAAGCTTAAAGAGACACCCTATAATGACCCCCACCCACACCAGCTCCACACTGAGAAGTTTTTGCCTTTTATTTTGGAATACTCTTGCAGAAGAGGGTATTTTGTTATTCTGAGAACCATAAAACCAAAAAATATTCAATTAATACGAGCCTCTAACTGCATATGTTGCTTATTAACAATATCTTCATCGTTGATTATTTGATTATACATTTTATCTTTATGAACAACCGCTTAGCGCTGCCATCCTTTTAACATATTATTTCCACATATGCCTTTTATACTGCACTTTATCTTGACTAATTTTAGTCACCAACTGCAATGTTCTGTTAATAATTAGTAAATATTAAACTATTTCAACTCTTTTATAGTATGTATTTTATTATTGTCACGATATTCAGCAAGAGTATATCAAATTTAGCAGCCCCAAACAAAGGTGTGCCTATTTTTTTCGTTTGTCTCAGAGCAAGTCATGTAATTAACAGTAAGGGAGAAAGAGAGAGAAAGAATTTTTGGTGGCTGTTGTAATTCTGCGACTTGTTAAAATTAATGCATGTACTTAAGAGCTTTCCAGCCCACAAGCGTAAACAGACACACACACGCATATACATACATATATATATATATATATAAATACGTATAAATATCGCCTGCTAGCGAGCAGTAGCCATAAATCTTGCGACAGAGTCCTCTGTCCTTCACACTAGAATTTCAATATCTGCCAAATCACTTGACGGTAATGTGTAGACAAAGAAGAACAAGAAGAAGAATAAGAAGAAGCATCCATCATATCTCACGTACACAAAGCAAGTAAAATTTTGTATGCGATGCGGGTGCCCAAGAAGAAGAAGTGTGAGTGAGAGGGAGCGAGCGCGACTTCCGATTTGTGCTGAGAATGTAAAGAGCGACAGTGCTGTGTATTTCACCACAGGACAACACACAGCAGTAACCAATGTTGACTAAGCTTATTTCATTTAAAGCTCGCATTTGTAATTTATTATTATTCTTTATGTTGTCGTTCTACTATTATTCTTGCTTGTTGTTGCATGATTGTGCGCGAGCAACAAGTTTATACAAGTTAACTGCTTTTTTTGGGCTTTTGGATAGTTAATGCGTATGTGTGTGTTGTTGTTGTTCCTGTTATTCTTACTGTCGTTTGGCTATTCATGGGCGACCCTCTCTAAGCGCTCCACACGCACTAAAAAAAAACAACAACAATACCACTAACAACCATCAACGAGGTGGGTAGAGGCGGTTAGTTGGTTTATTGACATCGCTGCCGCCGTCGACGTCAACGTCAGCGTCGTCGCTGTTGCCACTTTTTTTTCAAGTTCGTGAATTTTTAGCCGTTCGTTGACTTTTGTTTTGTTAACGCTGTTTGTTATGTATATTTGTGTGTGTGTTTGTACCAAAACTAATGCCATTTTAACACTGGTTTTCAGTTCTGTTTTGTGCTCTATTATTTCTGTTGTCTGTTCTTTTTTTTCTTTTTCTTTGTATAGCCTTAAACAATTTTCGCAACATTCGTTGGGCAGTTGTTTTTGGGAATACAACAACAACAACCACAACAACTAAGAAAGAAAAATCCAAAAACTAAGTTCAAGCTGAGAAGAGTTGAGACTGATTGAAATTTCCTGCACATGCCTCGAAACCTCATCGGACGAGGAACAGAGGGAACCGCTCATTAGTTTTATGCGAATTATATTATATTCCACATATACATATGAGGTCAGTGCGAGGCCAAAGACAAGACAAGACAATAAAAAAAAGAAAAGGGAGGCTTTGTTGTGCTTTGTGCGGGTTCAATAAAACTGCCCCAATTAGCCATAATGTAAGTGGATATCCATCATTATGCCATCCGTCGTGGGCGTTGAAAACTGAGAACATTTCTCTTTCTTCCTTTTTCTCTCTCTCTCTCTCTCTCTCTTTGCATTCTCAGTCGAGTGGCTAAAATTACATATTCAATTCGTAAAATTCGATCATATCAAATTCGGATTCTTGTTATTTTTCCGTGTCTTCTTCTATTGCAGATAAATAATATTTTGCATTACCGAACAATTTGAAATACTGCTGACCTACTGATAATATTTGGAGAGAGAGAATTAAGTAACAGAAGTAAGGGGTTTGCTCGAAACAGTTAACTGTAAATAAGTTTAATTTTATTACTTATTATATTGCGCAATCGAGCGCAAAAAACCAAAGCCCTCATACAACGAACTCTCTTTCATAATCGCATAAAATGTTATTGAAAACAAGAATTTCACAATCGATCACCGCTCCCTCAGGCTCTCTGTTCCCTCTGGGCTGCGCTCCCTTGAGCTTTTCTTCTTTTTGTTGTACTTCCGTCTGTTAAGTGGCCTCTCAGAGCGCGAATTTGCGCTCTCTCTCTCTCTCCTTCTCCTTGTACACACCTGAGAGAGCGCAAAAGGAGAGAGAGCGTGTGAGCGCACGACAGCTGCATTAATTTTGTTTTTTTTTTCGGGTACAAGCTGCCTAATTTCCGGTTTCAAGTGTCACAATTTTTTTTTCATCCAAAATTATTGAAAGAGCCATAACAGCCACATACAAACATACGCTATGCATGCTGCACGTATGTATGTGTGTGTGTGTATGGCCTGCATTTTTTTTGTTTTTATAGTTTTTGGGTTGGGTTACCCTGTGCGGAGAGCAAAACAACATCTGGCTGCCTGCCTGCCTTACGATGACAGCTGCTAAAAGTGCGAGCCAAGGGACTGCATTTATCTCCCTCTCTCTCTCTGGCTCGGTCTTTCGAAGCGGCGTTAAATTGGCTTGCGCTCGATTGAATTGTCACTATCAATATATCAATATGGCAATAAAAGTGTATTGAGGTTAGAGCTGACTAATTCATAGAATGCAGCCCTCGTCGAGGGAGGGGCGCTTAATATACACAGATGCCAGACATTTTTTTTATTTTATAATTATGTATTTGCAATAGCAAAAATGCTTGGCAATCTTTTTTTTGCGCCTTCTGATGCTGCCCCGCCTCGCCGCTTATTTGTTTCTTCTTTAGTTCTTTTTTTTTGCGACTTTGGCACGTTCGACGTCTCCGTCGTTCGTCATTCACCAGGGAGTTCATGAACCGCTTGCAAGGACAGTCGCGCAGGCAGCAGCAAGCAGGCAGATCGATCACAGAAGCAGCTTAAGCTCGAAAACGAAACAAGATGTCGAAAGATTCGAGATCCCGTGTGCCATTTTCCACTTGTTTCCAATGATGCACACTCACACACACTCTCACGCAACAACACAACACTTGAACCCATAATTCTCGGAAACCAGGCAACAGAGGACAGAGCAGAAAAGTGAAGCAGACGCGCCCAGCATGCAGCCCTCGTTCCTGGTCAGCGTTGCCACCTCCTGTGTGAGTCACACACTTGCGTCTACTCACACACACACACACATGCGCTTCGCAGACTCAATCAAAGTTGGCAACGTTGTTGGCCAAAGCGCACAAGAAATCACTGACCTTGACTTTTAACAAAGTTTAAGGCCCTTTTAGTTGCCAACACACATACTGAACATAATTACACATACATACATAGAGATATAGACGTGGGTATACGTTTTGTATATATATATTTGTGTATGTATGTGTATTGCGCGCTTGTTTCTAGACTGGTTTACTGTGTGCTGCTGTTGCGCGCTGTTCTTAATCGCTGCTCAACGCAACGCACATGACGCAAGCGTTCGTCCGCTGCTGCTGCTGCGCAGACTTACATTTTTCCTATTGCATCAGCGCGAAGCGACTAATAACTATATATATACAAATATATGTATGTTTGCATTTAGCTTATCGTTTATTGTTGTTGCTTGTGGGGCCATAAAAAAAGAGTACAACAAATAGCACATTTAACTGAAAACCAGCAGGCCGCAAATTATCTTTTACCTGTCTACTCTTTCTCTACTTCTTCATTGAGCATCAAAAAAAAAGTGTATTTATGTATGTTTGTGTGTGTATTTATTGTTCTTGCGATATGGCAACATTGATCGATTATTGGTAGTATAAGAGATAAAATAAGATAATAGAAATAAGAGCCAACAGCATTAACAGTTGACTGCACACCACACACACACACTTGCATTTATGTATGTGTGTGTGTGTTGTGAATTAATAAAGTTCAAGCATTCTTTCTCTGTTCCATCTCCTTGCAGCAGCAACTCGTTCACTCCCACTCTTGCTCTTACTCTTTCTTTTGCTCTCTCACTCCCATGCAGAATATATATAGTTATACACACACACTCACACAGGGACTTCCTGCACTGCTGAGTGCACTGCTCCCTCTCGCAATTTATGTTTGTTCTTGATGCTTCTCACTCTTGTACTTCTGTCACTCTGTTATGTATATGTGTGTGTATATGTGTAGGAGGTTGTCAGAGGTCAGTCTCATCGGTGGCAGCGCAGTCGTTGCGCTGGCGGCCTATGTACAATACATTCCACATGTACATACGTTCCATTTGCCATTTCATTGCGCATTGAGCATTTTGTACTGTATGTGGGTACCCCAAACTAGATTTTGCTACCATGCTGCTGCTGCCTGGCTGCAGCGCAGTTCAGCGCGGCGCTCTTCTGCCGTTCTTTGTCTCACTGTTTTGTGTGCGCGCACGAACTGGTTGTGTGAGTTTTTGGCTTGGCGTTGTTTCGTTTCATTTCATTTCGTTTCATTTGTACCGACTGTTCCATACGCCGCCGTCGCTTGTTTCTTGTAAAATTCTTCTATGTTTACTCATTCTCATTCAGTTCTTTGCGCTCGCCGCATGAACAACGTGTACACGCTAGCTTTTCGTTGTCGTCGTCCTCGTTGTGTTCGTCGTTGTCGTCTCTCGTTCATCATCATCATTAGCCGTCGCGCTGAGTCGTTAAACGTTTTTTACCAATAACGGTTGTTGTACATTTTCAATGTATGTGTGAGTTTGCAAATGCGAAAAACCAATAAAAAAAAAGTATTAATAATAGTGTAATAAAATAAAAGTGCAGCGCACGCTTCTATCTCTATGCACACACACATACACATAGATGTATAAAAACTGTTTTTCCTGTTCCTCTATGCATACACACACAAACACACATACGGCAAGCGACGCCAACACAAACAGCAATAGCAAAGCAGCAGCGTCGGCGTCGAAGAGTTCATCAACTTGTTTAGAATCGGCGCGCTGAGTGTACGTGGTACGTGAGTGCGTGGCTGTCTCGTTTGTTTATGTGTGTGCATGTGCATATACATTTGTGTGTATATATGTGTATGTGTGTGTGCTGTTTGCCTTTTTTTCCTGCTCGCCTTTTACATTTCATTTGTGCGCCGCTTCACTTGCTCTCCTCGCTATGCATTTGTTTGTTGTTGTTGCTGTTGCTGGAATACGGCGCAATGCAGTCGAGAAGAGGAAGAATAACAACAACAACTATAACAAATAACAATTTTTGTGGCATTTGCTTTGCTTTGCCTTCTTCGCGTTTGTTCTTTTTCCGCGCTTTTAGTGTTTTGTTACTGCTTGCTGTTTGCGTTTAACGTTTACACATTTTTTTGTTATTATTATCTCATTTCTTGGTGTGTTGTTGTCTCTTGGTATGTTTTTTATGCCCGCTGCCTGCCTACAGTCACATCTCGAATTGATGGCCCCCCTCAGTGTATAAATTATTCAGTGTTTGTGCCCAGAGGCAGGCCTAGTCTAGTCTATTAAACAAGTTTCGACAAATGAGCAGAGACGAAAAAATAAAATAAAATAAAATAAAAAATAAATAAAATGATTAAGTTTTAAAGTTGACTGACAGGAAATCAAATAAATATACGCTATAATTGTGGGCAACGCTTGCCAATTGGCTAATTGTAATTCGCAAATAATTTAAATTTGTACAAATAAAACCAAAAAAAAATATTACGAATTTCATATTCAAGGCATATTTTTTGGAATTTGTTTGAACTCCACTTCACTTCTTGTTGTGTTGTGTTAAAATGCCGCAAACATTTGATTAATGATTTTGTTTTATATTTTAATATTTATATATATATATATATATAGGCAGGCAGTATAATTTAATAATCATTAAAGCTTCAAGAATAACTCGAATGTGTTTTGTCCTTGTCTGTTCTCAATTTATCTCCCACTGTTGGCGTGTGTGTCTGTTATCAGAGTTCATGGATAATAATTTCTACCTCTACGTTTTCTTAACAAACAAATGCGCGTAATTGGATTAATAAGAAACACAAGCTCAAGTTTAAATAATTTTCACCTTGCAACACTCCAAATAAAAAAGAAAAAAAATTTAATTCAAATGAAGAGTGAAGCGAAAGGTGCGTCAACCTTTTCACAGGGAAGGGGGTGCGACCTTGCTAGCAACTGTTTAAACAGTGTTCAAGATTTTCGACTGACACTGTCGATGCGGAAGAATAAAATGGATTTTTATTGTTGTTTCTCTCACTCGTTTTTCTTGTTCTTAGTGTGTGTGCGTGTGTGTGTGTGTGTGTAAGTATTTTAAAATCAAATTATATATTACGGCAATGTTCTTTAAATTTACTCATTGACGCTGTGTGTGAGCCACGCTGGTTTCCAGCTCATTAAAATACAACGGCTTATCTGTGTATGTGCATGTGTGTGTGTATGTGCGTGTGCGTGTGTGTTCTTTATTTACATTTAGCAAAAATCGAAAAACGTGTTTAAAATGATAATACACTTGTGTATTTGGCTTGTTTCGCACTGCAAATATGTTTTAAACACAACTGCAACATGACAATTGCAATTTGTGTAAATACACACTAGTGGCAATAAGAAGTATACTACATATAGATAGCATAGAGTTAATCAGATAAGCGATGATCACATTAAAAATGAATTTATAAATATTTAACATAATTGCAATAATTAAATGTTATTTAATATTTCAACTAATATCATTAATTATTAATATTTGAACAAAATTCATTAATTTATTCATTCAATATTATTTAAGTTATTTAAATTGCAATTCTGCATTGGATTGGAAAAAAAGGGTTTTGGCAGCTAGAAACAAGAGGCGATTAATCTATTCTACACAGAAGGTATTCTTTCGTCACATGTTTATTATATATATGTATATTCTTTGCAACACACTTTCCGTTCTCGTTTGCCAGTTGCTTGCCAGTCCCCCCTCGATATATATATATATACATATGTATATGTATTTGTATGTATATTTTATTATCAAAAAGTTGCGCTTGGCGCGCTTGTTTTTAGTTACTTGAGAGGCAGCAGCTCTGTGGGCTTGGGTCGACTTCCACGTAATAGATAAAGAAAAACACATAGTAAAATTATGTACATATACACTGTATATATATACATATATACTGTATGCATTGTGCACACATCGAAAATTGGTACAACTCTAATTGAAAATGTTTAAGTAGATAGCAAATATTTATCAAAAGTTTACACGTAAACGAACCAAGAGACACGTACCATTTGATTGGATGGATGGATAGATTGGCTCCAACAAGAGACAAAAAAGAAATAGTTATAGACACGAAACTTTGGTTTGGTTTTGTGGTTGCATCAATTTGCTGTTCTCGGACTGTATCTGGTTGTTTGTGTGCAAACTTTGCAGGCACTTCAGTGTAGAATGGGAGGACAACAGAACAGAATAGGCGCATTTAACTAACTTCCATTAGTGCATTAACCAGGAGAGTCGCAGCACACACACACACATAAACAGAAGCTCTCGCGAGCCACAGACACTGCAAAGCGCAGTAAGAAAGAAAACGAAATGTAAAACAGCCAACAATAAAAGAATTGTAATAGTCGAAAGACTGCACGACTTTCAGTTGCCCTGCAGACGAACAAAAAAATAAAATACAACACGAAATAAATTCATAGTATAAGCTAGTAGAGTACATAACTGTATAAGAGCAGTCTTCTACTTCTAATTATCATTTGATATACAGGCTTTATGCAAAATATCCAGGGTATGAGAAATGCAGTCACTAATGGCGCACCGTTGACCTGTCGCATCTGCTGCGCGTGAGTGCAAGCGAGATCGAATGACAGCCGCAAGAGATTGAAGGAGTACAAGAGTAAGAGGGGCTGATGCGGGGGAAGACAGAGCATTGCATGCAGTGTTGTCTGAAGCTCCTCGGCGATTTGTTTTGTTGTTGTTGTTGGTTCCTTGCTAAATTGGATGCTGACTGTTTGTTGTTGTTGTTATTGTTCTTTGTTCTTGTTGTATGAATGCATGTTGTCTGCGCCATTCTTTGTCGTTTTTGTCACCGTCTGTCGCCTCGTCTCGCATACAGCAATAATAAAACACACACACATACAACTCCCTCCCTTGTGTGTGGGGTTCTCGTTCGCCTTGCCCATTGTTTTTTTTTTACTTGTTCAATAAATGCGCCATCGTCGAGTGAATTTCATTCAGCAGCAACTGCTTTGGGGGTCGCTTGACGCATAGCCAGCGACATCTGTTGTGGGGAGGGGGAACTGCAGGAGCAGAAACAGCAGCAGCAGAAGCTCTCCGACTCAGACGATGTCTTTGAATTTAACGATTGCCTTTGTTGTTGTTGTTACTTCTACAGAAAAAAAAAAACTGAAAATAAAAATTTGCATTGAACGCGGGTCGACCAAACCATTTATATATCCAGGCAGAGTGAATCGCTACCTTTGTCGACGAAGGCCTCGTCCATGGCTCTAGCAACACAAACATACACACAAGTTAATTTGTGTGTGTGTGTGTATCTAGTGTACATATGTATGTGCAGCTGCAGGCGGCCCGTTTAGAAACGAAACGATGATGATGGCGCAGGTAAACGAAACGGTTTCGTCTCAAAAATTTCGCATGCTTTGTTCTGTTTTACGGGCTGCGCTTTGTGCTGGGCTTCTATTTTTTTTTTGCGCGCGTCTGTGCCATGCTCTTTGGCTTTGTTATGTGGTTGTTGCCGCTGGGTACCATTGAACTCTGCTGCAACCCCAAAATGGACAGAACGATGAAACGATGGGAATCGAAACGTTTGTTTGTTATATATGTGTATTATGTTGTTGTTGTGTGTGTGTGTGGAACGAAACAAAACGAGAACTCTAAATGCATTTTGCATTTTGGTATTTTCCACAGAAGAGAAGAATTGCTTCTTTTGCTTCGGCTTCGTTTTGACTGTTGTGTTATGTATGCAATTTGTTGTGTTGTGTTTTCCTCACATTCCATTGCCGTTTTGCACCCCGTTTTCTTATATTCATTTCTCTTGTCTGTCGGTCTGCCCTGAACTTGATATTATTTTTATTGTTGATGTGGTTTTGGCTTGGCTGCTATTCTTCTTCTATTCTTCTTCGCGTCTCTGCATCTGTCTCTCCGTTTGCTTCACTTTGCTTCCGTTTGTTTTGGTTTTCTTTTTGTTTTTTCCACAGAGCACTTTTCAGCCATGAAATTAATAATCTTGTACAAATTGTTTTGCATTAGTAATGGGGCTGCGCAGTTTGTACTCATTTTCCATATCGTACACTGCGCAGAACACTTCACCCACCCATTCCCCAAAACTCCGCTTACTCCCTTCGTCTCCTAACCCGCTCTGTTCTGCATATTTGAACTTAATGACCCAGGCGCACGCCCTCAGTGCACTGCACTGCTGCTGCCGGCCTGATTATTATTAGGTACTATTTTTAAACACTTACAGACCCTCTGGAATTCGTTGGCTGTTTAATGTATTATTTACACATACATATATATACACAACACATACACACATATGTGTTCCATCAGCCATCAATTGGAAGACAGCATAGACATATGGCATAGAGTCGTAAATCCCATTTCGATACTTATCTAGTCATATGATAATATACACAATCCATATGCACTGTCATACTTGGACTCACTGCTCACTGCTCACACTCATACAGGGAGCCTATTTGCTAATCTAATCACTCACACTATCAATTAGTAATTTACTATGTGCGCCTTTTGCTGTTGGCTTCCCTTTTGGATATGTTGCTGTCATAGGTGTCTAAATAGAAACTAGTTGTTGTTGCTATTATTAATATTATAATTATAATTTTTGTAGTTTTTATTGTTGTTGCCGTTGCCGTTGCTGCTGCTTTTCTTGCTTGACTAGTGGTAAAACATTGTCACGCAACTCATTTATTATTAACCACCAACCTGTTGAAAATGTTGACAAATGATAGTCTATATTGAGTCAGAAGTATTTATATTTCTATACAAATGTCGAATTTCTTAGTCTTTCGAGTTGACGAAATAAGCAAGGCAATAGAAAGTGTAGAATTATTTTTCAATTAAATTCTATTTATTTTTATTGTTTATTATTTTGCATTTGTTAATCGAAAATCGTTTTTAATAATTAAGATAAGTCCTCTTGAATTGAGACTAAATCAAATGTTTATAAATTGATGAAAGGTTTTATCCCATTTAAGCTTGGCATGATTTGCAACAGTTGGCAACGCTGGCAAAAAGTTGCTCGCTGCTTGCTGCACACATGCTTAAACTGATTCACATACGACGCATGCAAATGTAATTATTGCTCTCCATATGTAAATATGTAAGCGTCGTCTGACTATTTTGTCTACATACATATGTAGAGAAATTTTGCCATGCACATACACAAGTGTAGACATGCTAACATGTATAGCATATGTATGTATGCCTGTGTGTGCGTGCAATGCAATGCAATGCTGATGTTTGCTTGTTTGTCTCATTGCTAGCAATTTCCATGCAGTGACAAAAAGCAGAAAGCCAAAAGGGAAGAAGAACTTCTCCTGTTGTGCTGGCAGTGCTGCAACCGGTGTGATGCTCTCTGTTCGCTGCTGCTGCTGCTGTTGCGGCTGCTGCTCGAAATCGACGAGAAAGTTCTGGGGTCGGCGGCAGAGTGACATGGGCGGAAAATTTATGCTGCTGCTGCTCTTTCTCTATCTATCTCGCACTCTCTCTGTCGCCCACACATCACCGTTAGAAGTGGAGAGCGCATTCTGTTGTTATTGCTTTTGTTTGTGTGTTGCGGTCATTGTCGTTGCCCAACATTCGAAAAAACATGCGCACAGAGAGCTCCAGAAAGAATGAGAGAGAGAGAGCGAGAGAGCATGCTTATGTTATCGGTTTATCGTTTGCACTGTTTTGCTTCCTGTTATATTTCGTTCACCTCTCGCGCTCTCGCTCTCTCGCTTCCTCTGAGCGCGCAACCTGTAGCGCATGGAAAATTGTTGCTTTTAGTTTTTGAGGTTTGAGTGGGTGACTGGCCGAGGACGCCATATTGTTTTAGGGGTTGCTTGCTGTTGCTGTTGTTGTTGTTGGTGGGGGCTGAAAATTAATTATTGGGCCGGTTTGGGCCGGCATTCAACAGTTCGGCATTTGCTGCTGCTGCTCCATCTCGCTCACTCGCTCTCTCTCACACACACTCACATACACAACTAGCTCTCTTTTGTGTGTGCGTGTGTGTGTGCGAGTTTGTTCCGTGTGTATAGAGAAGTACGGTAAATATGAATATTGATTTTTCGCATTGTTGGATTAAATTCCCTTCATTTTTGCGCCCAGACGTTGCATGCACCGTGCAGCGTTGCATTTTTACTGTGCTGTTCTGTCGTCGGTCGCTCTGCCTGTGCCCGGCCAAAGGACACACACAGAGACAGACAGACAAGACTACGCTCTCTGCAGCAGTAGCAGTGGCAGTAGCAGCAGCAGTAGTATGAACAGGAGCAACAGCAGCAGCAGCAGCGCTGTCGACGCAGCAAGAAGCAGCTTTACCCGGGTCGCTGAATAATGCGCAAAGTTTAGTTTTGCACGGAGCTGCGTCGCAAACGCGTCGCGTTTTCTTCATTGTCCTTCTTGTCTCTGTTGTCGCGTCGGCGGCTCCTCCCGAGAAAAACACATTGTGAAAAGTGCATGGGCAATTATTAATCCACTAGAAATACTATATATATATATATTACATGATATTAGTTGATACAAAGAAAAAAGAAAAAGAATTCATAATTTAAACGTGTTTGTTTTGCGTTTGTTTTTCATTGCAGCATTTTGTGCGCGCAACATTTATTGAAATTGGCAACTGATATTGGCAGCACCCAAAAAGTATGATACAAAAATATTCAACTTGTTATCGCTGCACAGACGACAACAACAACAAGAAAAATAACAATAATAATAACATTAACAACTACAACAACAACAACGAGAGGAAGTGCTGCAAAGAACCACAAGAAGAAGAAGGAGATCAACAGCAACAACAACAACAAAAAGGACCATAAAACGCCAAATTGGCAGCATTTTCCCCCCGACAGCATTAAAAGTGAATGCATTAAACAAATGATAAGAAAAACGAAAAACAAATAAAAAAGAAAAAAAAAAACAAAATAAAAACTTATAAAAATAGACGGAAAAATACAAATAACTAAGGTAAGTCAATGCCTCTTATATATATATATATATATGTATATGTATAATGGTATATACCGTGTGTGTGTGTGTTTGTGACAAATGTACACATTCAGTCTAGACAGTTGCACCACCACCCCCCCTATAACCCCACCCTTTATTTAGGTGGGTGGTAGGGGGAGTCGCTTTGTTGCCTTGCCGCTTCACTGGTCGCTTTTTGTCGAGGGTTGATTTTCGTTTCATTTCGTTACGGGGTTTTTGGCTTTGGTGTTTTTGCTTTCACTTCCAACTTCTTGCGACTGACGATTTTGTTGACGGATGTTCTTTCTATGTGTGTGTGTGTGGTGGAAATGGAAATCTAGAAAAGTTCCTCGTCGCTTGTTTACTTTTTTGCCTGCCTGCCTGACTGCCTGCCTGCCTGTCGGACTGTCTGTCTGTCTGTCTATCCGAGGGGTTGTGTGGCACCCTCTTCAAGTAGTTCAAGCTGTCGCGCTGAGAAGAGAAGACAGATGGAGGGGTGGTTCCCGTTGTGCGTGCGATTATTGCATTTCCTGTTGATGGCCGAAGTTGTGAGTTGAAGGAGAGACTAGTAGTGACTTCTAGTAGGCAGCAAAGGGGGTTGCTAGGATGACGTCTACAAATGACAACGAGGGGGAGACTCACTTAGAGGGTAGGCTGAAGGGGGGATACAGCCTCGAATTGCGTTAAAAAGCACTTTGTTTCCATTTGGCAAAAGTGGCAGGGAATGGGGAGCGAGTGATTGAGCGAGGGAGAGAGAGAGAGAGAGAGGGGGTGAAAAGGTTAGCGAGCATGTGGGTTAAATGGGGATTACAGAGAGGGACAATTAGACAACAAATTATGTTAAACAGAACAAAGGTGAATCATAATTTTTGAGTGAGGGGCACAAAATACAAATTTTTGCTGAGTCACACACAACACGAAGGGGGGCGGGGTGGTAGAACTTGGAGTTTGGTTAAGTCCCATAAGGCATGCACCTAACAACTAAATAACAAACATTTCTGTCTACTCTTATTTACCCAACGAATGTGAGATGATGAAATTCAATCAGTTTAATTGATTGGAAATAAATAATGTTGCCATTGAAATACTTTTCTTGCTCATTCATTTGTTACACATTATTAAGATATCAGTTTAATTTATTTAAACCAAATTCTGTTGGCAACTTCTTTCAAATGAGTCACACTTTTGTAGGCAAATTTGTAGTGGTAAGGATCTGAATATAGAATCAACAAACACTTACCAAATAAATCAGTTTAGGTTCTTTCGGCCACTTTATTTATTTATTTTTTGACTACTAAGTTGTTGCACTTGCGCCGATGAGTTGGGCAGGCAAGAAGAGACAAAACAAGGTGTGAAAATGGTTGTGGCCACGTGCAAGCCTTCGAGTTCCAAGCTAACAGTGGAAGTGGAAATCAATCATTACCTGGAATACCTCGTGTTTATCCAAACTACCAATGGACATTGGTTGATTGGTATTCGTGCAACCCGCTTACGGTGACTTCTGCAGAAGCCGCTTTGATGAAGGAGATGAGGAATCGATTCATCACTTGCTCTGTCACTCTTCAAGCAATTTCGGGGGTCTCCAAGCCACGGAATGGAGCACAGTGCCTGTATTTCAAAGGGACTGCTGCGGGAGTAGGGAAAAATATCCAACGCGGTGAAGGGAAGCTGGCACTTGCCAGTAAAGGCTTAAACATTCTGGGAAGCTCCTTACTCCAAACACCAAACTCCTAAGGTACAGATCCTTCTGATCTCGGATTAGTATGCGGAATACGTTAGCACTCGTGGCCAAAGTGAGTTGGCTTTATTGGCCAATCAGCGTCTAACTAAGAGTTCAATGTGTTTAATTTAAGTTGTTGTAAAGCCTGAATATTAAATAATCTCATATATAGGCTTTAATATATATTTATTATCTTATTTTCTATCTCTTTGTCTCTTTCTATGTGCAGGTGTTTGAGTGGCGGCAATTTTAGTCTAAATTATCAGTCACACACAGAAGCAGGGGAAGAGGCAGAGGCAGAGGAGATCAACAACAATAACAACAACAACCAACAACAAACGGACAACAGAGAGAGAGAGTAGGAATGATGGCGTCGTCGCCGACACCATCACTGGACTCCATGCGTGGTGCCAACTCGATTGAATCTTACGAGCATGCTGGCTATCTATCCGACTCGCCGCTGACGTTGAGCGGCTCGTCGCCGCCGACGAGTGATTCGGCCATATGCAGTGATGAGTATAATATTGCTGGGAGTCAAGTGAGTGTTAAGGTGCGCCAGGATGTGACTGTCATCAATGGGCATCATCCGATCTCGGCATCAGTGTCGTCCAGTTCATCGGCCAGCTCATCATCCTGCTCCTCGTCATCATCATCGTCGTCGTCATCATCGTCGTCGTCCAGCTCATCGACCAGCGGCCTCAGCGGCTGCGGCAGCACCAGCAGCAGCGTCATCAGCGGCTCCAATAATGTGGTGACCAGCAATGGTCCCGGCGTCATTGGCAGCAATTTACCCAGCAACAACAGCAGCAACAATAGCATCAGCAGTCTCGTTGTTGGCGCTGGCAAAGGCAACAGCAACAACAGCAACAACAGCAGCAACAACAGCAGCAGCAACAACAACAGCAACAATGGCAACAATAACAACAGCAGTGGCACCAACAGTTTGTCTGCCGCACGTTGCACCGCATGCAAAAGCAAATGCAGCGATGCGGTGGCCAAATGCTTCGATTGCCAGAGCTATTTGTGCGCCAATTGTGTGACGGCTCACGAGTTTATGCACTGTTTCAACGGCCACAATGTTTGCCTGATTAAGGGCTTTGAGGCGACGAGCAGCGGCGGCATCGGCATCAGCAACACGACCAACAGCAGCAACAATCCAGCATCGAGCGATTTTAAATATGCCAGTTCACTAACAATGATGCTGGCGCAACAGCAGCAGCAACAGCAGCAACAACATCAACAGCAGCAGCAGCAATCACAATTGACAGAGACACAGCCGCAACAGCCAATGTCGCAGCTGTCAAAGATTGTGCTGGCAGCAGCAGCGGCAGCCAACAACTCACAGGAGCAGCAGCAACACGACACACTCTATGCAACACACTTGCAACAGCAACAGCAGCAGCAGCAACAACAGCAGCAGCAGCAACAGCAACAGCGACAACTTTTCTGTGCACGCCACAAACATGAGCTATTAAAGTTTAGCTGCCGCACCTGCTGCACTCTGGTGTGCAAGGAGTGCATTGTCCTCGAGCACTCGAGCGGACTGCACGAGCTGGAGAATGTCCAATCGCCAGCAGTAGCAGCAGTAGCAGCAACAGCAGCAGCATCAGCCACATCAGCTGGCAACGAGGCAGCATTGCAAACGCTGCTCGCCGATATGCGTGGCAAGATTGGTGAGATTGTTGCCATTGCCGGCAGTGCCGAGCAGAATGTGTCCAAGGTCAAGCTGCAGTACTCGAAGGCCCACAACGAGCTGAACGAGACGCATCAGTTCTTTGCCTCCATGCTGGATGAGCGCAAAACGGAGCTGCTCAAGGAACTGGAATCTCTGTTCACGGCCAAGGTCAACAGCAATGCCATCTGGCTGCAACGGGCCAAGGATAGCATTGACAAGGGTCTCGCCGCCTGCGAGGCTCTCGAGCGTTCCCCCACCAACGGCGGTGGCATCCAATCGCCCCTGCTCGCCGAGGCGCTCCTTCTGCGCAAAACGCTCGAACAGCAGCTGCAGACCGGCGTCCAGGATATGCAATTGCCCTTCGAGCTGGAGTTCATGTCCAACTATCAATCGATACAGGCTGGTGTTCGCAACACTTTTGGCTACATACGCGCCAGTAATGGTGCTGCTGCGGCTGCGGCTGCTGCAGCTGCCGGCTCCAACAGTGGCAACTGCTCGGAATCGAGCCTGAGTTTGGGTCACAGCAGCGGTCACCATCTCAACGGTCACAGTCACAACGGTCATGTGCTTCACGGACATGGTCATGGACACAGCAAACAGCCGCCAATTGCCCGGCCCACACAGAGTGCGAGCAACAGTAGCGCCAGCAGCGCAGGCAGCCATCATCATCATCAGCAGCAGCAGCAACAGCAGCAGCAGCAGCAACAACACTTGCAGTTGCAGCAGCAGCAACAGTTGCTGCCTGGCTTGGGCCTGAGCAGCCTTTTGGACAGCAGCAGCAATGGCAGCAACAACTATACAAATGGCGGCAATTGCCTGTTGCTGGGCGGTCGTGAACGTAATCTCAACAATGATTTGCAACAGCATTTTGGTGAACTGTTGCCGAAGCGTGCCACAAGCATGTCCCACTATAATCCGTACGAGAAGTGGAGCAACGGTGGCAGCGATAACTTGTTCAACACATCGTCGGCGGCCACAATTGGCAATGTTGGGAATAATGGCAACAGCAGCAGCAGCTCGGCTGTTGTTGATGCCTTTGCCAGTCTGTCGTCGGTCAATTTGAATGGGAGCAGCAACAATAGCGCTGTCAGCAGTGAATCTCTTTTGGACTTGACCAACAAACTGCTGTCGGCCTCCATCTATCCACCCAAGTCGCAGATCAAGCGTCAGAAGATGATCTATCACTGCAAATTTGGTGAATTTGGCGTCATGGAGGGACAATTTACGGAGCCGAGTGGCGTTGCTGTCAATGCCCAGAACGATATCATTGTGGCCGATACGAATAATCATCGCATCCAGATCTTTGACAAGGAGGGACGCTTCAAGTTCCAGTTTGGCGAGTGCGGCAAACGTGACTCGCAGCTCCTCTATCCGAATCGGGTGGCTGTTGTTCGCAATTCGGGTGATATTATTGTCACCGAACGTTCGCCGACGCATCAGATACAGATCTACAATCAATATGGACAATTTGTGCGTAAATTTGGTGCGACCATCTTGCAACATCCGCGTGGCGTGACCGTTGATAATAAGGGACGGATCATTGTCGTTGAGTGCAAGGTGATGCGTGTGATTATCTTTGATCAGAATGGCAACGTGTTGCACAAGTTTGGCTGCTCGAAGCATTTGGAGTTCCCCAACGGGGTGGTGGTCAACGATAAGCAGGAGATCTTCATCAGTGACAATCGGGCGCATTGCGTCAAAGTCTTCAACTATGAGGGGCAATATCTGCGACAGATTGGTGGCGAGGGCATTACCAATTATCCGATTGGTGTTGGCATCAATGCCAATGGCGAAATACTAATTGCGGACAATCACAACAACTTCAATTTGACCATATTCACGCAGGACGGTCAGCTGATCTCGGCGCTGGAGTCAAAAGTGAAGCATGCACAGTGCTTCGATGTGGCGCTCATGGATGATGGCAGTGTTGTGCTAGCCAGCAAGGACTATCGCCTCTATATCTATCGCTATGTGCAACTGGCGCCTGTGGGTATGTAAGCAGAGAGCCTCCCTCCCAAACAAACACCCCCCAAAATTCCCAGACAGACCCCATTCACAAAAAAAAAACAGACAACAACAAAAACAAAACAAAAACGAAATCAAACTACAAATAATAGAAGAAAAACAAAATAATATTTAGAATTTAGATAACAAGTTGGCAACTCTGACTTGCGCGCGCGATTCTCTCTCTCAATTTAGTCTGTCGCTGTCTATCTCGTCTTCTATACCACCCCCCACCTCTCTCTCTCTCTCTCTCTCTCTTATCTCTGCCTTTCTCATAGCAAATAGAAAGAACTCTCTTTATCTCTCTCTCTCAATCTGTCTCTCTCTTTTATATTAATATATTATATTGTATACCTAACTATATTTTTATTATTACCTTTTTAAATTATTGTTGAATTTTGTTTTTTACACCATGTTAAGACTTGATGTGTTTTTTTTTATATTTTATATATGTATTTGTGTATTAGTATTTTTGTTTAATTCGTTAAAAGAAGAAAAAACTCAAATGTCGCCATTTTGGCCGTTGCAAAAGTCTCTTTTTTTTTTAATTAATAACTTTTCGTTTTATAAAATAATACACAAAAAACACCAGCAAGAAAATCCCTCCACTTTTTTATGTTCGCTCGTCTCGTTGCATAGGCAAACAAAAAAAAAAAAAAAAATCTTAAAATATAAAGAACTACAAAAAAAAAGAATCGAAGAAAACAAAAGATAATTTTTAATAACTGCTTCAACAATTTTACACAAGTAGATCGAGCATAAATAAATATTTTATTGATTGTAATTTTAGGCATAAGACGCAAATTGTTTGTTATTCTTTTTGATTGCATATAAAAACAACAACAAAAACTAAAAAAAAAAAAACGAAAAGAAAATGATGAGAAAATTTGATATATATATATTGAACTGTTTTTTATGTTTATAAATTATTTTTTGATTGTAAACTTATTGATTACTGATAACTGATTATTTATATGCATATATGTATTTTGATTATTATTACAACTTATTATTATTATTATTATTAATTATTGAAACTATTATAAAATGTTTGCTACTTTTTTACCAACAACAACAACAACAACAAAACCAGACCAACAAAACACAACTTTTTTATACTCGCTTAGTTTTTATGTTTCATTGTTTTATTATTATTATTATTCATAAATACATAAACGACTACAACATATACAAATAATAACTAATACTTAAACAACAACAAAACAAAACAAAAAACAGACATTGCCGCTTCTTAATTTTTAAAAACACGAACTAAACGCACTGAAAAATAGCTAAAATTATTGTTCTTAACTGTTGACCGACACACATACGTACATATACATATATATATATATATATATATATATATGTAGTTGTTTGTATGTGTGTGTGTGTGTGCAACAAAGTGTTTATTTATTTTATTTTGTGTTTGTTTAGCGTTTGTTTTTTTTTTTTAGCATTTAAGCTTTTGGCTTATCCGAGAATTTTCTAATTGTTGTTAAAATTACAAATTGGAATTGCTATTTAATTATTTTTGTTGGTAGTGTGCATCAAATTAAACACAAAACAAAAACATTTTTTATTCATTAGCATGAGTATGAAAATTTCAAATAATATTAGATAATGTTTTTGCTGCTGTGAAAACATTAAAACACACACTTTAAATATATATTAAATGAATTCAAGCAAAAACGATGATGACGAAGAAATATGAATAACAGTAAAAATGGTTGGCAATCAGCGCAGAAGACTTAAACAATTTATTATTATAAATGATTACTATATATATATATGTTTATAAATATATATATGTATTAAATTGAAGCAACTTAAGTATAAAATAAAATCTCAATTAATCGAAATTCTTATTAATGTGGGAGAGTAACAGAAAATAACAACTTATTCTTTTCTAAAACACAAGCTCGAAATCAATGCCGAAAAAAGATCTTAAAAACTTACTTGAATTTTTAGCCGTTGCTGAGTTTGTTTTCCAATTAAATTTAAATAATACACAGTTCGCACGGTTAGAATCGATTTGTGAAAATAGATTCAACAAAATAATAATAATAATAACAAATTAAAAATAAAATAAATAATAAATCATAGAGCAACTGTATGAACTTTTGAGACTACAAACGCAACAGTAACAGGAACAGCATTTAAAAAATGTTTATTTTATAATTTACAAAATCCTGAGTAAAATCAGTCTATATATATGGAAATTATATATATATATATATATTTGTTGGATTATGCTTGGGCCCCTCCCCAAAATTTTACGCATATGTACTAGAATTTATTATATTTTAATTTTATAATTTTGCTTATTGTTTCTTTTTATTATTTCGTATGATTTGTTTTTGAAAAACGCTTGAATATTGTTTAGTAATTTGCATTTTAGAATTTGACGTTCGTTCGTTTTTCACTTAAGTGAGATTATTAAAAGGTAGTTTAAAAACAAAAAACAAAACAACAATACATAATATACAACACATAATATACCCTACCCAGATAGTAGTGTATATGTATGTGTGTATTTGTATGTATTTGTAATGTGCTCTGCATCGCAAAGGGGCAGTTCTTAGTTTTAATGCTTGTTGTAAACTATAAACTAATTAATTCATGTACTGTAATTTAATATGTAATCTGTAATATGTAATATGTAATTGTAATTGTAATTATAATTGTGTGTGTTTAGCTCTAATGGAACGGTAAAACAAAGTATTGTAAATTTCTTGTGAGAACTTTTTACTTGACACCAAAACTGAAACTGTTGAAAATTTTTTATATACATAAAATTGTTAATCATACACGAAAGCGAAACTGCTAATTTATGGTATTTATTATGGCCTAAAAAACATATATATACACATATATATATACATATATACATGTGTACATTTATATATGTGTGTGCATACAACTATTTAATTTATTATTATTATTCATTATATTAGAGTATTGACACTTGCACAACAACAAAAACAACCAGCAGCAACAATAATGCAAAGAAAAGCAACAAAAAAATGAAGAAAAAAAAAACAAAACAAAAAATGAAAGAAACCAGCCGACTATTTGACTTGTGCTTATTTGTTTTTTATGTTTACTATTACATTTTATTATTACATTTTTAAATGTTACACACAACAAAAAAAAGGGACACAAATAACATTAATATTATTATTACTATTATTAACATCAAATGCAAGCGACACTTTTTAAATGCATAATACAAATTGTTGTAAATTTAAAATACTAATACACAACCAACCACACGTAAACCGCCACAAAAGTACATAATTAAATGATTTTTTATATATATATTCCGACAAAAGAAAAAAAAACAACTTGCTTTGTGTTTTCATTTATCGTTTGATTTTTTTTCTTTGGCATTTTGTTTGTGCCCTTAACATGATGTTAACGCGTGCCGCTGTTAACTAACAGATGATAACAGTGCAGTTACAGTTGGCCCCATGCAGGCGTATTGTACATTACATTCCTCTCTCTCCTTCTCGCTCGCTCGCTTGCGCGCCTTTTCGCTTGCGCTTCCCCCGCCCCCTCCCCCACATACAGAACATTCAAGAGATGCATTTTGATTGCATTGTGTAAATGGAAAAGAAAAACAAAACAACAAATTGATAATTAAAAAATTTAACTCTAAAAACAAAAAAAAATATATATATATATGATATAAATGTATGTTGATAACAATTTTGATGAATTGAGAATCTAATAGACTGTGCAAAATGGATATGTAACAATTTTTTAAATATATATATTTGTATAGGTATATATATTTAAAGAACTAAAGCCCAAAACATATTTATGTAAGCTAAATCGTGTAACTATAACACATTGTGCGCTATCTATCAAAAGTAAACTATATATATATATACATATATATATATGCATATATACATACATAAATCTATATACATACAGACACATATTGAACATTTTAAAAATATGTATTTTTTTCAAACAAACCAAAAATTAAAAAAAAAAAGAAAAACAAAAAAAAATTACACCATTAATGTGTAAACTTTTTATACCGCCAATTAACTGTGCTCTCTTAAATATACACATAATTACACATACAAATGGAAAAGCCATGGCTCGAGTGGATTATCGATAACCGATAAGCGATAACCACGCAGCTCGGGTTTGGCATTCGTGAATTTTAAGGCATATACCCCATCTATTTATATTTATATATATATACTATGTACATATTTACATATATGTATGTTAAAATCATTAACTAAATGTAGTTGGTATGCGTGTGCCGCCATTTGTGATTAGTTTTGGGCGCCGCCTCGTTTGAAAATCATTAATCGTTTCACTCACCACTACCACCAAGATTGAATATGAAATTGAATTATCGAAATCATCAGCGATAACTGATTTCGATCGATAATCGAAGGCATAGAAATAAGCATAAAGTCTGCTGATGATGAGTAGGCAACACTTTTTCATTGTTAGGCTATGAATGTTACACTAATATTAAATCTGAAAAAAAAAACAAACAAACTATCTTAATTTAACAGCAGTCCAAAGTCGGTTACATATAACATATACATGCATACATACATACATACATACATGCATATATACATATACCATACATATTAAATAGGGCAATGGTTTAGTTTGGTGTTGGTTGGAGTTGAGTTTGAGTTTTGAGGTTGAGACTGTCGGCACAAGTTAAATAGATGTAGGATGATGACGATGATGAGCCCGTGTACATGAAACGGATATGCAGAAATAATTTTTAATGTAGTTTATATTTTTGATAAATGTTATTAAGCAAACGAAACAAAATGAACCGCAAATCAAAGCGATATGATAAGCAAAAGCATACGCAAAACATAAAGCAAAAGCCATAACGAAAACGAAAATAAAAATAAAAATAATAAATTTGCGTATTCGGCGCATTGTTGAGCATTTTGTACGGAATTTAGATTGTGTACATGAATAAGCAAAAATATAAAAATGAGAAAGAATAAGAATCAGAATCGATGACGATAACGCAATCGATATTGACAAGCAGCAGCAGCGAACTAATAAACAAAATTCAAACTGGCTTCGTAGAAGTGTTTTTAAGTATTATTAGACTATATACAAAAACATAGTGAAAACTAAAATGGCATCCAATGAAATTCAGCAAGAGAATTGCATACACACGACGAAATGTATGACAATTTGAGTGTTTTCTTTACTTTATTTTGTTAGTAGGCAGCTAAAGCTAAAGTTCTATTATCCGTCAGCATAGAGAATGAATTCAACTCGCAAACTACTTACAATAATATTATAATATATACAAACATGCTATGCGTATTTATTGTAGATAAGTCTCCCCAGGCAGGAAACGAGAATGTTAAATGTTAGAGAACCCAATTATAACAATTACTTATGCATACAAACATACATGCGTACATACATACATACATACATGCATACATATATACATACATGCCAATAAATGTATGAGTATATTTTTAAAACATTACCTACAACAATTATTAAAAGCTTGCTTTTGCGTAGTGTCTGTCTGTTTGTCGACATACATACATAGACATAGACATACATACATAACATGCATACATACATACATACATATGTACAATTTTTCATTGTTGTTGTCGCCCATAGTTTTCTCAATCTAAGATTACGATTTACATGCATAAGAATTAAATTAAAATACAAGTTCAATTCGAGAAAAACAAAAGCATAATATTAACTCGCAAATGCATAAAACTCTTAAAATGGACAACAAACAACAACATACATAATTACATACATAGTAATGCATTAATGCATGCATCTCTCTCTCTGTGTGTGTGTTTGTGTGTGTGCGAGTGGGTGTAGCTATGCACACACACACACACACACACACACATACACACATGCAGTAGATGTATGCGAACATAATTGATAAACAATTAACTATGACTGATTTTTACACGAGAACATTTACACATAAATATACATATACTACTATATATATACATACATCTATATATACATATATATATATATATATATATATATATATATATTTAAAATGTTGCTAATATATGATTATATATATATATATATATATCTATACATATGCATACATACATACTTACAACTACAACAACAACAACAACAACATACACATGTACTTACCTAAATACATGTGTGGCTTGTGTCTTTAAGGAATTAGTAGTGAACTTAATATTTACCACATTTTTTATGACACTCAAACAAAGAATAAGAAACAACAAAATCTTAGACTGCTTCGAAAACGTAAACGTGAAACAAAAAAAAAAAAAGAAAAGAAAACCAAAAAAAACAATTAAAAATAAAAACATAAATTTTATGAAAATTGGAATGCGACTCGTTTAGGGAATTTTCAACAAAAAAAAAGAAGAAAAACACACACTTTCTGTTAGTTTATTTCTTATGCCAAATGCTTCATTTTTCTCACTTCAACTATTAAATCTGAAATCTGAAAAACTATCGCTTCAAGGCATCTTTTACTTTGCGCGCAAGACGAAGAAACAAATGATGAGAACAGAACAGAAACAGAAACAGAACACACAATTTTCAGCATATTTTCTATTTGTAAGAACCAATGGAAAAGTAATAAAAAAAATATTTATAGTATATAGTTATATATATATATATATATATATATATATGTATACATGTAATACATTACATTTAATATATATAGAGTGCATATACATAACTGTTTGTTGTTAGCTGCTTATACTTCCTATTGAAGACTACCAACACATTCATATCCAAGCATTTGTAGTTTGTATTTGTATTTTAAAAAATATTTATACGCATCTTCAAGCATTTAATAGTAAGCATTACTTACCTAAACTATGTACTATGCTCACACACATGCATAGATCAAGTCAGCATGACAAATCAAATAAAAAATAAATAAAAGAGAAAAAAAAAACAAAACAAAAAAAACATTAGAAATTGTTAATAAATTTGCAATAAGTTGATTTTTCTCCTTGTAACTACATACATAAATATATATTTTATAGTTTGTATACATTTTGTTTTCAATTTCCATTGAATATTAGTATTTATTTTTACAAATGGTATTAACTACGTATTTTTGTATTTCTTTGCTATTACAATATTTGTTCGTTGTTTGTATATCAATTAAAGATTAAAGTTATTTGAGTTGTTTTCAAAAAAAAAAAAAGAAACGAAAAGAAAAAAAGAAACGAAACCGATTTGCGTTGTTTTATTTATTTACACACACAAATATCATTTGTTTTGCACTTTTTTATTTGCAGTGTCGCGTAAAATGCACAACAGCTTCGCAGACCGAATCCTCCAGCCAGAATACACAAATTGTATTGATTTACAATTGAATTGAGCGAAATTATACTAAAGAACAAACGATTATGATATATTATAAAATCAAGTTTTAGGTTATGTTTGATGCAGTTATGAAATATCTATTTTATTCATTCCATTATTCAGCACTGCTTTTTTCGTCTATTGAACTTTACGTTGAAGTTGTTTTCATCTTGATTACCTATTGCCAATTGGATGTTTACGTTTTTGTAATTAAATAATTACATACATAAATAATTTAAATCAATTTTGGGACTCAAAAAAAGATAAATAATATGAAAGTATTGCAAATTACTAGATCTAGTGTAATGAGTCTCTACGGTCGAACCGCACACACCAATACATACACACACACACACACACACATTTACAATGAAATTTGCTAAGAATTCTAATTGACATATGCAAATTTGTTAGCTTATACAGTCATATTCATGCATTTACATCTAGTATATATACGAATACATACATACTTACATCCTAGATATAGTGCAGATCATGGAATCATCATCTAGTCATTTTACAAATTATTATATGTCAATATACATATGTATTTTTATAATTATTAAACAAAACAAAAGAAAAAAAACTAAAAAAAAAAACAAAACAGAACAAAAAAAAAATTGAAACACCAATTTAATGTTAAATGTCGTTACAATTAAGTTGATATGTTTTAGCAAACGTTTTAAGCATTTTTACTCTATAAACTTAACATTTTACCATTGATTTGACCATTGAACTCTCTGCTAAGAACAAAACGAACATCAAGTTGAATTTTAAAAAATAAACATAGTATACAGGGTGTTGCTAAATGGCTTTATATACATACAAAAACACACACACACACACAGATGCATATACACACATACACACATATATATGGATGCCTATTTTTTACTATAAAAACATGTTTTCTATATGGTTATTTCTTCTAAACACAACAAAACAAAAAAACAAAAACAAAAAACAAAAGAAACACACATCTCTTAGTTAAAGCATATTTCGCTCAAATTTAGTTTTTTAATGTGAATGAAAGTTTGTTAAAGCAAAAACAAAAAACCAAAAAATTAACAAAAAAAAAAAACAAAAACAAATAAAGAAAATACAAAGAAAAAATGGACTAATGGACTGAAAGGTAAATAATATATCAATGGGAGTGATGATGGGTCGACATACCAAAAAAACCAAATACATTTTGGATGTCGCCCGCTCTCTTGGCTGTTTCGGGAAATTGTTAAATTTATGTTAATGAGTTGAGAAAACGGAATGAGGAAATGAAAAACGATATAAAAAATGAAAATAAAAGAAAAACACACACACCCACCAATGCATACTATATGCACACTGTTTTCTTATATAATGCATATAGTAGAGTACTCTACAAACAATCTTTTAACATCTCAGATACACACAAACACACAAACACACTCAGATACAGATACAGATACAGATACAAATCACTAAACTCATTCAGTATTGCTTATGATTTGAATTTCAACTGAATAACTAACTAACTATTTAACTGCCAATAAACAAACACAAACACACATTCACACACACACACACACACTCTCCTTCTCTATTCGCTCTGAGTAGCACAGTGGACACCCTGCATATGTAATTTTTACCCATACAACTTAAGTACTTAAAGCCCACAATAAAAGCACAGCAATTCTCAAGAACTAAACGCATATGAAAAGCATTTACTCGGAGTATATTTTTATGTATTCATATTTTTATTATTATGTACTTGAAAGCAACAGCATGAACAAGCTAATTAATTAAATACATAACTTACATATACATACAATTATATATATATATATATATACATATATATATGCATAATGGAACCGTAATAATTATGTATATCGAATACGGATTACCGATGTAATAAATGTGAACGTTATTAACTCATTAAACTATTATTATTACGATTATAATTGTATGCATAAATGATACTAAAAAAAAACGAGAAAAAAATCAAGATAAACGACAACACTCATTATTCTAATGTGTAAGAGGAAAAGAATGGTAAAAAGAGTATAACGGTAACACGCTAAAATGGTAAAATATATACAAATATTTTTATACACCAATAAAAAACTGAAACTTTAGCAATTTGCGCGAATGGAAACGAAATGAAAAAAAAATAAGTTCGATATGAACTAATTTGTATGAATTTGATTGATATTGTACTCGACTCGATTACAACAAAGAAAAAAAGAAAAAAAAAACAATTAAAAGAATATTAAAAAAAAACTAAAAAAAAAAACCAACAACAACCAACCAGAACTTGAAGCAAATATAAAAGTCTTTTAAATGCTTAGGGGCCACAATTTTCGAAGTACATAATTAAAAATGTAATTATTATTATTATTATATATTGTATTAATTAACATTTAAAAAATGTTGTGTAACAGTAATAATAAAAGACAAACAGCAACAACAACAACAACAGCAATTGTATTGTACAATTTTCTATTTCCATCACTAAAAAACAAAACAAAAACAAAATAAATAATTTCGTTTTTAATAAATTAACACGTGGCTTCATTGAAAAAGAAAGTAAGTACAGGTATTATTGCGCTTCAATAAATAAATATTTATAAAATATTATTCAAATAATTCGATTCACATATAATTTTGGACAACCAATAATTTGTGGCTAAATGAGGCCGTTCATCACCAGCTTCTCCATGGGCCACTGCAGATTTTCCACAGTTATAGCAAGTGCAGACCAAAGAAGGAATATTTATAGTTCAAATCGCCGGTGGCTCCGCCACAGCAGGGGCCACAAGGACTCCCGGTGCCACATGGACCACAGGGTCCGGCGCAGCTGGTGCGATAGCAGCAGTAGCTGCAGTCGATGAGGCAACACTGGACACAGGGCGTTTCCCGGTAGAAGCGACTTTGGCAGCACATGCTGGTGATCAAGGATGATCTTCTGAAATTTGGTGCATGTGATTCTATTTTATTGGAAAATTTAAAAATACTCACCAAAGCAATTCGGCTACAATCTGTTTACTGGCGACCGAGAATTTGATCTTAACTTTCAGCTAGAGTTTTGCCTAGAAACTGAAGCAATCCCTTTTTTCAAAGCTTGGCACTGGATACTAAAGCAAGGCCTATTGGAGTTTTTCAGAAATCTAGTAATGAAGCATCGTGTATTTTCGACTGGACAGTAGTCATATCAATCGAGATACTTTCACTCACATTCAGTTTAAGATTGATAAAGTCACAGTATGCATATAATCCAGCGCAAGACATATTAATAATATTAAAATGAATTATCAAATCTTTGATTTTTTTTATCCTGGAACCATTTATGTTATAGGCAGAAGAAAGTATCTTCGACTTCATACGGTATATAGTCTTGATCATCGCCAACTGTCGAGGCGATTTGGCTATGTTCGTCTGTATAAGCAAGCCGATTTCAGAAACTATAACTATTGAAGAAAAGCCCATTTTAACTATAACTGCATCCGTTTCGCGGATATAGGTTTTGTCAATCATAACGTACTTTAATATTTATTAAACTAATGTTATCCTCGGTTTAGGTTATTTCCTAGTCGGGCTGTTTTGATTTGAGTATTCGAACTTATCGCTAACTGTTATGCTTTACAGATCATTCATATATGGATCTTAAACCCACTATTACATCCTTGCAAAGGTTACTATTATTTTGGATATATATTTACTATTACTTATTACTATTTGGACATATATATTTTCTATTCGCATCACTGACTCGATATAGTTGTGTCTTTTGCTACTTTTCAATGCAATCTTGCCCCTCATTCTAGAAGATATTTTGCGATATGTACTTCATTTTGGTGAAAGAAGTTGTTTTGTACTTCGTAGCTAGTTTCTAAAATGTACAGCAACTATTTACGCAATTTTTATTTACTTTTTTTTTGTTTTACATTATTATTATGTTACAAATACTCAATACTCAATTAAAGCAGCATCCACATTGCAAGTAGGCCGGGGTGCAGGGCGAGTAACACATCTCAATACAACAGACTTGCTTGCAGGGTCCGCCACACGGAGGACCACAGAAAGAACACCAACCAGCTGGACCGCAGCACATATCCTGAAAAGTAGACTTTTATTGTACAGATTCTCCCTATTTTACTCTTAAATACTTACGATTTTTTAAGCTTAAGTTTGGTATATGGCCAAGGTGAAGTAATTTTAATTGAATTTAAAAGTTAAGATTGTAATGTGGATTGCGCTTTGGAGAACACCTAACAAAATAATAATGTAAATTTTGTACAAATTTTTTACGTGTTTACAACACGAATTTGGAACTAATAATGAAAATCTTAGCAAAAATTAAAGCTTGATATATTTTCGGTTTTCAGGGCCTACTAAAGAAAACTTGAAGATAAAAATCGTATTTTCTAGCTGAAGGTTTCTTTGCTTAGTGTTTTTAATCAATGATTTCTGGTTTACATTTTAATATCTATAGCATTGCATGTTATTTATAGCTCAAGTATGTAATCTATGATTTACTCGCAAACTGCATGATATGTTATATCTGGTGATATAAAAAACCACAATAAAGGCTCAACTGTCAGTCGTGTGTTATAAAGATGTTTATCCAGATTCATTTCAAGGCCGGAAACATCCTATTCCAGTTAGTTGCACGTAAATTTTGAAAGCTCTTTGGAATCCACTGCCGAGATAATACTTCATGGTGTCCAAGAAATTCTTGAATGACCTATTAAGCAGTCTCATGACTGCTGTACTGGAAATAAAAATAAGATTGAGATTTTAGCAATCATACAAACACTGTGCTTGTATTTTAAAATTTTCTAACAATGCGACAGACATTTTTATATTTGGCTGATATTGTGAGGCACAGACTACTTCTTAAATGAATTTTACGAGCTCACTACGATTATCGTATAACATATTTTGGACTTAGGGTTTTGGCCCCATTGCAACCGCACTCCACTGTTGGTAGTCCGACTGCGTGGCTGCCTCGTACTCCTGCACCAGGCAGTCAACAGTGTCACGTGCCGAATCCAGCTCGTTGAGATCATCCTGAAACATGGGCTCACGCCTGAACTGATCTAGGAAGGCATTGCGCTTCTTCAGCTTGTCGTACTGGATCAGAGCCCGATTGAACAGGGCGCTGATGCCTGTGTGATTAGCCATCATCAGACCGGACACCTTGTGCGACGTTTGCACGTAGGGTGAGCTGCGCGACAAGGCAACCTGAATGCTTGCGGGACCCCAGGGTATAAATTGGGCCAGTTTGCGTTCGCGAATGCGCTGCAGTGACTTGTGCACTTGTGTGGGATCCACCTCGCCCTGTATGATGTTCAATATGGAGATGTAGCAGTGACGCTTGTCAGCCGTCGATGACACCATCATATTCTTGGGCTGCAGCAGCCGCCGCATCACATCCAAAACTGTCGTCTTGCGCACATTGGTCGTTGTCTGTCAATAAAGTTGTTGATTAGTTAAATATGTAAAATAAAAAGGGTTTTCTAAGCGGCACCTCCAAGTCGGTGATTAGTGGCGTGTAGCCAGTCATGAGGAAGTGCAGCTGTGGCGTGGGAATCAGAGGCGCCATTAGTCCTATCAGATTGTTGTTCATGTACGATGGGTAGCGCAGTGTGCTGGTGCTCACGCTCATGATCGTCGACACCAGATTGTTGATCTGGGTGAATGTGGGCGTCTGCAGGTGGAGCCGTTCGGTGGCAATGCGATTCAGTGCCGTGTTGTCCAGCACCACAACGCTATCCGCACAATTCGTGAGCCGTTTGAGTGTCAGTATCGAATTGTAGGGCTGGACGACGACATCGCTGATCTCTTCCTGGTTGGGGAACACACTGTACGTTTGTATTAGCTTCTTGGGAAAGTGATCCGAGAGCCGTTCGAGCACATACGAACCCATCCCAGAGCCAGTGCCACCAGCTATCGAATGGCAGAGCACAAAACCCTCCAGGGACTCGCTGCCATCGGCCTCACGATCCAATATATCGAAGACCTCCTCGTGCACCTTTTCGCCCTGGCTAAAGCCGGAGGCCCAATTGTTGCCAGCTCCGCCTCCATGCTTTGACAAGTACACATTCTCCGGATTGTAGAGCTAAAATAGGATTTATACTGAACTAAGCCCAGATATATATTTATTGTGGAATCTCCAGCTTACCTTGGAATAGGGCGAGCTCATAATGTTGTGTATGACGCGTGGCTCCAGATCGATGAGCACCGATCGTGGTACATAATGATTATCATCTGCCTGATAGAAGAACACATCCTTCCGATCGTGTCCATCAGCCGTAAAATCCTCCAGGACTCCGTCCGGTGAAATGCCGTGCTCCAAACATAGTCGCTTCCAGAACTCGAAGCCAACTGCGCGAATTGTATTTTCAATTGCATTGCATTACATTTTATTTTTAATAGATAAACTTACTCTGATTGCCGCATTGGCCCAATTGTAGCGTAATTATTTCACTTGGCATTTTTTATGTATTAACTTTCTCATTAAATTGAATACAACGGTGCTTTGCGCCATTACCAAAAAGTCTGCAGCAGCAGCGTTGCCACACTGTAAAGTTACTCAAAAACTATGGTCACCCTGCGCACAGCTGATTTGCCGCGTTGCCAACTCGGTCGTGGCGTTTTATTGATTTCTCGAGTGATTTGAAATGCGGCAACTGAAATATTATTTATTAAATAATTAAATTAAACTTGAAATGTTGCGACAGGAGAACTTGGCAGCCAACTTCTGCGGACTACTAGCCGCCCAGGGCTACAAAGGCAAGTGCTGTAGCTATATCAGAAAATCGCAATTGTGCTAATTGAAATTCGATTTATTTTTGCGTGCAGAAAAGGCGAATGAATGGCGAATGTTGGGCCAGGAACAGGATGGCTCGCTGCTAACAACTTGGATATTTGAGCAGGACGATAAGCGCGAGACTTGCATTGGTCATTTTCATGCAACGAAGAAACAGCTGCGTGTGCTGTGGACACTGCCCGGCTGTGTGGAGATCATCCAGGCGAGCATCAATAGCAGCATCACCTTGTTGTCCTATGTGCTGAAGGCGGAGCAGCGCTACGAGGCATTCGTTGTGGAGGTGCGCAGCAGCGAGGGGGGCACACCAACGCCCCTCAATGCAGAACCCTCGCCACGGCAGATAATGACGCAGTTCCTCTGGCGCGTGGAGTGTGCAACGCGCACCTGCTGGCAGGATAAACTACTGGTGCTCACCCATGAGGATTGTAAGTGGCTGTCTGCATATGAAGTTAAATCTTATTAAAGACTCTCTCGTCTCCCTTGTAGCCATCAAGCAGTACAGCTGCACGGTCAAACAGAGCTCGATCTCATCACAGACGGGCAGTGTGGAGTGCAGCGCCTGGCATCTGGACACCAGCATATTGACTCATGAGACGCTGGCCAAGAACTTTAGCTGGGCCCAGTGGGATGCCGAATGTCAGGCATTGTACTACATACATCTCAAGCCCAAGGCGGTGAGTCTCAGTCTGTTGGACGAACGAGAGCAGATCGGCGAACAGATGGCTCCAGTTCTGAGTCCAACACTCTCCGCATTCCAGTTCAATGAGAAGCAGCCAACGGAAACAGTTGTAAGATGGGAGACGAGAGATCTTCTTTAACAGACTCCACATTGATTTATATTTCTTGTTAATAGCTCAATATTCCGTTGAATCTGCCAAAGCTGCCCACGCATGCCTCGGAGGAGGCGCCTAGCTATGATGACGATGTGGTCCCGTTGCGCGTCCATGACAGCTCACTGAATCTGATCATTCTGGCGGACAGTTCGGGCATGTTCTTCGTGTGCCACTATTATCTCTACCAGCCCATGCAGCCGCAGTTTGCGCAGGCGGCAACAGCGCGTCAGCAGCAGCAGGATGTCCATTTTGCCTACTCCGTTTCGCTGTTGCATCACGGCTGTGTGGTGCACTGCGTCATGCCCGGTGTGCCCTGGCATAAGGCACGCCTCTTGCGTCCCACATTTGCGCTGCAGGGCGCCCATCATCTGCTCGTCTCGTCGGCATTCTTTGTGCATCTGCTCGATGTGGGACTGCAGCACGAACCCACCTGCCACATTGTTTGCCCGGCTGTTAACAATCGCAGTCCCGATGTCATCCAACTGGTGCCGTTGCGCAAATGGGGCGCCTTGGCTTATGATGCGGCCACCTTGGATCTGGTGTCGCTGAGCGTACCCAAGGCGCACCTGATTGAGGCATTCCGCAACGATAACTCGCTGGATAATCGCATCAGCATCATACACTATTTCCTCATCCATTCCGGCGACATGGACGTTCTTGCCGAGCTCTTGAGCAGCATTCTCGAGCGTCCGCTCTCGCTGGACACGGTGGCGCTGCTGAGGGAGGCTCTCGTTGCCGGCAGCTATGCGGCCGCTGTGCGTGGCTTGCCCGAAGAGGCGAAACCATTGATGCGCCTGCTGCCACTGACAACGGCAATTGCCACGCGACCTATTCAGGCCCGGGTCGCCGACATCAGCGTGGGCATCTCCCACGAGGCGCTGCATAATACGAGCATGATGCTGCTGTCGCCGCAGCAACGACTCTCGCCATATCGCACCGATATTTGGACACGGCTGTGGGAGCTGCTCAACGAGACCGGCAAGCAGGAGCAGCCACGCTTCGCCGCCGAACAAGTTACGGAGAAGCTCATCTTCAGTCTGGCCTGCTATCAGCCGGAGGCGTTGTCACGCAGCACCACGCCCATGACACCCGATGCGGGCAGCAGTGGCTTCGGCGACTACAGCAGCGTCAGCGCCTTTCCCTTCAGCAACGAGGTGCTGCCCTTCATCGAGCTCGAGGGATGCACGGCCAGCAAGCAGGAGCATGTGCTATCTGTGGTAAGTGGAACAGATGAAGAGAAGATTACGGCTTGTATTTATAGTCCATCTGGCCAGCTGTAAATAAATCCGCACAGATCACAGCTTACACCCTTCAGTTTTATTAGTTGTCCATCTCAAATAAGGATTTGTTTCTCTTTTTTTTCCCAGTATCTGCGCGAGCTGAGCGTGCATCTTGTGAAGCACTCGTCCAAGCCGCATTCCGGTTTCCGCTGGCTGAAGGAGACCTTCTTTGAGCGTTCCCAGGCGCCGGCTCATGTTCATGCCGTGGCCTCCCAGTTCGTCTCCGCCCAGTTGGAATTGTCGCGTGCTCTCTGCTCGCTGGTCTGTCGCGCCGCTGGCTTGGATGCGCGCCTGGAAACGTTGCGTGGCTTCCAACTGATGTGGGTCACATATGCAACTATATATAATATATATCTATAAATAATGATTTGTTCATTTTAGTGATCAGATGTCCAGCAATCAGCAGCATTCGCTGTTTCTCATATTGGAGCGTTATTGCCTGGCCGTGGAATCGATTGCTTTTCCCCTGCCCGAGGGATTCTCGTCGTTCTTCACGTATCTGGGCTATCGTGCCCTGGACTATGACATGTTTCTGCAGTATGTGGAGAATCATGTCTTCGAGCTGCAAGTTGATGTTATGAAGAGCATTGTTTATGGTGCGACTTAAAGTGATTTACCTGCTCAGTTTCGATCTAATTGATATTTATCCTTTAGATATTGAGGACTCGTCGCCGGGCATCGAACGCAAATTGTCGCTGCTGTCGGCTCTGCCCAAGCAGCGGGCTCAGCGCCTCCTCAAGTGCTGGCAGCATCCCGAGAGCCTCATGATCCGTGGACGCGAGCATGCGGCCAACATTCTCTCGGGTCAGCACCAGGAGCCGCCACAGCGACGCGGCTCTGGCGGCGTCTCGCAATCACGCATGCACACCAGAAGCGGTAAGAATCAGGATGGGCATTTTTGCTTTTCCTTTTTGCTTCTCATGTAATTTTCATGTTCATTTTCATTGCATCATTTTATTTTTATGGCGTAGCACTGAACAAGCCGACAACATTTGTTTGTCACTCGTTGCTTTTGGTTTTTTTGCTTATAATTTTAACCACAACCATTTTGAGCATTGTAAGCTTTGTAATTATGCAGCGAGCAGCGATTTGGTAATCATATATCATATATATATATATAGATATATAGTTAGCCACGGTGCCCGATCATCTTCTGGCTGGTAAGCAGCGAATAACTCTGTGTATTAGCCAGTGTCTGTCTGTCTGTCTGTAGTTTAATGTATCCACATATATTTATACCCATTTACTCATATGTCTCTTATATCTTTGTTAGATCTGACGGCGGAAACCTTGTCGCCGCTGGACTCATTTCTGGACTTGTTAACCGCCAAGGCGAGCCTAAACGAATTGGACTACAACTTGTTAATAGAGACAACGCTGAGTTCCATGGACCAGCTAACAGTCAAGGAATAATTCATTAAGCGTCTAACTGCTTAATTTATATTTAATGTTTATGTGTTTAAGCCAAAGTTTTGTGTCAAATGTGTAAACTTAATCGAAACTGCAACCTGTCCAGTTAGTATTCATTAATTAAATACTAGTATTTATAATGTCATAAGTTCAGCCATTACTGCATTTGAGGTACTATTATTTAATAGCTATCACTTAAGTTACAGTAATTTCATTGATATTTTCATTACAAAAGCAATGCTAATTTTATCTACTTCTTACTCATGCAAATTTATGCTTTATTATTCTCTGTTATTAAATTAAGGCCAAAGTGCAGCTAATTGTATTATATTTATATTTAAATAAACACACATACCTGCTTACGCATTCAGAACAACATTTCCGATTTTAAAGTTATTTTATTTTATTTATTTTAAAAGCCTATTTATTTTCAAATGCATTTCAAATTCAATTGGATTGGACGAAAACACTACCTTAAAGTAAAGAAGTTTTTAAAAATAATATCTAAAGTTTTGAATATTTATCCATTGTTTAATGTTCCGTTATTTTGTTTATTTTAATTTTTTTAATTTTACTGGAAATTATAGTCAAAGCTTACCCCTCAAAAGTGCCCCTTACACAGACAATTGTTATACTGCGGTGCTTAGTGCATACAAGTAACGACAGGTGGCGCAATTGCATTTACAAAAATATTAACATGATTTGAACGTTAGCATTTGATTTCAGTAACATGCCAATAAAAAAATTTCAAAACTTTTTGAATCATTTTTAATAAATATAGAGTTTTGAAATATTCCAGTATAGTATTAAGGCAATGACTTTATTCCATATTAAACTAAAAAAGTATTTAAAAATAACAGGCCGTAACAGGACTCTAAAAGAAGTATAACAGAGCGCACTCTGCTCAGTTCGAGTTCGAAAATTCGAGAACAGCTGTAAGAGATGCACAGAATAACAGCCATTGTGGCTGTATTCGAAAGAAAGAATACAACTGCCATCTAACAGAACAGATAACAGTGTGTGCACATATTAACAGGAACTGTTAAAAGTATCTGAAAGATAATTGAGCATTAGCATTGTTTTGTTTATCCAGTTGACAGTTTGTGGAAAATCGTCACGGTGCGCGCATCAACGAAAATTCGTTGCGGATAAACAAGACCAAGAACCAACGAACCAAACACGGGCAACATTTTGTCTTAGTGCTGTCGCCTAACTACCGAGTGCAACGCAACGTGATAATTCCGATTGGAATATGCGCGTCGTCTGAATCTGAGTCTGAGTCGGCATCGGAATCGGAGGCGAGGCAAAAGTGCCAAATGCACTGTGAAATATTTAAACGCAAAATGCGCGCCATCAAATCAACAAATTGATATTAAATTAATTATTAAAAAGTGTGCAGCAGCCGAGTCAAACAATTAACAAAGCAATTATTAATTAAACAATAAGAGCGTCAAGTGTAGTTAATTCAAGTGATCTTTTTTTCAATTCAACGGCCATAATGGAGAATAACTTTAAAGGCATCTTCACAATCGGATTATGTTTGGCGCTGCTCAGCAGCGGACAAACCCATTTGAATATATTTCTCAATTTGCACGAGGTGCTGCGTTTAATCGGTGAGTTGCCTTCGGATATACATATACATATACATATATATATATATATATATATATATATATATATATTTTGAAATTGATAATTCGAATTTAATTTGATATCTAATATCAATTAGCTGTCATCATTTGGCATATTTATTGCTTGACAAATTAATGCAAAACGAATTTGGATTTTAGGCTGATGGCATTTTCGATTTTGTAAAACAAAATCATGCAGAAAATGCATTAAAAATGGATAGAGATTGTATTAATTATTGTCTGTATACTATAAATAATAAATTAAACATAAATCTGAAATAAAATGTCAAATTTTTATCGATGCAGAGTTTGTTTTTAATATTATTTCTCCGTCGAGCGGATTGAATTATATATTGGATGGTGTGTTGTAAGCTCATAAATCAACCAGATTAAATATTTATATAAATATATATATATATTCTTTTACGCTAGCCATTTATCGTTCAAGACATTTCTTATATACTACTTACCGAGCATAAAATCCAAAAGTGTTTTACGAGTTGCTGCCAAAAAATGCAGTAAAAAGAACCCTTTTGCCGCTCTTCGGTTTGTTTGTTTATCGCCACTGCTGTTCTTGGGGTAATATATATATATATCTGTGTGTGTATAAAAAATAAATCTATGTCGAATATCATAAAACACATGCAAAGTGCTTGCCACTGTTGAAGTGCCTGCCTGCCGCACTCCAAGAAGCGAGATATGGTTAAATTATCAGAAATTATGTTGTAAAATTTACAACTCTCAAACGGAGCGACGGCTGCCTGTGCAAACAGACCAATTGATTGATGGGCACATCGAGAGGAGGTGGCAAATATAAATACACATATATATATATGAATATCGCATTTATATGATATGCGATCGTGTCACTTGTGAATAACTGGGTAAATATTTGGACTAAAGCGAGTGCGACCACTAATCAGGCGTTTATCTGTCAGCTATCGACTTTGTCAATAGTTAGTATTCGGCGTCGTCGTCGTCGTCGTCGTAATTCATGTTTTGTTTTTGTTGCACCTCGGCTTATCGGAGCGCCGGACAATCAATCAGCACTGCAGGAGGCTGTTGACTGCCCTTCCTCATGCACTGGGTTGGGAAATTTATTAGTTGTGTCAGCCGCGTGTCAAACAAAATCAAATTTTGAAGCCATTAATCGGAAAACGCTCGCATCGTCGTTGTACTTATATGTATAATATATATGTATATAATATATATACGTATATAATATGTATATATATATGTTGTAGTCGCACTGCCATTTTGCTGCTGCAACCTGCCCCATTGCTGATGAGTGTTGGGCACCCTCTCCAATTATCCAGCGTTGACAGCAGGTTGCATGCCTGACCTACTTTCGGTTTACCTTTTCGGGCGCCTGCCCCTTTCTCTCTCTCTCTCGTTCCGTCTCTCTTCCTCTGTTGTTGTAGGTGTCATTTTTTAGCGGTTTGTTCAAACGGTTGACTTCAACCAGTGTGCACATGTGTTTGACCCGTCTATGTGTGCATACAGGTACATCAATTAAATTGTCAGACCACAAAAAAAATAAAAACTTTGCTGCAACACTTGCTGCTCGTTAGGTTACACTTGTAGCATGGTGGGGTGGGGGTTGGGGGGTAGAAGGAGCTCGGGTATTGGGGCAACTACTATCTGGGAAATGGGATAAAGGATACGTGGTCGCACTAAATTGGTGGCTCTGGCCAAGGCTTGCATATAAACCGTGTCAGGGACTGACGCACTGCTGCCTTCGGCTCGTTAACGCAGTGAGCGACAAGTAGAATCATTAATGGGTTTGCAGCTTAAACGAGGAACCATCAAGCAGAGCATGAAATCATGCCATGGAAAGCAGCCAGAGGAGAAAGTGGGCTTACAGTACATTTCCAAGCGAAGCCATTTTATTGGATTAAAATCAATATAAAATTTACAATACATCGTTAAAAATTCGCTATTAATTATATGGAGGAAAATGTCCATTAAATTTTGTTATTTAGCTCAGGGCAATAAGGAAGATGAAAAGAAAATGTGTTGTACATTTTTGTATGATATCCAAAATAAAGTCCATAATATTTTGCGGATTTATTAATTTAATATTTGACTCAGGGTACCAAAAAAAAAGAGGAAAACAATATGTGTTGGAAATTTGCATATTAAAGCCGAAAAAATCTCTATAATAATCGTGGATTTATTAATTCATTTAATTATTTAATCAGGATAAAAAACAATAAAAAAAAGGAAGAATTAATGTGTTGAAAAAAGGTAGTTGGATGAAGATTAAAAGGGGAGCATTTTGATCCGGAATAAACTGAGCATGGAATGATTATTAAAGCATTCAGCGGATAAAATAACATATTTACATATCTAATTTTTGAATTTTAATTCTGTATACATATGTAATGAAATTTCAAAAATAATTTACTTAATGATACTGCCCACCTAATTGGCGTCAATTTATTTTCAATTGTTGAGCCCACTTCATTATTAAAACTCTGAAATAATCAGAAATGTATTTTTGAATTTGGAATGAGGCAAATACTAAAGATCATAAAAATAAATTAATACTTTATTGTAATAATAATACAGCTATGAACATAAAAATGCACAAATGAAATCCATAAATAAAAGATTCAATTTTATATGTAGTAAAAACATAAAGATTTGGCGATTTTATCAAGTTTAGTAAGTTATAGCTAGTAAGTAATATTCTATATATGAAAATGATTCTGGAGCCTATTGAAACTGGTGTGAAGAATTCGAAATGAATTACTAAAGTAATCATTACTAACTAGTGGGGAAATTAATGGATTATCTAAGTAAAAGCTAGTCGTTGCCCCCCTCAACCCCCTCGCAAGAGTGCTAAGTGCTTAGACCCGAGCAGTAAGCAACCCTTCCACTGCCATTGCGGCAAAGCTGCAAAGTCACGCTCGTAGTGTATCAACGTTGGCTAATCTGAAGCCATCCAAGCCCATCGGACGCACTCATTTGATCGATTGACATTTTCAACTGCCACTTGGGCAGACGAGAGATTTAGACGGCATAGTTGCCAACTCACGTTTAGCTAATAAAACGGCAACATTTGGCTAAAAATACAGACACACAGCGCATTTATTTTGCCAAGTAATGTGAACTCAATTAGTGCAGCAATAAGAATAGAAAAGCCCTCCAAGGCTGGCAAATCTTGGCGAGAAATGCGCAACGTGTGTGCCGAATTTTCGCCCGAGAACGAAACTTTGCAACACACAGAATAATTAATAAATTTATGTACGGGAATGGAGGGGTGCGTGGGGAATTGCAATTGAAATCGGTGGCATTAGCTGGCGCCGCATGGCATGCAAAGTGCGAAGCTGTTATTGCTGCTGCTGTTGTTGTTGCTGTTGTTGTTGCTGTTGTTGCTGCTGCTGGGAATGACGACATTATAAACAAGTCGACAGCATGTCGTTGCCATGTCTGCATTGTCGCTTTGCTGCATTCGAGTAGAACTCGTAATTGGCAAATGAGTGAGAGACGCAGCGAAGCAAGCGAAGCAGAGAAAGATACAGAGAGAAACAGAGAAAGAGAGAGAAACGGTGGGAGAGAAAGAGCACGAGAAAGATAGTGATGATGATGATGACGCAGCATCAAGCTAGCGAAAATCTCAGTTGCATTTCAATGCGCTTAATTACGAGGGTGGTTCGAGGGTTGACCGCGTCAACTGACACTGACTGTGACTGTGACTGGCTGTTTGACATACACGTGGCAACGTCAGCATTGCTTGCAACATGCCACCTACAATAAACTCGCTGTCCTGCTGCTGCTGTTGCTGCAGCTGCAGCTGTTTTTTATCTACTGCAAGTCATTGGCCCTTCAGTGCGTAAACAGTTTACACTCCAGCAACAGTCATGGATAGCTGACCACGCCCAGCTACACATACATCACAAAACTATATATATTTATGCATATATAGCAAAGCTATGCATCACTTACAATAACAACAACAGCAACAACAATTGACTCCCACTTTCGCTTAATTAAAACGCTAAATGCTTTGCGGATGTTGTTGTTTGACTTGCTGGTGTTGTCCAACAGATTGTTGCAGCGTGTGACAAAACACAACAACAACAAGAACAGAGACTGCCACACGGTTGCATAAACATCAACTATAGTTTTAAATGCTCACAAATTTCATGAATATACAGTTTTCATATTGTTCATCTTCCGAGCCATTGAATTCATAATTACTCAAATTTATTAATACCAACTAAAAATAGTTTGCGCAGCTAAACTTTAAAAATAAGCATGTTTATTTTTTATTTATGCCAAGAGCCTTATTAACATTTATAGGATATCTGCCTGTTTATTTATACTTTTATTGAATTCGGTAGACAACACATTTCAAGCCAGTTATTTTTGTTCTTTTTTATTTTAATTCAAACTCGGAATTTGAGTTGAGTATTTAGTTTTTGTGTGTAATCCTCTTTCTAGTAAGCCACTTGAAAGCACCCGAAATTCTATGCAAACTCAAAGCTTATTTCACATTTCCATTTAGCAAGAAATGAGCTTCAACACGCATATATAGAATGCCGTGCATTTAGATACTGGCTACTTGATAGGGTGGATACCACAGTTGCATATTTGCCACCCCCCCTGAAAGAAAAAACAGTGAGTGCCATATCTCAAGTGGCAATCCCCAGACTTGGGCACCGCCTCGTTATCAAATGAATTTAATCAGTTTCAATTGTTTATGTTTTAGTTCTGCCTTTTGGCATGATTGGTAGCCACTAGACACGAAACGGAAGTCGGGCAAACGGGCAAAAAATAAAAAATAAAAGACCCAACCCGAAATCCACTTGGGAGAAAAGCGAACACATTTCACAACTTTCAATTGACTTGTTTTGAAATTTCCGTTTTTTTTTTTATAGTGGATTTTTTTTATTTTTATTTTTCGGTACTAATTGCTGCGTCAGCTTCGAGCAGTTAATGTAACTGACAAATTGTTGGAGCCCCATTATGAGGCGATTTAATGGTTTGATAGAAAATTGGTGGCTTTGATGTCCCCCACATGTGGATCGTCAAAATGCTCACTGACACCTACTTGACAACGATGTGGCAAACGGGCTGCAAATCGAATTGAAAATACATATTTCACCGTGCCCAATGGGAGCTCAAAACTTGCCCAACTAACTGTGCAATGAATACATTTTCCACCATAATAACGCATTAATTTATGACCAACACCGTGCAGATCGAGAGAGAGAGAGTGAGAGAGATAAATATAGGGAGAGTGCCGCCTAATCCCGGGACTCTGGCCACTGGCAATGGGAAATGCTTAAATTATGTTAATGACCAACGCACAAAATGGCAGGGATAATAAAGTACATGATATTTGCATTAGATGGCCAAGCTTAAAGCAATATCCGCATTAAGGGATATCCCGGTAAATCCTATAGGATTTCACATTGCTTGCCATTTAGCGTAATTAACTTGTGCTTGCGCACCAAGCAAAATGCTTTCCCACAAAGCTGAATGATTATAGGGCCGGGAGGGAGGGGAGGGGCGGTGTAGCGTTGCAGTTGCATTTAAGGCTTAGCTGCAACAAACTTCTAAATAAACAAGGCAAGTGACGCGTGCGGCCCGAGCTGCAATTGTATCTTGTGTGTGGATACAACGATGTACACCTTCGCTTCTCTAGCTGCCTGGCTGCCTCTGCCTCTGCCAGCCTGCATCAAAGTGAGAAAAGTCGCACACAACAATGACAAACGGCTGTCAGGCAGGAAAGGAGGGTAGTTACTAGCTACCTTTACAGCAGCAACAGCAACAGCAACAACAACATAAACATCGCTGCTTAATGGACCAGAAATGCGCTGTGCAAACACAGTGCTTGTCCCTGTGCTGTGCCCGTCTCAACTCCTGTTACTGCCTGCTGCCTCCCCACTCGCTGCTCTGATCCTGCTGCGTATGCAAACAAATGAAGCCCGGAAGCGAAATGCGAAGCGTTGCCTGCCGCCAGCACTTGAGCACGCCGCGATTGGCACCCCGAACCGAAACCCAAACCGAACCGAACTGAACCGAAACCAAAACCAAACTCAAGCGCCCAGCCCCGCCCAGGACTCGCTTGCTATCAGCAGCAGCAGCTAGCCACGTTGTTGAGGGCTTCATTTGAAACGCCACCCGAGGGTGGACCGCTGCTGCCGCCCCTTGAAGCTACTGCGTTCGCTGTCGCTGTCGCAGTCGCAGTCGCTGTCGATTACGACGTCGTCGCATATATTTTATTGCCAAGCAAATTCCAAGCGGGTGCCGCAAACTCTCCCCTTCTCTCCTCGCTTGACTCTTAATGAGCCCGTAAATTATTTTTTATTATTTTGTATTTAATATTTTCATTGCTGTTTGCACAAAAAAAAAAAACGAAATGAAAAGAAACCCAAAAAAACACACGACGCGTGTGTGGCATTCATTTGATTTCGAATTGATTGTGGGAAACGGATATGCGGAAAAAGTACCACGCAGCGAAAGGGGTTGCTGCATCCTTTTAGCGAATGGACTGACTTCAGTTGGGGGCATCCTTTGACTTGAACCGACTCCGTAGAGTGTAGAGTATATCGATAAGTTTGTTTTAATAAATCTTAAGACTATGCACGACATCATGCCCCATTTCCAGCTACAAATTTATGTAAAATGTTAATTACTTTCCGCACAATTATGTGGCACACATCCAATTTCCACCCTCAAGTCACAAACTCAATCCAAAAACTAGTATCATAAGCATATCTCCCTCTTGCTACTGACATCTTATAATAAGTATATACTTATAGATATATTACAAATTCAACGTATTGGAAAATTTCACACGCCCGCAGCACATCTCAGCGCATCTCGCAGTGCATTTCTCCAACCCTCGCGCAGCTTCCCACGCAGCCAAATAACTTTCCCAACAGAGAGACTGAGAGAGAGAGAGAGAGAGAGAGAGAGAGAGGGAGAAAGACTGATAAAATATTTAGTAATTAAGATTTGAGGGCGCTTAAGTGCTGCAATGTAACGCTCCCAAAAGCATTTCGCGCCATAATGACTTATGATGAGTGGTGGGCGCAGCAGAGGGGTAATAGTTGGTGGCGTCTCCTTGCTTGCTCCTAAACTCCTAAAACAGATGGAACACGTAGTAGTTTGCCAATTTGTTGAACAACTCTGGGGGAATTTGGTGTTTTCTATGTAAATAAAGGAGTTTGTCATCAGTGACTAACTGACTAACTGACTGACTGACTGACTCACTGACTGAGTGCTGCCTGAGTGCTGACCTATATATAGCTACAACCATATCTGAAATGTAGACAGAAGTTTGCTTTTAGGCAGTAAGTAAGTGCTGAGAGGGGGTTTGAGAGAAGTCCACCCGCAAGTGCGGTTAAATGGGAATGACTTATTCTATGCAACTTTATTGTTTTTCATCATCATTCTCATATATATTTATGAAAATTCGTTGAATATTTGCAAGCAAATTCCTAGATATAAATCTGAATTTTGGCTGACATTTTCATTTCAAGCTTAAGTGCATTCCCAATTCAAAGTTGAATATATTATTTATTTGTGAAATATTTAAAAAATGATGAGTTTGGAATAAGTACTAACCATAATAACTTCTCAGCGAATACTTCGATGTTTGATGTATGTTGAGTATAAATAATTGTAAGTCTTCCACAACAATTTCAATTTTTTTTATTTATATCTCATTTGATCTATTTTGTTCTCAATGACAGGCTGTTTTATTTTGATAGGAGACAACTGTTGGGTGACATATGCGCAGCGTTTGGTACAATTACGCTACGCTAATCAAAATATCAAATGGGAATCAATCTTCGAGTGCAGACTCAAAGCACTTCCCGTTGGGCAGCGCTGACAGAAAGATTGTGCACACGACTCTACCATATAATTTATGCCTTCAATCAAGCCAAGTGACTGACTGACTGACTGACTGGGAAACTGACTGATGACAGCGGCAGAGAGAGAGAGAGACAGAGAGAAGGATAAAGAGGAGAAAGAGGCGGAGTAGGAGGCGGTGCCTAGGGGCCGCTCTGTCTGCGGTAATTTCCCTGTCACGCGTGATAAAACGCGCACATGGCACGTGAAGAAGGAGGCGGGCTCTGTGTGGATGATTCGGATTCAGATACAGATACTGATTTAGCTTTAGATGCGGACTCGAATTATGTGGCAACAAGTAATGCCAGCTGAATGCGAGACGAGTCCTGAGTGTATGTGCGGCTTGTTTCAACTTTAATTAAGCGCTCATTTTACATATAAACATTTACATATACTCCTGCCAACGTATTTAACAAAAAACAAAAAAAAAAAAGGAAGGAAAACATATTCACTTTGCCTGGGCTTAGGCAATTCGTCCCGTTGCGAATGCGATTCGTTCTGGCTGGCTCCAGCACAACGAATACACTCACTCCGCAGTCCGCAGTCCGCATTCATTTGCCGCCGTGCATTAGTCGCGGCTATTATCGTGTCTGCCTCTCTTTATTATCAATTCTCATCTCTCTACGAGTTTGTTACAGACCACCAAATGGCGTGAAATGTGTTTGCGAGTGTTGTTTTTGCTTTTTTTTGTTATTTATTTTTTATTTTCATACGCATATTTCTATTTGGACAGACTAATGGCGTTGAGTGCCGTGCCGTGCCGTGCCGGCCTTGAGTTGGGTGTGAGAATATTAGCAGCATTATCATTAACATATTTAAATGTGGATAAGCACAAAGCGAATAAATGAATTTCTGCAGCATCAAATTAGGGTGTGATACTTCTTTTTTTGGTTAGCTCGGTGAGGCTTATCCAGCTAAAGCGTGAATCAAGTAATCAAAGGAAGCCCTGGAATGAGTGTTCAAAGTGTTTGGAAATACATTAGGGTTGTTTTTAGGTGCTGCTATAATCGATACCAAATTAAGATAAAATGTTGTTGCAGATAACCCATCATTTCAGCATACCTCTTGTTTTATAAAAAGCATTGGCATAAAAATATTTTATTTTTGTTAAACATTTATTTCGTGTTTCTCCTGCGTATGTCCTTGCATCAGGGTTGATTCTGGGTGATTTTATAGTGCCAAATGAAGATAAAATGGGATTAGAGATAATCAATAAATTGTAGCTTAGCTTATTTTGTTCGCATTAGCTTTCAATTTATTTGCTATCTGTGATCCTATCATAGTCCGATTCGAAACATTTACAGTCAATCATGAACATTGACAAATAATACCTCTGATTGACACACACACACGTAAGACAAATATTCTTCACAAGTAATTTATTTACTTCAAGATACAATCATACTCGTCAATTATTCATTTTACTTAATTAATGATTTAATTATTGGTATAATCGTACAAGATAAGTATACCTAAGTATATGCATTAACAAGAGCAATCTAAGTGTCATTATGACGCTTTCATCAAGCAGACCGCAATTATTATCACCGATAAGCTGCTCATTATGCATGGATCTCAACTGCCTGGGTCTCTGATAATTGTTCACACCAATTGACGCTCCAGTCGAGAAGTGGCATCAAACACAGCACATTGACACCATTCTTAGACACACCCCCACCTTACCTCCCCGGGCTCTGGCTTTGAATTTGTGTGTGGGCTCTCTTAGAAAAGTTTTTGCATTGTCACGTTTACAAGATGATAAACCCTTAACTACTTTTCAACGCAAGCACCCAAAAAAACAAGTAAATATTCATAGATAGATACTTATGTGTGTGTGTTTTGTTTGCTTTTAGAAAATATTTTTTGACCCAAAAGCAAAAAACGTAACCATAAACAAAGTCCGAAAACTTTTCAACAAACAGCAGCGTTGACAGTGAGGGAGCGAAAGGGAGAGAGAGAGAGATTGTAGGAGGAGATGCGTCCACTTCAGTGGCACCGCCTACACACAAAGCATACACACAACACACACACATCACACACACACAACACACACACAACACACACACAACACACACACACACACTAATGTAGGCATGCTAATCTCTTTTACACTCGGCTGTGCCCTGGTACTGAGACCTGGAACTGCCACTGGGACCTGCACTGTGTGTATGCCTGTGTGTGTGTGTATGTGTGTGTGTGTGTATCTGTGTAGTGGATAATGGGCAGCGTAGTAGCACTTATTGTTAGCCGAGCAGCTGGCTTTGGATGGCTGGCCGAAAAAGTCAATACGAGGCGCTGCTCAGTCGGTCAGAGTCATAAATTACGCCATCCCTGGGGTGCTATTGAAAAATGTTTGCATGTGTATGTGTGTATGCGTGTGTGTGTGTGTGCGCGTGTGTGTGTTTGTATGCTTTGCTTATTTGTTTGTTTGTATTGGGCACTGGGCCCCGAGGTGTTTGGGCACAAACGAATTTGCGCTGCTCCCTTTGGCCAGTGTCGCTTGCAGTCATGTCAAAATGTGTTCATAAATTTCACCTCATGGTCCAAAAAGAGAAAAAAAGACGAAAAAGAAGAAAAATTCGGCACAGGATGTTGTTGTTTACTTAAGCACAAACATGTTCTGCGGGTTTTTGCCGCAGAATGTCTTTTCTGCAGCGCCTCTCTGCTGTGATCCCTGTGCACTGGGATTGGCATGCGGCTGGGCCACCCAGGTTGCCAATGGTGGGGATGGGGAGGGGGGAGGGGCCTCTGACCGCAAAGACGCATGCAAATCAAGCCACAGGGCACATTACAAGCTGACCCAACCGAGCAACCGAAACCGCAACAAAATTCAACTAACTGGGCCAATCACCTCCGGAACAACCCACCCGAAAGCCAGCAACCACCTGCACCTGCTGTTGCAGCCCCGACCACAGTTTATGGCTATCCATAAATTTTATGGCAGCGCCTAGACACATTTCGGTCTATCTCAGCAGGTCTCTCTCACTCTCTGTCTGGGATTGCGTCCAGCCAGAGGTGATAAAAATTTCATTACATCACGCAAAAGCGTTGCCCGAAATTGAAAGAAAACTTTACACCAGTGGCAAATTAATGGTCAGCTACGACTTTGACTCTTAGAATCACAGTCAGACGCTACCTGATGAATGGCTATGGGTCGTGGGTGGCTCGAGGGACTAACTGAATCCCATTTGGCTCCCATTTGGGTGGCAGGTGTTGCTGTTCTTGCTTCAGGGTTTTTCGGGTTCTCTGCTCTGGCTCACGCAAGCAAGCGTGGACCTGTGTTAATAATCACATTAACTTTTTCAGATAATCACATTAAATTTCCGACTTGGTATTTTTCTTCTTCCTTCCACGTTGCTTTGATTTTTATGAGTCAATAATTTGCACTTATCGCAGGGAGGAGGTTTGTTGATTGAGGAAAACATATGGGCTTGGCTCTGGCCCTGATGAAAGGCAGACACTTATGGAATCAGCTGGATTAATTCCGCATTTATCGTGCTTGTTCGAGTGCCTTGACCCAAATAGTCCTCACACGGCGCTAATTAGCAATCGAGTTGTTCCACAAATCGCTTCAGACATCGTGCAGGGGACCGGACAGGAGGGGCAGTTGTATTTACATTTTAAATTAAATACAACTGCAACTAGAACTCGTTGATGGCCACATCGCCATAAACGTAATGTGTTTTTTATGGTTTGTCATAGAAATCTACAAGATCATAATTTATGCAACAACCGATGGCCGGACGCCTCTTGGTGCCCAGCACTCCCATGAACTTGAATTTATGGCCTGACGATGCAGCAGCAGCAGCAGCAGCATCATCATCGATGGAGTTGAAGTCGTTGAGGTGATAATATAAAAGCAGAAAATACATAAGCGGCAAGACAGCCAAAAAGGGTTGCTTGGCTAAAGGTAAAGGGAAAGAGGCTGATTGCGTCTGGCCTGCAGGCAAAAACAAAGAGGCAAGAGCAGCGCCAAGAGCTGGGCGCAGCGCACAGAGCGAGGCAAATAAATTGCAGCTGCTCTCGACCAGGGCGATGAAATACAAATAGAAATACTTGGCAGCTACCGTTGGCGTTGAATGTTGAACATTGCCAGTTGCCAGTTGCCAGTGTCCAGTTGGAGCACGTTGCACGTTGCACGTTGCGCCTTGCCGGCAATGAAGTTGCCACATTGCCAGAACGATACACAGTGAGAGCATCATCATGCACTTCACATGTCCTTTAGCTTGTTTGTCTTTCACTCTGTCGCTCTGCGCTCCACAGCGCGTTCTCAACTGAAGTTGTTTGGCCAGACGACGCAGCCAACTTCTTTTTGTACTCATCTCCGCTCCCCACCCTTCCCCTTCTCGATCCGTGCTCGTTCCGACCAGTTGTCGAGCATACAAATCCAAACGAGCTGGCGAATCATGACCATTTGGGCATAAAAATTACCTTGCCTTGCCTTGTCTCGAGTCAGTTTCATATTATTCTGCGTCTGCTTTTGCTTCTGAGTCTGCTTCGGTTTGATGTTGACCTTCTATGGCCTGTGTGTGTTACCTGACTGCAAGCTCTGTGATTTAATCAGTTGCATGCTGCAAAGCTGCTAGCTCATTCCATCATGTTGCAATGGCTCTTGACTTTTGGGTTTGGCTGCTCTCGTGTCTGGGCACGACTTACAGCCCGAATCAAATGTGTTTAAATTGAATACGCTTGAGTTATGATGCCCAGGACATTAGCATGCGCCACAGTCTCGTCGCTGGCCGGATTCAAATTTGCAGCAAATAAAAACTTTTCCTTTTTAGGGGTAAGCATGCCATAGTCAAAGGCACAACCCTTGCTAACCCCCGGCCTCTCACAAAAGTGTCCTAAATCAGCATCAGCTTCAGCTCAGTGGCCACCAATGTCATCATCAGTCGCGGGCAGAGACAGCTCCGCCCCCAGACATTGATAATAATAAAACTGTCTGTCGTCGTTCCCCAAAATTGGCAGTCAACAGTCTCTCCCTGGTCTTATCCCTGGCTGTGTCTGTGGCCTACTAGTAGTCTTCCGTCTGCGTTTAATGCACAACATATTCATGTGTCAAAAGACAATTTCGGATTTATGGCCTGCAAAATCCCCAGGCTGACGACGACCAAATGACGCATTGTGGGCGGGCGCCGAATGGAATCCGTTGCAAAGGAAAGGAAAAAAAAAAACAGAAAATAAAATATGTTAAGAAAGCATAAAGTGATATCCACTAGCTGTGAGCTGGGCGAGACATACATTCAAATCTCGCTCAGCCATTTGGTTTGCATAAATTAGGACCAATGTGGGGGGAACGAACGGATTGCTTCGGTTGGCCAGGGTTCCACTGGCGGGTTAACATGATCCCTGCGTATTTGGGGCGCTAAAATTGCCATTTTTATTCCATTTTTCTCAGTTTTTTTTGTTGTTTTATTTTATTTTTTTTTGCACATAGAAAGTTTTGGTTTATGCGTCTGCTCTGGTATTTTAGGGTTGTAATTGAAATTAAATAGATGTCGTGCCATGAATTCAAATCGCTTTGCTCCTGACACCATCTTGGATGGAAATGGAAATGGGACTTAAAGAGTTAAAGAAACAATAACAAGAAAGTGTAGAATTCGCTTAAAATGAAACATCAAGCTTAAGCAGTGCCTTAAATATCGCCTCAGCAACACAAAGTAAATAGTTGAAAAACATTTGGTTAGCGAGTTTTGTTTTGGGTTGGCTTGAATGTTCTGAAACAATAGAAATTTTGAAGAATAACTAAATGCTATTTTCAACTTACAAGTTGAATTACCTTGGAATTTAACTCCTTTAATTTATCCTAACTTATCTTATTTTAGTATACCCATATAAGCTTTGTGCACAACACACATTTAACTTGTCCTATCTTATTTTACCCAAAGTGTTACATGCACAAATTAAATTATTCCACAGTACAGTGTCATAAACAATAGCTTCAGGAATTTCAGGCAACCCAGTTCTGCACACAAATATGTTCGTATAATCTTAACTATACACGGTACATTGATCCTTTGAGCTAAACACACTTGCTTGCTTTTCTCAGAGTGTGTATTTATAGTATATACACCGAGTTGCTTTCACTTAAAGCCACCCCCTGTTTGGTTGCCACTTTTGCATTTCACTTTATCAGCATCTTGCCAAACATTATTCCTATCTACTATCTGCTATCTGCTAAACTCCATTCTCTGTTCTTTTCTGTTTGGTCCATTCTCTTGTCAGCTTCCACATTTTCACGCTTTTGAAATTTGTAGCACTTTAAGCATATTTTCGCAGCTTCTCCTACACTTTTGGCGCAACTTTTACTTTTCTTGCTCACACAAATTTATGTCAGTATCACTCGACGAAGTTGCGAGCAGCAGCTAAGGGTGAAGGTGTCTCGTTCTGGTTAATGAAAATCGATTTTGCCTTCGTCTGGGCAGGTGACAGGCGGAAGTGGAAGGTATTCCAAAAGTGATAAAGAGTGTGGGGTGGCATCGACTTCATTTGTTGAGCAATCAGCTCTAATTAGTCCAGGCACTTGAGATGCAAAGCGGGTTTGCCCCGAATGGTGTGGGTCAACTGAATAATTTGCTATTATTTGTCTATAATTGCGTGTGCGTGGGGCAGGGGACTGCAAAAATGTTGATGCCTGTGGAATTTTAATTGTAAATGTTTAACACAATGTACAAGCCGGCAGACTGGTAACTGCTTGACTTCTTTGCCCTTTAAGCGATTAGCTTTTATATTTTAGCTTTTCCTGCTTTATATTTTTGGTGATTAAATGCGCTGCTTTTGCAGCTCACATGTCTGCTGCCCATTAACCCTTTGCAGCGTTATCACAACTTTGCTATCTATCTACCTTAGTTCATTATGCGACAGTATTCATAACTGCAAAACGTCATAATATTTCACCAACCCCATCCTTCCCTCCCCCAACACTTTTCCGCCCCTTCTTTTAAATAAAAAAGTGTGGTCCACCAGCAGCCGCTTTCACTAATTACATTTTCAGAGTGCAAACGAAGCGTGCGAGCAACGAGAAAAGGGAACTAGAACGTAGCCGGGACTGAGTATGCTCCACTAATTAGTACGATATATATATGTGCATATATATATATATATATATATATGTCTGTGTGTGTGTGTATGTGCATAGTATGTGGATGAATAAGTGGCATAAATTAAAATAAAATGTACAAGTATAAAATGTTACTGCGACGTCGACTGCGATAAAAATCTAAAATAAACACCGCTCGCTGCGGCAAGCCGCGGCCCCGTGAGCGAACTGAGCCATGCAACATATGTATGTGCTGCAACAGCAGTGAGGCAACGAAGTAACAGCAACAGCAACAGCAACAACAACAACCATCCACATTAATTAAGCATAAACATTTAACCTGCCCCGAGACACGCCTCCGACAGAGCGTCGCGTGTCCGCGACTCATGGAAGGGTCCGCTTTGTGTTTTGTTCAAGTCGCCTTTTTGTTTTGTATTTTTTTTTTTCGTTATGTATACATAATTTGATTGATTTATTGAGCCCACGCCAGAGCGGCAGAGGAATGCAGCAAGCGGCAAGTGCAGTCAGAGCAGGTATCCGTTTAGGGCGCCAGCTGTAGGCCGATCCCCAGGAGAGCGACTCATATTCTTTCAGTTAATTTAATTAAATGCATTGCGAGGGGCACCGTGGCAAGTGAGCATTGAGCATGCAACAGCGAGCAACAACTGGTTGCAACATAGCTGTCACAACTATCAGTTATATGTATCTGATAGATTACCAGCTGCTATTGCGGTAGACATTTATTGAAACATATTCTAAATATATGTCGAGGCCTTTGAATATGTGTGAGATTAGTGTGGAGCATGTGAAAGTGATATTAAATAACCGCCAACTAATTGACATAAAATGCAAATCTTATTGCAGCTCACAGCTAGCAAACATGAAATAGTTATCGTAAATAGGCCCGTTTATAGTCAGGTGAATTTTTGGGGGTAGATATCGGGCTTATAGGTTTAATTATTGCTCATGTTCATGTAAGAGTGCAATTAACTCACAGTTATTTGATATGCCAAGCCAATGTTATTGAAAACAACTGGCTAACATAAAAGTCTAGCTGTAGAAATGAAATCAAATGTGTATGAATATTTATTAGAGTTGTGTTATCAGATAAACGACGAGGTATTTTTTCATTGCGATGTATTTAATTGCTTTGTTGTCATGTGTTTGCTTCAAATAATATGGATTTTAGTAAAAGAAACTTAACTTAAAATACAGTTGCAAATATCAGATGGCTAAATTAGTGTTGGGTTAGTAAACTGTTAGTTAACTGACATCTTCACATAGATACCATTTCAGCTTTGCGTAACAGAATATAGGATAAACTAATCACTGTTAATTAGCATTAAATGTTAGAGATATGTTAGGAGAAATACTTTTGGGACAATTGGTTATAGTAAAAATAAGTATTAACATTATCAATTGCACAGTTTAGCTCTTTAAAGTGGAATTCTTAAAATTACCTCAGCTTTTTTTTTGCTGCCAACTTATTTGTCGCTTTTGATTGATTAAGGGGAAATGTAAGAAACGCTTGTTTGGCATTCGAAGCCGTTGCGGGGGTTCAGCTATTTAACTCCTTCAATATGTCACCAAAGTGTCTAAGTGGACAGATAATGCGGAGTCTAGCGGCAAGCATCCTGAAAAAACAGGCTGCAAGCATCGTGGGCACCGTTCAAAGAAAATCAATTTGAAAAAGTAAAGAAAACTGTTATCCCTGGTGATTGATTATGCAGTCGAGTCGAGTGACTGGCCAAAAGCTGCTCGATTTCGATTGGGTCACCAAGCGTATCATTAATTTCCACAACGGCGGGATACAACACAAATAAAATCGGGCGGGAAGGGTGTCATTGAATGCGATGTAAGCAGCCAGTTCGGACATGCATCTCAAATGTTTTCCTTTCATTGCAGGCGTCTCCGCGGAGCTTTACTATGTGCGGGAGGGGGCCATCAACGATTACGCCCTGAACTTTGCAGTACCCGTGCCGGCGAACATTAGCGATGTTACCTTTACCTGGCAGTCGCTGGTGGAGCATCCGCTGCCCTACAGCATCAGTGTGGCCACTTCGGATGTGGGTGTGTTGCCGCGCCCTATGTTGAATATCTCGCGTATCGGCGATGTGCCCCAGGAGCCGCAGACATGGGGCGTTAGTCTGAAGTGTTCGGGAACACGGGCGGCCGAAGTGACCGTCACTATTAGTGTGGAAGTCATCCTGGATCGAGCGACCAACAATAATACGAATTTGATCTTCAAACGCAAAAAGATTTGCCTGAAGGATGAGCACAACGATGCACGCGAGGAATACGACGATGAGGAGCCTTTGCATCCAGATCTGAGTGGTCACGATGACGTCCACTATACGGAACACAATGAGGATACGGCCGAGCATGTCATATCCGATGGCCATTTGCCATCGAATGTGGAGCATGGCAAGGGCACTGACAGACATCGAGTGCTGGTAACGGAACCCACTGTAATTGTGGGTCGCGGTTCGGGTGGTGTAAACACAAACAATGAGTATGATCCACTGTTGCGGGAGACTCTCGTGCCACCAACCAGTGGCTTAATTACTCTGATTGTGGGTGGTATTCTGGCCTTGGTCCTTGTGTCCACACTCATTTTGATTGCGTACTGTGCCAAGGGTCCCTCAAAGCGTCATCCCTCCAACGGGGTCCATCTGATTAAAACATCCAGCTTCCAGCGTCTGCCAACCATCTCGTCTACGGCCCACAATTCGATCTATGTCTGCCCCTCGACCATAACACCCACATATGCGACATTGACGCGGCCCTTTCGCGAATATGAGCATGAGCCTGAGGAGTTCAACCGCCGTCTCCAAGAGCTGACAGTCCAAAAGTGCCGCGTTCGCCTCTCCTGTCTCGTTCAGGAGGGCAACTTTGGGCGCATCTATCGCGGCACTTACAACGACTGTCAGGAGGTTCTGGTCAAGACTGTGGCACAGCATGCAAGCCAGCTACAAGTGAATCTCCTGCTCCAGGAATCCATGATGCTCTACGAGGCCACACATCCCAATCTGATGACCGTACTCGGCATTTCCATCGAAGACTTTGCCACACCCTTTGTGCTCTATGCTGCCACTGGCAGTGTTCGCAACTTGAAGACTTTCCTGCAGGACCCCTCATATGCCAGAAGCGTGACCACGATTCAAACAGTGCTAATGGCCTCCCAACTAGCCATGGCCATGGAGCATCTGCACAACCATGGTGTTATTCACAAGGACATTGCGGCCAGGAACTGTGTGTAAGTAGAGATTATCTCATTGTCTGAAGAGAGAGAGAGAGAGAGAGAGGGAGTGCAGCCCAATCTGTAATTTGTAATCTGTCTAATCGACCACTTGCAACCCTCTTCTGTTTTGTTCTTCGGTTTCCTTTAGCATTGATGATCAACTGCGCGTGAAGTTAACCGATAGCGCCCTGAGTCGTGACCTTTTCTCCGGTGACTACAACTGCTTGGGCGATGGAGAATACCGACCCATCAAGTGGTTGTCGTTGGAGGCCCTTCAGAAGTCTCACTATAACGAGGGTAGCGACGTTTGGTCATTTGGTGTGCTCATGTGGGAGATGTGCACGCTGGGCAAGCTACCCTATGCCGAGATAGATCCCTATGAAATGGAGCATTATCTAAAGGATGGTTACAGATTGGCCCAGCCCTTCAACTGTCCCGATGAACTGTGAGTATCAAACGACGACTAACTACCAATTTCCCCTCCAAGACTCGCAGCAAACTCAACAAATACCTTCTGTGTTCTTTGCTCTTTTACTTACAGTTTTACTATTATGGCCTATTGTTGGGCTTCCATGCCTGCCGAGCGACCCTCATTTAGCCAGCTACAGATCTGCCTATCTGAGTTCCATACACAGATCACCAGATATGTTTAACCTGCGGTAATGAAGCACACCAAGACTTGTAAATACAACAAGAGGCGACGTCGGAAGATTTCGCAACAGACGACGTCTGCAACTCTGTTTCCAAAGACATATTTAAATTATAGCGCCTAAAGAGGGCGCCTAAGAAGCGATAGTGTGGTGGAGATGTGGTTACAAGTGTGGGCCCATTGTTTGTCCCCCACAATAAATAGTTACTTACCTATGTATAACGCGGGCGTTTGGAGACAATTTCGAATGGATGATAACAGTCTGGAAGCGGTTGACTACCCTCTCCCCTCTATAATTAGCAGTTAGGTTTAGGTTAGTATGTTAACATAAAAAAAAAAAGAAACAAGCGACATTTCGATGCAAGAAACGTAGTAGTTAAACTTAAACACCCACATAAATGTTGAAGGCACACATTAACAGATAAACCCAGTTAGGTTAGATTCCTCGTGGATCCCCAAATGACCTAAAGCATTTTGCATAACTTAACATTATATAGATACATACCTAAAGACAAGATCCATAATATAGTACACTCCCCTAGGCTAGGCAACAACGGGACGCTCTGTTGTAGTTTTGAGGAGCTCGATTATACATTCGACGTATATATAATAACAGCAAAAATATATATATTATCGAGTAAATGGTATATATTTAAATATATATATCTATGTAAATGTATTTATATGTGTATGTATATCTATGTCTAAGACCGTAGTGCTAGTAAGTTCGAATCTATTGTATTTAACTAATGTTAGTAAACAAAAAAAAGAAAAAAACCAACGGTGCACTGCAAAACTTCCCAATTTAGTTGAACCGCCTCCAACCACCAGCTAGAAAAAAGGAGGCACTTTCGAGTCGAACCCATTATTTGTGTTACTTATACAGCCGTGTCAAGAAAGTTTTGTAATATACTTAAGCATTTCGCATTAGTTTTAAGTTTCTCTTATGATTTTTATTTCTGGAAAAAATGAAAAAAATAAAAACGATTTCAATAAACGTCCGTGCATAACATTCAAAAGCCAAACAAATGCAGTTGTGAATGGAAATTGGAACGGGAACGAGAACGGCAACGAGAACGAGAACGGGAAATGGTGCGACATTTATGTAAAATATTCGAGTGTAAGTATATCGCTAACAATTGAGCCAGCTCCGCCTAACACTTACCCTAAAACAACTCGCCTAAGAGCAATGTGTTGTTTGGGTTTTGCACCATGGCGAACACGGCTGCCACAACGACGCGATGGGTGGTGGGGTTGGGTTAACCATCTCTAACCCAAACACACACACGCAGAGCCTCGAGGCAATCTCTTTGCCAGGCCAAGCGTGCTGGCAACACAAAAGGCATGTAATGCCCACAGCCTATTTGAGGAGCTGTAGCGAAGTCAGATTAGAAGTAGGAGCAGGAGCAGGAGTAGGCACAGAAGTAGAAGCAGGGGTAGGAGGTGTCTGCCCACACCTGTACGTGAAGCAGCCCGTGGAGCGCGTGCAGAGCTTATGAGGTAGATACGCTTTTCGGAAGGCATGCTCTTTGATGGTTGCACTGACACTACTTAGTTTTTGGCACGTCATGGCACCCGGCACGATGTTGGCTGTGTCCTTTTTAATATGCCTGTCACAGCGTCAGGACAGCGACTAGTTTCGTGTCCCTCCTGTTTTCGTTTATCTATTTTTTTTGTTTCCCATTTTTTTTTGACTTGGTCGTCTTTAAAAAGCGCTCAAAGAGCTCAGAGCTCGTTGGGCACGTGCCACAGCTGAAATGCGTAGCATTTAACTAAAGCCACTATCCCAAATCAAAAGCTAATGGGAAAAGCAGTTTCGGCAAATCCACTGAATACTTGCCACACACATAACTGTAAGGTTAAAGTGCCAAGGAGATTATAAGTAAATGCTCAAACTATCTTTATTTGAGTTAGGTTCAATTGTGTTAAAGACTTTTTATGCGCATGAGCATAGTGCAATAAAATTAATGTTAAAAGCTGCTCAGCTCTGTTAGATGATTTATAGTGATTAACGACATGAACAAATATATATTGCGGGAATTGCTGTAAGAAATAATCATACAAATGCTTTTAACTTCGAACTTTTTGGTTAGCTGATTCCAATTTGGCTGGCATATTTTATACTCCATAATTTGACCCCTTTTTTCTCAAAGCGGCATCAAAGCACTATAAAGATAGCTGCTCCATTCAAAGAGTTTTCGTTGCTTTTTTGAGTGCTCTCACAGCGAGTAGCTGAATCGAACAGCCGAAAGTCAAACTTTGAACAGTTTCGTTTCAATCAAATTAAAGCGCTCCAGCAAATTGACAAATGATATTAAGTTATTAAAAACGACGCGAGCAAAACGGGAATTTTTTTTTTATTTTTATTTTTTAGCAGAATGGGCTGAACTCATTGAAACTTGAACTAACACACACAAACGGAGGGAAAATGAACGGAAAATGGCATGAGAAAAGTGAAAAATTGAAAAACAAAAGGCAAACTGGGCAACTTTGTTGTTGGTCAACACTCTAAGCCAAAAATCAACAAATATAAAAAATTTCGTAGCACGTGAGGTAGCATTTCAATTTTTCAGTTGCTGTGTGGTGAGCGTCAAAAAAAGTTTGACAGCGTCCTATACCAAAAAAAAAAGAAAAAAAGCCACGCCCACGACACACTCCAAAAAGCCAACAGTAGCAACAACAATAAGAACAACAAACAAAATGACGACAGGTAGTCGTCAGTGGGCATTGTAAGGGACGCAGTTGCTCCCCGCGGAGCCATTGGCAGCCCTGCGGCTTTGCTGGGGTGATTTTTGAACTTTCAACAGATGAGCTCGACCAGTGGCCGGGTGGAATGAGTTCGCAACGCAAGTGCTGCAACTTTTTGTCAGAGTGGGTCGGTCGTTTGGACTCATGGCCTCAAAATTGATTACTTTGCAGAGCGACGCGCGACGCGCAATGCACGAAGCCAGTTTGAGTTTTTTGGCTGGCATTTTGAAGCTGTTGATTATGGCCACAAGGTATTAGCTGTAACATAAATATTTACTATTGAAATTATTAAGCAAAGTTTTCTGATATCAGTGGTTAACTGAGTGGCACAGGTAGAATGTCAAACTGGTTGGTTAGTTACCCTGTTTGAGTTTGGGGCAATGATTGTTCTAAGTTGCAGGAAAGTTTGATGTTTTTCTGATTGCAAAACTAATTAAAAAGTTGATGAAACTCATTTGGAATTGCCTTAAAGATTTAATTCGCTGTGGCAAGGGTGCAATTGAGAGTTTTTATTTAATGGTTGCCAAGGTGCAACCTGCTATTCCAGCGATAGCTAATCACAACTTTTCAACGACGTGCTCAACTTTAAGAATGCACATAATCAATGTCTAAGAATTTGACTTGAGTTGCTCATTGAACTCTCTTAAGGCGCTCGTCTTGCAAAGTTTTCAACGCTCCACCCCTGCCCCAGCTGCAAAATGCCAAATACGAAAATTGTTTTTCAATTTCTTTTCTAGTTGGCAATACACAAAACAAGCAGTAGCAGAAGGAAAAGCAGAAGCTGAAGCCAAAGCCGAAGCGCAAGCAACATTAGCATACAACTTTTCTTATTATTTTTATGTGAAAAATTTTCAAAAACCCACCAAGGGTTGAACAGAGAAAGAACAAGACAGCAAAGTAACAAACTGCAAGGCTAAGGAAGCGGAAACGGAAAGCATACAACGCAGACAAACGCCAACAAATTCAATGCTGGCTAAGAGGAATCGCCGAATTGCCATTGCCTTTTTATCTCTCGACGGGACTGTCGATGAGCTAAGCACTTGCAATTGGAATTGCCAACGATGTAGGGTTGAGGGTTGAGGGAACGACGCCGGAGTCGAAGTTGAGACCAGACAAAAGTGAAAACAGTCGCGTCGAGGCAAAATACATAATAATGACATGGAAGGAAATCATTTTCATTTTGCAAGCCTTCGCTTCATTGCGTCCTATGCCCAAACCCAAACCCAAACCCAAAATTCTTACCATTCCCTTTTACACTGGCGGAGCTTAGCTTCATTTTCGTCATTGGCTGTCGGTTGAAGTTAGCTGCAACTCCGCGGCGGGTGCCTCATTTGTCGCAAAGTTTTATTGAATTACTCGGGCGTGCCTCGGATCTGCCGTGAGCAGCGTTTGATGTGGAGACCTAGACCGAGAGTGAGAGAGAGAGAGCGAGACAGAGAGAGAGAGAGAGAGAGGTGTTGCGGATGATGACGACGACATCGCTGCCGATAATGGGAGTTGGCTTCTCTCTTGATTATCGCGCCTCTCCAAATTCATTAAAACTTTTTTTTCTTTATTCTTGTTTGCCACTGTCAATCGATTGTGGAGAGAAGAAGGCACATGGAACTGTGGCACCTGCAATCATTTTTCATTTTGAACAGCCGTTTGTCGTGTTGCCGTTTTGCGCCTTTGACTCGCCTTTGACTTTTTGCCAGCTGTCATTATTCATCCAAAATGTTTTCGCTTAGCTAGGCAAGCGTGTTGCCAGCCCAAAGTTTCCAAATTTCCCACATATGTCGCCAACTGCCAACTGCGGACTGGACCAAGGTCCACGTGTGATTAATTGTTGCAAGTGCTGCTGCTGTTTCTGCTCTTACTAAGGCTGCCCCAGTGGGGGTTTGGTTCGACTGTTTCGCCAGTTGAGTTATTGACATCGACACAAAATTCCTGGCCAGTGGCTCGTAAACCACTCCACACCACATAGGATCCAAGGGATAGGAGTAGGCTTTGGATGTTTTATGGCACAACACACTGAAAGTGTGCATTTAGTTAGGTAGCGATTGGAAGATGTAATCTGTTAAACATTGTCTGCATTAAGCATAATACTAATCAAATATTATTTATAGTCTTGCATGCGCATAAAATTATCTAAATCGAATAAAAATTAATAAAACTCATAAATAATATTTATTGATTGTAACAGTTGCGGGTTTTAAATCAAAGAAAACTTAACCTACTAAATTTGAATATGCATTTGTTTAAAATTTTCAAAGTGTATAGTAGCATTATGCTCGGATGGCTTTGTGCCCCAAACACCAGCAAATGCAACATCAATTTGTCGAATAAGCAACTTAATCATTTGGCATTGTCAATGGAGCTGTTGCTATTGTTGTTCTTGTTACTGTTGCTGTTATTGTTATTGTTGTAGGAATGCAGAGGCCTTTTTGGACGGCTGTATAATGTGGCCGTACAATGCAACAGAAGCGTTGCCAAGGCATTCATAGAATAAAAATTTTACAGACAACAGGCGATGGCATTGGGCGGACCATTGGAGCGACAAATGTGGCTATGCCACTTGCTGCCAAAATCAGTACAAACACACAGACATATAGAGACACCCAAATATACATATAGATCGAGTGTGTGTTGCAGACAAGTTGACTTGGCTTTGCTCCGGCCTCGACTGCAGTTGCACAATTTGTCGGCTTTCATTTTTGGCTATCCGCTTGCAAGCATATCGCCAAGCTGCTATATTGCCACATTGCCACATTGCCACTTGCTTTTATGCAACAAATCATTGGCATAATTTAAAGCTTCGCTCGATACTAATACTAGATGCTCAGTGCTTAGTGCTCAGTTCTTTCGTTGCTCTGTGCCTCTTGTCTCTTGTGTTACTTTTGGGGGCATTGTGGGGTTATGTGTGCGCAGCATGCATGCCACGCAGTCAGGCATTGCAGTGGATAGTGTGGCAAGCTGCCAGGCTGCCAGGCTAAAATTTAGCTTGTCTGGCAGCTCGGCTATCTACTCCCTCAATATATGATTATTGAATGTGGTCGAAGATTAATGATGCCCTTGCTCTTGGTATCTCTGTCTGTGACTAACTCTGCTCCAGGGCTCTGGCTCTTGTATCGCTACAAGTTGCGCCATTTACTATTTTCTAATATTCTCTGTCTGGCATTGGGAATGGTAATCCTTGCCCAGCTGGGCGAGTTTATTTCTGCTTCTTCTGCTTTTCATATTGCACTCACCCTGGTAACAGTTTAGTTAGCAGATCTCAAAAAGAAAATCATCTTTTATGCATTAGCCTTGACAACAACGTAATAATTGCATTTGATTTGAATAAGGGAATAATTAGTCTACTTTCGAAAAATTGTGAATTTTGAATCTTTTGCTATTCAGTAACATGGAAACTTTTGCACAAATGTAGTAATTTAGTCTTGCTCCGAGCTGCATTAAATTCCAACTAATCAAAATCGTCTAGTTACGCTTTAATTAAACAAACGAATTAATTAAATTATGGCGAGTGTTGACATTATTCAATTACAGTTTTGCAAGTGTCTACAAACAAGTTTCCATTTGAGTTTTATTTATTTTTGTTATGAAACTAAACTGTACATTTATTTTTGGAATTGCTAGCCACAAAAATAAGCACAGACACTGTAACACTACCTGCTGAAAGTTGGACTCACTTCTGTTGTCACACGTCCGAGCAGATGGACTCCACTGGAAAATCCGTGGGTTGCCAACTTGTTTATTGTGTATTTTGGCACATGATCCTACTATCAAAACCAGAACTAGCAGCAGAAACAGAACCCAACTGGGCAAGTGTCAAGACTCGAATATGAACTTGTATAATAATACTAATAAAAATAATAATAATAATAATAATGGGAGCACTCGTGCATCGTGCAATTTAATTAAATTTTTGGCCAAGACTGGTCGGGCAGCCTACGTGCGAGCCCCAAGCAAGGAGTGCTCCTACCTGTGCCTTAGCAGTTAGTGCGCGTCGATCTACCCGACTCATGCCCCGCGCTTCCTTTAGTATTCTCGGGTGACATATGTGGCGCATAAATTAAACACTCCATTGAGAGGCAGTCGAGACCACATGTCCTCACGTACGCCCAGGAGAACCAACATTTGCAGGTGTCTGGAGGCTGCCTTCTGGCCATAAGCGTTGAACGTGTAGGCAAATAAATGCTCATTAGTTTTTACCGCAACGCTGTGCAAGTGTGTAAGAGCTGCGACTGCTGCTTGAGACAAGCAACTGTTTATTTTTTTATACATTTTTTTATTGAATTTAATTCATTTTCTTGAGCGGCACTAAAAGCTACCCAACTGCGACAGCATAACTCAACTTCTCCAGCCGGTCTACATATGCATACTGGTTAATCAAAGACAGAGCATGGGGAGCACATAACTGTTTCGCGATGTCTCGACCTGCCAAAGGTGTTGTCTGCCCCTATGTCTCAGCATCGTGCCGCCTTCTTCTTCCTTGCCTTCGTCCTTCTGCGTCTAGGCAGAGCAAGTGCCATAAAGTTTGAGTTCTCTCTGGGTGCTTATTGAAAAAAATAAAAGTATATCTTGAGGCTTCTTTAGTCTGCGACAACTGGGTTTCTGATTGCGCCCGGGTCTTGAGGGAGAAGCAGCGTTTGGTTCAATTGAAGCTGCTATTGCAGAAGTCATGTTCGGAGCTCAGTTGGCTTTTTGTGTGTGCCCATTGCTCATTGCTCATTGCTCATTGCTCACTGTTCATTGGACTGTCGACTGTGGACTGTGGACTGTGGTGGTCCTTCGGCTTGCCGTGGTCGGTGACTGTGGGCCAAGTTTATCAATAAAATGCTGTGGCATACAAAAGAACACGAGTTATTTCTTTTGCATGAATGCTTCGAGGCCGGGACATCTGGATATGCTTGACTTATAGTCACGCAAACTTTTTGTGCCATATGAAATATTTATGTGAGACTTCGTTCGGTTCAAACGGCATTTGTGGACTAAGCAAAGGTTTAAAGTTTACAAGACGTATATAGTTTATGAGATTTAGAAGCGAGCTCATAAAATGCAACAAATTAATTCAAGTAATAAATCAACTGGGTAATAGAAACTATCGATTTACCAGCTGTCACCGCTCGAAAAGAACATGTCGTGAAATACAATCCTTAGTAAAAGAAAAGATCCTATCATATTGGGCCTGCCGGAAAACAGCACTCGAGAACCTTTGTAGCCTTAATGAGACAACAATTCAAAGATCTCCTTCCAGACAATACCTGGTAATCAGTTTCAAACGAGATCTTGTAGGTGTAGTGCATCCATTGATAACTCAATTAACATGTTATTTCCACGAATTATTAAAGATTTTGCGCTCGAACGGGGCGTATCTTGTATCTGGAAGTAACCGAAAATGCGACACAACACTGCCGACATGTTGAAGAATTACTCATGCTCGAATTTCAGACATCGTGTAATTCAAAACCACTCAGCACTCGATACGGAGTCTGGAGTCTGGGCTCTGGCTGTGTGAACAATTGATTGGAAAAAAGGATTCGTTCGAGGCTGGGACAGAGAGTTCGTTGTGTTGTTTGTGTGCCGCTTCAATTGAGTTTTTAAATGAATTCTCATTGAAGCGTTAATCCATTTAGGTCCATTCTTCTTCTGCCAGTTTAGCCCGAAGGTCACAATTGGTTGCACGCACATCTAATCGGATTTAGGGGCCAGTTTCATGCAGTGCTCGCACCTTTTTTTTTATCAACCAAAGCCAATTGCTTGTGTCGCCTTAATATTTAGTGACAATGACCTACTTGTGGGTACCTCTGCACTGTCGGCTCACCAGCCGCTCGCCCAGCCCAAAATGAGTTTGTGGAGCTAAGCGAAATTGTGCATAAATTAAAAAAATGTTTCATAATATAAACTATAAGCCCATGAAACGGGTGACCAACCACCTTTCACTTGTTACCGTCGTCCACCCTGTTGTGTTGTATGTATATTTTCTCAAAAGCAAAATTGATGACAATGCGGCTTGTCAACGCCTCGCCGGCTTCGGTGGCTGTTGCTCCTGATGCTCCAGCTTCATATCCAGCTGCTGACGGGCTTCCTGCAACAAAAGATAAAAATTTCATTAAAACCATTATAACTGCCTTCAAAGATGCAACAAAAAAAGGATGATACCTAAGCGAGGTCGCAATAAAAAATATCTTGGCAGTAACCGCCTATCGAGGGCGGTACTTTTGAGTGAGAACTTGGGTATAAATGATATTATCAAAGTTCTAAAAGGAAATCTCTTTATAAATAGCTGATGATAGATGGTCCAAATATTGTACTCTTAAGGGAGAGTCCCATGAATTCAGCTGATAAAGTAGGGTAAATATTGTTGGAGTACAAAGTGTTGGTTAACAAATATATATATATATAATATGTTCAAATTAATGAAGTAGGTTAGACATTGTCATTACCTAGATTATTAATTCAACGTGGTCGTTTTAGTAAACGAAGAAATAATTAATTATTTGTTATACTTATTGTCTATTATAAGATCAGAAAGATGCAACATATTCACTTTCACTTTTCTCTTCAAATTCCATACAATGTAATTAATATGCCCTCATTCCTTAGTAATTTATAATCGTCAATCGATCGATAAACTAACAAAGTATCCAATTACATTCGATAATAATTTATGATTTATTTCTACACCGCAATTGGATCAACTTTACCAATGTAGCGCACCGACAATCTGATATATTTTCCACACATGCCCAATACAATGTATTCACCACATATATAACATCTTTTGCTCTGCTCAAATTACCGCTATACACACACACACACACACACACACACACACACACAGGCAGACACACAAATACATGTGAAAAGACGTCTAAGCAAATATCCCCGTTGTGTAAATATCCTGTCCCAGTGCCTGTCGCTGTCGCTGTCGCTGTTCCTGTCCATGTCATGGCTTCGCTTCCATTTTGCATTTTCCATTTTCGACCCCTCCCCTCTCCATCTCCCCTACTCCACTCTGTCCTGCTATCGACTACCCCTACGCTGTGCTCAAATACGGGTGCTCTTTAGGCTTTTGTGTGCCACGCGAGCTCAGCAAATGTCGTGCTGTGCACATACTATATACACTATGTGTATGTGTGTCTGTGTGTTTGTGATAACAACCCAAGGATTATTTCGCATTACTTTATTTTCACAAGCGCTTGCAGCAAGTTTGCGGTACTTTAGCGTGGCCTCGCCCACAGCACCGCCCATCGAGGTAAGGCCCGCTTATAATTTACACGCTGATTGCGCTTCGGGATTATGTATAATTTCTCTTCGGTTTTTTACCCCTCTCCGCTCGCCCGTCTCCCGTCTTCCTCTCTTTCACTCGCTCACATGCAATCGCCGTCAACACTCTATGCCATCCCCATCCCCTTTCCAGGTGCCTATTTATGTGGCTTTATCTGATTATTGTAACTCTCTGTGCGGTTTTTTCCTTCCTTCACACGTTTTTATGAGCTTATGAAATTAATTGTATATTAATGTGTGTGTGTGTGTGTGTGTGCGTACCTTTTGATGTGATGGATATGGCGCATTTGATTATGTTTTGGCTAAATAATGAAATTATCTGGCAATAAAGCGTTATATATTCGTGGGAGCTGCAATTTTGAAGGTATTAACGTAATTTTTGTTGGCTCGCCTGAATTTTTTTTGATGATGGATGAGGCAAAGAGGCAATGAGGGGATTGGGAAATGTTAAGGGTAGAGTCCAATAGGGCGTGAGTGAAAGTCAGAGACTTAATTGAAGCGTACGAAATAGATGGGAATTGACTTTGTAATGTAACAATCATCGAACCTTGTGTTGACCTAACACAGTAACCACATTAGCCCCTCCCCAACCCCACTAAAGTAATGTTACCGATTTTGAAACGGCAACTGAAACTGAAACTGTAACCCAGACCACCATGTCGGTTAAGTGGCCAACTGCGTAACCATAACCTCAACCATTGACAAATATTGAAAAAGCGTCCGATGTTTTCCCCTGACATTATCTGAAACATAATTAACGGCAGAGACTGCGCTGCGGAGTAACCCAAAAACAAACGACAAGCGACAAACAAAACCCGCGACATAAGCAACTGAAACATAATACAAATAATTAAAAATAGCCGGAGACAATGTCATTGACAATGTGAGCGAAGTGTGTGGGGATTGTGGAAGAAAAAAGGTCTAGTTGGCCGGCCGGCTGGCAAAAACAATTGTGTCAATAGTTCACCCGCATTTCAGTCGAGGAGCAACGGCGACCAGGAGATAAACACAGACGATAATGCCCAGCAAATGGGTAGGGGACAGGGAAACAGCTGCCGGCGACTGTCAATGAGTGGATGAGTCAAAACTAATGCCAGACTACGCATATGGGGCAGACGGGGTCTGAATCCAACAAGCAGTTGATCTATGCGACACATACTTGAGAGCCTGCCTCTACCGTTTGTTTATCCCCTGAGTGGGAAAGGGAGCAATTGTAAGGTGACACCTACTGGCATCATTTGTTTACACAATATTGGATATTGGATAGGATAGATGTAAAGGAAATGGGCATTAGCATGAAATTTGTAAGGCACAACACGCACTCAAAAACTCAACAAAAAAAAAATAGAAGGAAAGGAAAGGAAAAGAAAAAAGGATCAGTCGAGGAAAATTTATGCAGGCGACAAATTCAAAACACATGTCCTGGGCGCGCGAGGACAACATGCCCATGAATACGGGGAACCAATCAATTGTTTGTTTATTGTCTGTTACTTGTTTGCTTTTCTTTTCTTTTCATTTCTTTTGTCTGACAATCAGGCCCCGGTTTCTCTCTCTGTCTTCCACTGCGAGAGACCACACACAAAAGTTACCAAGAACCCAGTCACTAGTTCCAGTCTCAGTCACAGCTTAGTGAAGTTGTTCGTGCAGGTGCCAAAAGGTAGACCCAGATTACGCAGAGCACAACACAAATCATTAAACAAGCAGAAGGTCGACGGACGACTTCATTTTTAGGATTGGCTCATTTTACGCGTATTATCCATGCTCATTATCTGGGCAAATCTTGGTGCTGGCCAACGGATATGCATTGTTTTCAGACTTCAGTACCAATTATGGCATCAGTTTCCATTGTCCGCCGATGCTCGTGATTAGTATTGCCAATCTGGCAACTAAATACGTGCATAAGCCACACATGGTGAAATGTTTGACTACAATAGGTAATTTGAGTTATTTTCTTTTTTTGCTTTTGCCCAGAAAAACAATATATAAATTAAGAGCTATTGTATTTCGTTTTTCGCATTTATTGCGAGGGGTTAAGGTTAAGGTCTTCTATTATTTGTTATATATATTTATAATACAGAAATAATTTATGTGAGCGTTGGTATTTCTAATCTTAATCAATAAAAATTCGATTTTGTATAAATATATTTTATATTCATATATGCTTAGGGATATTTTGTTTTATTAATTTGATTTGATCTAGTTAGCTTATTTAATATATTCAATATGTCAGCTAAACTTTATTATGTATTTTATTTAAATTGCAAATTAATTTGTTTATTTATTATGTATTTTATTTAAATTGCAAATTAATTTGTTAGGTACATTCCATATATTGTATTCAATAAATTATTGATGTGAGCATTATTAGAGTATATCCCAATAAATAAATATAGTATTTTAAAGGGTTGCTTTTATTCATAGCATTAGTTGCGTTTAGTTTAGTTATTATATGCAATATGTCAGCTTATGACAGCATTAAGTATTTCATTTAAATTGTCCATTCGATTAATTTATCATTTCAATTCATTCATTATACAAAAACAACCCCAGGCGAACGCACGGTGAAGGACTCTGTGGTTGTGACTTGTCCAACTTAAGCCCCGGCTCAGAGACGCAGGATCAAGTCAAGCACATGCCGCTGCCAAGGACACGCGTGTGCCCAATGCCAAGTCGCATAAAGCAATATAATCTCTCATTACAATTGCAACAAAAGCGACCCAGCAGCTCAGCCCAGCCTTATGGCATATGCTGCTGCTCTTACCCATTCTCTTCTGGCGCTGTTACTGCCGCGTCTGGTGGCGTCTCTGCAGGCGTCACGAATTTATAGCCCCTGCAGTGCTATAGAGCGGCGAGTCGAGTGCAACAAGCACAAAAATTTATAACTGGGCCATAATGAACTCATATATTATAACGTTTATTAACCCATTGATAACCGGCCAAGTGCTTAACGGCAACTGAATTTATGCGTCTGGCCCTCTGCTCCTTCTTCGGGGTAGCTGGCAACGTCTTGAGGGTAGGTGCGGGGGCACGGACTGGGTTTGTCGTTGCCTGCGTCTGGCGGGTTTATCGAAACATCCTAAATGGCTGCCGCAGCAAATGCCTTGTGACAAATAAATGTCATATTAATGTCAGAGACCCACAAGCAGAATTGATTCGCTGTGGCGCCCCGCCCCGCTCCCACTCTCGCATTCAAATCTGCGACTGTCCAAACTCAGGCCCAAGACCATGCCCCTTGCTCAGTCACTGCTTGTGGTATATGGCTGCTGGGTTTTGCTTTTGTGAGATTGGATTTTCAAGTTAACTTCCGCACGAGGCGTTCCGTCGTCGCCTCTGCTGCCGCCTTTAGTTTCATGCATGTTCCAATGGCTTTGCGCGTTATTAGCAATGCCTGCGATAAGCTTGTGTTATGAGCACTGCCCTGCCAATGGTCATGTGCGCGAGCCTCCTTTAGCGCTAAGCATTTCCAACACAAATTGTGAGCTGAGCGTGGAAATTGGGTTGCACAAGCAGGCTTGGCATAATTGAGCGAGTCTAATCGGAGATCATTGTGTTTAGTTTGACTACTATTTACAAATGTTCTTGATATATGTACCCAATGCTAGTCTGGTGTGAAATCACAGTTATATGTGTGAGAACTGCCTAACCCCAAAGAATAAGCTTGTCTATTATTCGAAATTCAATATGAGCTTAGGGTTGAGAAAACTGCAACTTAAACCACATTTACGACACATCTCTCACATTTAACACATCCCGTTGTCCTGGCCTCCGAGGCACTCAACTCCTGCCGCTGCCATCCAACGTTAGCCGCTTCCGGTTCTGCTTGTGTGTATGTGTGTGTGTGTGTCCCTGTGTGTGTGTTTGTTTGCATTCCTCGCCTTTTGCCACGCACTGCCCAGCATCGCAGTTGCCCTTTGGGCCAGTTTGCCCTTTTGCGGAGCAGAGCGTCAACTAAATATTCCCCGTCTGATCCACGTTTGCAATCAAGCGTTACTGTTGTTTGCTTTTCGGAACTCTGGTCCATTAAGTGACGTCGTCGACGGCAGTCGCCGGCGGCCAAATGCCGCTGGTGACTTTTCGCACTCGATGCTATACTATGCGTCGAGACAGTCACGTGTCGCGGGTCGTGCCGTAATTGTATCTATGAGATACAATTACAATTTTTCAATATTTTTGCACAGCGGGCCGTGGCAGCAGCCGTTGAGCTCTGTGTACTGAGCACCGTGTTTGCTTCGTGTTGGGAGCGTTTTCGTGGGCGTTATTATTTATTTATAGTGACACTTTATTGCAACTGAAGCCGCCGGCACGCCGGCTGCAGGATATGCACGCAGGACACGGTCGAATGTAATTGCGCACTTGCGGCGTCTTGCTTACAATGCGAGGGGTAGACCTTAACCGAGACAGATAGGTTGGTGGGGGTTGGAGGGGGTCGGAGAGAGGGGGAGGGGTAGCCAACGAGAAAACGAGAATATGTTGCATCATCGCTCGCCCGTGGCCTTAATGTCCTTGCCAGTTGGCAGTTGGCAGTTTCGTGTCGCCTGTTTAATGTTGCGTTGCTTACTGCACGTCCTTCTGTGTCCTTGTGCTTAAATTTACTGTACCCACACAATACAGTTCGCTACCCGAGCATTATCATAATTTTTCAATTTATTAACAAAGTCAAAACAGTTTAGCTCTTCAACCGCCCTTCCCCCATGCGTTCCCTAAGAACGTCATTTATTATCAGAGTTGTGTTTGCCAAGGAATAGAGAGAGTGAGAGAGAGCTCCTTAGTCTGGGCATCCTGCGGTGCCTCGGCATGAAATGCGCGTTAAAATGCCTATAATTGTTTCTTATTTATGCTTCCGTTTCAGTTTGACTTCCACTTTGAGTTTGAGTTCAAGTTTGCAATTGTTTTTTGATATGATAATGGAACGTGAAATTGGAATTTATTATTATTGAGTTAGTGCCTGGGAATCGACTCCTCATCGCTCCCTCGCATTTACCGGTTGCTAGTTTCTTTTTACATAATTAATTCCCAGCACATTTTTAAATCGAAATTCGGACTGACGTGCCCCACCCAGCCGCACACAACTCAAATGCTGATTAAGACAAATTCTCGTATCGTTTAAGCAATTTTCTACCATATGCTTTGGCACTGGCCGAGCGACCAAATTATTCATTTCCTTCCTCTCGACTCTCGAAGCGTTTTAAAGAACATAAATAAATACGTACATATTTAAATATGTCGCGTTCAGTTCGAGGGCCACTTCAGACAATTGCAGCAGTTGTATTTAATTGATTAAGAGCAGGCTTCAGTTTAATTGACCCAAAATTTGAAAGATTTAAATTAAAGACACTGGCAAATGAGCGTAGATTGGGAGTGGTTGGGGTTGGGGTCGTGGTTGGGGTGGGGTGGGATTGGATGGGATGGGTTGGGTACATTATTTGTGAAGGCCTTACTTATAAGGCACCCACGTAGCTGAGAACGCCATCAGCAAACTTTAACACTTGAGCCGAGTGCGAGCTATGAGCGCGCAAAAGTTCTGGGACTTGTCTTGAGCTCGAGCAAAACTCAAAACTCAAAAACCAAAATCCAATTTGCAAGTTTTTCGAGAGCACACACACGCAAAATTCTTCGGCCTGATGTTTACCCAGCGCCCCCAACCAGTTCCAGTTACGGGTTCTCGTTGACAATCACGCACGATTTCAGGCAAATCTAATTTAAATACGACTACACATCAGCCGAGGGAAACACACAGCGACGATAGAGTATAGAGAGGATAGGCAGAGAGGCAGGCTGGCAACCTTTGATGGCTTCTATACTGGCTGAGAACTACTGTTCCGTACCGACTGTCAGTTACTTTAGTTAGTTAACTGTTTATGGAAGCATACCCCTGGCCAGCCTCTATCCGCCCCATACCAAATGGAAGGGGCGTGGCCGGGCACTTTACACTTTTGTGCACCAGCTCTTCTAAAGTAATTAAGTGTTTTTCCACATGATGGCTTCATAGACGCCACCGGGCACAGGCAGGGAACGGGAATGGACCGTGCGTTGGGGTATGGGTAGGGTGGCAGGGTCAGAGCAGTGGAAGTATTGCCAGGCAGCAGCTTCAGTTGGCAGGCAGCTTGTGTTCCTCCGGTGTTCTAGCACTGCATACTCTTATAATTGGTTTAAAAAACGTGAAGGAAACGTGAAAGCAAAGTGTTGGCCTGGTTTGATAGTTGCAGATACTTTTCCTGGTAGTCAAGGCACTCGAGCCGCATACACTTTAATAAACTTTCAGTATCAGCACGAGCAGCAACAAAATCATTAATAAACTATTACAGTATTTCTTTTAGGGGGTTCGAGGGGAGAGACGTGGCTCAGAAACTTTGATAGACAATGCAACTTAATATGGGTAAGCCACAAAGTCGCTTTAGTTGGAATGGAAATTATGGGAAGCTGCTTAAGCAAATGGGATAAAGAGGATATTGTACATTAAAGACGAAGCTTAAATTTGCTAAGAATATATAAATTTCGCTGCCTTAAAGCAAAAAGAAAGTTTAGAGGTTGATAGTCATAAATTATACAAATGCATGTATTTAAAATTAATGGAATACCTAAACAGAGGAAAAATAGTTTGGAAGAGTGTTCTGGATTTGCTTAGGATTTGCAAGAAGCTACTTTACAAATTTGGTGATAATACCTTAATACCTTTAATCTACAAAGCCCATGAGATACACAATCCAACAACATTTATTCCCATTTTTATTATTTACGCTTATCGACTTAAAATTTTATCCATTTTCTAAAAAAGTGAGTAAAAACTAACCGTCTGCTGATAAGTATACATTATTATAAATGATACTTTAACATGTTTCTTTATATAATATATTCATATTTATTTATAATATAAAAACCAGTCAGAAATTGTCTCGACAATTTTCACTCAAGCATTGAAATACCAATGACAATTTCTATTGAGTTTTTCTATCACTGAGCTTGTTGCAGAAAAACTGGCTGCCAACATATATTTATGTCAAACATTATCACTTTTTAGCATTAATAGATCCAAATGCATATTTTACGAATACAAATACGAATGCGAGGAACTGAGTCGAGAGTTCCTAGTGCCATTGCATTTGCCATACAAAATACATTTGTAATCAGGGCCAATTAATCTTATGCCGGCAACGTACTCCAAGTCGACAACTCTGATCTTTGCTGCTGCTGCAGTTGTTGGAGTTGCTGTTAAAAATAATTTCTGTTGACACAAAGATTGAATGCCTCGAGCTGAGACAAACTGGCTGGCTCTTACTACACCCTCCCTCCTGGCCATTGCCACTGGCCCTGTCCTGACGCTGGTTTGACTCTGCTTGTGATCTGCGATCTCGCCGCGTACATAATTTATGCCTTCGATCACATGAAGACATGAAAAATGTCGCCACAACAGCGCCTGAGCGATGATGACGACTAGCGGGCCCAGTGAATGTGATCGTAACCGATGGATGAATAGCCATTGCAATAGTTGAGCAGTCTTGCCAAATGCGGCAGGACCGGCTAAGGGCACACTCTGTGACCGGGCGCTGCAAGGGAAGGGGGCAGGGCGGAATCGAGCATAAATTAAGTTGACAAGCTCTGGGCTGCGAGTAGTACAAACGTGTTTCATGTAGTTCCGCTGCTGCTGCTGCTGCTGCGCCAGTGAGTGCAACGCCCAAAGCAAGCGAGCTACAGAGTTGCCTTCGTCTATCTCCCTCTCACTCTCCCTGTTACCTTCAATTTAATGTGTGGACATAATTTTGCTGTCGCATTCAATTCATGGCGAGACCCAAGCGAACGAGAGGAGTCTAAAAACAACAAACATAAAAACACTTGCACGTGAATTGCATCACAGATGCTGCTGTGGCTGAAGCTGATGTTAACGCTGATGATGATGCTGATGGTGATGGTTGATGCTCCTTCTCTCCTGCTCCGGCTTCTGCTCCTACTCCTGCCCCACATTGCCTGTTGTTGTTATTGTTGTTGCTGTTAGTGATGAGGCTGATGTTACCGATAATGGCCATGGCAATGTGCACACGTTATATGCACATTTGTGAGTACTTATTTGGGATGCGGGTACGGGCATGCGAGTGCTTGATTTGGCTTCGTTTCAATTCAATTGCAATGCAATTCCAATTCCAATTTCAATTGCACATTGCACGTAGCTCGAGGTAGTAAGTGACACTGGAATTTTTGAATACATACTTACTAGATGACCTTCATGCTCCCCTCGCTAGATTAATTGCTTAAGAGACCGAGTCATTAAGGACACGGAACAACAATTATTTATATTCGAATGAGTTTGGGATAGGTTTGAATGATATTTATTAAGTTGTAAATTTATATACATAAGTTAAATTTAGATTTCAGAAACATTTACTAACAGTAACATAGAAGATAAGATACAGTTTTTGGTAATGCACTATTTGTATTGAAAAGAAAGGAAAACTCTGGAAATTCCTAGGCAGCTTGACCACCAACAAATTAAGAGCGATTTCCCACTGAAGTTGGTTTTATTAAAATTTGCTCAAAAATGTTTCCATATAAAGTATGTGCTGAACTTTGACTTGTAGCTTGATCAAACCATTGTAGGGTTTTTTTTATTGGTCATCCAACTGTGCACTTCCTGTGCTCCCCCTAACAACCATTTGCATGCTCACTGTTTGTGTTTCTTTAAACCTGTCATTGTTCTCGACATGCTTAAAATGTTAGTGAATGAAGTCATTTTCTAGTTGCTGCTTCCGTTTAATTGTGGGTCGTTGGTTCTTTGTGGATTTCGCTTTGGGGCCTATCGCCATGGGTTTGCTGTTGCCAGACATCTGCCCCTGCCACTGGTGCTGATGACGGCGACCCACGTTGAATGTCAATTGCTGATGAGCTTTTAATAATGTTTTTGCTTTGCCATCGTAATTCTTCTTGCCGGCACTTGCCGCATTATTCGATTATGGTGCCGGCGACTTTCAAGTGACGTCGCACCGTTTTTGCGGGTGTGCAAATTGCCGGAGGAGCTGCCTCTAGTGTGGCAGCGTGGCAGTGTTGCAGCACATCCGTGCACCGGCGCTGGGTTGCAATTTAATTAAGTGAAGTGCAAGTTGACTCGACGGGTGGAGAAACATTGGCAAATCGCGGAGGATGAGTCAAAGTTGTCGCTGTTGCAAAAAGGCCGACGACGTCGACGACGACGCCAACAACGTTGCCGATCAGCCGCGATTATCGGCGTTGGTTGTTGTGGTTGGTTGACTGCACCCACGCTGCGAATTGCAAATGGGTATGGGAATCGGAATGGGTGAACGTCGCAACGATGCCACTGCCACGTGCGGCATTTGCGTTTGATGCAGAGACAGAGACTGCCAGAGAGAGAGTGAGAGATTCAACAGCAGCAGGTTGCCGATGCCGCCTTTGCCAGCCACGCCCACATAATTATCGCTATCGATGCGAGTTGCACGCGTTTGCCTTTGCCGCCTTTTTGACGTTGCTTTCCTTGTGCGGGAAATCCGCTGGTGCGTTGTTTATGACTCCCTCCTCCTCCTCCTCCTCCTCCTCACCCGTTGCATCTGCGGCTTTTCGGTATGCCACAAATGCCTTTGGCAATACCGACGCCCCGCTGGCTAACAATGACAATGACGACGCTTCCAAAACAAAAACACTTTAATGTTTTTAAATCTCAGTTATATTATGCAGTTTCTGTTGTTGTTTCATTTAATTGAAATTTTAGTTTGTTGTTTGTCTAACTATATTATATAAACGTGTTTCTGCACTGTCTCCCCTATCTCCCCAACTGTTCAACATCAGCTCCCTTTAATGGAGTTTTTATGTTTGGCTTGTGAGAATTCGCCTCAATTAGGCAGACTGTAAATTTGCTGACTTGCATGAGAGTTTTGGCAAACTGTGAGTAAAGCAAAGCCTTAAGGGAAACATCCTACAGAATATACAACTTATCAAATTAACAAATTTTAATTCGGGGAATTACTGTGTCTGCAGAAATAAAGTTATTTTAAATACCCAAAAAATATATGAGATGAATTGCTTAGACACATGTTTTCTGTGATGTGAAATAATTGAATTAGGAATGGTTTTGATTAGGATTGATATTAAGTTAATTTAAATTTTGAAAGTCATTCGAATTTTGTAATTTCATTTGTAATTTTCCACTTAATTTGCAGATTGAGCTGTTAAAAGTAGTGTATCGTGACCACTTGACAGTTTTCATTTGGGTTAAATTAGTCGGTTGCGTTGCGTTGACAGATTTTATCGAGTCGCTTTGGCTTTTGCATTGGCTGTTGCTCTTGCCATGGTTCTCGTTTATCATTATTGAACTCTCCTATTCAGTTTAAATCCCAAATCAATTGAGTTGCTGTCCCCTATCGGCATCGCCCTTTTTGCCGCCACTTTGCATTCTCGATTGGGCGGTTGGCCTATTGACATTCCCATTGCGATTTGTTTTCAACTCACTTGACAGGTAATGGCAATGCTGAGATCTCTCTCTCTCTTCCTCTCTTTCACTCTGTGTGTATTTCTCTCTCTTGGCAGACAATGGCGCTTTTGTCCTGTGCTCCTGTACTGCTGTGCTCCTGTGATGGTGAGTGGCAACCCCTTCAGCCCCGCCTGCCGCATCTGTTTCGTTCATTGTCACTATGCGGCGGCCGTGACAAATTGCTTTAACATTGATTTAAAGACAAAAATGCGACGTCGCAACTGCGACGAGGGGCCAACAGCATATCACACAACTGCCACGAAACGTCACTCAGACGACGCCCTAATCCCAAACCCCGAGTCGCATCCAATCTCGACGCAACCCCCGCCGCGGAGCCGTTCAATCGATTTGGTTGAATGAGGAGACGACCTTGTTGTTGGCTGGCGAGTGAATAAATTGAATGCGTTTTCAATTTTTAATAAAGCCCAAAATAATACAAAACAAGAAAGTACGGCCATCTTAGTCACGCCGAGGATTACACACCCTTGTAGACTGGAAACAAATTGCCATCATCTGAATTTTATTTGTAATTTAAAAGACCAAACTATTTTTCCTATGAAAACTATTTGTTATAGGTGTCTGATGCTGACAGTGTTGTTGTTCAAATATTATGAGACAAATAGCACGCATAACTGATGAGTTTGGGTAGGATAACTTTGCAACCAAAAATGTTTTTCATACAAGAAATCATCTTTCGACAGATAATTCCCATGGCAGCTATAGGTTTTAACGGCTCTCATATACATATTTACTGCCTGCAAAGAGACAGATATCTGCCAAGTTTCATAAAGTTGCAAAGCTCACAACAAAATAGTAATGCCTTCCACAAGGTTATAACAGGCATTAAGAGCAAAATCCAAGCAAATGCAAAAGCATCGAATTACGAATTTTAACCGCACGCCGACTCGACGACGCTGCCCATTATCCTTGATTTATGTGTGTATCCTGCTGGTCTATCCGCCTCTCCTGTGCGTCCTGTTCGCGCTGGGCTTTGCCATAAACAATTATTGCCTGCCAGGCAGCTGCGGCTTTTTCGCATGTCCTGCCCAAAGTCAATGTTGGTCCTGCTGATGCCCTATCCCTCTGCGCCTCTCTCCTTGCTTCTGGCTTTTGCATTTTAAAAGCAATTAGCAGCGCATTTTTTGGCAACGTTGTTTTTGCTTTTCTTCCATTATATACATATATTTTTTTTGTTGTGCTGGCGATTTTCAATAATAAAAGAAAGCAAAAGTTGTCGTTAACGGCCTGTTTGCTGCTTTGTTCTTGCTGTTCTCTGTGTGTATGTGTGTGTGTGTGTGTGTGTGTGTGTGTGTGTGCATTCGGGTAAAAAAAATGTGCTGCCAAAGCTAACAACAAAATGGCGCGGTCACGTGACGAACAACATCCCCCGACCCTGGTCCCCCATCTTTAGACAGATTCCCCGCCACTTGCCGCTCTTGATACTATAATATACAAAAAGGCTCGTTCCATTGTGGCTCGTCGCATTTCGTTTTGTTATAACTTATGTGTAACAAAAAGTAATAGTAACAGAGAAGCGAGACAGACTAACAGAGAGAGAGAGAGAGAGAGAGAGAGAGAGAGAGAGAGAGAGAGAGAATGAGAGCAGAACATAGATGAACTGGTGTGTTATTTACATGTCAATGCATTTTGTTTCATGATTAGTTGCAAAGCTTTTGTCTCAATTAATTTGCAGCAATTCAATTACATCTGCTTTGTGCAGCAGCCTGTCAAAAGCTGTCAGCTACAACACTGCACTTTAATCAAGAGCGTTTTTCAGAGCCAACAAGAGTGCACAGGCTTCCTTTGATGTTAAATGTTCAGCTAGGGGTTAGTGGGCGACTTTACTAATTGCTATGCTGCTAAAATAACCCTCAATTAATTTCGAATGGCACATCTATAAAATCTTTTTTATCAAAAAACACAACATGAATATTATGATAAAGTTAGAAAATATTTTGAAAAAATTATGCTATTTTATAAAATTAAAATGTTGAATATTTTGACAAGCAATTAAATATCAAAGTCAGTCTCGTGTGTGTACAATTTATAATTTTCCGACATTTAACAACATCTATCTGTCTAGCTTCGCTCTCATTCACTTAATTAATGGATGTGACTCCTAAACATCACAATATTTAATTGTGGAATCAATTGGAACTGTGTCAAACGCAGTCTGTCGACTCTTTAGCATTCTGTTATTCGATTCCAATTTCATCTTTGGCACTTTCTCTTTGACAGCAAAAAAAAGGCATCAGTTGGTTGACCAAACAACTTTCTGTTTTAGTTTTGTTGAAACAGGTGCCGCCGACTCCAGCTTCAAAGCCGCCGGCGCCTTTTCCATTACCAGCCAGTGTAAATAGACCAACAGCCAAACAGGCAAAGGCATCCAGCACATCCTTCATGCTGAGCAACGTGGCGTCAATCAAATGATTGATCACTTGAATGCACAGAAATGACCGTTACTGTGGGTGGGTGAGGGGAAAGAACGGGCAGGCGAATTTTAATCTACCACAGTCGAATTAATAAAACAAAAAGACTCGTAGAGAAAACAAAACCCGAAAGCATTCACAAAGACACAAAAGAGAAGGAGATAGAGAATGAGATTGGCCAAGAATCCGGGAGTTGGGGAAATCAGTCAATTAGTAGTCATTTTGATCTGCCCACAGAAATGAGTCGGACCTTAGCTCGACTCTGGGCAGGTGGAAGGGGGATGATAAGACAACCGACTGGCATCCAAATTTATGCTACAAATACTTTGTAAATAGATAATAAATTATGGGACTGCCAACGATGTTTGTAGGCTACAGAGGCTGTCTTGGCAAACAGCAAGTCAATTTTGGACTGCCGCTGCTTTCAATCCATCCATCAATCAACTTGCAACTATGTATCTGAGGCAATGTAAATAGTTCTGCCTCTCCTGGAGCAGGGGAAGGGTAGGAGTGGGGTCTTCAATTATGCGCCTGTCTTAATATTTATGAAAATTGATTTCGAAGGCACTCCGAAACACTCAAATGTCAATGTCAATTAAAGGCAGTTACGGATGGTATTGGGTGGTTTGGTTGGTCGGTGGATTAAGTACCAGCACGAATTGTAAAAAAATCAGCGTATTTGGAAAACTCCTTTTGAAGAAGGAAACAAATTTCCTCAGACAAGTCAGACTGTCATCGAAAAAAAGATACGAACCCTCATGTGTGTGTACATGAATGTTATCTCGTACACTCAGTATAACTAATGCTTGGAAATCTCATTTACCGCGTGACATATCCACAAAGGTGTATTCAATGGCTGCCCACAAAGACCAGCTGTAAACATTTCGCAGCGAAAATCTCTTTAATTGATTTTTAAGCGCTCTATAATATGCAGTTGTAGCTGTCGGCGAGGGATCGGAATACCTCATTATGGGCACAATAGGGAAAGGTGTCGACTGAACAATGGACATGGCAGTGGAATGGAAGTGGAGACGAAGATGGAAATGGAAATGCAACTGCAACTGCAACAGCAAACCGAAAATGAAATTCAAACAAGCCGAACACAACTGACATAGATTTTTAATCCGGCTTCATGATGTTGAAAGGTGTAAAAGTCCGAGCACAATAGATGCACAGGAACTCCAAGGATGGAGGGTGAGTTGTGGGTAGGCAGCTACGAAGAAAGGCCAAAGAAAATTCAATCAATGCGACAGCTCAGCTATGCGTTTTTTTTATAATTTCAACGAATGATTGCGAAATATTTCTCATTTCACAATTTTATGGAGCTCCTTGCTGTGTGCCACGTTTTGTAATATTTTTTCTTGGAAATGAAATTGAATGAATTTTCGAGATGCGATTTGCGGCATTGCTTCAAACTAATAGCTACGAGCGAATGTGTGTGTGAGTGAGAGCGACGGTGAAAGAAACAAACAGTGAGTGAGAGAGACCAACATCTCTATGGACCATGTTGACAGCAACTCAATGCCGTGTTGGCCAGTGTTATTGACATACATTTGATGTGTTGAGCACAGTGTGCATTGTCTGGCAATGAAGTGCGACGTCTCAGGAGCTCATCGGGGGCTTTGAAGAAACGTCTGCAGATGCTGAATGTAACAGACGCTCTGCCATTGAAGGGGATTACCATCAACCCATCATAAGCATCGATGGGCAAAGGTGTTTTCATAAGGGCGTTTTCCTCTACATATTTTCACATTCAAAATAAATATATAAATAAAAACTGGAATTGTTCTACCTTATGAAGTATCAATAAAATGCTCAAGTATTTCTTGGCTCTGATAGGTTTAACTTGAACAGAGCTACTTAGATGGCTCAGCTCAAAGATGTTTGTCATCGAGAGAACTTACTGTAGCCAGAAACGTGAAACGTGACGTGAAAATACTTATAGATCATTGATTCCTGATAATAAAACTATCAGCAGTGACTACGCAGCGCAGCATCGTACCGCAAAGCGAACAGAAATAATAAGACGAAGAATAAAAAGCGTATAAAAAACAATAAAAACTCAATAAAAGCAAACGCTTATGGCTTTTAAACGCTGCAAGGACGATGATGTTGACGTGAACGACACGCCGACAAAGTGCTGAGACACAGGGCCAAGAACAGGCTCAGGCACAGGACGAGTACGAAGACGAGGATGAAGACTAGAACGAACCTAGAGTTGGGAGCTGGCAAAATGACAATAGATTTGATTTTCGAAGGCAGGAAGCGGAATGGGATTGGGACGGGGACTGGGAATGGGAAAGCCAATGGCAATGGGAATGGGAATGGGATTGGCAGGCAAGTCAGCAAAGGCCAAGACACAAAAGCAAACAATAAAAAAGAGAACGCCAGAGAAAAATATAACAAAAATTCAAGAAGCCAGCCAGCAAATAGTTCAACAGACAAAAGAAACGACCAGAGTGTGAGAGAGAGGGGCAGTCACAATAAGCGCACATTTAAAAGTGTCAAATATCCTTTTTATGCGCTTTGGCCCCCGACCAACAAACACTTTATTTTTTGTCACGATGCTGAGCAGAAAATTGTAAAGAAATGTTAATGCGATTTGATTTAAAGAATGAAAAGGCAAAAGCATAAGCAAAACCAGAAGAAGAAGAAGACGCAGAAGAAGCAGCACAAGCATCACAAGCAGCTTCATCATCAGCAGCAGCAGCAGCAATAGACGAGGCCAAAAGATCCCCGGGGGCAATCTACGACCCTAAGCATATATTTCCATATTTAAAGGTTATACAGCTGCCAGTTCTTTATGACTTCATCTCAATGGCAGCCCGAGCAGTACGTGGCAGGTAGCTTCACCGCACCTCACCTCATCTCACCTACAAACAATTAAGCGTTAATATTGCCGAGTTGTTGATGCCCTCCGGGAACGGGGCTATTGTCCACTTGCTATGACATTAATTTAATCCTTGAATGCATCTTTGACAGGCTCCTCGCTTCGGTTGCAGGGAAACAACTCATCTCAATTCCACTCAGTTCACCATTCAGGCAACTTCTCGTTAAGCCTGACAGACCCAGCTACCAGCTACCAGCTAGCATCTCCCATTCCCATTTGTGTTCCCATCCAGCTCGGTGGCTGGTGCCGGCGTGTGGCATTGTCAAAGGAATTAGTTTTGTGTTTTTGATTTGCACAAGGAGCAGAGATGACTCCACACCAAGCTCAGCCCAGCAGCGGTCTGTTGATTGCTTAAATAAATATGAGTCCAGTTTGGGGCGTGCATCAGACAATGCCTTTGAGTATTTGCATTTTACATTTCCTCAAAACGGGCCGGGCTGTTGGGAGGAGAGTGTAATTTCAGTTTTTGTCACTGACAGTTTTGGGCACTTTATTAAAATCTTTGTTCTGCCGAGCATCACCACAATGATTGTTTGGGGCGTAACGAAAAAGTGTTGTGTGTTGCTCAATGTGTGGATGTTCTACAAACTTATCAAAAATCCGCTAAGCTGTGCAAGGAGATTAAGAAAACTTTTGTTTGGATGAAGGCTTATAGAAAATCAAGACGAGTTTAGGATTATCTTTTTTTTTTTATTTATTAAAATGAAGTACAAGCAAGCAACAAACAGGTTTGTACATAAAAGTGGGTTTTAATTGGGTGTTTAATTGAATTGTGTGTCTTAATTGAATTCAATTAAAATCGGTTTTTCCAAAATTTCCCCACTCTTCGGTTCGGGCGTGTCTTCAACACAATCGCTTCCAAGAGTCTAATACCCTCGTCAACGGCATTAAAATTTAAATGAACCTGACAATGGGTTTATTTGGTTTAGCCTCTGCCCTAATAATGAAAAGTAATAATGTTTTAATTATAATTAGGCTTAACATGCAAACGTGCCTTACTTAAGACAGCACAACCAAGACATACTCTGTAAACAGTACTTTGGTGTGGGCATTCAAAAATATTACTTTCCTGAGCTAAAATTGACTCCCAGCCTGCTGTCCAGCTACAATATCTTCTTTTGCTTTCGGGACCAAATCAGAACTTATGGAGTAGAACATGCAACACCAAGTAAATTAGTTGTATGCAGATTTGAAGCTAAAGTTAATCAGGGAGAGATTTAAAATCAACTACCCAAATATTAACGAATTATATGAGATTGGTTCATTTGTTGACTTTCAATAAAATCGAAAGGAATTTTCATTTCAATTAACGGGTATTCCTTTAATTTCAAGTATAATACAACATTTTCCACATTACTTTCGGTGTAGTCAATTAACGGGTTAAGTGACAAAATCAGTTCTCCCACAATCTGTAATAAACATGTACACAATCTAATAGTATCCCATGATTACACTTAATGTCAGTTGTACAATATCTTGGCTGTCAGCTACAACAACACCTTCTCGTTATACGGTCTGGCAGCAACTTCGAACCAGTTTGATTGATCATCTGTCGTATTTTCATTGCAACAATCATATTTCAATTGCACTCTAATGAGTAATACCAACAACGGCAGAACGGCAGAAATAGCAGAAAGCTGAACGGCTGCCAGGGACAACATCTCAACAACGTTTACTTGTCCACTTGTTGCCCCAGTCGCCGTCGTTGTTGTTGTCGTTGTTGCACTTACAGTCGTTATGCAAAAAGATAGTTGGGCAAAGGATGCCAGCGGAGAAGAGAGGGTTGGTGCTGCTGTGGCAGACACAGTTATTAATTAATTAACGAACGTTCAAATTAATTGCACTCATTTGTTGCACAGTCAGCTACCATACTCTGCTCTGCTCTGGCCCGGAACGGCTTCCATTCTGCTGATCGATCATAACGAGGCGACGCCGAACCGTTTTGGTGGGTCGAACTGGAGCTTGGAATTGTCGTTTGGTGTTCGAGTGGCACTCAATTGGGGCGTGGGTTTTTGTTGGAGTTATGTCAGTTACAGTTGGGGTGTGAAGCTCTTTACAACGTGCGCTGATTGCCCAGAAACTGCTATATGGGCTACAAAACTAACCAATGCCTGTGCCCCATTCCCCCACCTAACGCACACAATAAAATCTTAATTAAGTTGTCAGTTCGCTCATTCCGGTTAGGAGGAGCATCCTCATAAAATGCTCATTATTGCGACAAAGCCAACCCAACCCAGCCAGACCAAAACAAATCAAATGGCAAATGGTTAATGTTAAAGCTCAAGGTCCTGTGCGTTAGTCGTTGTCACCCTTTCGTCCTTGCAGGCAATAAAAACAGTTACAGAGTCATGGGCTCCATCGTTGGTCCCTGTTTGGTTGGCTTTGTGTTTGTGTTTGTGCTGCTTGCTATTGCTGTTTGTGTTGCCTACTAATTTGAATATAAACAAGTTCTGCTTTTGGCTACCCATAATGAAAATGTTGCGTACGTCCTTCGTTGGATAATTTATGCATATGAACATTACAACGCGAAGGCCCCTTCCTGTCAAGCAACCTCCCCCCACCTCCATTGCATATCCTTGTCAGGCGCCGCTGACATCGCCATTGCCGCTAATGCAAATTTATTTAGACATCGTGACTCTTTTTTTTGTTGTTTTTTGTTCTCTATATATTGTATTCCTGGTAGGCGTTAGGCGTTAACTGACATTTGTCGCATTTATTCATTGGGATGCCAGCATCGGGAATACAAAACTCGGCTTTGGTCCTTGGGGGTGCGTGTCTGTGATATAATCGTAAACTGCGATTTCCTAGTTAGCTGAACTCAACCCAACATATGACTCATTTCTGTTGGTCGCTGCGAAGGGTTGAAACTGCTTCATTAGAGCATATTACTATATATATATATATATATATATATTGTGAAAGTACTATCGAGTTTTAGCCAAATATTTTTTAAGAATCAATTTAAAATCAGCTTAATTACAAGTCGTGCGACCATTATCTGAGATGGCACGAACATTTGACCCACTTTTCGCAGCTAGTGCAAACAGAAATCAGCGAAAGAACAAGAAAAACGCCAGTTGCCTAATGAACTCAAGGTTTTACTTTGATATATATATATATATATATATATATATATGTACTTTGGCGAACTTACTTACAACTAGTTCTATCGTCAGAAAAAAGCGAAGAAAAACGAGAAAACGAGCAAAAAAGTTAAATAACCCTTCGTAGCTATTTCAAATTATTGGAGCATTAAAATTGAAATGATTATTGTGTGTTTTGCTTGGGCAACAGTGAATAGCGAGAGCCGAAGAGGAAGCCAAGTGAAAGTGCTGCACCAAATGAATGAAAATTGCCCAATTGTGAGGGGGGTGGATAGCTGAGCAAAGGAAAACACATTCACACCTCCGAAGAGGGTATTGGGTTGGAGAGCTGGGTGCTGGGGGGTGTTGGTTCAACCTCTCCCATTTGCGGGCTGACGTCGAAATCGTGGTGCGAATATAAAGTAAACAAAAATAAAAACATAAAAAGCAAATTCGCATTTGCAAATAAATCAGAAGTAAATCAGTTGCTGACAGGGGAAGTATTTATGGTTCAATGTGGCAAGAACGAGTGGACGCCGCAGGCTTTCGCATCCCTCGAGATGTAAGCCCCTCTCCACCCTCTCCCCCCCTTGCATCCGCCTCTTTCACCCACTGCGCTTTGTCGCTGTGTGTTTGCGCAAATCCACGAGCATAGAAAAAATTCGTGAAAATTAAGAAACAAATCGAAATCAAGCGGCATACAGAAGTCTATTGGAGGAAACAGGGAAATCGCAAGAAAATTGTACAGAGCTTGTTTGAACAGCCTTCGCCCTGGACCAGCAACCCTCGCTGCGATCCGTTTGTGGCGAAGGGTAGAAAGGCTGTTTGCCTGCTTTTTTGTATGCATTTTTATGGCACAAATTTTCAAATAAATTTGCCAAGAGATTAATTCGGACCGTTTGGCAGCGTGTAAATAAAATTTTCATGAACTTCTTGCGTGGGTATTTTGTAGTTTCCTTGGCTCTGGCTTGGGTTACGCTAGATTTGGCAATGTGTTAAATGTTCTTGAAATTTCAACTGCTCATTGGGGTCGCTGGAGAAGTAGCCACGCTTCTTTGCCCATTTGAGTGGCATGAAGCAGCTGCCAAGTTGGTTAATTAAGATGTCAAGGTTGCTCTGTTACTTGGGGCTGACATCGCTTGTTGGGGGGTGTTTAATATAGAGATATTTATCTAATACTTCTCTGTATACTTTGCTGTAAAGTACACAAATTCCTTGAAATCTAATTTAGTAGCTAAACTTTTTTGGGCCTTCTAAATATCGAATAATATGAACTGTATACAAGAATATCGAACATTTTCTTTTCGTTGTTTAAAAATGCCCAATTGTGTTAGTAATTAATTAAATGGTAACAGTTTTAATGTATTACTTAATAAGATAAACATATTTCCGATATCTTTTAAATTATTTCATAAGATTTTCATTCATAAAGTTAAATAAAGGTAAGATAAATACACAGAAAGGTATTTGATATGGGTGCAATTTATTGTCTACTTTCAGATGCTTAAAAACATCAAATTTTCTTAATAAAATCAAAGAATTTTGGGAAACATGAAAAGTTTCGCGCTGTCAAAACTTAACACTTCATACAACTGCTCGGAAAAGCTTGCCACAATTACTTGACAGCTTCTTAATAAATAAGCAGAATTTTGATTCGGCATTCTGAAAATGAAATTTCAATAATTAACCAAACATTTCTACAGAAAGTATAGCTACAAGTTTCTTATGTTTGCATCATGGCTCATTAGGCATGAATTTATATACTTAAAAACGATTTTAAGTGGTCCCATTCAAATGCAAATTTTGTGGCATACAACAGATAGCGTTCAGTTCATTATCTTTTAATGCATCGTTTGGGATAAATACAATTCGAAATTCACACAAAAATAATGCGTCAAAATTATGAATTCAACATTGCCAAATCAATGAAAATTAATTTCATAAGCAAAACCAACAGTATCGAAAAGCAAACAAATGTTTGGGGCGGTTGGGTGTGGTTGGGATGGTTGAGTGGTAAATTGGAATGATTGAATGAATTGGCAGATCTGTTCGCAAATGAAATTACATTTTCATTATTTTAGGTCTGCCCTGGTTTTGCATTCTAGATAAAATGAGCTCTCTGCGTGGAATACACAATGCGAAACAATTATAAATGCGCATCCATTTAAGTTGTTGTTGTTTTAGTCGTTGTGGATTTAGCTAGTCGATATGGTTGTTGCTGTTGTAGTTTTTGGACATTTTGGCGAACTGAATGGCAAATCAAATGATCCAAGGACCACGTAACCAAAGCGGCGCTTGCAATTTCATGCAAATCAAATGATTTTTAAATCTTTCAATGTGCAAACCAGCAACAATAACAAACAATGCAAAACAGACTAACAAATAAACAGGGCAACAAATGGCAGGAGCCGCCAGATAGCCAGACAAATAAACGGACATATTTACAACTGCATTTACAGCTGTGAGTGGTGCTGCTGGTGGTGCTGGTGCAGGCAAGCATGCTCCCTCCCCCTCCCCTGCCATTGTGAGGGAGGCAGGGCTGCAAAACAGAATAGATGCAATACCGAAGCAAGCTGTTTTGTTGTCTTGTTGAACTTTGCGCATAATTATTTTTGCATATTTTATTAGGCTGCGCACAAATTACGAGCACAGAATGATAAAAATTGAGTTTGAATTATGGTAATAAATAAAACATAGAGCAAGATGAAGAGCAAACGGGGAAAAGTGTAAGAGCCAGCGAAGAAGGAGAAGAAGCAGCAGGCGCCGCTTGAGTTGCAGCTTGTTGTTGGCAAGTTTTAATTTGTTTTGATAGTAATTTATGTCAATTTCTGCCCAGTGGGCGGCAAATGGATATATAATGCCATATAACATGCATGCATGTAAGAATGAACGTATCTATGTATGTATGTGTGAATATTGATGGTCTTCAATTGAGCAACGCCGCTGGTGGCCCCTAACTCAAAGTTAATTAGTCAACACAACGACTGTGTGTGTGGCCTCTTTTCTTCTGTTTTATTGATAGCACAGAATACCCCTGAATATCTCAAGCGCTCAAGACACTTCCGTACTCTCATGAAAGATTTGATTTGATTTGTCTGCGCTCTGATTTTATAAAGTTAAGCTACTCGATCGGAAATTGGGTGATTATTTCTATTTAATATATCATTCGATAGGCTTGAAAGAGCAATATAAAAATCAAACTATTTCTGAAAATGAGTAAAAAAAATATGCTGAAGCTACACTTTCTTTTGTTCAAGCAGAATTTCAAGATGCCAACAAGTAGGTAGAAGTAGAACTGGGCAAAACTATTGGAATAATTTAAAATCGTTTTATTTTTTTTCGTTCTGTTGACTTTTTTCAACTCAGTGGCACTTTAGTTATCGTACTTAACTTTTAGAGGCTAAAAACTTTGCAACTGATTTGAGCTCGATTTAAAATACCAGCCACAGAATCCATATACACTTTTTCAAAGTTTAGGTTAAGTTTACTCTGGCAAACACAAGCCCACACACCAGCACACGGACACACAGCTAATGCACTTCCGATATTCCGATACCATTTTCAGCTGAGCAGTCTGCATAATATAAATGCAAATGCAGTAAAGTGAAAAAAGTTCAACCTTCAATTTGGTATTTATGTTATTGAACTCACCAAGATTTATGAGTATCTACTCAATTTCTATGTGAAACCAAATGCCTGCAACGAAATGGAAATGGAAATTTATCTGCGCCACATAAGCCAAAGCTACCCGAACTCTGCAGGAGCAGTTCAAGTTACGTCACCTCCCTGCCTCCTCCCACCTATCCCATGCCAAGTTTGCCTTGTTCGATTTATAGCCACTTTCACCACATAAAATGTCGTAAAGTTTATGCTGTTAAATCCAAAAAACACCAAGTGAAATGTAAAAATTTATAAACCGCAAAAATATACACATATACATAAAAATAAGTGCAGCGGTGAGCAGGTGCTACGAAGATGCCAGCCAGGTGCCTGGCACGCGTTTGCCATTCCCCCGAGTGCCCCTCGACGCGCTCTCCTCGTCGAAATCACCATTCTTATTCGCATTCATATTCGTATTCGCATACCCATTTGCATTTCTTTTAGCGTGGCTGCCGCCATGTTGTTGCCTTTACAAAATGGCGTTCGCGGCGCGCCAACAAAATGGCGGAGGCGTCAACGGAAGTTGCTTTTCGCAACACACCAAATAAATTGCAAGTTATTTGAGGAAAAGTTGCTGCAGTCGACGGGCACAGAGCTCAGTACCTGAGACCGCAGTGAAGACGTACTCAACGTCGCCGTCGCAAATGTTGCAGTTGCTACGTGTGTTGCATTTCGACTCGTCCGCCCACTCCTGCACTCCTCTCCCCAAACTCCTGTGGCGTACCAGTGCTAAAATTTATGGCAACATTTATGTGTCGTGTCGCGTGCGCGGTAAATACCGGAAATACCGGAAAGAAGTGCATAATAAATGACGTTATTAACCGTCATGCACACAAGCCAACCATCTTCCCACCCACCCATATACACACACACACGTCCACGTCTCCACATATGGGTTGGGCTGCCACTGCGACAGCAATTAAGTATGCAAGTGTCCAACTGCAGGTGAAATACTGCCAGAGTCTTTAGTCTTACAATTTGGTTATCAATAGACCATGTATTTTATAACAATTTGTTGTATCTGCTTTCTTAACACCACACCCCTTCCCTACAATGTCTGTTATTATTTTGTGCCTAAGGGCTTTTCAAACTTGCTTGCTTGGCCGCTCTCCCCTCCCTTCCACAATATGAGTGCAACTTCAACTCATGCTTCTTTTGCTATCGCAACGCTTAAAATGAAATCAGCTTCAGGTAGCTCCACTTGGCCACTTTTCTTTCTTGGCTGAAAGAAGTTCCTCTTCTGGTAGCGTAGCCAGCTTTAATTAAATTTTTCCTACTTCCGTTTGTGCCTGACTGGAAGCCGCCCTCGTAGCAGCAGCAACAGCAGCACAAGCAGCAGCAACAGCCTTGTTCCTCACATCCTGGAGCCTTTCTGGAGCCTTTCACTTTTCAATATGGCCACAGCCGCAGTATTTTCCCTGAGCGCTCTTTGCGTTTGCTAACAAATTTTCTCAAGTGCCGCATAATGAGGGCCACGCGGCGTATGATTAATATTTGGGCTCTTTAATTCGCGCTGCATTATGATTACATATTACATATTATAGCGACAGAGAGGAGGAGGTTGCGGAGGAGGAATCACTTTAAAATGCAAATCACGTACCACTCGAACATGCCACATATGTATTTTGCCCCACTTCTCCTGTCGCCGCCGGAACAGTCATCGCTCTTATTTACTTTTCACCAGAATTTGGGCGCAGCTGCCAAATATATTTCAATATTTACGTTACTAGGCTACACCCTCGACCCGCAACCCGCAACCGGCGATCCGCCCGATTCGATATCCTCGTGTCTGCGTGTAAAATGTGCAAATTACCTAAAAGAACCGCAGACGAACACAACGAGACCACAGAACAAATTTAAATAGACATATTTTTTCGGCTCGACCATCCCGTTTCCCCTTCTTTTTCTCTTTCCCGTTTTTTTTTAAGGTTTTTGGTTTTCAGTTGTTGTTTTTTAGACCGTGGTCGGGTCCTATGAAAATTTACAATATCTAACGTAAACTGTTTGGTGGCGGCTGCAAATTGATGCGGGCTTCGTTGGATGAAGCGGGACTAGACCTACTCCATCCATTCCCTCCACCGACCACTTTTTAGATGGGCATGAGCGTATTTTATTTGTATTTTTAGCGTTAAAATAAATTGAGGCTCTACACACTCCGTAGAGGGTTCGTCTGTCCCTCTAAATTGCTGTCCTTCGCATGCACTAAAAGCGTAGTATATATTCGAATTGCAGATAAAGAGAAAATGTGTTTTCAGATTTTTAAAATGATATCACCTTTTGATTTTTGAAAGAAACTATATTTAATTTTGATTATAATATATAATTTCATATATTTATAAGTTAATAATTATTAACGTTAAAGCAAACAATACCTTTCAATAACATTGCCACTTTATTAGCAACTCAATATTAATATTTGGCAAAATACACTTACAATTTGTTCAATATCATAAGTAGTTAATTAATCTAAGAATACTTACAGCAATTGAGTAAGTTGATATGCTCTTTATATTTGATGCCTACAGAGAAGCGACCACTTCCATTTATATTGCCGAGTATTATTTAGTTTTATTGCATCCATTGTACTAACAACAACTAAACGAACACAAGGACAGCAATTCACTTGGCATCTTTACCCCCCAATTTTTGTATAGTTATTGTTTGGTTATTTAAGAGCAATTCAGCCATGTTTAGATATTGATAACAGCCATCTAGCCGGACAACCCGACAACGGGACAAGTGGACCGCTTGGCATCCGGACAAGTAGACAGCCAGACGAGGATAACAATTTCAGTTGATGCAATTTTTGCTATTTTTACATATCGCTAACTATCTGGTATATATGGTCGTTGGTTTTTTGCCTAGTTCTAAGCCATTGTAAATTGTTTTTCGTATTAAATAAAATAAAAGTTGATGTATAAATTGTGCAAATGTTCAGCCAACAATAAAAACGGATGTGGAGATGACAGTTTACTCCAATTTGACAATGTGTGGCAAAAATAATTGCATGGCTGCACAGGCTGAAAAGTTTGCTGTTTAAATTGAGGCAGGTCCCGAGATACCAACAGCAAAATGGGATCAATTGTTACTTCCGCTGTGGGCACCAAGTTGAATCTAAATGAATGGCAATCAAGACTCCCATGTCCGCATGTCAACACTGATTTTGTTCATAAACAAGAAGCTTAGTTAAACCGATGCCATTCTGTGAGTCCCATAAGAGCAGGCAGATTTTTAGTGGATCTGAAATTATTTAGTTTAAAATGATTAAGTTTTGGTAAAGTAAAAAGACAAAATCGAGATAGATGTTTGACTCACGTTAACATTATAGATTTTGAATTTTGAGTGATTAATTAATCACTAAAGAATGAAATATGTCAAGCTAAAAAATCTATATAAACAAATTGTTTTAAATTGCAGCATTTGCCAGTTCGATGGATAATTTATTCAGTCAGTCATTTAAAACAATCATTTTAATTGATATAGATTTCAGTGTGAATTACAGAATAAAAGCTGCGGTTTTCCATATTGGCTACTGTTGGAAAATCCTACCAATTTACATAGCACTTAATTTTAATAGCACATCAAAACTTTTGCTTTCAATCAGAAATTATAAAAAAATAAATATGAAAATTGTACTCAGCAGGCACTTAGCCACATCCTACGGACCTTTTTAGCCGTTACTTTCTGTCTTTGACTAGTCAAAGCTGAATATAAATTTATAAATATATATATATATATATACATATATATAAATACAATTCTCTGGCATTTATGACACAGACGACGCTACTGAATTTGTGTGTCAGGAAGAGTTGTGCGGCGGTTGCGGTGGGTGCTGGTGGGACAGGGTGGCCTGGCAAGAGCTCGTCGTTCATCATAAATTCATGCACTCTCTACAGCCTGCAGTGACCAAAATTACAATTATGACAACCGCAAAAAGGTTTTCTGGTGCACCAACAAAAAAGACAAGCTGCGAACTGAGAACGGCGAACTGCAGTCAGAATGGTTGCAAAGTGGGGCAAACGTGGGGTAACGTTCATAAAATGTTTAACACGATTAAACGTGCTGCAGTGCGCAGAGAATGGCAGAAAGGAAGCAAGAAGAACTGGTGGCAAGGGATTGGGAGAAAGATGTGAAAAATTTAAAATATTTAACAACTTGATGAACTTGCCAACAAACTGAGCTGCCTGGCCGAGCAGCCAACGAAGCGTGACCCAGTCGAATTCCAAGCGGATTCCAGCCAAAGTCACTCGCTTGTGAATTCTGGCAAATTGTCAGCAATGACTGCGATTGAGTTACGTCAAGAGCACTGGCACTGGCACTGCCACTGCCACTGACACTGTCACTGCCACTCGATCTTGCCTCATCCTTGAGTATTCCTGCCATACACTCACACAAATACGCCCGCAATATTGCAACATGGCATAATTGCATACCGAAAGCGGAGAAGGAGAATGAGGCAGAGTCAGCGACGATAGCGACAATTAACCATGACTAACACAGTCGCGGAGTCGGTATTTTGCTTTAACCGGGGATGGGCGCGGAGGTATCTGTCAGCTGCTGTCGATGGTAATTCGAAACGTGAAACCGCAAAATCCAATTCCCAGACAGCAGCATTTTTTTCGAGTTACCTTCTCCATTACGTTCTTCACTCATCACTGGTTGGCAGTTGGCAGCGTCATGTGTGGGCGGACTAGAGCTGAGCATGGATTGGCCTTGGGTTGGGGGCGAAACTGTTGGACATTGTTTGCAGCTTTGACTTGTTTTCTACACTTCATTGATTTGTCGAGTTGCTTACAAGTGCATTTAGACAATCAATTAATCGACTGCCGAGTCGGCTTACTGCATTGTCGGAATTGAGGGGGGAATTGAGGAGGAGTCGCAGTCTGAGTCGGAGACGGGGACGGCAGAACCGAGTAGCTTAGTTGAAGTGTGCAACTTGATTTATGGTATTGAGTTACGTTCGCACATATTTGAAATACCTTGCCATGTACCTGTTAGCCAGATACAATCATCTTGTAATGTCTTTAAATTGCTTTCGTGAAACCCTAAAGCTGCCAAAGCTGGAACAAGGTTTTGGCCATAAGCCCCTAAAACCATTCAATGGAAGCTCATAAGGGGCAGTGAGTGTGTCCCGGTGTCCGTATTCAATATGCGATTATAGTGTTTGCTATACAAGTGATTGACTCTTCAGCATATCTAGAGCTTCTGCTGTATGTTTTTACCTATCGAAATATTTTGTGGTCATTTTCGACATTGGGTGTAAGAAGACACCATAATCCCCATTATGCAGCTATAGTAAAACAAAACAAGCTTAAAGATCGCTTTAAAAATGACGAATGAAAATTGATATTATGTTTAAATAAGATACTTGTATGGTATAAGCTGGATTAGTATTTAGGAAGACCATCCGGATTGATTTAAGAATTGTTATACTATTACCTAAATAAATCTTAAATCTTCTAATTTAATACTTGAAAAAGGAACTATCAGTCTTACTTCAAGAAATTGTCTTCTTAGCTCGAAGCAAAATTAACTAAAACGTTTTAAATTCGTTGCCTTAAGATGTATTTTACATAAATGATCAAAATGAGTAACCGAAAAAGAAACTATTCTTCGTACTTATAAAAAGTACCTGCAATTAATTAATTAATTTGAGTAGCCTAAGATTAACTGCAAATGAAAATTAGCATGTTATTTACAAATATTGTACTTAATGGAATAAATAATGTTTTACTGAACTTATCAAATATATTTCCGTATTATTCACGCAATAATAAATTTTGAAATATATATATTTGTCCGCTTATACGATTTGTAGAATTTATCTATTAATCATGAATATTTGAATAGAATGTATTCACCAATCTGCACTGTCAAATTAGAATAAGTTTTTATCGTAATTAGAAACTTTTTCACACTCAACTCGTCCAGATCAAATCAGTTTGAGTGCTTGTGCAGACACACCTCAATTCACATCATATGGGCCCATGCTAATAAATTAAATGCAACATTTATTACTTCATCTGGGCCAAAGTCAGAGGCAGTGCAGCAGCATCCGCATCCGCAACAACGGCAAATTGTGTCTGCCCGGGAATGGGGAAGCAAAATAAGTACTTACATTTTATGTTATTTGGCCATGCAACTGGTGGCTGCATGGAACAGTTGTCACCCTGCCACCCTGTCGCCCAGTCACCTGGCGGCAACTTGCAGCGCATACACCATAAAAGTTCACAACGTTAAATTTCACTGCGTCAGCGGTTTAAAATCGCAGTCACCGTTGACGTTGCCGTTGCCGTCGTAGTCGACGTCGCAGTTACTATTGAAACCGCAGAAGCCATTTTGCATTTTGTAGCACATTTTATGGGGTCCCATTGTATGGCCATTGCCAAAGCCATTGTTGCTCGTCGTTGTTGTTGGCTGTTGTTGAAACAGTTGTTGTTATTGTTGGTGCTGCTGGGGCATATTTACCTTTTAGCCGGTCACTGGTATGGTTTGGGGGCTCTTTTTATTTTTATCACACACACACAGACACACAGTCAGAGGTAGAAACTTTTGAACAGTGCACAAATTTGCTGGAACCCAAAAGCGAAAAACTTTTGCGCAATTCACTTAACTTTTCGGGCAGCCGACGCCGTCGCAAGTTTTTGGCAACGACATCGTCGTCGAATGGTTTTTGGGTAACCCATTTATTGTGCGTTCACTTTGCGAGCTCTGATAGCAACACCTAGCACAGACACGCCCAAGAATTCGGTCCGCCTCCCTCCCCCCACCTCTTGAGCACAATAGATCATTTCAAGTTGCACACGGCTGGGCCAAAAATATGCACAAAGTTCAGCAGAAACTTGCAACGAGTCGACGTGCAATTATTATCAGCTCAAGCGCATTTGGGGCACAATTACATTTAGTGCGAATTCGCTGTAATGCATTAAGTCATATGTCAAAGAGCTTTAACCCATTAATGTCTATGTCCACCCCTTACTTCTTTTAGATTGAGCATTGCTCACAAGTGACTTATTCCACTTCAAGCTGCTCACTGAGCAACTGCAGGAATATAACTATAATTCTGAATTGTGACAAATCATACGCTTCATTTGGCTAATGGTTCGACCCGCCTTCAGAGCCCCTCCCCCTGTCTATCCCCACACCCTCTTCAGCATTGTATATATTTTTTCCTTCCCGCTGCTGGCAATTAAACATTTTGACAGCGTCGCTTTCATTTCTTGTTCGCTTTTTTCGGCACAAACTTCATTAGACAGTCGAAAGAATAACAAAAAGAAGGAAAATATAAAACCCGACAGCAGAAATATTATTAATGCTCCGAATACAAGAAAACACTTTCCGGCACTGCCCCCGCCGAGAGAGAAGTGCGCATTATTTCAATTAAACTCATCAGCGACGGCCTCCGCTGCAATTAACTGAACGGCGGCGACTCTACACTTGACTCCGGCCCGGAGTCGAGTGCGGGTGTACATGGGCCTCTATAAGCATAAATATGATGTGTGGTCGTTATATCTTATAATAATAAATAATGCAGGCGGCACTCTGCGCACTCTCTTAAGTGCAATCGAATGCATTGGGCTACAAGTTTCAACTATTCTCGGAGCTCGCTTATCAGCGAAAAGCTAAAAATATATATGTTCTCAGTATGGGGGGGTCGATCTAAAAGCGAAATTCATTTGACAATTTATGATAGCCAAAAAAACCATAATTATTGGGAAATTTCAACAAATACATATGGAGCATAAGTATGTAAAGTCTTCGTCCATAAGGTTTCAACGGTCCTAAATCTAATCCGTATATGCTTTTGCCAGACATAGAATATGCAAGACATATGCCAAAATATATATATAAGTTTGTCAAAACGGAAAGTGTTTCGAAAACTGAGCAGGAAGTCCAAAGTTCCGCTGCAAGAGATTAGCAGGAAAATATTTTATTTTCGCATACTCAAAAATGTCAGAGATAAAGTGCAAAATGCACAAGCGGCTTTAAACTATTAAAGATACAGTGCAGATTGGCTATGTGATTAATCAACTAAATTTAAATTCAAATTTAAATTAATACTTCAATTTATATGTATATAACATAATAAAGTTTCTTTATTTGACAAGCTTGTGATTTGATGAACAAAGTTAAATAATTCTTTAAATAACCCTATTAGTTGGAATACTATTAAAAATTTTCCCCTTCGCAAGCAACTTTAATAAGTTTACAAATTACTGGCGCATTTTCGGAGTGTGCACTGTGGTCATCCTCTAGCTGGCTGGCAACAATGCCACCGACAATACAGTCAACAATTACGAATATGAATTTTTGAAAGCGACGGCAGCCGCGCTTCCTACGCTCCTCTCGTGCCACACGTTGCCTCTGAGCCGTTGGCTGTCTCCACAGGCATTTGGACGGCAACGGCTGCTCCCGGTGGGGGAAGGGGAATGGGGGAGACGAGAGTAAAGTGTGGCACTGGTCAGCGCAGCTGATGCCATTGTTGTAGGGGATGGTGGCGGTGCTGCTACTGCCACTGCGACTTCCGTTTCCGTACAGTTTCCGCATTTTTTCCGGGCAGCAGCTGCATTGACTTTGAAGTACTCCAAAAAGAGGCAGCACAAATGCAATTCCCCAGTCTCAACCCAACTCAACTCAACTCAACGGCGCTCCACTCAACTCGACTCATAGCCAATGTCAATTGAGTTAAATTTACACAAAAATTGTGCAATTGCTGCCAACCGTCCTTCGTCCTCGTTCTCGTACTCGTCCTGGTGTTTGCCGCCTGTGGGAATCCTTAACCCATTTACCATTTGGATTTGCGCGTGCGGTGCTAAAATTTATGGCAAGTTACTGGGTTTCTGGGTGCCACGGTCCACATGCACAGTCGCACTAGCATCCTATATCCTATATGTAGCTGGTCGCATAATATGTGGCACATTCCCAGCCAGGGTGGTGCACAAGCGACTCTGTAGCCAGTATCCGGATGCGGGAAGGTCGTTCAACTTGTTTACTTCCGGTTATAGGCCGCCATTTTGTAGTTGTGCGCGATTTTAAGCAATAAATTGTATAATTAAATTGGTGCGAAACAGAAACAAAAACAATGAGACCGCAACAAGGCGTGGCTGGCATCGCAGCAAGGGCTTCAGCAAAGCCGAAAGTTAATTGAAACGTTGTGTAAATAAATATTTAATCTTTATTATGCAATTAATTTAAATACATTTATTGCCCGTCACACATGCGACAGGACTAACGAAGAGTCGCCAGTAACAGCGTGCCTCACATTTATTTATGCACACTTTTCTTCATAGCTACATATATTTACATTAAATAATTAATAATTACATCAGCATTTATGTAATTGCTTATTATGTCCGGCTTTGTGTTCCATTAATTAAGCGTCAAAAAAGTCGACAAATATGACAACATCGCAGAAATGCACAATCAGTTGCCAAAAAATAGGTAATAATGAAAAATGAAATATGTTTTAAAATATTATTTAATATAAAATATCCACGCATATACAAGATTTTCAGATATCTATAAGTATCTCAATTTTGATAAAAGTTGTTCAACATTTATACGGATTCAGATATCTGTAGAAGCAAATGTTATGTTCAACTTTCAAATTTAATAAAATTTAAAAAAAAATGCATTTTTTATTTATTTAATTAATATGGACTGAGAACAGTCAGTTAAAAAGTTTCAGATAAAAAATGGGAAATTAAATCAAAAGTTAAATTAAATAAATAATATAGATATATTTAATATCTATGACAAACATGTAAATCTTCTGGACATCTAAAATCCCGACAAATTATTGTTTTTTTCTCTTTGTATAAAAATCAGATCAATTAATCCAGATAAATTGGTTTAAATAGTACTGCATTGTTAATCTACATATTAAATCGGGTCACAACTGTGACTCAGATGAAAATGTGTATCCAATTTTAAATAAAATATAAAAGCAAGTGCGTAATTTTAATGATATTTGTTTCTTACATGAAGTTTTATTGAATAAATTGAGAGACTGCTAATTAAATAAGTTTGCTGTCGGTTAATTTTGTTAACAGTCCCAGTTAACTGATTTATTGTAAATTACGTGATTGTTAAACAGCAGTTCATAAATTGCAGCATTATGTAACTCTCCTTTCACTCCTTGATTGATCGATGTTAATAAGCGTGGCTCAGCTTTAACATCTTATCCAAATGTCAACTTACCTATCTTATAACTAGCTTTGAAATCGTATCCAAATGTCAACTTACCCACCAACCTACAACCAAAGACTTTGGAGGAATCTTTATTTAGCCTTTGGCACAACATACTTTGCGGATTTCATTAGCTGAAGTCTGGAATGCACATGCAGTTGCTTCAACTTGATGCACTCGCCTTTGACTTACTTCGAAGTGGCGCCACTTGAGTCTGGGTGTTTAATATGCAGCTAGGCATCTCGAGGCTGCTCCCTGCACCATGCTGCCTGCTCCCGACTTAAGATGTCAATGGCGGCGAGCTATTTGACATCAGTCGTCTGCGTCGGAGTCGCTGCTTTGAGTTGTTGCTTTGAGTAGTTGCCGCGTTGCATGAAGTGTCGGGAACTCGTGTCAAAGCGCGCGTCCGATTCGCGTTGCCTCTCACACTGCACCCATCGATGAGGGCAAAAATGGGTTGTCCGTTGCAAAAAAACTTAGCTGGCATCCAGTCAGCGATGCAGTGAAGCATAATCCTTTGATGGCAATGCTGCTATTGCCACTTGACACTTGACATAATTTTAAAGTGTTCGCTGGCTTAATGCGATATGTTAATTAGTTTGTAATGCAGGCGTCGCTCTCAAGTGACTCTGCCAAATACACTAAAGACTGTTAATGGGTCAATAGCTTTTGATAACTAAAGCCAGCAACAGAAACAGCAACAGCGGCTGGAGTAGAGAAGCCAACAGACGTCGCAATGCCTGCCAAGAGTCCTTTGCATAATTCATGGTATTTGTGCGAAAGCAAAAACCAAAAACTTTTTGTTGCGGGCCCAAAAGTCATCACAGTGGAAATTTGATTTCACGCGAGGCAACAGTCAATACCAGTTGGCAATAACAATGAAAAGTGGGTGGCAGGAGTGGGTGGTCGTTGGGGCAGGCGGCTGTCGCAGCCAACCAGCTAGCTAGGCAGCCCGCCTGCCAGGCACATAAAAACGTATTAAGCATATTATCTGGGCAGGCACAGCAGACACCAGCCAGACGACAACGACAACGACAACAACGATGGCAATGACGATGAGCAGAATCTGTTCTGGCTTTGCCGGTTTTTGACATGACCAAAAATGAAAGCACAAACATACGAGAACAGTTTGCAGGAGAAGGAGTCGCAGCACATCCTTTCGTAATGAAACTTCAGATTTTTGGCTTTGTTTTGCTTTCACTGTGCGTATGCGTGTGTGTGCTTTATGGAAATGAGGCAGTGACAAGGACTAGACCAGACTAGGGACCAGCAAGCCAGTCAGCCAGTCAGCCAGTCAGCCAGCCAGCCAGGCAGCCAACCAGTGAAACAATGTTGTCAACAGCAGCAACTATGAAAGCATTGCAGGTGCAAAAGATGCTTTTTAGTGCAGGGTGTGGGTGTGTGTGTCGGGAAGAGGGAGGTGTGGGGGTGTCGATTGGTTTGAGTGGGTGGGTGGTTCAGTTGAGGAACAGATTGAGAGGCAACAGTGCGTATGAGTGTCATCATCAGCGTTGATTTGTGTTATATCGGGTAGTCGAGAGTTGCGAATCAAATTGTTATTTAAAGCAAACGACTCTTTAAGAGCGAGAGAGAGCCAAATGGAACGGACGCATAATGAATGGTATTATCCATGGTATTACTCATGGTTAGCATTTAATTGGTTGGCCATCTCTAATTGATGGCTACATGCCAATATACACAATACAAATGGCACAAACAGAAATCGACACCAAACATTTGGCCATGAGGGCATGAGAGGTGCGAAACAAATCCCAGAGTAAACCTAATTAGCGACAGATTAAATCGGATTAATTTTCATTTAACGCATGAATCAAAAACAGGCCGATAGTCAGGCTGTCAGGCACATAGCCAAACACACACACAACCACACTCGCACACACACTCGCACACTAGCAACATTTCCAGGACCGCTCTTGTGTTCATGCAGTGTATTCTTATTATTTCTGTTTTCCATTGGTAAAAGCCCTGGCAAGCCAGAGACTCCCTTACAAGCAGCGACAGTCGACGGTGGCTTTAAATACACACACGAACATACACACATAGCCACAAAATAAATGAAATATGCACGTAAAATTGAATTCACTCGATATTAATATGGAGTACTGGGATCTGGGAGTCCCAATCGAACGGTGTGAACAATTTGATTTATGCGCATTTGAAGCAATTTGTTGAGTAAATACCAAAGACAACAGTATTTTAATTAATTTTCCACCAGCAGTACCACCCAATTTTCGCATTCTCCCATTCACTCTCACTCTGTAGCTGTGTTCTTTGGGACTGGCCAATTAGTTGAAAAAAATGCTGCAATTTTCTTTATTGAAGGCTGCATCGCAACCCACTGACCCCAACCCACACCCCTCTTACCGCATTGACCGTGTTGGCCAAACTAATTGCGAACAAAGTGTCAGCAGTTGCGAACAACGTTCAGTAGAGTGTCCTGGCCAACATTAAGTACTGGGAAACCGCCAAATTGCAAGCGCTTATGATTAATTTAAAGAACAATTAGATACAGTCACTTCCGCTGGACACCAAGCAATTTGTTTGTCAGTTTAGTGCTAGCAAAGAAAGAAAAGGAGAAATGCTCAAACTGTCTTAGACAGACTAGTGCATAGCTTAGAATAATCACATTGCTAGACCAATTCTGCTTTACTTTATTCCATATATGCAGCAATGAGTGTTTGAGTTTTTTGAGCAAAAATGAATTCAATGTCCCTTCAAAGGGACTGACGAATAATTTAGAATGTTCACTAAGGCATACATTAAGATTGGATTCTGGTGTTCTTTGCCAAAGATGTGTCTGTGTTTGTCCTCACTTCATACTCACTTTTACTATTCTTATCGTTGCACTATTTTTCTTTCCCTTTCAGATGTATCACAAAGTGGCGCACTTTGTTTGGGATGTGCCTAATCCTTTGCATGCACAGGCAACTACTCGGAAAATGCATATCCAAATGTTTTTAAGGGGCTTGAGCCTTCGGGCGTCTGGCGTTATAAGGTTCAGCAGCTTCAATTTGCCACAAAAACACATTGGCAACATTTTAATGAATGTTGCATCAGGCGCAGGAGGCACCAAAAAAGCAAACAATGAAAAAGCCTCTCCCCACACCGAGGTCGACTGGCAAAACGGTTAGCAAACATTGGCCAAGGATAAAAGTAAGTAAGAAAGGATATGGAAAGGCTGTGGATGCAATTTGTGTAAATGTTGTGGCAAGCAACAACGAGGCAGCCAGGCAGTCAGGCAGCCAGGCAGCTAGGCAACCAGGCTAGCAGACAAGCTTGCAGGCAGCTGGGCAAGCAGATCCGGAGCACTAGTGCAGCCACTCTAGTCGAGCATCCTGCGCTGTGGCATAGGCATTTTTGCATGCACCGCATGGTTGCATTTTTTGGGCTTACCAGTGGAGAGTAGCAGATGACTGAGGCGTAGACTCTGAGTACAGTCAGTCAGAGACGGAGACGACGGCATGATAAACGTGCTGCCAATAAATTACACTGCGTCAAGGCAAACAGCAGCTAGTGGGTCGTGGATTGGGGATCGGGTATCGGGGATTGGGGATCGGGGATCGAGGAGACGCTGCACATTTTTGCTGTTCCAGCCGTTCCATTTAAAATTTACTACAATTTTCTTTTGGCTTTCACGTGCGCGCCGCTCATACGGTAAACAATTTGAATGTATTTGCAGGCAGAACACGTAGCACGGCAGTCGGAAGAGTCGGAAGAGAGGCGAAACGGGCAAGTATTCACCAGGAGGATGTACTCTATCCAGTGACTCTACCTTCGTCGTCTATTCTCCAACTACTATCTGCTCCTGTGCGCAGCAACAGGACAAATGCAGAATAAAAAGTTTGTGCCCCTCTTTCATTGTTACCCTGCAAATACAATCGAGCCCTCCCACCTCATACACACACTATCATCTCATCTTCAACTATCACACCGCCCAGCCGGGGGCAAGAGCAAATGCAAACAGAACGATTGAGCATGGCAAAAGGCGAACCGAAAACGACGCTGCCTGTTTTGTGGGCGTCTCCATTGAGGCATCCAGGCACGCATCGCATTGTGTAATATGCTCTGCGATTTATGCTGCCGCAAGCTGAGGGCGTGTGGCAGTGAGGCAACATGTAGGGGGCATGACATCTGCATGTAACTGGCATATTGAACAGGCCAGCGAATGAACATAAATTGAAATGCGCTTGCAAAAAAGAATTGAAATCTTATTTGGGGCAAATGCAGACATAGTTTACTTTCAAGTAATCCCCAGAGCATTGCATTTATGCATCTCTCAAATCCATGAGCATTCTTTTTATACCATGTTCAATCATATTTGCCTTGTTTGCACACACACACCCACACACAAACTCATAGACATGCTCTGTATGAAGTTTATAATAAAAACGAGACCATTGCGCTATTTCTGGAGTACAATAAAAAATCGCAGCAATTGTAATGTTGTAACTATGTTCCGTTTATAGTCATTCCATTAGCCTTAACAAATCTGAACTTTGACAGGTTCATTTCTGTTAAAATAGTTAATGTTTTCCGGCATGACAAAGGCAATAAAGCATTTTGCGCACTCCGCAAATGTGAATTGAATTGCCTTGACCGCATATAAAATAAGTGCTTTATCCAGTGGATGTATATGTGTCCTTTTTCAGTTTTATGGCTTAATATAATTTTTATGTGCGGCCATTTTGAAGAGTCAACGGCACTCTAAAGGCGTCTCCCATCAATGCCACCTGGCAAAGTGGGCGCCACCGGCAGAAGACAAGAACATTGGTGCGAAATTTCGGTAGCCACCAGGTGGGCAAACGCCTCTCACCTGTTTATGGGCGTACATAAAACGGTTTTATGTGGGGCCTCCAGCTCGCAACTAACTTTAATGCTAATCGTCGTCGTCATCGTCGTCAGAGTCGTATTGGAGTATAAACCGCCCAAATGTTGGTGCAAGTTTCACCAACGGTTCGCATGATTAGCGCAACTTAAAGAGAGTCGAATGGAGACAGAGTGGGAGGGGCTTGGCACGCTTTGGGGTACTCGTTTTAATAAAATCAAATTGGTTGTAAGCGATTTTTGATAATGTTTTGCGGATGAGGTGCACATAAAATATTGGGAATGGGAATGGAATACGATGCCGATAAAAAGTAAGTGGGAAGAAGAAAGCCGCCAGGCGTTTTAGGCATCAAATTTGATGGGTCATGGAAATAAATGGGAGATATTGGAATATATGTGCATCAAATAACGATTTCTGTAAGTATCAATTCGTCCTTCTGCTCCAAGCTCTGTGGCTGTCTGTTTACATTTGCCTGCAGCTATTATCTTTTATAATTACACATATTTCACAAATCGAATGTCAGACATTGGGAAATTGTCTTAGTTTCTGCTTGCTTATCTTTCTGGCTTTTGGCATTTGAAACATCCCAAATCTCAAGTTGGCAGCAATAATATTTGCATGCCTCGCATTTATTAGTAGACAGATGCGAATATCATAATTGCATTAACATTAATACACAAATAACAGGCCAGTTGGTAGGGGGTACATTAAACAATAAATTGTAAATCTATTAATGTTCATTAAGGCTCCAATGCATTCGATTTAGTGCAATTATGCCTGAATGCAATACTGCAACAGCAGGTGGCTTGCAGCAGGTCAATTTCAAAGTGACCCGATGCGAAATAATGGCAAGAGGAAATTGTGTACTTCTTGCAGGGGAGGTTGGATGATTGTCAGGGGTGCATTCGTTGTTCATTAATAGCGCAGTAAACTATAGAAGCTATATATTTCATAATGAGAACAACAACAATTACAATAACAATAATAGTAATTAGGACTGTGACGGGAACTGGGTTCATGTATCGTATGCTTAATCTTGTTTAATGTATCAACAGCATTTATTGTCTGGCAGCTTAGTCTCTGGGCTATGTTAACTATTTTCCCAGCAGCACCATAAATTAATAGGGTTTAACTTCCTATTTATGAGTATGTGTGTTTGCGTAAGAGACTGGAGCCAGAGATTGGTCAGTTTGCTGAGCATACAAATCCAATTCATAAAACTGACAGCAGCTAAATGGTATGCATATTTATGTGATTATGTTTATATGTTTGTATTTGTGTGTGAGTATATGTTGAGTTGAATTTATTGGTTGCTTGGAATTGAGTCAATGAAAAGCACAAAGCAGAAAAAGTCAAGAATTATGACTATATTTTCGCTTGTATGCATTTGAATTAATATGCATTCTATACAAAAACAGCAGGTTGTTTATGGATTATCAATTCGAATATTTAAATTATTGAATTCCAAATTATGACCTATGTTAGGAAAATATGTTTGCAGTAGTCACTGCGAATGATGTGCTGTGATCATTCAATGTGCATTCAACACTCAAATCTATCTCATTCATCAGATTATGTGACTAGAGTTATTTGATCCCATTTTATAGCTTTACCCAACCAATATTTCCTTTATTTGTTCCTTGTAAGTGGCTTACAAGAATCTACTTAGACATGGAGAGTTGTCAGTGCAAATCAGAATTGAAATGTAGTTGCAAAAATGTTGTGAGACTGTTGTGTAATACAAGAAAAACATTAATTATATTCTCTACTTTATGTACTTACTTTATAATCTGATATACTGCCATCAAAATCATTTCGAATGACATGCAGTGTCTGTTCACTGCGAATTTAGTATTAGGAATCAATGTCATTCAAAACATGCTCTTTTGCCAAAGGGCACAAGTCAGAAGCTGGTTGATGTCAGAGTGAGTCTCGCCACTTTTCATAGCAATTATTTTTGTTGACTACTCTGGCTTTCAGATGCTTTCGTTGACTAGCTTTCAGGGCCCGAACCCATTTACATTTTACATACTTAATTGTTTTCACATTACAAGCTTGCCGGAAGCCTGCTTGTGCCTCTTTTAAATACACACACGTTTAACGCCTGCCTCTTTTAGCAGATGCTGCTGCTGCTGTTGCTGCTGCTGTTCTTGCAGAAAGTCAGAGCGATTAATGTCAACTTTGTTAATAGCATTTCAGCCAGGTTGCGCTTACAAAGCGGCTCCCAAAACTCAACGGGCCTGCCAAGACGGGCAATATACAGCCACAGTAATTTCCAGTCTAGGCCCAGTTCCTTCCCTTCCCTCCCCTTCCTGAGATGGCCAGCTTAAATGCAGGCTCAACATGTCATGTCAAACGGAGGCGGTGGGGGTAGCGGAGTCTGCGGTTGTTCGCGTGATGAATTACACACTCGCCGAAGGACACGATGATGAAGTGCCTGTCATTCGAAAGCCAAAAGAATGTCCATCTGTCGCTCTGCTCTCGACTCACGGCTCTCGTCTCGCTCCCAGCTGTGCATTGTAAGTTGTATGTTGTGAGTGATTTGCATAGCAGCTTCCTACTCGGCATTTTCCATCTTCTATCTTCCGCATAATTTATCGACACTTGTGCAAAACTTTAATTACTCGACAGGGAGTGGGTTTTTCCTCTAGTGTTATGCCCCGGGCAAAACTGGTTCTACGGCAAGGCAGTGAGTATTTATGTATGCATGTATGTATTATGAGAAATCTTGCATATGGAAATTTTTGGAATGCCTTGGCCTTTTGTCTGCGTAATTCAATGCGTGTATATCCTTTGGCCATAAACAACACAGCCAACAACGAGGGGTGTGCGATGGGATGTGGTGGATGGGGTGGAAGTTGGTGATGTAAAGCTTTTTTCGATATTCGGCTAATGGCTTTTAATTGAGCTCTGGGAACATTTTCAAGTGTTTGCGGCTGCTGTTTGGCAAAATTTTTGGGAAATTTGATATTGAACATGAAACGAAGCTCCAATGAAGATGCTTTTTAAATGTGTTTGCTTGAGTGTTGTTTGCTGAGTGGCATAATGCGCCATAAGATTGTTTGCAGTAACAAGGAAACGATTAGGAGCGTAGCCAAAACGAAAAAAGAACAAAATCTTGGCTGGGCAACGCTTAAGACAACAGTTAGGGGAAAATACGAACATTTTCCAAATTATGAACTTTTCCGACTCGGACTTGGACACATTAAAATATTTCAATTGGGAATTTAAGTCTCGAAATTGCTCCGCACTTGTAAAATCGCATTATTTAAAACGTACTTAAATTAATATAAACCACATTCGTTTTCTGTTCCAATTTCTAACCGCATGTTTAAGCCTACTGGCCCCTCCACCCTCACCCAACACAGTCTTTATCCCTGCTACTGCAAACCCTCCCCATCTGCAAGGACAAACCCACACAATTTCCTGCCCATTGCTACTTTAATTCGCACACAAGAGCTGTTGCCATGGCGCTGCTATTTATGGACCAGTTCCTGCTATATACACAGAAATAAAAAAATAAACCAAAAAACAAAAAATAAATAAATAAAAAAGAAAAACGAAACCCAGCTACTTTTATATATGTATGTATGTAGTATATCCTGAGCCGGCTGGAGCCCGACTGTAAAAAAACACAAACATAAATCCAAAATTGTCGTTTGTCGCATAAATATTTTAGCCTGTGGCTGATCAGTAAAGCAAACTAAAGGCCCAGTCCTTGCCCTCCTTTCAACACCCTCCCTTCAATCTGTACACGAGGACATAGACAATAGGCTCTAGGAATACGAGTACACAGAAGATGACATTATTTCTTATTATTAGAGCAGCGCAAATAAATGAGAGTCGACATTTGGTGACAACGAAAGACGGAAGTGTGCAAGCCAAGCCGGCCGGGAAATTCTAAGAATTTGGACTGAGTCAACCCGACTACTTCTTTGTTTGTACACTCGCCTGCCCGCCTCCTCGGCTGGCTGTCTGTTGAAACAGCCAACAGCAATTCCCACATGTCTGTCATCATAAATGCTTTATCTCTGGCCAACACACGCCACAGCTACCAGTCTGTTGGCTTTTGTAATTATGTGCATATAATAAAGTTGACCCAAATAAGATCTTATATTAAGTAAAGGCCAACTCACTTGATATATGTCCCATATACGCACACACACACACACACACACAGTATATATTGATGTGGTGTTTATGTTGTTGTTGCTGTTGTTCTGCAGTTCATTAAATGATAAGCCATCGACATTGCTTGACAATTGGGGATTGGCATTGAATGGAGCTCGCTGGTCTTACAACACAATTTGCGCCTCTTGCCAAAAACAATAAGGCTAGCTACCAAAGTCCTGGCCAAAAAGGCTGCAAGCAACAGTGGAGAAAGTAAGAAAAAGTAAATTGCTTCAGCTTGTAGCAAAGCCATATTTTACAGACACTCAACTCAATAAAATATGCTGCATTTCCAGAATAAAAACTTCTCATATGCTTAGGGGCAAGGCAACTCTTCTACGCTTCCATCTCTCTTTATGTTTTTTGTTTTCCTATATTTTTGCTGTATCTCTTCCGTTTTTTTGCGGAATATGCAAGCATTATCCATTAAATACGATGAATCAACTGTTGGCCGCCATAAACAATCTTCGGCTCAGTCGCACGCTCATAAAACGCTCTCGGTTGGCGGTCCGGATATTTATGCACGCCATTTTGCCATCGCCATGTTGTTGTATGTGTGTATACATGTGTGTGTGTGTGCCATTTGACTTCCTGTTGACATAGTTAAGTGTGTGTTCGAAAAACGCGCAGAGACAAGCGCTGGAAAGGAAAACCTGACAGTTGCAATTTCATACAACACACAAAGTAGATGGCAAAGCAAATATTATTGAAGATGAATATGTACTTGAAATATGGTATCTTAAAATACGTTTTAAGTTGTACTTAAACAGTATTTCTATTGGCAAACAGCTTGAGATGGAAATTATTGTATATTTAAACTATAATATGCTGCATATAGTTTATATTCCCCAACAAATAACTACATTTTTGAAAAGTACCTAAAGCAAACGCATATTGCCAATTTATCAGTCATCTGGAACATTTTTACTATCTTTCTGTTGCTGTCAGTAGGTAATACTGTCTTTGGCTCTGGCATTTTGTCATTTAGGCAAAAATGTTGGCAATGAAAATTGCAGTTGGGTCGCAACAAGACAATCGCAAAAAGGCAGCAGCGACAGAAGACAAGATAATTGATTGTTTGATTCAATCGGAAAATCAAATGCTGCTCTTTGGCTTAGCCTCGCTGCATCATTTGAATTGATGTCCTTGATGTCTGGCTGCCTCTCTGGGTGATTGCAGAGAGTGTCAAAGAAAGGAGAAACAAATGCACGCAGCACCCAAAATTGTTAACAAATTCTGATTAGAAGCACCAGCAGGCAACAACAAACAGCCTGATGATGAAAAAAAGAATGAAAATACCCAAAAAGGGAAAAGGGCGTTCGGTAGGTGTGGCAGCAAAGCAAATTGAATTGTATTCGACATTGGGAATGGGGCCTGTGCCACATGATAAGACAAAGCAATCAGTCAGTCAACCAACTAATGGCAGCTGGCAACAGCAGCAGCAAAGAGGCAAAAGCGAAAATGTTTGCAAGGACTTGCCAGGAGGCTCTTATAATTGCCAGTTGGAGCTGTAGCAATAGGCTGAGCAAGATCGATTCGATTAATTGTGAACCAGAATTGATGACAGTTGTATTTCGTATACATTTTCATTCAATCGAACACTTTTTTATGGATTACTTTAGGTTTTATTTCAAATTTTCCGAGCAAAGCCGGAAAATCTGGAAAACATATACATGTACATATATCCATTATGGATGGACTGTTAAAAAAAACAACATATTATTAATGGGGGATATTTGAAAGAACTTAAAAAAACGTATTTAATTAACTTATGTAGAGAAATGCGAAAAAATATTTAAAAAAAATAATTTAAATGATTGATTCATAATTGTTTTTAGTTTTTGATTGATTCATAGACTTTTTCTGAAAAGAAAAAAATGGTGTTGCCTGTTACATATTAATACATGCTTAATTGTGTACAGAGGTACTATATATGAATAGTTAGTTTCAATTACAATAGCCAATTTAATTACACTTTCACAAACCAACGAAAGAATAACACACAATTAATTTAATTGAAGATATTTTATACAATCGTTGACAATTTCCACTCGATTTAATTGGAAAAATCGTGAAATTCTTATATATAAACCACACATACATATATCATTGCATTATTTTGCCAATTTCCGGTTTCAATCAAACGCCGCAAAAAGTGTTCAAACATTCGATTATTCGCACATTCAACATCCTATATTTTACCAATTACAATGCAGCTGATTGGATTGATGCCATTTTGTTTGAGTTCCCGTATCCGATTGATGCGCATAGCTGGCAAAGATATTCAAGCAACTCAATTAAATGGAGATGCAATCATATTCTACAGCATATTCACCTGGCATACCTGGTCGAAATATGTATGTTTTAAACTCGAATTCATATTACAGATTACAAATTACAAATTCGCAGCATGTTTGTCATTCCACATTTGGCTTTTTTGTCTTCCATCTTGTTTTTTTTTTTACACAGCCAATTTTAATTGCATTGCATTGTTGTTGCTTTTGTTCTCGTACGTGTGCTTGTGTGTGTGTGTGTGTGGGTGTATCTTTCAGGCTAGTAACGTTGTCTCTTATTTGATTTCAGTTTCGTTTCGAAAATTTGTAATGCGCCGCATGTAGCGGCAGGTCTGTGCCACGTCCTTGCTCCGTCTACCAGCCGAGGGATAATGAAACTATGTGCTCTCATTTCGTTTGTTTTACCCGCCGTCCCGTTTTACCCCAACTCTTGGCAACAATGCCTCCCTCTCGACCAGAGCAGCATATCGCGTATAGATTGCTGTGGTGGCGTATGAGCGATTTCATTGGGCACAGTGAGCACCAACGGCAAACGGTCACTTCGCTGTAGCAGCAGCAGTCCGTATATGCAGAGGTTGTACTGTACTTATATTTCGGCGACTGACGCCGACTGTCATCATCAGAACAGCAACAGCAGACATTTGTCCGTCTGTCTCCCATTGTCTATCTGTCTGTCTGCCTGTCCATCTGTCTGTTTTACTGTCATTCCTATAGTGCGGTCTGCGGCATTTCCATTTCAATTTAATGCAAGCGACAAACAAACAAATAAAATGCATGAACGCCTCATATGAATATGGGCAATGAAATGATTCAACCAAAGACAGCCGCAGTCGTTTGAACCAGGTGAGTTTCAGGTGCATACACAAAAGTACAACTCACTACATGATTTTTACAACTTAAATGTGTTTGCACAAAATTAAGCACTTAATTGGCTTGAAAAGGTATGTGTTTTGGTAGAGCTACTTTTCATTAAGCTATTGCTGCGCTCCTTTTAAGATAAATGTCACAACATGGGCAGCGCTGCAATGACAGCTAGAGGGGGTCCCCCTAAATACTACATAGACCAAAAGTTAAGCAATGATCACATCCAAAAGCGATCCCATGCCGACACTGAATGGAAAAGAATGCGTTGTGGAAATTGTCTCGTTAAATGAGGCGCTGCATTCAGATGCTGTTAGCAGGGGGGCTTCGATAAACTCTTAACTAGATAACAAATTTATTGGGAAAGTTAAACAATTCTTTTGTGCAGTCCGAAAATGTATTTATGCTTAATAAACGAGCTAACAGCATTTAATTCGATTTATCAAAATGTTGCTGGCAATTTAGACAATCGAATGCTGTCCCATAGATTATTATCTAAATATGTCCACTTCATTTTTTTTTCTCTCTATTGTTGGCAATGCATTTCATTTTGTTGCCAGCCCATTATTCATTATCATGTTAACTTGCTCGATCGACCATTCAATTTATTGTCAATTTGTTCGTTTAGCGAATATCCGTTTCATGTAGATGTTGTGCATTGGGTGCACTGACAGTGAGTCTGAAGTGCCACATGCGTAATGCAGCCCGCTGACAATTCGATTAAGTTGCATAATTATTGTGCAAATTATCAGAATATTAAATCTGTTGTTATCATTTTCCAACTATCAGCGCATTAAAATGTCAATTATGTTGAACATAATCTTTCGGCTTATTACCTCACACCATCGATCCTTCCATCCAATTGCCATCTAACACCCTTTAAATTAAGCTGAATTAATGCAGACAATTTTATGATTTATTTTTGCTATGTTTTATATCGAGCAAACAATAAATGAACTTCCCCAAAGCATGCACAGTTTGATTTAATTCAGGTGCGTTTGTATTCGGATGTTGATGCTGATTCTGTTTCTGTTGTGATTGCAATTTAAAACTCATTTAAATTGTTTTGAGAATGCCTGATATGGCAATCAAGAGCAAACTCAACTGCAATCTGTGATTATTTTCCATCGAATACGCTCAAAAATCAACAGATTCCATTGTGGCCACAGCAACTGAGTGGGGCGGTGTCAGGAACCGCAAAATCAATTTCAATTGTCAACACAAAGTCACAAACAGGAAAAACGCACACAATAAAAAAAATTACATACAAAAAAAAAAAAACATAAAACAGCAGTGGCACAAAATCATAATAAAACTTTGAGTAACATTCCAAGGACTACGAAAAATAACAACAAAGCATGAAAAAACAACGAAAAAAATGTTGAGTAAAAAAGTTTGCTACTTTTTGTGATTTAAGACGTTGAGCAGTGAAAACTGAGCGGAGACTGCCAAGACACACCAGTCTAAGGATACGAATAGACTGAAATTGGTTTGGGTTGTGCGTGCCTTAAAGTTTTGTGGTTTTTATCCTGACCTCAAAGACTGCGTGTTGTTCAACTAATGAAGCTGTTTCACTGGCGGACTGCCGTTACCAGGACCTGCAGTATGGTATACCATACCTCCATATGACATAGCCTGGGACCACCGGTTGCCACCAGGAGCTAAACGATGCTTCATCAAATATATTCATAAACATATAAATGAATATATTGTCATGTGACCGCATTTTAATCGCTGCAATTTTTTTTGAATTTGATTCATGGCATTAAAATTAAAATGTGGCACATAAATAAATATAAATATTTGTGGATAAATGGATGACTAATTTTAAATGCAAGGAAAAAATATATTGATTTAATTTAAAAATAAATGACATCCATGGGCGAATTTTTGAGCGCACTTGCACAGTGTAAATAATCAGCTCTATTTGCATGTGGACTCAAATTAAAAAAAAAAAGAGATTTGATTACGGCAACAATATCTGCTGTTACGGGTCGGAGCACGAATTGCATTCTGAATAAAAGAGTCTGATAAAAAATGTGCTACACCATAATTTAATATAAAATGCTTAATTTTATTACTGAAACTGTATTTCTGTTAAACGGATGCTTTTATTTTTAAAAAAGTTTCGCTTCTACTAATAAAAACTGGGTTTATTTGTTGTAGACATACTGAGACCTGATATAATTTTATCAAAATGAAAACTTCATTGGATAAGTAATGAAAATATGCTTACGCGTCTCTGCCAAGCATGTCTCCACTTCTTGCAACACTGAAAATGAATTTTCATTATTTAATAATAATGAAAACGAAATAAAATATATATAAAAAAATATCTCCTGTATTCCCAATATGAGTCAAATCAAAAGAAAAGAAATCGAATACGAATTCAATTCGATTTTCCTGGAATGCAATTGTTTGTTCATATGGAGGCGCAGGACTTAAAATTTCAGAAAGCCAAAGCAAGCACATCTGCTATTGGCTGCGAAACGCGATTGTGACCCAAACATCCGGTACAAAATATTTATTTGTGCAACAGGAAGAAAGTTCTAGCCAAGGAAGAGGACGAAACCAGTTCTATAACGGAAATTGATTTCGCTTTGAGGCGGCACTGCAAAAAGCCGAACTGGTGGCACCTATACCAAGGACTCGGCATCCTCAGTTGTGCCGGCAATATACGCATACATTTCCTGGGACAAATTTGCCAATCGAGTGTGGCAGGGGGTTGAGGGGGTAAGGGCACAAGTGGACAAACTGTTGGGAGCCTGTGCCTCTTAAGCGAACTTTGACTTCATGTTCGGCACTCAATTTATGGGTCTATGAGTTTGTTAACTAAAAGGGCACATAAACAAGACTTTTTGCGTCAATTTTAATGGTAAACAATAAATTTGTAGTCGCAACCGGCTTCCGGTTTCCGGATTCCAAATACCGCATACCGTTTCAGGGCCATTCCATCGATCGATGGGCATCTTTAATAACGTAGCGTAAAGTGCCACAACGCAACGTAACGTAACGCAAACTAACTTAACGTAGTTTTTCGAAATGAAATATTTGGGAAATGAACATGACAAATAAAAATAAAATATAAATTGGCGAGAAATGTACATTTCCAAAAGGGACAGACAACCTTTCATTTATATTGAAATTTATGCACAGGTCAAGTCCACGCACACACACACACACATACACACTCACACGCACACACACACACACATTTATACAAAATATAGACGCACACAGAGTGGCAGCATTGCATATCTGCTGGTCCCGTCCTGCTGCTGATGTTGCTGCTGCTGCTGCCTGGACTTGTTTCTGCTGCTGCTGTTTTTGCTGTCTAAATATTTATATTCATTGTGTCAGAGTGTTAAAGCGATAAAATGCAGTGTAAATACAAAGCAGGAGCACTTCCCTTGACCAACCCGACCGCCACCCACCATGCAACAAAATGGAACCCTACCCCTGATTAGCTATGGCCATTTTGTGCTGTTGAGACCACAGCAACCATTCGAATTATTCATGCATTTAATTTCTCATGTAATTTGCAGCACAAATTTCATGTACCGAGCCAACTCAAAGCCAACGGAGCAACAAACCAAATGTTCGACGTTCCTTCTGAATCATTTGCATAGTTGTTATTGCAGTTTTGTTGAATGCTTTTGCGTTGTTGTTGTTGTTGTTGCTATTCCAGCATCTTTGTGTTTGGCAAGTGATTGGGAATCTGTGTCGTGGTTTTGTGGCTTAGCGAAAGTGCTGGATGCGTTGTGTGCTGTGACACATTGGTCAGAGAGCCTCAAAATAGTTTGATATTGACAGAGGTTTTGGTTTCTGATCAAACAAATATTATTTAGCTGCCGTTCACTTTGCCTTTAAGTTGCCCAATTTCACATTTTGCCTTAATGTTTTTCAATTTTATGCGGGCAGCATTTGCCAAACTTGTATATATATATTTAATTATAGTCAAGCAGAAACCCATGAAACTTTAAGTATTAAGTATAAGCCAGGTATAAAATGTACAAATTATTGTATTCTGACAGTTCATGTTTTGGTTTCCTTCTGGCATTGATATCAACTAGAGATCAAATCTTAAACGTTCCCAGTTTCAGTTGGCAAGCAACTTTTAGCCGTAATCTTAAGCAAGTTTCTTAATCGTGCTGGTTTTATTCGCACTCATATTGCCTCTAGCCCCTCTAGCTGCAGTTGTCTACCCGAGCTAATTAACGTAACAACTATGGCAAATAGCTTAATTTGTAAGCCTTTTGCCACAGCCGCATAGATTCACAGAGCAGAGAGTACGTGCAGTCAACTAATTAGGCTACCCACGTTAAGACGACGGTAACACGGCTAAGTCGAAGCAGACTAACTAGGGAGCTGGGTACCCAGCGAGCACAGCAGATGCGAACCAGGGAGACCTGAAGCTTCTCACATTAATTATTTTCGCATCTAAAATATTGAGTACGGAGTTTGCCTTGCGTCGCAGTTATGATAATTTTCCGTGTCCCCCATGCCAGGAATGGGGCTGCCGTCAGTCGTTAGTGGAGCGAGCTGTTTGATAGCCACTAGTCGCCATCCATGTCCAGGTTGACTTTCAGGTCCGCCCTCATGCCCAGGCGGTGTAGTGTATGTGGTGTGAGTGGAGTGGAAGCAGGGTAGTAAGTACCTGATATTGCTGGTTTGGTGAATTACAAGTAATTTCCTTAATGATGTTGCGCCGCTGTAGCATTATCTTGTTTGCTGTGCCGCACTTCTCTGTGGCCAGGTCTCTGATGATAATTTATGCAAAATATATAGATATGCATGGCCTGACTCCCCGTGAATATGTGGTGCATATGAGCTACTCACTCTTTGTCTCAGAGTCACTCTCATGCAACTTGAATGCATGCAGAACTTTCCACAGTTTCGGAGGTGGTGCTTACAGCCTGGAATGTATGTCTGGTTGGATCTGGTCTGGTCGTCATGTTGGCTTGTTTTGGTGTCTGTGTGGTCCAATTTACACGATTTCACTTTGGCATCTGGTGCTAGTAGCATTTGGTATTGCTGCTGCTAACTGCAGGCCGATAGCTGCTTCTAATATTGCCCCCTCCACCACTCAATTTCCCCTTCGCATTTATGGTTAGATGGTTAGCTAGTTGTATGTGCAGTGAATTAACTAATGACCAACTTTGCATACACGCATTATACACAGAAAGAACATCTATGTATGTACATATTATATCGGAGGAGGGTTAACCTGTCCTGGTAGGGTAATCAGTCGAGCGTGTGCAACACGGCCATGCATGCATGTAATTAATTAACTTAGTTGCCACATAGATTATATTTAAAAACTATTATGCATCACTAAAATTTGCTAATTGGTCAGTCCATTAAATCTGGCCTTAAACAACGGACAACAACATTCAGTTCCCAGTTCCAATGGTCTGTCAGTATCAGATATTCAGTTCTCCTCATCAATTCAGTCGACTCAATTGCATTCGCATTACCCAGGCCACTAGCTTGGTCCTGGCTGTCGACTCCTTAGCTCACTCGCATCCATTATCCTTGAGCATTTTACAAGTGTTTAACGTCTAATTAAGTGCCTGGCGAAGAAGTATCTTTAAGTTTGTTTTCCCACCACTATCAAGTGCGCCAAGTAGTCGAAGTTGAAGAAGAAACAGAAGAAGCTGCATTTGAGGCAGCAGCAGCAGCAGCAGCAGCAGAGGCAGCGCGATTTTAATTAAGTTTTTGACACTTGCAGTCCGCGCCTGAAACTTACATGTGGAGTGCTTGTATCAGATAATGTGAACAATGATAGCTTTTGAAAAACTGTTTGCCTTGAGATGAGAAACAAGTATAAAAATGCAACACTTCTAGATAAGAAGTGATTATGAAGATCTGAGTTGAACCACATAAAAAGTGGCATTGCAATTCGACATCATAACTTAAAATTTATATAAATTAATTAAGTCAATGATTGTGAGCAAATGAAAAGTACTCAGCAGCAATGTAACAGTAGCCAATCATAGAGAACCAATTCGGTAATAATTCAATTCTTATTACGGCCTTGTTCCCTTAACTTTAATTTATCGCCCATTATTTGATTTTGCCTGGAAGAGCTGCAAAACTGCCGACTTGTCAAGTGGCTCCCAAACTTCAGAAGAGCTTTGCATTTTCTGTCTAAAAATTGTAGTCGATGAAAGAACTTTATGCGGGGGTTTGGAAATAGATGCCTTTGACATTTTCGCAAGTTGCATAAAATGAATTACAAAAAGATGGGAACTGCTTTATGGAAAACACTTTGCATTTGCATTTTGCCTTTGTCGTGTCACTTTCAGCACAGAGTAAATGAGTTGGCCACCGAAAAGCAGCTTCAGACCTTAGACCTGTTGTTATTCGACAACGGCAAAGTGTTTGCGTTTGTTGTCAGCGAAGTCTACCTGGAATTGCCTTTGATGTACAGTTAATGGAGTGGGCAAAAAGTAGTTCAGCGTTTTGCGGGCTCGGCATTTTTCATAAACATAATACGGGACAGGTGACAGGTGAAGGAGTTCTTTAGGCAGACAGGCAGGCAGGCAGGCAAACAGGCAGGCAGCAGGCAGTCAGTCAGGCATTGACGTGAGAGGCGTGTGTGAGCGAAGTTGCTTGGCGTTAACAAAGGGTTAAAACGCTCATGTGGGTGCACATCCTTCCTTTGGCTCACCACGTGGTCTGCCTGTCATTGGGTTTAATTTCCGCTGCCGCCGGTAATGGCATCGAGGCATTGGGGCAACGAGGCAGCTGAGACATGCAGACATCCCGCTGGGCTAAATTGAAATTCCTGCGCTCTTCACAACCAGCCAAATACCCAGCCCCAAGAAAACTGGGTCACAGCCAATACCCGAAAACTACGCGCCCTGGACGAGAGTTCGTCTTGGCATTTTGGGTATTTATTGTGACATTTTTATAGCGAGCATTGCGCGCTCTCTGACACGGGCTTCCCCCCCAAATCTCCTTACTAGCCGGCATTGAACACACATCGAGCACTGCCGGGGCAAAGTTTCGGGCTGCATTTGGTGATTTCCTGTCGCGGGCGCTTGTCTGACATTTTTATGTTTTATTGTTTGAATTTGGTGTGTCTTTTTCTGTTTTTTTTTTTTTTTTGTTCGTTGCGTATTCAACTGCTGAAATTGTTGAATATTAAAGTGATTTAGTGTTTGCCCGACGCCAAGTTGAAAAATTGTGAAAAATCGTCGGATAGGTGGAAAAACATAGCACAGACCGTGAATGCAGACAAAAACACACACGCTCCCCGCTGCTCCACGCTCCCTTGGCCATGTAATCCATAAAACGTTTTAATTAATGACAACAATATGCGGCGTTGTTTTAAAGAACAAGAAGCGAACCGACACTCGAATAGAGACTGGACAGGGACAGGGACAGGGGCAGGGGCAGGGGAAGGCGGATCGGAAAATTGGTGTAGAATTTGACATTTGTCGGAGATTTGTGTGAAAATGGCTTAGGTGCTTGGCTGTTACGCACCGTGCCTGTCATCGTTTATAATGTGAATGAGTTACGAGTGAATTTTCCATTGCGTGGGTGTTGTCTTATCCAAAACCGAATACAGCACAAAGTGTAGAAGAAGTCAATTAAGTTGAGCGGCAAACAAACAGTACAAAGACAATAACAAGATATAGAAGCAGAACCAGAACCAGAAACAGACCCAATAACAAGGAGAACAACTATTCAAAAGTAGTTTGCTGAGCTGGTTTAGTTCCGTTTGCATGTCCATTCCAACAGCTGACATACTTGCTAATAGCATGACAAATTGACGTATCGATTTGCATGTTTCGCCCAGCCAGACAAGGGAAAGTAATACAACGGTCTAACCAAAACCGGAACTGCAAACAGGCGCACGCCAACTTCAGTTGCTTTTCAGTTGCTATCAATACGGCTAAGAAAGTACCAAAAAAGGGTATTGCCCCATCTCCGACCGTCCATCCCGTACAACTAGACGATCAATTTCAATCAATCAACTGCTGGATGAATGCCTCGCCATCCCCATATCAAAGTCATGCTCTCTCCGTACTCAAAATGCTGGAGGCCTGAACCAGAAGCAGGCACTTAGCCATCACCAAAAACCTTTTATTCATTCAACTTGGAGCGGGGGTTGTCTAGATGGGAAGTGATGGGGATGGGTGTGGGGCGGGAGTGGACGAGTGCGAGAGATCTGTGCAAAGTTTACACAAATAATTTGTGTTTATTTTAACAGCTACTGCGACGCTTAATATCCCAAAGGCTCCGACAGCTGCGTCGCTTCCCACGCGGCACTTAATGGCCTCCAGCTAAAAGGAGACGACTTCAGCACTGCACCACTGTCGGCAGCTGGACCTCAACTGATTATGCAAAGGAACGTCGCGCGCATCAACTGCCAAGTGAGCTGCTTGTCCTGTAATGGTGCACGCGTCGTATGCGTGTTGTCCAGCTTAAAGCCTTAAATGCCAGTCAATTACGAAAGCCTGGCCACTACGCGCACTCCGTACAAATATAATTTTGTGTGTAACCGCAGGCATCCGCTTGCCCAAGCAGCGCTGTCCCCCTCTCATTTGTGTGCTGCGGTTGCCGAACTGACCCTATATCCGGTCCTTGGCTTGGCCAGCTCATCGATATCAAGTTATTAATGACTAATAAGCAGATAAAGAGAGTGAAAGAGAGGATACATACAATCCGCTCAAGTAACAACTTTATTTGGTAAACAATTTGCCTTAAAATAAGCCAGTGAGGATGAGGCGAAAACTATTTGCGGTATACGAAATCAGGATGCTCTGCATAATAAATTTGCATTATTGAGCAAGCTCAGTCCTAAAATAAATCCATCAATTATGTTAGTTAGACACACATATATATGGATGTAGACTAATTTAATTTCATCTTACAAATATATTTCTATAATGCAATGTAAGCTACCAACTATTTCAACATTGATTATTAATTTAATTGAATTTACAGAGCACGATATTATTTTTGTCTACTATCTACATCTTTAAATATGAAATAATAAGAGAATATGCATATGTGATATGCTGTAGAATACTAAATATTTAACTGATAAAACAAATCTTCCTATCATTCCTATTCCTCAACAAACTAGCTTACAGTTAGTGTCAATTTAATACTATGATAATAAAGCCCCAATTTGTCTCTGCCTGACATTGCGCTAATAGGTTGCTATTAACACACACTGACAAAGTTATCATACTAATGATTTTGGCTAGGGTATCAAAATGTTGCCAACGGCTCAAGTTGCTAAGCAGTGCTCAGTTCATCATATGATTACCCACAATCCTGCCCCACAGCCCCATTCTCCTTGTAAGTTCCCCAATTCCCCTGATAAGTCGAAGGCCAAGTGCAACTCCCAGGCAATCGCCCATTGAGCAGCATCAGCCAAGCAGCCTGGCAAAGTCGTTCAAGTCGTTCTCGACGTCGTTGCTTTTTCTGCTCGTTTTGCCACGGGATTTAAATGCAAATTTCAGTCGACATCGACGCACTAAATGCGACTTGCAAATTAATGAAATGAACCTTTAACTTGAGTTTAACTTGGCGCCTTTTGCCAGAGATAAGGCGCCAGCAGCAACAACAACAAGAACAACAGCGACAGTTACAGCAACAACAATGAAGCTGATAGCAATTGGAGCAAACACAGTAGCAACAACAATAATAACAACAGCAATATGAACAACACAAACAACAACAGAGACAACAACAGCCACTATGAAGATGGAGCTCAAGTTTAAACAAAGTTGATTATGCATGCATTTGGTTTCAACAGCACCGAATTTTTGGCAACGCTCATTTTATAGCCACGCCCCTTTCTACCACCCCTATAGCCACCTACTTCCTGTAGAGGCACCGCAGAATTTGACTTTTGCATTTTGTTTCGCAATTTCGGGGCGAAAGTTCAAGTTGGTTCCGTATTCAGCTTTGCTTCTCCAGTCTGTTCTTTTCAGCTTAGTTTGGCTCTGTTCTGTTCTGTTCAGTTCAGTTCAGTTCAGCTCTGGGGTTTTGTTTGGGTTGTAAATGTTGGCTTGTTGGGCTTGGTCTAATTCGTTAGCGTGGCGTAAAGCAATTGCTTTATTGTCATGAAGTGCGAAAGTGGAAAATATGAAACTGTTTTCAACTTGCAGACGGCATCATTTTCAAATTAGTTTAGAACTAATCAGTAAAAGAATTGCAGCTAATCTCTGGACAAAGCGCTTTAAGTTAACAAAGTTATCTAAAAGACTTGGGCAAGAATATGAGCCCGAAAAGAATATGAATTATATTTAATCAAACACAAATACACATTGGACTTCAAGCTTTAATGGAGATTGGAGCTCCCCTAAAAAGTGGCTTCCTTGAGATTTGACTTGCTAATTCGCCGCAGCAGAGACGACCCTCATGTTTTATATTTATGTAGGGGTCGCTAAGTTTAATTAAGTCTCCTATATGTGTGGTGGTCTCTGTTAACCAGCCCACTCACGATATTAGCGCTTTAACATCTGGCAGATTGCTGGCCCCACTTCATCTATTAACGTATCTGGAAGACAAATGCAAATTGCTGTCAGCTAAAATAATTGCTTTGGCACACACACTCGAGCAATGACCGCACACCCCGGACACATCCTGCATGTGTTAAGACCTATTTCCTGCCTGGAGCCGACCCAAAAGTTGAACGTTCACAAATGTATAAATGCGAAAGCATTTAAATTTGCTCAACTTTTGCGCTCCGATGCTTTAACTTTTGACACCTACGAGTCGGGCAAATACAACACAACCCTAGGTGCTGGGTTAGGGACGAGGGGTGTTGTGTTGCTTTTACAGGAAGCAATGAATTCATTCATTTGTTTACTCGCTCAAGTGGCAACTTCATTTTGTAAACACTTTCGTTTACATGCAACTTTTTTGTGCACCCAAAAGAACCCGAAAACAGCAACCAATGTACGAGCAGCCACGGGATCACGGAGCTGGTATGGGGTTGGCTGGGAAGGGGGAATCGGTGTGGCGGTTGTGTAAGGCAGCCCACAAGTTACATATCCTTTTACACACAGCCGACCGCTGAGCCGGTCGCTGAAGGAGCGACCAGAGCGCGTCGCTGCCTCTGCGGCTCTCCAGCTGTTCTCTGCTCCCCGTTCCTCTCAGAGTTTCTCTTTGAATTGCTGTGGATGTTGCTGTTACTGTTGTTGTTTCACAGCTTCGCTTGGGATGTTTTTGGCAAAGTTTCGTGTTTTACTTTTAGTTTGTGGCTTTCCTGGTTTTATCTTCAACTTAATAAAATGCCGTCAACAGTTTTAAATGCAAATTTTCAGCTGCTGCTGCGACTGCGTGCGGTTGCAATCTCCGTGCCACCAACAACACCCCGCGCCCAGAGCCATCATTTCTACTGCTTGGCACAAATGAGACTTGCAAATGATTATGCGATTTGCTTGCATAAGTATTTAAACTTAGTGCGAGTGAGAATCAGGTCCCTGATCTCTCGGAATGCCAGCCGGGGCAACTTAAAGATATTTTATCAATTTCTGAACAAGTTTGTTCAGCTTAGAAAGTTCAAAAACTGTTCTCCTCTCCCCTCTCCCCATTTGCCCCTCCCCCACTCCACCAATTGTGTTTTAAGGTATGTCTGGTTTCAAACAAGTTGGCAGCCAGGCTCTTAAAATATGTGTTTAGTTTTGCAGTTATTTGCCAGCGTTGTTGTTAGAAGGTCAAATACGTGTGGTTTGGGAGCGTTTAAGTTGAGCATTCCTATTTTACGGAATGTTTGCACTTTGTCCCAGTTAATGAGCTGGAATGCAAAGTTTTTCAATGTTCTAGCTGTTGCTTCATGCCTGAATTCAAAATCAGTGCCAGTGACAAATCAAGTTGGCTGTGTTGCGAATTAGCAAATATAATTTGGGTTGCTGGTGAAATCTTCAAGCAATGTCTTAAAATCATTAAAAATCAAATTAAGAAAAGCTTATATCTTATATCTCATCTGCATTTTCCTCACTGCCAAGCACGAAAAAGGAAAAGTTTTTCTCTGTCTGTCTTGCAAGGATGCGGAAAACAATGCCAGGCAATCATATCCATATTTCATTTTGTTAAACAATTCAATTGAATTTGAGAAAAAAAACAGCAGCAAAACATAACAAGTAACTTACTCAAAAGTGTCAAAGCAATCAACAGAGAAATGTGGAAAAGTTTGTGGAAAAACTTCCGGACACGTACTCGGGGGTCATGAGGGCGGTGGGTGACACGCCCACACAGAAAAACACTTCTAATTAGTGAGAAAAAAAAAATAATAAAAATAAAACAAGAGAACGAGGGATGGAACTGTCGAGCTATACAAATTTATGATAATATTTCACTCACAAGAAAGAATAACAACAAAAATACAATTGAAAATTTATTTAAATCAACAAAAAAATGTTGGAACATAAAGTAATTAAAAAGTTTGCCGCGCATTTATGGCTTTTGTTTGGACCAACAACAAGATAGCAAATAGACAATGAGAGATAGAAAGAGAGAGAGAGAGAAAGAGAGGATGGAAAAAGAGAAATAAATAAGGCTGAGAGACATAGCCTACCAGTTGAAATTCAATTATTAAGGGAATTGTTTTTGGGGTTAAGCAATCAAATGAGCTTTTCAGCATGTTTGTTGGACTTACATATCGTTCCTCTGTGCAATTAATATACATATTTAAACAAATAGAGAGAGAGAGAGAGAGAGAGAGAGAATGATGCGACTCAAGGCTTGAGTGGTTTGTTGGCATGTTAAAATAGTTGTCGCATCTGTGGCCAACGCGGCGGATGCTTAATTTAGCTAAAAGCGTGCTTAGCGCTTCCATTCGCGCACTAAATCATTCACATTTACATGAGCCACTGGTCTGCCACGCCCCCTAATGCGATCCGTTGGCCACTTTGTTGGCAACTAACGAATCTATATAATAACAGCAGCAGCCTTAAAAAGTGACTTGTATGAAAAACAACAAAAATAGAAAGCCATAACTATAGCTTCTGAAGACCTGAAAAACTGTGTTACTCGTGGAGAGAAAACAAAAATAAAAAACAATGCAACAACTGCTGGTGGAAACGAGCTAAAAACTAGCTAAGAGCTGCATTTCCGCTTGGCTTGACTTCCACGACTCCTGTGAATTCCAAAATCGGCATCAACGTCGTTGGCATGGCTGCTCCATTGTGGCCTGAAAACTGCAGTCCAGGCAAGTCGAACAATGAGGTAAAGAAAAGTAAGGCAGCGTCGAGAGCAGCATTTGCTTGTTACATTAAAAGCTTCCAAATGGGGTTTACTTTATGGATAATAAGTTAATTCGCTTGTGAATAAGTTGGTCAAACATGAGAGCGAACGAGTCAAACTGAGAGAGAAACAGAGACCGCTAATCACTTAGAAGTTGGCAACTCGAAGTTGTCGTTATCTCTTTAAACAAATTCCACCAAGCAATTTCCCGAATCCTTCGAATTTTGTGAAACTCTTTGGCAGGCGCCTCTTTAACATCCCAAAGGCTTGATTCATAATTTAAATTGCAATAACATTAATGCATAGAAAGGAGTTAAAAGCCAAATGCATTCGCAATTCCACTGCATAAATTTGCTCGTTAAATGTTTATTTATGAAAGTGTCGCTAGCCTCTAAAGATGACACCCAACTTTGACGGCAAATTTGCCTATTCACGCTCGGGGTAAATTTATGGATGAGGATGGGGTGAGATAAATGCATATTCAAATATGGTATTCTATGAGTGTTAAAATCTAAATGAAAATTAACAAACTGTTTGGTATGGTTTGGGTTCTTGGACGCCTAATTAAATTCATATGCACATTTAAAATTTCGCAAATGTTTTTCATGGAAACTGTGGAGCAATCTATATAATATTAGTAGCTTTTTAAAGCACAAACTTGTTGCTAGTTCATTTAATTGTCCGATAAACATGTTTACTACCATTTAAAATATAAAAATAGAAAAAAACCGAGCTAATAAATTTATATATTGAAATTGCAATTACATTATGCTTTAATCTTAAATTCATAAACGCTGCTCTTAAACTGATGCATCAATTATTTAACAAAGTGTGCAAAAGTTTTACAATATGCATGCCATGCTTGCAGCCATATGGCCACCCATCCACCCACTCTCTCTCTCTCACATTTAACGGTAGCATCCCACAATTCTATAGATGCGCATAAATATAATGAAATTAAATTAAATGCATGCGTTGCGCATACGCCACGTTAACTGTTGCTCCTACGTCGAACACGTTGCAACGTAAAACAAGAGCGGTGGGTGAGAGTGGGGGTTGGAGAGGGTCTGTGGAGTAAACGTGTTAACGACCTCCATGGCAAAAGTTTCGCCTCCTTTTGGCAGCTTTGGTCGCGTTGCAATTTCATAAAATATTAAATAGAAACAACAAAATGCATGAAAAAATGCTGCAATGAGTGTGTGTGTGTGTGTGTGTGCGAGAATGTGAGCAGGTGGGCGTGGCATGCCTGCGAAAATTATGTACTTAATAACAGCTTCAGCAACTTTCCTTTATGTTGTGGCATTTATGAAAATGCAAAACTCAGAGCCCTGCATTTGCAGCTGCGGCTGCTGCTGCTCCTTCTTCTGCTTATTTGTGTCGCGACACTTCAGAAGTGGCAGTTTTCCATGACACTCAAGGGGAATGGGGGGTGGCTGGGCACAAATTTCTAGTAGCTAGGTGTGAAGTAACTATAAAATTGTCGAATAATGAGTACGAGTGGTGTATGTGGTAAGTTAAGTAAATGTATTTTAACTTGCCGACTTTTACAACTTAACAGATGGCGAGCTGAGTTTGAGATGATATGAATCAGGCAATCAAAAAAAATATATATAAATGCAATAAGATACGAACATTAAATCCTCTATTGTTCTAATCAGTCTAGTCGTATCTTGTTTCCTTTTGGGTCTCTTTAATGAAATTAATGTAGCTAATCTTGAAAGTTGTACAAAATACATAAACAAATATCTTTAAATACTAATTGATTGAATGATGTTATAACTTGAGCAATGATGGCTATAACTGAAGACTTTAATTTATAATTGCTTTGGATAAGCTGTCTCTCTCTCTCTCGCTTTCCATCATGCTTGTTTTTAGGCGTATAATTAGATATTATAATATATGAATATTTAAATCATTTGATTGCCACTGAAAAAATGTATGTTTTTGGATTTCCACAAAACTAAAGTTGGCCGCAAATGAAGACATTCATTCAGTTAGCAAGCAATGTTAACGAGATGGAAGATCTCCATTTAAAAGAATTAAGCAATTCCAAGCTTTGTGCTTAAATGAAGCAGTCTTTCTTTCTATCTCTGGCTGAAATATTCATGAGTATTTCCTCAATGCTGGACAAAGGAGCTGCTGGCCGAATTCACTGCTCACGTCCAGGACTCAATGAGCTGCAAACTCATTGGAAATTATTTGTACGTCAAACGATTAGAGGGAAAACGGTTTGGCTCTTTGTCTGTTTGGCTGATTGTATGTTTGGCTGCTTAGCTGTTTGTATGATTGTTTGTCTGTTTGATTGCTGGACTGGATGCTAATGCTGATGTTTGGCAATCCAATTCAAGCAACAAACGGCAATTGTTGGTCGCATAATTACGAGGCGAACGTGAGGAAGGGCCAAGAAATTCAACTAAATACCAGACAATTTGCGGGGTAACCAAGGGAAAGTGCAGTCGATTTGTCAGAGACGTGGACAACCCTTCAGTTTAACTTGTAGTTTGTCTCATGTCTCGAAACAAGAGACAAAATCCAGCGATTTCCTGCGGATTTCCGGCAAACAAATTCAGAGTTTGGTTTTGGTGTTGCTCTTGGTCTGGCTTGTGAATTTGTTGTTGTTGTTATTGTTGATGTTGCTGTTGCCTCTGCTTTTTTCGTTCAAAGTTTTCATCTATAAAACTCGGAATAAGCTAGTCCCAAGACTCCAGACTTCTTTCATTTTCGAGTGTCTGGCGTTGAGCGAAATTTCTTGTTTACGAGCAAATAGTTGTTGTTATTTTAAGTTTCATTTTGTTGTTCCAAGGACTCGGCTGTGCCATAAACTTTACCCACGCCCCCCACACAGTCAAGGCGGAAATTAAGTTTCAAGGGGGGACCATCACAGCCTTTTTATTCCTCCCATCGACCCATTCTTTGTATTGCGCTCCACGCCAGACACTTTTGCGCTGGGCGGCGATAAGTGCGATTTTTGACGATTTTGCTGCGTTTATGTTGGCCTGAGGTAGAAGAAACATCACTTTTCGGATTCGTCTTCAACGCCGCATCGCCTTTTTGTGGCATTTATTGCACGAACTGCTTGAGACTATGGCCAAAAAACTGTGTACATCGCCGCTTGAGACTTGTCTCTCCAGATTGAGATGAATTCGGGACGCGATGAACTTTACGAAAGATTTTGCTTCCATTTTGATTTTTTGTTTTTACCGCAACTTTAATGACTTGAACTTGAATCGAATAAGTTCTGGACTTCAGCTTTTTTCAAGAACCCCAACGTCGCTTCGGAGGCTGGCAGTTGCAATTGTAAATACAATTTGTAGTTGCGTTGAAATAGAAAAACAAATGTACGTTTTTGAATGTGCTTAATCAAGAAAAACTTTTGACCACAGCTGCTCGAGCTTAATTACACAGTGTACAGGTTAAAGTTTTGAATAAAGAGTCTCGAAGGAGCGGAGTTGACCACTTAAGCGCAATGGAGTAAATTCAAGAACAAAATGTTAGGAAGTCCAATATAAATTACGTAAATTAAATTAAATCCAATATAAATTATTCTCTAATTAAAGATGTTGTTGAAATAATCGTTTAATAAGCGTTTTGAATAATAATACTGCTTGAAAAAATATGAGCAAGAGCAAGAGTTCTCAACACAGTAGCAGACGCTGCTATTATTCCAAGCTTAACTAAAAGAACTGCGTAGCTTATTTCAAGGTTTCTTTGATCATTTTAATCTTTAGTCTGCAAATCACCTCAAATTACCTTTTGATACTTGCCCACCTGTTCCACTACTTCAGCTTGAGTTTTTCCTCAGCCACAATGTAGCCTGGTCATTTACTTAATGTGGGCCTTAATGTAGTTGCCCAACAGACTGGGGGAGAGGCCATTAATTACGCAATCATTTTTTTCGTTTGGTCAAAATGTAGCATCTGGCCTCCAGCTGAGGCTCCGGGAGAGCCACTGGCTGTCAATTGCATTAAATGCGCAGATATTTTTCAGTTTTTCAGCTCACGATTTTAATTCAATTTAACGATTTTATTTGATTTCGCCAATCGCCATTTTGCCATTGTTTTTGCGCTTTTTGTTTGATATATTTTTTTTTTTGTTTTTTGCCAGCCGCATGCGTCAGCAGTTTGTGTGAGACAAGAGACAGCGCAGCGGGCAAGCTAGAGGGAGAGGCAGTGAAAGACTAAGCGATGATATTGCATAACCAGCAGGAATCGGAAACTGGAGAGCTGGAAAACGAAAGGCGCGAATCCGGGACCGGCAAGCGGGAAGCGGGAAACGAGAAAACGGGAAACTCTATTGTCAACGGCTACACGCGTCAACAAGAATTTGGCAGCTGATTTGTTGATAGATGGAATTTTCCCACTGTCGCTGATGTTGCTCCACCGCATCCCATTGCCGCCCTCCCTCCACGCAATACTCACGTCCCTCGTCCATTGTCAGCGCCATTTATGCGCTTCGCTGGGCATGAGTAGGGGGCGGTTGGGAAAAAAACTTTTACACAAAGCTAAAATTCTATCTGTCGACTGCCTGAGCATGCAAAAACCGAGAGCAACAAAAAGAAATAAACCAAACGGAACCAGAAGCAGAACGGGAACTAGGACTACGACCAGCCACAGGACACGCATGTGGGCCTCCACACAGAAAGCTGGGAAGAAAAAACGGTCGTGTAGATGGCAGGCAAATCGTCGTTACGTATTTTATGATATTTCTCTTTTAGCAAACGCGCCGCTCAACCTCTAAAAGAAATCATTTTATTTTGCTGACTGTCGTTACTGAAATTGCCTACTGCCTGCTGCAGCAAAGCCAGTAGCAGAGTACAACTGAACAGAGCAGAGCCAAAGATCCCAGTTGGAAATATAATGCACTGCAATAAAGAATATTGAGTGAAAGAAGTTGAGAAGGAGATACACTTCAATAGATGAAAAGTATTATTATTCGCTTAACTATTATTGAGAGATTATACTATCAACATAGTATGATTGCCACTTTTATTGCCACCTTTATTGCCACTTTTATTGCATATAAAGAATTTTATTTTTAATTTAAGTCATGAGTCCGTTTATTCTAGACCTAACCACCTTTTGTACAGATTCGGAATTTGAATTGTAAGTTAAAATTCATAATTTTCATTCAAGATTTTTGAATCAAGAGAGTAAAATGATTGTAAGTTCGGCTCTATCCAATTCTGTTTCTGGCTCATTCACCACTGGGTGCTCGAATGTGCACAGTGCTTAGAGCTAGAGCAACCCCAAGTTTTGCGGCCACACTACAGGCTCATCAGAAGCACACGCCCAAGTTGATGTGCCTCTGCGTTATTATATCTATTGCCGTGTTTTCTATTTACTTTCATCACCGAACCGCAGTCAACATCATGAAAATAATGACATAAGTGGCGTAAAAACCGAAAACAAAACAGGACAAAATAATAAAAATAACAACAAGGAAACCTATTTTATTTTGCTTTTCAATTTCTCAGGCAATTTTGCATAAAATTGGCTTACCCAATGCCTGCCCAACGGAACCTTGCGGCCTAGACGCTGTCCAGACATGAAACTGCCGTGATTTCCGAGCAAGAACCCAGCCTGCCAGTTGGGAGGCGGCCAGGTGAATAAGGGGCGGATGGGGATCTGATATACAACTATAAAGCTTTTCGGTTACGACAAATTCAATTTGTTTTGGGCATATCAAAATGTTGTCAGTCGCTCGCTCGATTGATTGGGTTTGGGCTGTGATGGGCATTTTTTCTCTCTCTAAACGCACAAATTGAATTTATTTGCTGCGAATTTTCAATGCACACAAAATACAATTTCAGCCTGCACCAGTTGCCAGTTGTCGGCTGATAGTTGCGAGGCAACATTTATGTGTTTGCTGAGAGGACATATCTGCATTAGTTTGTCCTGCAGATGAAAATAATTCGATTTGATTTTATTTGCATTGCTTTGACAGGTTTAAGCGGCATCCCACCGCTGGGAGGGGTGGACTGGCTGGCTGTTATGAGCGATAGCCTTATAATGCGCTTAATGTGCTGGCAAATTCGATATAAAATATGATTTGAACAGTCTGTTTTATATCTATGTACCTCTCATTTCCATGAACTTCTTTTTGTCTATTCGTATCAGGCGACATTCTCTTTTTATTGCGGGGAACATCTGTTTTGTCGAGAGAAAAAACCTATTACAAGTCAAAATTATTTACGATCGCCTTGGCATAATTTACGAGGGACTCCGACAAATGAACTGGAAACCACTCCAGAGACATTTTATGGTCTCATTTGAGTCGAAACACTCACAGAAAATAAACGCAACTAATTGAAATATATGTATATACGTTTTTTTTATATTTTTTACGGTTGAGACGCACGCCTCCTGTGAGCAGCAGGGACAATGACGCCAGGACGCCAGGCCGACAGGACGACAGGAACGGGTAATAGTCCAGGAACGGTAATGTGTCGCTAGGGGTAGCTGGCAATTCAGGGAACCCGTTACGAGGGCTTGTTATTTTTGTTACCTCACCATATGGCTGTTGATTTTTACGATGCGCCTTCCCCAGAAACTTAGAAGCTCAAGTTTCTGAAAGTCAAGACTGAAAAGGCAGTGGAATGGCTTCATTAGCCAAGTGATAGGGCTGCTGTTTTTTACTTGGGATGCTGCCATTTCCCATTTCCCATTTCCCATTTGCCATTTGTCGGGATGTTTGCCGTTGAGAAGTTGGCGACCATTTTATGATTAGTTGTCCTGTCGGTCCGACATGCCTGCTGTGCCATTTATTTCGAGGACCTTTTCTCCATGACACTTTTCATTTCGTTTCCATTTTTGCCGTACGCTGGTAGGCGCCATTAATCAAATCTTCGGCCTTTTCATGATGCATTTTTAATTCAATTTCGCACAAGGCCTTTCTAATGGCTTCGGGGCGTGGCGCTTAATCGAATTTACTTACTAAATGCGGAAGAAGCCGAAGAAGTGGAAGATACCCTGCAGCAGTCTAAAATATTACTTACTTTCGTCAATATTTGATTTAGCATTTCTGCCACTTTACTGACAGCCAGGCCTACAGGCAAAGGCAATGGCAACATCAATTAAAGTGCGTGCCTTTTGATAGGTGTGGAAAGGGGCGGCGGCTTGGGGAGGGAGCGCCGTTTTGACAGCTACCCTGATGGATTTACAATGCGCCTCTGCGGGGCGAGCCCACTCAGGTAAATTCAATTTCATTTCAATTTCAGAGCAATTTCATAAGAAATTTAATATTTAATTTTTTGTCCCACAAAACTTGCCTTCCATCTGCGTAGGTGCCATTTGTCTCAATGCAAGCCCACCCAACCACATTTGGCTCTACATATGACAGTCCACAGTCTGCACAGTCTGCACTATCCCCCACACACAGTTTTTAAGCCAAACTCAATTTATTTTGGTAATAAGACAAAATAATGAGGGTCATTTGGCATAAGCGATACAGGCGAGCAGAGGCGGATGCCGTGGGGAGCAGCTTGGGTGCGTGGGGTGGACGAGTGAATAAGTGGGTGAGTGGGTGAGTGGTGCGTGTGTCCTTTAAGTTATTTGTTTGCACACATTTGTGAGCTCGCTTTGACAAATTTGTCTTTGCCACAAATTTGCTGCGTTATAAATTGAGATGCGGGCGAGGCGCTGCAAATGGCCATTGCCAACTTTTGAATGGCACGTGGGGCCCAAAAGGGGCGCCCGAATCGAATGGTACACATTCGAGTTGTGTAAGCGTTTTATTTTTTTTGTTATCGATTCGCATCTAAAATTGATGCAGACTCTTTACGAATAGATCAACAACTGCCTGTCCATTCCAGTGCATCCTTCATCGCTGTATGTAAGCTTGCCAATCCACGAGTTTAAATATAATCAGCCACTTGAACAGATGCGCACCGAAGCAAATGTTTATCCGCACTTCGTTCCTCGATGCTTGCCACTCAATTCAATGCACACATTTGCTACCTCCTCGCCCTGTCCCTCCCTACTCACACTCTAGACCCTATCAGTTGGTAAAATATTACGCATACGCTGCGCCACGCCCATATCGACAACGCCCACACCAACGTCTATCATACAATTCGCCAATTTTCATTCAAATAAAATCAGCGGGCAATGGAAAAAATTTCAGCGAAAGACAAGCAGAAAAAATATATAAAAAAAAAATTGGCGAAAATTTCAACATCAATGGAAATGCGCAATAAAAATCGTCTATAAAAATCGGCAATGCACACACATACATACACACACACATACATACACTCGCACACGCACGCACCCGATATATGCAATATGAGAATACCCGCATCCTCATCCAGTTGGGATTCCAGCCTCAGCATCAGCTCCAGCTCCAGCTTCAGGATCGATGCCGTGTGCAAAAGTAAATGGCGCACTTCGTTTAATTTTTAATTCCGCTCAGCATTATCCTTGATTTATTTTATAGGCAGCCTCCATGGCAAATTCAACAATTATGACTTTCAATGTGCTGCGCTCGTTGGCAGGCGGAAAAGCGGGTTGGTTGATGGCAGGTGGGAGGTTGTAGGTGGGATGTGTAAGTGGGTGGCAAACGAATACAGAAGCCGTTCAGCTGACGGCAGCTGCTTTGCAGAAAGTGCGCAATGGTTTCCTATCGATAGCCAACCCTCAACCCCTTTTGGTAAGAGGGATAAACGAGTGTCTACATCGTTAGCCAGGTTTTTCATTTCGTTTTTCTGTTTGTTTATAGCAGATTAACTGTAAATTTAATTTTTATAATTTTTAGTAAGTGCAGAAAGTATTGAATATTTAAAATGTCTGTCGACAAACGAATACCCTTTACTGAATTGTCATACTAAATCTAGAGTTATACTCTTCTTTGAATAACTCTACACAACATGAACAGAAGTGAATAGGGAATTATTATTTTTAACAAGAATTTGGCCTGTTTGTCATAGGCTTTTACAAAGTGAATGTTCTCCGAGTGTAACATTTTTGGTTGCAGACAACTGTGAATGCAATTGGTTGGTTGGTGGTGTCGGTAGAGATTGGACCAGCAGCAACTCTTAACAGGTTGCGTCTGTGCTAGGTCGAAGGTTTCACGTTGTGGACACATATAATTTCATTAGCCTGATAATCCATGAATATTGAGAGCTTTATATCATCCTTAATTGAATACTATTGAAATATGTTGTAAGGCTTTAAATGGCTTATTTATGTTTGTTTTTACTATATATAGCAACTATCCTGTCGCGAAGTATCAAGTATTAACTGTGTAAAGTTTTTAATATTCTGTCATCCCTCTCCCCAAATAAAGCGCACACCCATTTCAAAAGTTTGGCCACATTGTAAAATTCAATACATTTGCGAGACTCGCTTAAATAGGACAAGAACTCAAAAAATGTAACCGCCGAACTTGGTCGCATTTTATCGGAATAAGTGCCGGCAGCAATGCCAAAGTTAATAGCAACAACAACAGCAACAATTACTGCGGGAAGAACCAGGATGTGAAAAGCCTACACAATTTCATGGCCGATAAGCGAGAAATGTGAACGAAACACGTAAAAGCGGAAATCAAAACTTGAGCGCGTCGCCGCGGGCTCTTTGAATTTCTTGCGAAGCGCCGATAAGCAGACAATGGAATTGGCTTGAAGCAGGCTGGTTAAGGTGGGCGTTAGATAACAGGTACCGCAAAAAGTTGATGCCTCGGGCACGCTTTGTGCGCGTTCGCATTTTAAAACATTTTTCAATAATAATTAATGCAAGTTTGCAATTAAATGCGTTGCATTTAAATTATGCCGATGACCATGACGGAAGAGCCAACTGTACGCAGAACACACACACCAGCTACCATAGGCAGTGCTTTAACGGGAAAGAGGGGCTTACACATAATGTATCTGAAATTCAGCTTCTCATTTGTGTTCTGAATTGGCTGAAATATGCAGACAATGCCATGGCTGCGTTAACCCCTTTTGGGAGGTCGACGCCACTGCATTTTATGCATTATTGGCTAGAGTGTCGAGCGGCGGCTGATGCCTTTTGTTTCTAGCCGCAACAACGAGAACAACGCATTTGTAGGAGCTGTGCCAGTCGACAGCATTTCCCTTTTATGATGGCCGCATTTTAATTGAAACTGTTTTCGCAATTTATGAAGCGCATAACTTTAAATGGCACTAAAGTTAATTTTAATGCGGTTTGCCGCTGCGCCACTGGGAACAAAAGCCAACACGCCACTATGGGCGTGGCCATGGCTGTGCTCCTTCTGTCCGTTGCATGCACAGATATTAACAACATAATGGCGCCCATTGAAGAGGCGAAGGCAAACAAAAGCTGCGAGCGACAGTCCATTCCACCATAGCTGCCAGCTATGAGAAGAATTGAAACTTGAAGAGCAACTCTGCGGCTCTCTAGCAAGTATGTGAGCACCCACAAATATAAGTGCGTGTGGTGTCGAATTCATATTCACAGTTCAATGGCCTGTCATGCAATTAAACCGCTTAATTATTGTCTGTAAAAGTCACTTTAGTTTAAATGCGATTAAGGCGCAACTACTACAACGATAATGAGCAATAATAATACGACATTTTTATTAACATGAATTGAAGTGAACGGATTTAAATACAATTTATATCGCTTTTATCGATGTAAACTCATAATTATAATCCAATTGTCGTTAACAACAACTGCAATCAATAATTATTTATAAAGTGCTCGGTTGCGGAATCGTGTCAGAATGCAACTGACATTTGATGCACTCTGTGGTAATATGTGTATATAGTTTGCCACTCGATATACTGTCCAAGAGCTTGTTGATCATACTCGAAATTTCTCAATTTGTTAGCGCATCTCTTTGTGGGTATGGCCAATTGGTCTAAATGATAGCCAAACTCATTGGATGGATTTGTGGCCAAAAATCAATTTCAATATTGGGTATTTTGAATGTCCTAGAACCAGAGTCGCCTATTATCTATTGTCTCTTTACGTTTGTTGTCCGCCATCCGACCAATGCTTAATTATCGTAATGAGTTTTTGGATTTACGTCCTGTGGGAGGCTTTAATAGATGCCCCACTTTGAAATTGGCAACTTATTTTTATGCCCAAAATCTGAAATTTATGAGGCAACGCCGACAAACTTTTTTAGTTAAATTTGGCAAAAGCTGCGAGGGGCTGAAACTTTTCTAGACTTGGTTGGAAGAGATGCCAAAGTTTGGCAAGAATAATGTTTGATGTGCTCAACGGCAATTAGCTGAAAGGTGGTTTTTCGCCAAATTTAAGTGTTTTAGAAAAGGCGTGAAACAAATCACCTAACAGCGATAAATCGGATATTCTGGGAAAGTAGAATTATTTTTAGAGATGGGGGAACAAACATTAGCTTTGTAGATGTATATTAGTTGCTCGATATATTTTGTTAAAATACAAATGTTGATATCATCAAGTTTTGCAGATGGTTCCTCGGAGAGAGAGAGAGAGAGAGAAAGAGAGAGGAATGTGCTGATTTAAAAACAGAATAAACAATAATAACAGTAACATTATGTTATTTTCTTGGAATATCTTCTGATAATAATATCATACTTCCTTAATGTCGACTCGGCAGTACTTCAAATCGATATCAGTTCCTCTTGAAGCAAATACAAATTAGGTGACCACTTACCAAAGGATCTGTGCATTGCCTTCTGGACAAAAGCCACTTAACGTTTTCATAGCAGCAGGCAGCCGCTCTGAGATGCTGGTCAACTATTTCCCAATTTGGCAATTATGCACAGTATCCAGTGTCCACTGGTCACACCTTTTGGACCGCAGCACACACAGTTGCCCATATCAAAGTAGGGAGGTCGCCTGAGATTGCGGCGCACGAATGTATCAGCAGCAGGATGTCATCAACATCAAAATCAGCAACAGCAGCAATGCACAGCAGGAGGTTATCCCCCCACTGAGGATGGGCTGGTGCGTGTTTATAATATTGGAAAGCGTGTAATTTTGATTGAGCCTACCGGGTACGCCCACTCAACCAGACGCCCACTTATCCACATGACAGCAGCAGTAATCAAGGCAGCCACTAAACGGACGTGCAGCTAATTGCTACTTAATGGACACCTGCTGTGCCTGAGTGTGATATTTGTCAGGCATTTCATGGGTCCTTCAACGTTATCATACGGTTGGCGTGGGGGGAGGAAAGTTGTCTGCAACAGTCTGCAAAGAAATTTTAATTGCAACTGACTGTCAGCAGTTCTCAAGAAATTTGTAATTTTCTTGGAATTATTCAATAATTTTGAAATGTTTGTGACGGATGGGCGTGGCTTTCATGTCGCAACTATTGACTTCAATGCGTCGCCTTTGACCCTGCCCCGTTTTGGGCTTAGGGCGTGTTCAGTCGTTCGACCCATTGTTGTCGGTGGTTTGTCCATGGTCTATTGTAAAAAGAATGCACAGACACGAAATTAATCTCCTGTGGTTTCGCACACAGTTGCGAGTACACATAGAAAGGAGGACGTAGAGAGAGGTGGGGCAGAGGTAAAATAGAGACTCGAACGGATAACACTGCGTATGTGTAATGCGTCTCATGTTGCGAGTGAATTGCTGTTGCTGTTGCCACAGCCACCTATTCATGGTGCTAACAACGAGAAAAGCAAAAGCTAAATTAAATTTTCGCATTGTGAGCAAATTTTAGTTTCTTTTTTTCCTCATTTTGTTTTTCATTTGCCAGTAAAATGCTGAGATGGACTGCCAACCAGCCAGCCAGCTACCCGGTCAGCCAGGTTTGCTGAGCTGAGCCGCATTAAGCTGATTTGCTTGGCTCTCTGTGGATGGGTTTGGGTTGCCGCAGTGCAACTTTTGGCCAGACATTTGCCACGTTGCGTATACGTCGCGAGCAGCGCTTGGAATTATTTCGCATTAGCTGCCGCAGTAGTTAATTTTAATACAGAATTTTAATTAAGCGCTTGTTGTCTATGGTCATAAAATGGTTTTCATCGTTCCCTTGCCACACCATTCACACAAAAAGAGTCACAGCTAATAATGTTGCTGTATGACTGAGAGATACCCAGGACTCTTATCTGTTGCTTATCGCTGCTTTGTCCTTTTTAAAGACTCAAGAATGAAATATAAACTGTAGATGATTAAAGAGTCTGCTCTGAGCACTGGAGCACATTACAGTTTAAAATTAAATAGGATTTGATATGCAGTCTTATTCCCTTCATGATCACAGGATTTATTCCATTGGCCAATGATATTGAAAACTTTGTATTAGCCAACATGGAATTTATGCAGGCAATTGGCCAAGTTATTGAAACTTTTTGCCAATATCGTGTCAGTTAGGGCATCATTGAAGGCATCAAACATGGTTCATTGCCTGACAGCAGTGGCCGAAAGTACACAAAAGTCACACAACATTAACTTGAACTATGGCAAACTTTCTGACTTTGACAAAGATGCGAAGGAATCTTTTGGACGGGACGCATAATCAGCGTCAAGCAACGTCGAGAGTTTCGTAGTAGAAACTTTTTCAAAGCTATTTTTGACTGTGGTCAACTAAACAAACACAAAGTGCTAGAGAAAACCAACCCAACCAACAGCCTTTCGTCCCAAACAAAACTGTCGCCAAAAGACGACAAACTTCATCTTGATGCGGTCGGATTCAATTAGATGCTGCTCAGTAGCGGCCAAGTCCCAGACATAGCTTCAACTTTTAGCCGGCAAAAAAAATTCCAGCAAATCTTTCTCCAGATGGCCATTTGATTAGGAGGCGTCTTGGATGTCAGTCAGCTAGACAGACAGATAGACAGCCAGTCTAAGGCCAAGTCGGAATGGGCCGGTTTAGGCCAACGGTCAGTTAGTCAAAAGTCCAAATTACATTGACTAAGGGTCACTGCAGCTGTAGCTGCTGTTGTTGTTGCTGCTGCTGTTGCTGTTGTTGCTGTTGTTGCTGCTGGGCATTTGCATTTGCGCCCACAAATATCCACAGGCGTCCTTGTTGCTGTTGTTGTTGCTGCTGTTATTGTTGTGCTTTATTAAAGATGCATAGTTTGAAATATTCAATCAACTTTGGGGCCAGCAACTGACTGCATCGAAATTGGCAGCGCAGTTGCCTTTGCAACATTGTTGCTGCTGCCATCGCAGTAGTCGCTGCTGTCGTTGTGTTGATTTATGCAACGTTGACGTTGACTTTGCTGCAAGTCGCATTGGTCGATGGCTCGATGCTTGATGGACGTTGGATGGTGTAATCTGGTGGTTGTGCGACTGGAACGTTTCATGACCAGCCTGTGGCCGTTGCTGTGACTGTGACTCTGGCTCTGGCAGTGGCTGTGGCTGCCTTATGCCAGCCCAGCCAGCGACATAAGCAAATATTTTGTGGCTATTGCTCTATGTATTTCTACACTGCTCCTGCGCTGCTTTGTCGTGTGTGTCCTGCAGGCATTCAATTATGTTGTGACCGCAAGTCGGAGCCTCGACTGACGGACTGACTGCCTTACTAACTGCATGGCAGAGTGAGTATGTATGTGTGTGTGTTTGTGTGCAAGTTAATTTGTTATTCAAATTTGTGTGTTATATATTGTTATTAGAGTGAAAATTGTAGTTGCTGTGTCTGCACCCTAGGAGAGTGCATTGGCCGACAGGCAAATGTTGTTGTTAGCAACCAAATGACATGACAAGTCGATTTTATAGACGTCCATTGAAGTTGGCAACTCTACTTCGATTCTTCACATTATTTAAACTTTGCATCAGCAAATATATAATTTTATATATAGTTTGCCGAAATTACTAAGATTTTGGATATATATTTGTATAATGGCAGAAATATGAAGGCTTATTTGATGCCACACAAACTACTATCCACTATCAAAGAATATAAAGATATGATCTTAAGATATTTACCACTATCCTGATGCGATGAATACTGTAAAGCTTAAGCCATATCCAACCAGAATGATATTTCGTTCCTGTTAAATACAAAGTTATTCAAGTATATTTCTAGAATTTCTGAATTCTAATGCTTCAAATCCTATCCTATACTTTGAATACGTGATTTATTTATGTATTTATGTGGACTGCTTAGTCATTTGATAAATATAATCAAGAAATCCTGCTTATCGCAACAATTTATGGTTGTATGCTTTAACAATCGAAATCATTAATTAACTGAGCTGCTGCTGCATGGCACATTCCCCAGTGGCTCAATCATTCACCTTGACACCAGGCGACAACAAAAGGAAACCCTAGGAAAACCTGAACTCGAACACTAGCCTCTGGTTTACCCCCATCCAGCCTGAGCCAGAGACAGAGCCGGAGCCAACTATTAAGGATTAAAGCTTAGCCGTCTGGCAATACGTCTGGGCTCTGCTTTCTTGGTTCTGAATCATGTTCAGGGTCTGGCAGTTGTCTAGTCTGGCAACCCCAGCGGGAGCACCCACTCAATAAGGTAAAAATGCGAGGCTAAGCGGATTAATTTGTTGACGTGTTGCTCAATAGAAAAGCGAATAAAGAGCAAAGAACAAAAAAAAAAAGCACACACACAAGCCGAAGCGAAAAGAAAACCAGTAGTGAATGCAGAAGGAAATCCAATAATAATTATCGACCCCAATGCCTCGATGAGTTGAGAAATTTACACAACAAAAGCAACCGCGACTTTTTCAGCTGTCAGCATTAATTAAAATGTTTTCATATACTCCAAACTCGTCTATATATCAACGGCGGCGGCAACGACTGAATTCTAACACCTTTCAAGCTCCAACGGGCGGAAATGTCTTCGGCAATGGGAATCAAAACACGAACACAAGACGACATGGCATAAAAATGTCAAACTCCCCCATGCCCCAACTCCCAGCCGAAAGAGTTGGAGATTTGAAATTTATTTTGGGCATTGAATTTGTCGCCGCGTTGGAGGAAACTAATTTTTCAATATCTGCTCGGCGGAATGGAAATTGTCAGAATTAAGTAATCGTATTCTTAATTTAATTATTTTCAGTTTTTTTTTCTTTCATTTTTCTCTTAATAACAAAACTGGCAGTTAATAAAAATATTAAATATCATTTCGGCCTGAGAATTCAACAATAACAGTCAAGTTGAGGCCAAAAATGCATTCAACTTTTAACCAGAAGTCGTCAGCTTAACACTTTAGCCACTGATTTTTGGTTAGAACTTTGTTGCTTTTGTTGAATTTTATTGGGGCATCGTTCGTGCCACAATGTCAAGTGGTCGACAGGTTAAATGGCGCAACGAAGGCCTGTCAATGAATAATTGAAATCCAGCGACCGTCGTTTTTTTTCAGGGGTAATTAAAAAAGTTTTTCAATATGCCTCCGACGAGTGTCAACTGGTGCAATTGATAATGTTTTTTTTCTTAGCGTTTTTGTTTTCTGTTTTTAGCTTTTGTCAGCCGTTCCGCTAATTGTGAGCTAGGTAGAGGGAATTGGAAAAGAGCAGTGTTGGGAAATAGCTGGGCTGACGTAATTAAAATGCCGTCAAGCGGAGTTTTGTGCACTTCGTAATGTGCAATTGATGCGACAGGCCGTTAACTGCAGTCCCGCATAGAACCGACTACTCTCCAGCTCTTTTCTTCAGCTTGTCTCCAGATTTCTAATTAAATGAGCCAACGGCCAATGCAGCGACACATTTGTCTTGAGTGTCCGACAATTTTGTGACTTATGACGACTGTAGCTGCAGAGCTAGATAGAGCGAGACAGAGCGGGACAAAGAGAGAGAGAACGACAAAACTCCGAGTGGAACACAAACTCCAACAAAAAAATGGAGGATGGGAAAGAATAGCCAGCGTCCAAGTGGAGCAAGATTTATGAGGTAAAAGCAATTAGAAAGTAGCATCAACAAGCGATTGCAGTGGGGCACTATTAATAACGTTTAAGAGCTACAGCAAGGGTGAAAGCACAAAGCAGAAAGTGTAATAGTGAAACAGAGTGAGAGAGAGAGACAGAGAGAGGAAGAGGAATAACAAGTTGAAAGGTTATTTAAGAACAAGTTAAGCAAGCCAAATTCCACGAGCTAAACACGATAACCTTTTATATCTCCCATATATTTATTTAATATAATGCAAGAAATTTGATTGTCTCAAATCAGAAGTAAGACTCAATGCCCTTTTGAAATTTCCAATCTGCCTTTTGCTTCATTTTCCTCTTCAAACTCCCTCAGTAGCTCTTGTAGCAACTCCAGCTCAATCTTGATGAAATCCAATTGTGCTTCCATATGTTGGGGTCGAATATCAGTACTAATACCTGTGGTTTTATTTTCGATGAGCTCAGAAAAGTCAAAGATATTTGTAATGAATAGTTAACTTACCGCGTCGGCGACATAGAATACCATATAATGCATTAACCGCCCCAAGACTTCGCTGCTTGTCCAAGAAATTGGCGGCTATAACATCCTTAGTGCTCGCAAGGATTTTCTCCCACCTGAAGCATAAGGCACGCGATTCATTATAAGATCGCTCCAGCTTGGAAAGATCGTTCTTGAGGCCCAGCACGGTAAGAGCAGCTTCATTTGTTATTTTAACCATGTGCTGACGCATCTCTTCGATCTCCTGCAGCTTCTTGTTCTCCAATTCACTGATCTCGATCTGGGCGAGCACTAAGCCACAAGGTTTTAGTTAGTCCAGGTTAATTAATGCCTATTCCACACTTACTGAGTGCATCGCAACGATCCATGCAATCTTTGGGCGAGCTGAATATATCAGAGACCTTCACCACCTCCTCGAGAACCTTCTCATAGGGTTGGAACTCCTCCACGGTGCCCTTGAGCGCCTCTCGAAAAGTCGTTAACTCACTAATAGAGGTCTTGAACTTCTTGATATCCTCGCTGAGCTCCTCGTGCAACTGCTCTTCGTCGTGAATGGCCTTCTCAGCGATTCGCTTCTTGTCAGCGCAGTCCTTGATAAAGCTGTTCACATCGATAAAGCGTTGTCTGAGTTCCTCCTGAGTCTGATACATCTGTTTCACTCGATCCTCATTTATTTGAGACTGGCGCTTTGAATTCTCCAGCATTTCCTGTTGCAGCTCGAGCATTTTATCATGCTCCCGGGTATTATGTATGTGGAGGAGCTCGATAGAATCGCCAGCGGTATCCACAAGCGGCGGTTTGCTGTGGAATGTTGGAATGTACTTAACAATGGCTGCTGCTGGGGGATTTATAAACGAATCACTTACATAAAATACTTGTCCTGTATCTTCGATAGCAAGTAGTCGCCCACCGCCTCCTCCGGCCGCAAATCCAGATTGCCCAGGACATCGAGAGTCTTTGTTGGCTTAGTGCGTGGCATTCCAAAATTGCAATATAAAGTAACGAGAAAAAATAAACTCTGTAAGTGTTCAAAGTGATTAAATGTATAAGTAACATGTTTAACGTTGCCAACCAAGCTGTGTTTTATTTTCAACAACATTGGTTGCCTGGGCAATGATGAGTTAATGGCAACGACTGTTTATAACATTTATCCATGCCTGGGCAGTTTCTAACTGGGTAAGCAGTGAACATCAGAAATTCAGCCAATTTTACCAACAAGCAATTTTCTCAACCATCTCCAGGTAAACGTGTTTATTTTAATGCATCCGGCATTCATAGTAGTATATATATATTATATATTTCATATATTATTATGTAGAATTAGCTGCAAAATGGTGAAAGTACAGCGCAGTTTATTCACTATTTTCAAGCATAACATCAAATCTTCATTAACAGAGCTTCAATTAATTGGTTGAAATTGTCAAAAACAATGTATATTATACCCAGTATCTGTGCAATATCATGAAATATATATAACTGATTTTTCGCTACCCTTCTCCATCTCACTAACTTAAGTTTAACTTTCTTGCTTTCTTTCCATACAACTATCATATGTGTGTTTATTGTCAAATAGTTAAAACCTGGTCACATTGTTCATACCACACACAAACAAACAGTCGACAACAGATCGCTGAAAACAAATATAAATATTATATCTTTTCAAATAAAGTTCGGGTGAAATTTTCGAAAAATGCCACGCCGTAAGCCCACCACGAAGACCGATGTCCTCGGTAACCTGGATCTAAGTCCCGAGACTGCGGTGGGCGAATATATGATATCTCGCCAACAGGATCGTTTCTTCGTGTAAGTTCCAACGGTTCAGTCAGTTTGCTTGAGAGACTCAACGTCATCCTATCCTAGGAAACCGCCTAACTGGGACTCGGCTGGTGACTCCGTTGAGATGCTGTACATAGCTAATAGTCGCGAGCATGAGGCCATGTTAGTGCTGCAGCGTCAGCTGCTGGAGGATGCCCAGCACCAGGAGGAGCTGAATAATCAGCGCATCGCACAGATGTACAAGATGCAGGAGCGGCTGCGGAAGCGCTTCATTGAGGTGAATGGCTTCATTAAGGATTGCGCGGACAAAAAGCGTTCTGCCGAGAAGATCATTCGAGAGCAGGAAGCCCAGCATGACGAGCTGACCATTGGCATTGATGAGTTCCGAAGATCGCTCAGCTCGCTGAATACATTTCGAGCTGCTCTCAAGCAAACTGTCAGCGAATTTGTGCAATACGAGCGAGTCCTGGATGATGTGGTGGACGCATCCGATATTTTCGTATCGCCCAAAGATTGCATTGATCGTTGTGATGCCTTAAGTGAGTACATCTTAGAGAAGCCGTTTGCAGATCCTTATACTATGCTTAAATTTGCTGCACAGTGCTTGCCCAGGTTGAGATCACTGAGCTGGAAAACAAAAAGCTGCAGGAGATCGAGGAGATGCGCAAGAGAATGGTGAAGATCACCAATGAAGCGGCTCTCACAGTGCTGGGCCTTAAGAATGATCTGGCCAAGCTGGAGCGATCCTATAACGAATCGCGCGCTTTAGGCCTCAAGTGGGAGAAGACATTGAGCATCTGCAAGGACACTGTAAGGAGCAATGATTTGGACAAGGAACGTGCACTCGATGGCATTCAAATAATCTACCGCATGCTGTGCAAGCGTCGTGGTGCGTTTCTCTTTAATTGCCTTACAACACCTTAACACCCTAGACTTTATGACCTGACAATGATATTCACATAGATATCGACGCCACTTTTAATAGGCGCGAAGTGGAGAAATGCTTAGATTTTATTAAGCGTGAATTTGAGCTTCTAACGCTCGTCTTACATGAGCTGGACAAAGGCAAAGACAAAGGCGGCAAATCTGCCGATATCGAAGAAGAATTTATGTGTGAATAATGATTAAAGTTGAAAGCTTTGTTAATTCTATTGCGCAAAAAAAAATACTGTCTTACGTCATCTTATTGCCTTAAAGACTTTTATTTAATGTCAGACTAACCCTTAACTACCCTCAAATCCCAAAACATATGTTTGTGTCTCATAAATTTGTGCTTAGACCCAACCAAATCAAATGACAATCGATAAAAAGACAGAGACGAATAAACATTTAAGAAGAATATGGACAACTTCTCAAGTGGCTGTCGATTGGGGGGCGAATAAATTTTACGTTCGGCGGCAACTCGACAAATCGAATCTCTTGCATCTTTCCATTCAATTGGCAATTGGATTCTATGGCCAGAGATAATCTAACTTAAGCACAGATAATTCTTTTATGGGAACATTTTGATTTCGATTTGTGTCCTCGCCTTTACAACTCGGAGCTCGGAGCTCGAAGCTCAAAGCTCGATGCTCAAGAAGGGAGGCACGAGTCAGAGAACTAGCAACTAATTTCATGCCGCCGTTGCCACGCCCACTTCCATAGAAGTTTCGCCTCTTTGGTTGAGATGCATTTGGATGGGAGGGGGCGTGTCGTTTGTCTTTATTCAATTTACTTTATTTGATTTGCGACTTTTGCCGATATCCGCTGAAGAACTAAGCTCAACGAACGGGGAACGGAGAACGGAGAACCAACTCTCGCCTAAAAATCAAATCAAATTTGCTAGCAACAGAATAAAATGCAAAGAAATTTATTTTCCTTTAGAAAAATTGTGTCGTACATATTTGTGTGTATTTGTGTGAGTAGTTGGTAAAGTCAACGTTGGTTTATTTAAATGCCGCCATCTGACCGCCCACAACTCCCGCCCCAGCACGGTGTTCGTTTCGGTTTGTGGTCCTACTGCGTGTCGTGTCCCCAAGCACCGAAGCGAAACGAATGGAGACGGGCCGGGCAGGGCGGGACGAGTCGAGGCGAGGCGAGGGGCAGCAATTACATTAAGGCTCAGATAGTTTCAGTTTTGCCCTTTTTTGTGTCGTGTTGTCACATTTTGGACAATTTGTCTAAGCACTTCAGATTTGTTGCTTGTCATTTCAATAATTGAAAATATATCAATTGTCAGCAATACTGAAGCGAAATTGTTGCAAAACCCAGCCAAATTGTGGCCTATTGTTCAGGAACTTAAGATGGAAAAGAATATTTCAATAGTCCCATTCATTAGGAGCAGACGGGGAAGTCCGTGTGAATTGTTTGGTCCAACCTGTCGCTAGCGGTAAGTGTGTTGATGACAATAAAGCCTAATGGCATTCCCTGTTAATCCTTTAATTGCATTACATTTTACAGTCTGCAAATTAAATAATAAGCTATTTTCAATTGTAGTTGCCAACGCGTGGCAGCAGAAGAATAATTTTCCAGTAATTAGCATGGGTTGACTCAATTGTTGTGGAACGAAGATGTGAATTGCTTCACTGGTATCCAAAATATCGAAGAATTGTTCACATTCCTAACTAACTACACATAAAGTAGGCAAGCCCTATTCAAACACTAAACAAACGGCCAACTCCCTTTTACCCCTACTGAATAATAGTTGTTGAAACTTTTCTGGCCACACACGATTCAGCTGCCTTTTAATTTCTTGCATAGAAGACGAAACACTTAATTTAACTTTACAACTTCTTAATGTGCCGGCCAGACAGCTGAGGAATGGGTGTGGCAGACAGAAAGGGTAACCCTAAGAAGACTTTGCGACAAGTGGCAACTAGAGAAACCATTCAAGACAATGGCAATGTTAGAGCAACAGGACAATGAGCAGAGAGCAGCGATACACAATTAAATGATACTTGAAGTCAAAGACAAAGTTGGCTTTAAGGAAGTTTAAAGTGAAGGCTGTTTGAGTGGCAGGCAGAACGGTAACTGCAATAAATGTCATGCGATTACCGCAACAACAACAACAGCAACACATGGAACATCTACAAAGACGGGCGCAACAAGAAGGCTTCAAGTTGATTAATACTATAACACATGATTTATTATGCCTGTCAATTGACAGGCAGGCAGTCAGGCAGCCATGCAGGCTGGCTGGCTGGCTGGCAGGAAGGCAGGCAGCCAGGCAGGAAAAGCACATTATGAAAGCTGACTGAGGCGCTTCAGGCGGAGATTGGTATCGGAATCGCTTTTGCTCGTGCGCCTGTGATAAGATGGCAAATCGGCTTAAGTTCAGGTTCGTCTGCCACATCCCTCTCCGCATCTCATCCCATCTCGTCCCGACAAACAAGCAAACAACAATCGTCATCATCAATTCAGTCAGCGACATTAATATCCTCACGGGCGGGCCAAAGCTGTCGTCTGACATTTGTGACACCTGCATTGATTTGTCTTCCTTTTTGTCCCCGGACCTGGGTATCCCTGGGTCGCCCCACCGAGCATCTGCCTTAAAAGCCACCTGCCCGCCATTGACTGAGTGCCTTTCATGTCTTACAAATGCCTTTTTTATGCGCTAATATCGCTGTGGCTTTTGGGTAGCAACTTAACTTAAATTTGGCAACCAACACCAACCACCCACCTTTAGTCAGGAGTCGCAAGTCGTAAGTTGGGTGGTAAGCGGCAAAAGGCAACAGGCAACAGGCCCATTAGTGCCAGGTTCTAATGGCCTAGACGACAAGCCGCTCGCAATTACTACTACCCTCAAAAAGCAACAGCCACTACAGAAGCACTCATTCTATTCGTAAGTACCTTCGCATAGTTGATAATTTATTCATTTGCCGACATCAGCAACAACATTTATGGACCTCAGTTGCTCAAAGTTAACCGCACACAAACGCACACTGGCACACACTGGCACACACTGGCAAACACACACATGTTTTTAGGATGTAGTAGATATGCATAGAGAACTTATGACTGGCAGCTACCCTTAATGACTTCATTAGAGGAGCTGAGCAACCACCCCTTTTCGACAATGCCAGCAATCAAGTCGACTATCTTAAGTCCGCTGATCCGCCCTGTCTATGCGGGGCAAAAGGGAGAGAGAGAGAGAAAAAAGTGTGTCTTAATTTTTAATTTGATTGCCCGGCGTCAAAAGCAACAGCTCAGACAATTGAGAATTATGTACGAATGTTCTTGCAGTATAACAGCTGTGCATTAGGTGACTGAGAGAATTTCCACGGCCCAACCCCTTTTCCGACAGATTTTTCAATTGAATTGCGGGCCCTTTGTTGGGCCTCAAGCTGCGAATACAAACGTTGTATTTAACGGCGCATTTTGTAAGCCTACGCAATTTTTTCATATCATTGTTAAGTCCTATTTTTTTTTGAGGGTACGGGGAGTGGTTGGGGTGTCGGGGTGTCATTTTAAAGACTCTGCACAACTGTTGTAAAAATTGGAATTGTAAATTTTACACTTATCAAGAGGCATTTGTTGCCTTTTATTGAACCGAATTGCTGGGCATATGTGTGCTCCCTTTTTTCACTCTTGATTACGATTTGCATAAAATCATCGTTGAGGCCTGGAAATTATGTTCGGTTTTTACGGCTATTGAACCGGGTTTAAGGAAGTGAAATGTTGCTGTTTATGGTTTCTTTTGTAATTCCAAAATGGGCTATCTGGGCACATAAAAAAAGGAGCCACAATGGCTTAGCATAGATGTGAAAGAATATTTATTATATCTAATGATGGCGCAGCAGGTATGTAAATTGACCCCTTTATTTCGTTTCAACAAACATAAGGAGCTCTCTCTCTCTCTGGGATTATCTAGTTGAATTTGTAAGAGTTCTTGGATTGGAGCCAGCGACCTTTAAGTCTCTTCGATGTCAGTTTGAAAATAGCTTCTGTTGCTGACTGATATAAAGCAGAGAGACATCTCAAGCAGTGGCATTATACAATGACAAGCCTTCATCCCTTCAAGCGTCTGCCTCTTGGGCGTGTAAATATTTATAAATATTGACAACTTAAAGTGAAGTTTATAAGTGACACGAGTCTGGCTCCCGACACCCCCCTAAAAAAGGATGCTTTTTGGGCAAGGCAACAGCAATAATAACAGCAATAAATAACAACAACAACAACACTTGTGGTCAATCTTGAAAGCCTGTTTGATGGTTACCTCATGACTCACGGAGCCAGCTGGTGGGTTGGGTAATAAAGTCCGATACTTGAAACTGTCAGAAGTAAGTGCGTGTGTCAGACAGTCATAGGAGGTGTGGCGGGAGCGGGGGCGGGTACGGGCAAATAGCATACAGAGAGAACGAGAGATGACTTGATGAAAATATTGACAAAGCAATTTGCTTGTCAGACAATTAAGCGTCTAATTGGATGAATGCATGGCCACGTGGTAAGAGGTAACAGAAACGATACAGACGCAGAGGGAGGTAAAAGTAGAGATTCAGAGAGACAGGGAGAGAGAGAGAGATAGAGAGAAAGGAAGTTGTCGGCTTAAACTTTAAACAAGTCTAATGCCCTTATTTCAGTGCTAGACGAATGCGACAGAGCTAAGGATTTATGTGCAGGCAGGCTGCGATATCTGCAGACAAGTGAAGCAATAATCACAGGACAATAAATTTCAAGTGCTTCTCTCTACCATAAAAACACCAGCTAAAGCCAAAGCTAAACACGAAGCGGCAGTTTTTAATATATATAACTCAGAGATATGCTAGCAGAATGACAGCTGTACGGATCCGGATGTGGACACTTTGTCACAAATGAAACAACGACGAGAAGATGCAAAAATATTTCAAGTACATTATGGCAGCTGAGTACGAGGCGACTCTGTAACAAATGGGGCAGGGAGAGAAAGAGAGATATATAAGGGCTGGAGGGGAAGCAGTTGTATCTAGTTGAGTCCACAACTGCTCGTAGCTCAAGGACTATGCGGCCTGCAAGGATTTGCACGCAAGTGCAGAGAATTTGTTGCTAAAGATAAGTGAAATGTATTCCAAACTGGCAGTGAAAGTGTCTGTGAGATATTTGCTGAAGGGGGTATGTGTTGGGGCTAACTGGTGAGGTGAGGTGAGGAGGTTACAAGCTTAACTGGCACTAAGTGGACTGCATCGCGATGCCAGATAGCTGCATTAGAGGCTATCAAAACGCCATTCAAGTCGCATGCATTGAAAACTGTAATCAAGTCGTTGCTCCGCAAAGTGGGTCAGTCAAATAAAAATCCAAAGACTCGAGGGAGGGTCGTGTGGGGGCAAGAGCAGAGGTAGCATGTCATCTCTTCCTCATACGAGCATGTGGCATGAACATGAAAGTATTTGCAATCCAACGCAGTTTCCATTGAAGTTTTTTCCTCTGTTTTCTTCTTTTTTTTCTTTTTCATTTGGCTCTCTCGACTCTTTTCACAAATTGTCGCCATTTGCTGTGCACGAGAAGACGAGATGAGCCGCAGTCGCCCCACTTGGAGCCACGGTCGTAGATAAACATGTGGGATAAATGGAGGCCATGCCTGGGTGGCTTTCAAAGCATTTACATTTACATTTCATAGCATCAGCTAGCAGCTAGCTGCTGCCTGCTGCCTGCTGCCGCTGACTTATGTCTTGCAATTGACATTACATTTTTCGGCTGTCAGATTGATGAAGTGACATTTTGCCTAGGAAGGAAGTCACTAAGAATAAATATACATATATCAATTTGAACTTTAAGGAAGTTGCCTATTGACAATTCGCCTTAAGCAGTTGTCTCTCATTATGTGCACCGCCAAACCACAGGCCAACCAAATACAATCTAATGGACAGCGTCGAGGAACTTAATTACTCTCTGGTCAGCGGCTGGTCCAAAAATGTTGTCCATAATTGGACCCTTCACACCTCATAAAGACCGCAGTAATAAACGCAATTTGGGCAGAAATCCAATTAAATACCCGATGCCAGATGGGAGCAGTCACCACAGCACCACACCATCCAAACAGCAAATAAAACACAAAACCACAACGACAACTTTCACCGACAACATCATCGATGTCTATGAGGATAATAACTATCTCGATGGGGGATGAGTTGAGCTGAGCTGAGATGAGATGAGATGGTGGATACTATTCCTAAGTGACTGGTCGCCTGGCATTTATTGTGCTCTCTGATAAAAATTGCAATTATTTAGCCAAAATGTGCGATGCGATGAAGAAGGCAGTGGCTTCTTCGTCCTGCCCAAGTGTTGTGAGCTGTGAGCAAAGTGAACAACATGACAAAGTCGTCTGTAATTTATTTCCTCTGCCTCTTAGCCGTTGTTGACTGTTGCCGGTTGTTGGTATGTTGGCATGTTGACTTACCCCGGCGTGGAGACAAAGGCAAACAGACAGCCAAGACAACTTGCAATTTTGGGCATTGATGTGGTAACGACTCCACCGATGAGCACTTTAAGTTCATCTCCCTCTATCTCTCTCTCTTGGTCCTGTGGGCGTTTGAATGCTGTGGCTAATGAAGTGCATGCAAATCCACTGGTGAGAGATGAGACTCGCCTCTGATTTTCAGCTAATGAGTTCGAGCTATGGTCGAAGGTGTGGCACCAAACTGCTCAAGAGTTTATCCAACTTTAACAGCAGCAACATCAACTCCATAATGCCATTCTTCAAAAGTTAAAGTTTTGCCTCAGCCATAGCCTTAGTCACTTCACAGGCGTCCAGCTGGCATCCACTTGATGTGGCCAATGTGCTGCCGTTTGCCCTTTGATGTTGATAAATGATGTTGCATTTTCATTTAGAAAATTTGTTGCCGAGGAAAAGTCACTGATTGACTAACAGGACGGCATTGAGGCAAAAGTTGCCGACATGCAGTTGGAGTTGAAGTTTGAGTTGCATACATGGACAGATGCAGTGACTGCTTGTCAGCAAAACGTTTAGTGGCAAACCCAAACACACCAACACACTCACACACTCACTCTCACACATAGAGAGAGTTATTCTAACTACCCACACAAACACAAACACACACACATAGACCAACACCCACACGTATTACCGAGCAGTGTCTGCTGAATCAATTATGCCACAGACACCAGTTGCAATCAGGTCCAAGGGAGCAAAGCTGCAGTAAAGTACCATACGCCATGGATAGAGGGGAAAGAGAAGACGGGAGAGGAGGTGGCGAGTCTGCTGAGTTGGCCAAGTTGCATGCAAGCAGCTGCTAATGCAAAAAGTTTTGGCCTTAGCTAAGCGTAATGCTAACGCCTAGCTGTGGCTTTCGAAGAGTTTCCTGGGTGGGGCCTCAACCAAAGATTTTGTTGTTGTTGATGTTCTTGTTCTTTTTGTTGTTATAGATGTGTCATAGTTTCATCTATTAATCAATTGTGCAAATCGCTTCGAACACGAAATGATTTAAATTATAAAGACAAGATTTCAAGTGAGGCCAACACTTCAATTCTGTGACGGTCACAGCAACTTAAAGTTCCATTAAACGGTATTTCTAATATAAAATATGCCAATGAAATTGTCTAAGAGCAACTCGGAGTGTGTAAGGAATATAATAATAAGGAACAATAACGATTATTGATCAAAATGGCTTTGATACTCCTATACCTATTATTGTTTTATACATGGATTATGTATAGTAATAATCAAGTGCTTAAGTACTCCCTCACCTAGCTTATCTAAATTGTTCTTAAGTCTGTAAGTTTGCAACTCAATGTTATTGCTGCCAAAATTATGTAAGCACTTGAGCCAAATCTTAAAACAGATATTAGACAATCGTAGGCGAGGACCCTTGTGGCAACATCTCCATGTAGTGTGCAGTACATCCAAGTGCTGATCTGTGGAAACCTTTCAGTTTTATACTACTTATCGCAGAGCAAATCTGCAAAGTGAGTGACGTCAGCTCGGCTTGGCTGGCATCCATCGGCTCTGCCAGCTGGTTGAGCAAGGACAAGGACACGCATCAACATCCGCACCACATCCGCTTGCATCCCAGCAACCCTCGTGCCCAGTGGGCACCCATTTGCTTGCAACAATGCAATAGACCCTTGCTGGCTGTTGTAGCTGCCTCTGTCACACTCCAAAATGCCATTGCAATTGCGTTGCCATTCTTTTGCAAAATGCTTGAAGCACTTTCATTGTGGGTCCTTCCCTTAGCCGGGTCCCACTTGTAAGCGTCGTCGCATGCCCGGCCGCCCATTGTCAGTGCAACTTTTGTTGCAAGGCGCATTGCTTTAATCTTAAACATGCCAGCGGAACACTTGAGCATTGTCAAGTGGCTGCCAGCTGCCAACTGCCAACTGCCTGAGCAGCCAAGTCGACCCCACCATCCATCCATGCGACCGTGCAGCCCACAACAACCCATCAGGCTGCAGTTGTACCGCGCACGCAAAGCAGACAGTTGACTAGCGCTTGACTGCAGACCCGGCTACTGCCACTCCCGAGTGGATGGTGCAGCCTTGGCTTGGATTACTTTGACGGTCTTTAACATGACCGCTTCTCATCTCAACTCTCGCTTGGCTTTAAAGCTTTGACTCATTTCCATTTTGGAGCCACACCCCAGAGCAGCTTAAAAGCCAAAATCCTTTAGTCATTTGAAGTGTTTATCTATATCGCTTACCGCAAACTCGAGTGTTCGACTCCCTTCCAATCCTTTGCGAGTTCCTGCACTCAATTTGTTGTTGTTTTGGTTTTCGGTTTTCAGTTGTTGGTTGTCGTTAGTCGGTAGTCGGTTGTTTGGCTGTTTGGCTGTTGGTTCCTTCTTTTTTGGCATGTGCACATTTAATTGAAATTTCCCAACACGCCCACCCAGCTCCGACCCCGCCCACTTTTCTACGCACAACGCGCTCGTCTTGAGCGCAAATTTTAATTAAAATTTTCGTAGCGCTTTGTCGTTTTTTTTTCTCGTGGAAGTTCTCGTGCTCGTTCATTCTGGCCTTAAAGTGTGAAGTTCCGAGACACTTTTCCAGCTCCTAAATGGAGATTCTACCACCCTGGAATCTCTGCTATCCCTTGTAGTCGATTGCCCCACCTCTTGACAGCCGTTGGTAAAATATTTAACATGCAAATGAGTTTGGCTCTGCATAAAGTTTCGCTTTAAGTGTGTTTATTTTAGTTGCCACGCCCACCGCCTACCGGATTCCTCGTTAAAAAGAGTTACAAAGTTAGTGAATATTTTAACACTTCTTCGTTGCGTTTAACATTTATTTAGCCGGGCCACTTTCGCGGGTTCGCCGCTTAGAAATTTGCCCTTCTATCAACGATTTTTATTCTCTATCCTCCATGCCATTTGGCCCTTCCATTCGTTAGCCTTGCCACCACCGACTTTTTACATGTTAATGAGTTTTTAAATTTCAATAAGTTGCCACGTGTAAATAAGATCGACGCCAGTTGATTCTATACATTCAAACTGACTGCATTCAGTAAGCACAACAATCTAACAACTTTTCGCTCATCTAATCAAGAGCAATTCTATTGACACTTTTCGCTTTCCTCCCATGCCACTCTCACTTCAAAACGCCCACATCAGCCACATTGTACATGCCACATTCACATAATCATCATCATCATCATCAACATCGGAGTCGCGGTTGCAGTCACATGCGAACAAATCTTTGGCACGTTTCAATTCATTAGCTTCGTGACATTTGTCGTTTGATTTCACTCGGGCAATAACTTTGCTTGCCCCCATCCATCTCCCTTACCCCCTCCTCCGTTTTTCCAATCAGCTCCCGGCCAACGGCCCTTTGATTGTGCTCCCACAACCCATGGAAGCCCCTCTCGACCTGTGTCCCATTGCAGCGTGCGTCGCACTCATTCATGCATTCATTCGCATTCACACGCAAGTCCCGACCCGATCCCCCCACCCAATCCCCCTGGCCCAATATGCGTTGCAATGAAAACGCATTGTGGTCGAAATTGTTAACAAAATGTCAAACGGAAACTCGGCGACGGCAGCAGCGCCGCCGGCATTGCCCAATAAAACTTCAATAGCCTCGTCGACCCGATGTTCCTCACTGAGTGATTTTACGCAGCCGAATTATAGGAAGTGCCACCAGGAGATGGCCATGAATGTGCGAGGGGACGGGGGGATTGGAGGGGGCTCAACGAGTGTCAACTGATTGTGCGGTTGTTGTTACAATTGTAGTCATTGTTATTGCTGCTGTTGTTGTTCTGGTTGTTGCTGCTGCTGCTGCTGCTGTTGTTGTTCTTGTTGTTGCTGCTTGCACGTGCAACCGAGGGCAACAGGGATGAGTCATTCTGGCAACTGTGATTTTGCAAACAATGTCATTTTTCAACATACGACTAAATAATGAATGCCGCAACAATTGCGCTTAATAATACACAGCTATTCACATCCTAAAATATATAAAAAAATATTTGTGTTTTACAGTTAATGTAGTTTCATTCATTCAACTTAATTAGCAGCTAAATATTTATTTTTTTATATATTTTTAATGGTTATGACTACAACTATTACAATTATTAAATATTATTTTCAATTTTTAATGTCAACCATAAACCATTATTAAATTATCCAGTCATAAAAGTGCTTCATTTTTAAATATTTTCTGTGGTTTGCTCATGCTCCAGTATCAAGAGTCTAGTTAAACTTTAAAATAGTTTTTTGTTAGCTGTTCCATTTCAGACACAAGCAATGCGTAGTTTAAATTCTGGTCAACGGACATAAACTTTCACCAGAATTAGAGTAAAGAATTTTACTCATATTCAGTGATTTTTTGGGCATTTCGATTGGAAACTTTTGCCATGAAAAACCACAAGTTCTGTGATTTTGTGCACATCCCCGAGCCAAAAAGGGACACGAGAGTGCTCAACTATGCAACACCTTTACCGTTGCCGTTTCCACTGCACTATTCCAGAGTAGCTCATTTTGGACAAAATAATGCCATGCTGCATTTGGTGTTGTTGTTGCTGTTGCGGTTGTTGCTGTTACTATTACTGTTGCTGTTGCTATTGTTGCTGTTGTTGTTTTTGTTGTCACTGTTGCTGTTGCAGTGCTCTTAATTTTGGGTTTCGGTGGCGGGCACGTATACAGCTCCAATGTAATTATGGAGCACACATGTGTTTGCCTGATTAGGCGATAGGTGGGCGTGGCAGCAGTCACTGCTGTCGATTCGTATGCAGCTCCACGCGTCTCCAGCTCTGGGTCTTGGTCTGTGCTGGGGTCTGGGGTCTGGGGTCTGGGTCTGTGCGTGACCGGCAGTTGTTGCGATGTTTGACTTACAATTAATAGCGAATGTGTGTATGTTCATACCCACATACACGGAGATACACACACATTCGTATATGCATTTACAACACACAACTCATTATCAAATTTGTCGCGAATTTGTACACCATGTTGTTATATGATAAAAGGGGCGTGACTTGTGTGGGCTGCAAGTGTTGTGGTCAGGTGCGAAAAATGTTGTTTTACTGGTGCGATGCATTTTGATTGAATTGCATTTTAGGATGGGCTGGCAAATCGGATAATACAATAACAATAATAATTAATGGATATTTACCATGCAATGTATTGCAGTATTATGTCCGCTTAATTATCTCTCTCTTGTTAAGTGCAACTGTTACTGCGCCGCCACCACTCTTACCTCACCTCGTTGCACATCGAACATGTTGCATTAGGCCCAATTACATTTGAATGTGTGCGCTGTCAGCGTGACAATGACATCTTGGCCAGGCTTCCGCAATGGATGCCGTCTGAGTAGTTGTCGTGTCGCCAGCTTCTTCATCAGCATTAAACTCATTTACAGCTTGCTGGCATACCTGATGCATACTATCCCTGATCTGCCACAATCCTCGCTTCCGCTCTTCCTTCAACGTGTCATGTAAAAAGCGCAACATGCGCAAAATTTACACATGCAACATAACTAACGCACTGATGCAGCCCACAGCATCGTAGCGATTCTCAGCGAAATGCAAATCAATTTGCGGCAAGTGCCTGGGCTGCCATGACACATGCCTCGGCTGCCTCGGCCTCTGCGTAGCTGATGCTGGCCTGCCTCGCCGAATGATGCATTGCTTCCGAATATGATGACGAGGCGTGTTAAATGCTGTAACAAAAAAAAAAAAAAAAATTAAAGGAGAGGAGTTTCTGAAATCCGCCTGGCAACGGCCCCCAGTCGCCAGTCGGTCGTCGCCGGCTGCAAATTGGCAGTTGACTGTTGGTAGTTGGCAGTCGCTGGTGGCAGTGTGGAGTGTGGAGCCGAGAGTTGCTTCATGGGCGATGTCGTGTCAGGGGACACGCTTGAAATTTATTGCCACAGTTGTAAAGTACGAAATGCGTCGTAATTAGTTGCAACTTGAGTTATTTGTGCAACAATGCGGCGTGCAGCAGGCAAACCAATCGACCAATGAATTGGCCTGGCACAGCCACTTGGAGGGGGCCAGTTTCAACACTCATTAGAGCCCATTGGCCTATTCGCACATTAGACACGTACGCCTCGTATTTGGCTTCTAAATATTTCGCTTACATTTTAAAATGCATAAATTTGTGTGCGCCATAAATTTTGACTCGTACCCGTCACTCGGCATGCCAATGAGACAGAGTAGCAGCACGAGCAGGTGGAGGTGGACGTAGAGGTGGAGGTGGAGTTTAAGGTGGAGGTTGAGGTTGACTTGTATGCCAGTCTTTGCCGATTTATCAGGAAATTGTTTATTATATTGTTGAAGAACTTTTTTTTATGTGTGCTTCACCCATCGAGGACATTGCGTTTTTGCGTTGTTTGTTTTATGACCAACAGCATGGTCGCCCCCACCACCCTACCCTCACCTCCCTCAGTGTGTCTTAGTGTGTGGACAGCTCCACCCAGTTGCTGACGGCTCGCGAACCATTTGGGTGGCAGACTTTATGACTGTTTGTGGCAAAGCGTGGGAATAGTCGCCGCTCATGGCTCATGGTCATGTGAGGCCCTGCTCATGCCACGTCAGCTAGTGAGGATTGTGATTCTGATTTATGCCAGAGATTTCGATAAGAATGTGCCCAAGCTGGAACACTGTCTGCACTGCGAGAGAGAAAGATAGTAATGGAAACAGTCGGTCGTGCTATTGTCGAGAGTAATTACTTAACATGCTTATATGAGGAAGACATTGCAGACCCAACTAATTTTATTTTAATTAAATTCCTGTCTGAGTTCTTTCTACTCCTAACTTTACTTAATTTTAAAATAATACAAAATTAAGTCTCTCAGAATTAAATATTGATTATTGTTAAATGCTACAATGAGATGACTGTGAAACATTTTTTAAAGTGATATTATCTAGTTTAAATGTAGATAAATTATATTCTTCTTGGCAAGAAGTATTTACTTTGCAGCCTAAAATTTTTGTATATTTGTTTCACATATTTTTTACTTAGATCCATAAAATAAAAAAAAATCATATAATTTTAGTTAGCGACAGACCAAAATCAACTAGAATAAGAATGTGAGCAAGTTCCAGGAAGAATGACTATCTGAAATCAACTACATAAAAAGTTATTAAATGGACATAAACGAGCGTTAATTACAGCAGTGTATTCTGTGTAAATTCGATTGAGGAAAAAGTAACAAGTAAAAATACTTCTGGTTGAGTCAGCAGTTGTTGAGTTTTACTGCCGTTAATGATGTTTGGGTTAAAGACACGTTAAAGCTCGTCATTTCCTATGAAATACGACGACTTTTTATCGAATAAAAAAAAACAATAATTAATATTGACAATATGTGCGTAATTTTTGGGGTGTTCGTTTCACATTACCGCCAGTAAACAGACATTAAATATAAACATGTCAAATGCTTATTCAGGTATCAGCATCCTGAAAGCAAAACAAGGCGCAAAACAAAAATAGAGCATCATCCCCACAGCCACTTCAATGTCGAGTGGCCCCCACAGTGAAAGTCACTCCCACGCCATCCTCTGCTCAGTGTATGTGTGTGTGGCTGAGTGTGCGTGTGTGTGAGTGTGAGTGGGCCACCCATGAAACCCCAAACACGTCAGAATTAATACTCGTCGCCACACGAAACAGTTTTTACCCCATGTTTGGATGTTTGTATACCCATTCCTACACATGTTGTCGGGGTCTGTTCCAATTATGCCGCACTCGAATATCAAATTAAGTGCCCGCTGCTATGACAGTTTTAATGTCTTTAGCACCATAAAAACAGAAGCCCCATAAACGGGTGGAACACGCCTCAACATCAAGTCAATGTACAAAAACACAATCCACAAGACAATTATGGAAATCCGAGGCGCCCTACACCTACAAGCATATTTGCTCAGATTTTCTCTTGGGGCGAGCAACCGCAAGAAAAATATGACACGGAAATTCCTTTGGTTTGTTGCATCGTGGAGAAATGCTCACCTCATTCTAGTTACTGCCACTAAAATAATATTTCATAATGGGCAGAGAGGCATTGGGGAATCTCTGATCCGATCATCTGCACCCCCGCAGCAACAGCTGCTGGTAATTAATGGCTGGCCGCGTTCAATGCACTGGATAATCACGCGACTGGGAACTGCGGCAACTCTTTTCAAATCTCGACAAATAAATCTTGGCAACAAACTGCTTAAAAAGGCCAAGCAGACAAAATGCGAGAGAGTGAGAGAGAGAAAGCGAGGGAGATACGTAAAAGTTCTTTATTCCGGTTTAAATTATAGCCCCGGGTAAAAGTGTTGTGATTTGTAAACGGAAAGAAGATGCCGAAAAAGGGATTTACTCCAAATTACGCTAAATTTAATTTGTTTAAACAGGATAATAAAAGATTGACTTTGGAGCAAAGCTCGACAAGTATAGATAATGCTAATGCTAAAAATCGATAAGGCTACTGTAAAAAGCATTCAGCCAGAAAAGGAGTTTGAAGTAGGCGAAAAATGTTTAAACAATTGTACATACTTACATTTATTAGCACAAAAATTTAACTGGGAGTTTAACTTAGTCCATTTTCCCATAAGAGAGGTCTACTGCTAATTTAATATTGAGCAGTAAAAGCTATCAGTTTACTATTTCGTACTTAACTGGCATTTGCCACTTCTCGGGCTACTTGGAATTTGTACCCTTTACAAACGAACACATAATCATAAAAACAATAGCATAGTGATACTACATTTACCTTCATCCCCATATTGTGCCATGTTTTTCCTATTTCGTTGCAAGCAGCCTAGTAGCAAGTCCCAGCCCCCAGCCCCCAGCCCCCGCAGATTGTTGGACCCGGCCTGCGATGATTTGCAATGCAATCGCCGCTGCCCACAGATGCTATTCGGCTTAGCCAAGTTCTTTGTCAAGTTTGTTGGACAGCCAGTCGGCCAGCTGCCCATTCCATGGGCATTATGTGAACGGCAACTATTCGCACTAAAGCCGCAGTTACAATAAATACGCAACAAAGTGAACAACTTGGTGTGAGGAAGGCGTGTGGCGTGTGGCATATTGAGCAATCAAAGCCAACTGCGTCTGGGCCTCATTTCATCCGTTGCGTTTGTCCTGGCCGCCATCTCCATCTCCTCCTCCTTCTCTAATTGCATGCTGTGTTGCTCGTTTGCGTTGTCGCAGCTCTTGCGCTCCATCCAGCTGGCCATTCCACTGCCGGACTGTCGCCCTGCCCCACTGCCGCACCCCCTTGATACGCCTCCATGCCGCTTGCGCTTTAGAGTTGTTTTACATTTTTAATTGAATTTTCGCCATAGTTGGTATTCTTTAGAGATGTCTTCTTTTGCTCTTGTTGCGACTGTTGTTGCAGCTTTAACGCTTTTTCATTAGAATTTACACTTATTCATTAGTTGCAACATGCAACATGCAACAGCTGCAGCTGTAATAAAATTTTATTTTATTATGCGGACATACAATTCATTAACCAAGAGATACTAGTTGTGTACTGTGTATACTGTGCAGTAAAAATTGCAAGCACACAGCTGGCAAAAGTGTCCATTATATATTCTATATGTTTGGTTATTGAATGGAGTGCACAATTTTTTTTGTTTTTTAACTGAAACAAAGTTTGGCTTTTATGGCATTGCAACTGAGTCTGCAACTGTACATTAAATACAACAACCCCAATTCCGACAAGCCCCCGCCTTAACTCCCAATTCAACGGCTCAGATGTTTGACTTCCTCGCTGTGGCCCCGAGAGCCTACTCAGGTAATAAGTGGCCATATATATATATATTTATATGTGTATATATACTTTCATAAAACGTTGCCCAGGAATCTTCGCGTCGTAAAAATGTTGCGGCGGCAAAAAACTCCCTTGGGTTCATGGGAAGGAAGTGGGGGGCGCAACGGCAAAATATTCTTTCATTTTTATATAATTTTAACTGCCACTTGAAAATACTTGGGCATTTGAAAATGTTGCCCATAAAAACATAAACACAACATCACCGAAAAATTGTGTACAAAACAGGCAAATGAAATTCGAGTTGCGTTCGTTGTGGCAACAAACGGCACATCTGCATATTATTAATGACCGGTAATTACCTAGGCAGAGAAAGAGATGGAGAGAGAAATATAGGTGGAGAAAGGAAGAGAGCTCTGTGAGAAATGGCACAAAGAGCCGGACTGAGGGCGCTGCTGCAATTGTAGTCCGATTTCTCGAGCTAATGGCCCATGGGCCACCCCCAGAGAGAGAGAGAAAAGTAAAGATTGGTTTTTGGGTTTGGGTTTGGGTTTCGACGAGCGATTTATTTGTTTATAAACCGGTGCACATACTCGTTACTTGGCCGATTTTATGATGGAAGTGGAATAAATAAAAACTTCAACATATATAATTTAAAATAAACAAATTACCGTAGATAGGGCAGGGCTGCAACTCATCGACAGGCTGCTGATGGTTTTATTGTACAATTAAAAGCGGCCTAGTGTGGAAATGGAAATGCAAACCAAATAAATTGAAATTAATTTCCGTCTCGTTGTTTGAAATATGCCAGCAGCCCCCAAAGATCTCAACCCGTGCGTGGAAGTGGCTGGCGCTCCGCGCTGCTCACGTTTAAAAATAATATTGATCTTCATTGGAACGAAGTGTTAATAAAATATTATTCTTTGCGCCGCCTTTTCATTGCCTTCCATTGAACGTTTTTTGTAATTTGTGCTTACGAAAAAAATAAACGAAAATGAGTTCTAAAATAATCATGACGTTTTTATGATGCACTAATGTTGAAATTATGGCTCACATAAATATATAGCTACCAGGCGGTTGGAGAAGTTGCCTATAAAAAAAAATTATGGTTTATGTGACCGTTGTGCATAAAGAATGTGTCCAGCAAGTAGTAGCTGTGATTCTGTTGACGTCATGATATTCGCTGTGGTTGCTTTGATAATCAGGGAAAAAGTGCAGATAAGCGATTACTATATGGATATTTGGTGAGATCAATCTTAAGTTCAGTCGTGAAGAAAATGTGGCATTACTTTGGAGTTGGGTTCATCACACACATCGCCCGTACGCTAAACAAGCCATAAACCAAATGACAAACGATGCCACATAAATTGTGAACTACCAAAGGCAACAACAGGCGGGCTTTCCGTAAACTTATCAAAACATTTAGGTAAAATAAACGCCAGACAATAAAATGCGAGACAAGCTGGAGAAAAGTTCAGATAATCAACGGCAACGGGGCGACAACGGCGATAAAAAATTAATGCGGAACAACTTTCTTAATGAGCTGCCAAAGGCGGTCAGACCATCCACTCCTGCCTCCCCCTCCCCTCGTTGCATTTCCCCTTAGCCGAAAAACTAAATCAAATTTGAATAAGAAATGATCCCGCTCGTTGTAAAAATCGAATCGAATGGCCCTGTTCGATTGGGCTGGATGTGATCAAGTGATTTCGGCCTTTAGCTATGTGTCGTCGTCTAATCTCGAGAAGATCTGTAGGCGGCTGCTGTGCGGCCATAAAACGATTATCATGCGGCATGGGGCAGTGGGGAAACAAGGCCCCCAATCTGGGTCGATTGGATAAAGAAATTGTAATTAATTAAATTTATGCGACATGTTTACAGTTTTCCCATTGTTAGACCCACAAATTTACATAATTTTTCATGGCATGTCTCGCATTCAGAATCAAAATCACATGTTGCGTGTTTATTGTGGACATAAAATGAACTTGTTCTCCTTCGTTTTGGCCTAAACAATGCCCTTTATGAGCACTTCTTGAGATAATGCTGTGAAGTAGAACTTAGGCCGTGGGGCAAATACTTACGATCGCTAAGTGATATATCAATAATCTGGCTATTCTGCTGAAAACTGTATAGCGCTATTTGTTTTAATGCTCTCTTAAATTTGTATTTCTTTGGAATGTTAAGATCTCTATTTTGAGCAAATTAAAGTGAATTCCTTCCAAGGAATACAGGTCTTTAGAGATTCATAGAATTATGAAATAGATAGTACATTCCTTTATTTCTATTTTGATTGCTTGTGAAAGTGCATTTTTAACCTATAAGAAATATGTATAATAATCTTCCTTCACTTCACTCAACTTTCGCTCAACTTTTATATAAATACCACTTCCATAATTGTTAAAGAGAGAGTATTAAGATTAATAATTAAAGATAATCCAGATTGGATTTACATATTATAATTCGAAACAAAAGCCAAGTCTTTATAAAACTCTTTCTTGTATATTAATTATTGAAACTAAATTTAATTCGTGTACTATTGAGAAAACTAATTAAAGATAACATAAAAAGTAAGTTTTCCAGACGATTAATCAAACTTGCCAACTCTTACAGGGGTCGGGTTTGTTTCAGCTGTCAAGTAAATGTTGCAATTCAATCAGCAATTGTATAAAAGGCCAAATGAAAATGGCAGATGCCAAAATAAACCAAAAAAATGCAGTGTAAATAACTCTTGGTTTGCTTTTTTCCATACTTATAGTAAAGATTCGCTTCGATTCTTATGAAGTAAATATAATGTTGCTGCCAGTTTTTTTGATGTGTTCAAATGGAAATACCAGTGGAAAAGTACAGAAGCTGCTGTAGTGAACAAACATTAAGAAGTTTAGTTAATAGTATTTATTTGACTGTTTTTTAATTATTTCTCTTTCGCTTACAAGATGTATGAGGCTTAGTTGTTTTGGTATGGTAGCATCAATAACTTAACTTAACCCAGACATGCGTCCAATATTTCTTATGCATATCTACCCGGCCCAAAGCTAAAAAGCCCCAAGTAACAAAGCAAATGCATCATTCAAAATCAGTTCGACATATTGAGCAGCAGGGAGCAGCAGCCAGCAAAGTTGCCAGTTACCAGTTACCAGTTAAGAGCAACAGAACCCTCTGTCTGCATTATTAAAACCTCCGCTTGGCTGCTTGACCAGCACTGCAGGTGATTTTGCTAACAAATCCAAGGGGTCATTGTCGAGGTCCGACTGACGATGCCACAAAACAGAAAAAAACAAATATGAGGGGGTAATAAATTTGAATGCATACATCTGCATACGTACATGTCCATACATATAAATATAAATATATATATAAATATGTACACATACATATACAGTGTGTTATGTTTTTCTTGGATATTTATATGCCAAAGTTTGGATTAGCTGCTTTAACAGATTCTTTTGAACACTTTGATTTAGTTAGTTATTAGTAAACTTTCTTTTGATCAAAGGAGTTTGATAAGCTGATTGAAAAAGCAAACTGTTGGAGACTGAATTGAATTCGATGTGTATAATTTGTTAATAATTTTATAAATAAATGCAAATTTAAATATGCTTAGCTAGAAATATTAGATTAAATTTATTGAATATCTGTAGATAAGAGAAGCTGTTCGAATCAGTTAGTTATTCAGTATATATGTATTTATAGTTGTGTTTACAAACTGGTCATATTTATGTGTGTCACTCAATTAAGATGTTGCTCAAAGTCACAAGTTGCAAGTTGGAAGTTGATGCAACTGCGAGTGTCATATGATGATGTGTGTGGGTTTAGTTTTCAACACATCTGCACCAATTATGTTACATGGTGGCCGCCATATTTACGCATACCCATATACCCATATGGATATACATATATGTTTATATACCCAGATCCAGACCGCAGTCAAATCAAAAGATGTGACAAATGAACTGTCAAAATAATGCAAGTGACGACGCGAATGACAACACATGTGTGGCACTGGGTTCTCTGGGCGCGGCCTGGTTCTATCCCTGACTTGGGCTCTGTGGATGTGTTTTTGTGGTGCTCAACTATCAACTGATGACAGCTGAGTAAGCCGCAGACAGAGACAGTTTAGTGGCAGACAAAGCCACAAAGCAATTTATGGCACACTGAACTATGAACTTGGCCGGGACTTAAACAAATTACAAAAACACTTAATTACATGCTTCCTGTGAGCTGTGTGAGTTGTGTGGCTGCTGTGATAAGCGATGTGAGATTGAAGCAATGGACAAGTCAGTGGTGGTCAATGATCCGATCGGAATCGCTCAATCGATCGACTGCAGCAGCAGGTAGGAAGAGGCTCGTTAGCTCGTAGTCGAAACAGCCGAAACTAAATACGAGAGATGAAAGCAAAGCAAACCAAAGCCAAACGGCAGTCAAAACAAGACCCAACACCAAAGATGAAGATAAAGGTGAAGATGAAGAGCGAGAGCAAGAGCAAGAGCAAGAGCAACAGCAACACTAACGATGGGCACACACAATTTCTTGGCGATGCTTATCGGCTGTGGCAAGTCGAGGCAAGATGGCCCAAAGAAAGGGTTCATTACAGGCCTTTATGGCCTAACCTTAAACAGGCAGCGCACGTAGTGGACCCAACTAGAGTGCCCGCTGCGTGCTGTTATTTATTGTGCATGTGTGTGTGTGCGTTGCAAGCTGCGATTGCCTTGTTGTGATAATGTGAGACACACATACTGTACGAAAGAGCAGAGAGCAATCAATTAAAAAGGCAGCAGCAGCCAGACAGCACCTTTTTTATGGTTGCCAGGCCTGGCAAAAACTTCCCGGGAATCGAAGTCGAGCTGTAATGAAGCAATTTCTACCGGAGATTTCGAGGCAGCGATTACAAATGTCGAATTCTGTTTGGGTATACTTTTTTCTTATATTTTGTGTAGTCTTATAAATCGTTTGTGTTATCGCGTCATGTAGGACACAAATACACACACAAACACACTCACACATAGGAGTGCAAACAGCTGGGGCCAGCTGATAAGGGGCAGCAACTGCGGACGCTGTGATTTATGGCAAGTGCAACAATTGTGCAGCTATCGATGCGATTATCGATAATATTTACAAGCTAACAAACTAATGCCCCTCACTCCGGCTAGCCCCAACCCCTACTCCTACTTGGCTGGTACAGTTGCCTGTCATTTGAGTAGCTTGCGGCGCTGCCAACTCGCTCGTTTACACAAATGTCAAAAAGCATGGGAAAAACGTGGGAAAGGAAAAGGAAATACTCTGACAAGGTCGATGTCTGTCTACATGCACAACTGATTTCCCGAAACAAAGCGATACGAATTATGCAAATTAGCTTAAGGCGTTTATCAAAAGCGCGTAGCACTTGCATTAATCATCTATTAGATGGTTACAACGTCATGCATATGTAAGAATCTGTTTAAAAAACACACACACACAATCAGAAAAAAATGAGAGGGAAACGAAAAAGAATGTTTCTCAGTCCTTGTGGTGGTTGTTGCCTGGCGCCAAGTGACATTTTGCAGTTGATTTATTGTCTTGGCTTGTGTGGAAAATATTATAAAAATGATTTATAATCCTTATCTGTGCAGCCAGATCGTGTGTGCTGTTGTCAGGGCAGATAGCCATGGGTGAGCAGAGCGACAGATACGACAGGGATAAGCCAGGAATGCAGGTACCTACATTATCTCGCAGACCCCCCTACCACCCCCTGGCGCATACACATTTCCAATTCAAATGGCAGAGCCATTTGGCTGTAAGCCTTTCTGCTTCACAAACAATTTTGCTTACCGCTAAAACTTTCACAGCAACTTGGCCTTTTCTAGCCAAACGGACAGATCGACCGACTGGGCCGCGCCAACGCCCCAAAGGCGCAAACATCGAGCATATTTCTGTGCATGGCATGCGATTATCAGCGCTGTGGAGTTGGAAGAGCTCAAACTGGGAGTCCAATGCAAAATGTGTGTCAAAGTTCAAGCATAGGAAACGTGAAAGGAAAACGGCCACAACCAGCGAGTGCGGCGTAGTGGGGCAGTGATGGCACTCAGCCACGTTCGCTGTGAGTTATGACCGCGCCAAGCAAATAATTGCAAAATTACAGTCCAGCTGTAGTACCAATCCACCCCCAACCACACCCCCTCTCCTGTGTCTAGTTGAGACTCGGACTTTGACTGCAATTTTGTTTCGCCATCAATTGGCAACAAATAACACATATCAACAGGGATTGTGCCAATCTTCAAATATTTGATTTCTATTTACTTATTTAAGTTAATGCAATCATCTGCTCATTGAGCATTCTATGTTTCAAATTATTAATAAAATCCCAATTTGGTTATTAAGACATCCCATCTGGGAACACGAATCCGAAACTTCATTAATGGATTCAGTTATTTAGTTAAATTAAACATTTCGACAAAAAATATTCATAAAATAGTTCGATGTTGCTTAGTGTAACTTTTAAGGTCGATGTTTGGGGCAGTTCAATATGAAAATGCCTACAAATTGTTGGCTGGCTGGTCAACTAGGTTCAGATGTGGGGCTGTGAGGGAGTGGGAAGTGAGAGATGAGTAGTGGACTTTTAGTTGATGGCATGAACAAAGACGGAGCATGCTTTCAACATAAATTTCCATTAGATTGCGGCAACAACAGCAACAACAATAATAACAGCAACAACGCGATAACAACGACAACAAGTTGCATGTGGCATGAAAAGCTGCTTCAGGAAATATCTTTCGGCAGCCGCAAATAATTCTCCACGTTTGAGCTCGCACTTTGACATCTGGCCAGGGGGCTGCAACTGCCAGAGACAGACTCAGAGTGGCTGAGACAGACTCGCGTCGAGTATCGAGTTGGGATATTTTAATATTTGTCTCTGTGTTGACATTAAAAGGCAATATATGCAGCGTCATTATTATCAGCTGCCATTGAGTTGCATTCGAAAGCCAAAGTAGAAGTTGACGTCGAGACAGTGTAGCCTTTGCCACTGTGCCTGTGGCATGCAACTTTGTGCATTTTTATGCAGCGGTTTTAGTGGTTGTCATCCTCGATGCGTAGGCATATATCGATCTTCATTATTGGTTAGCATTTGACTTTAACAACTCTGCCATTTCATTTAATGGCATATTGTGGCTGTGAAGCTGCGAATATTTTTGCCGTGCTCTGATCCAGAATATGCTAAAAATAAAGCTTGACATGAATTCTAAATTGCATTTTTGCATTGCACGCAATAAATCAAGAAATAGCCAAACGCTATTTGTTTGTTTGACTTAAATGTCAAACCAGACTTTAGAATTTGTGGTGATACCACAGAATATCATAGAGAAAATTGTTTATAATGGATAGTTAATGTTCATTGAACTGAAGCCAATTGTAGATTCTAAATAATTGCCTGTATTTATATTATATTTTAATTCCTTGTGTTTGCAACCTATTAAAGAAAAACTTATTATTATTATAGCCCAAACGTATCCCAAGAGGAATACCCAAACTTCAGTTTATAGAGTTTCCACGAATACGCAAGGACAAAGCGTACACAAATTCCCGCAAGGACTCGCTTAAACAAACATCAACTTCAAACACAGCAGCAGTCATAATATTTTTTGGAGGGCGTAACCCAGTCAATGATTACCTCTCGGAATTAGTCGTATGCTGGAAATGTACCCAGAACAAATGCTACATTCGAGGAGGATGACTGCGTAGAAAGTGTCACGCTGTCTTTATGAAGGTTGGACTGCATTTCACATATTTATCCGGGTACCGATGCTCAGGTAGTTGAGAAACCCTCACAGCTGAGCCGCAAAGGTGATTAGTTCAAAACAAAGCGAGTGGAAAATGGATTAGATAAGGTCTAATTGAGGTCAAGCGCAAGTAAAGTGTGTGTGGAAAATTGAAATAGCCCACGGCGGAAAATGCTATGATTTAATTGATTCAATTAACCTTTGAATGGTAAACAACAATTGACCTATTCAAAAACAGCATTTCACACTTAAAAACAAAAATGGACTTTTGCATTTGACATAAATGTTTAATTGGTTGAGAAGAGAGAAGTGGCTGTTGGGAAGTTGGGAAGAGGCAATTGTTCCAATTATGTTGCTGCAAATCGGTAGGTCTGCTTGTTGTTAACGTCTACTCTAATCTTGGCCATATTCCCATGCAGACCGCAACAGCAGCAATCAAAAGTTTTAATGTAACTGCAGTCAGGCTTGAAATTGAAGCCAAAACAATGCAACAGACAGCAACGAGAAACTATGGACAGTAAAAAAACACTGAAAAGCCAACTGAATGAGAATGCAAAAATACTGAACACAAAAATTGCACCAATTGCAGTTGATTAAGCTGAGGTCGAGGGCGAGTCGGATGCTAAGGCCAAGCACTCGGTTCGGGCCAGGCCAACAACTGAATGTGCAGCGAACACCACAAACAATAAATTCCCGGCTCGAGTCGAGGGTTGCTGGCTGAGGGGCCTAACCGCCACAAAAGTTTAGCCAACAATAATTTCGAGTTAACTTTGACACTTGCAAAACGGGCGGACAACACAGAATGGGACAGAACATAACAGAACAGGACCTCCCGCCAGGAAACAGGCGAGGAAGCTGAGGTTCGCCCAGAGTGGCAAAAGCAGAGACTTTGCTCAGTTACGTTGGCGTTGGCTTACTCTGCAAATGCAGTTGTCATAATTTTGCATTTCACTGGAAGCCGCTGCTGTTGCTGTTGCTGTTGTTGCTGGTCACCAATGTAAAACTCGCCTGGGACAATTTGTGCGGCTGGCGGCCTGCTGTGACTTGTGCCAAGTTGTTTGGCTTTTGGCGCAGAGTAAATGCAAAAATGCTATCAAGTTATTGCTGGGTGACAAGCGACCGGCGACCAACGACTGGCGACTGTCGACTGGCGACCAGTTTACAGGTAGCACCTCCGCAGGTGCCAATGCACTTGGGGGACTGCAGATTGCAGGTGCCTTCTCACTCGTTGCTGGCCACTTGCAGCCCGAGCCCATTACGTGCCAGCTTAGAGCGCCATCTGTAAATCCTCTTGCCATGATAGCCCATTGAAATGTGGGTCAAATCATAGCGTGACAGCTGCAGCATTCACTAAATAGCCATTGCCACAGCACATGGCCAGCATGGCCTCTGTGGTCAGCCGGGCTGACTGCACATAAATCCTGACACTGCAGCTGAAAAACAATTTTCTACGGGTATGTTAAACATCTCGTTGGGGACATGAGCTGACAACGACACCCAAGCCGTTGCAACCAGCAGTCCAGAACCCGCTCCAGCTCCAGCTCCAGCAGGCGTCCGTTCAGATTCAGAGACGACTTTGGCAAAGCAAGAGCAACGACATGGCTGCAATGCCACTTGGGCGGGGCATATCTTTCATATACTGAGAGAAAGTTTTCGAAATCAATTTGGGATTCTTACAAACTAATGACTGAAGTAACCAAAACTACTGCTGCTAATCAAACCAAGGCGAGTCCCTAAATTGTATGAACACCTACAAAAAAAAAGAGAAAAACAATACTTTGTCTATTATTTTTGCTCAAAGTTAATAAGCGAACTCTTGTTAATCTAATTCAATCCAAGTTTCAGCTCCACTGTGAAATAAACCGAAAGAGAAATGTCTTCATACAATTTGAATTAAAGAGCGTTTGCAGTAACCTTGAGAATCACCTGATTTCTTTAAGACTCAACTGGCAGAGCGATTTTGTATGCAGACACTCAGTCTGATAATTTACATGCATATATATACTCGACTTAACATATGTGCATAATTTTCTCACAGTGCACATTCAACAGAGTACTGAAATGACGTAGCAAAATTCAGACGCCAAAAGCAACAGCAAAACTGCAACATTTTTATTTTCTTTGTACTTGCTGCAGATTCTGCTGTTGCAACTGCCGCTTGATGCTGATGCTGATGCAGCAGCAGCAGCAGCCGCTACGGCAGCAAAATGGAAACAAGTATGTCAAAAATCTGCATGTCTGCCACCACTTGCTGCTCCACCAACAGAAACAGCAACGGCGACACGAAATCGCCTTTTTAATTTATTGCACAAGTGTTTTAAAAGACCACAGCAACAACAACAAAAGCCTACGACAAACAACAGCTCCCATCTCCCCCTCCCCTATCGACAACACCCACTCCCGGTCCCAACTAAATCTCCTTCATCTCCGAATGGTGCCTCGGGGTTAGCAGCGGGAGGCAAAATATAACTTGCTTGGTTATTAAATTACAACAACCGCCGCACAAAAGTGAAAAAGACACAAAATTATATTGCTCGAAAACGGGAGACGCAAGACACAAGGCACTCATGAGGGGTATGGGGTAAAGGGTAGGGGAAGCAACCGATTTCTCGTCTCCTCATTTCCATTGAAATTATATTTGCATAAGTAACGCGATACGCAATGCAACAAGCCTACAGTCTCCAGGCTGGCCGACTGGATGATGATGACGACGATGACGATGATGATGATGATGATGATGATGATGATGATGATGATGCCTCCCAAACACGATCACTTGAGCCATTATGGCCATTATGGCAACGAGGCAATGCGTCATGCACGCACAGCATGCGGCATAACAATCCAGGGCGAGGGAGTTGTGGGCGGCAGAGATTAATGGGTGGAGAAGGAGGAGCTGGAATGGAAGGCGTTGTCGCCGAAGCCCACGCTAAGAAATGGCAAACAAGACTGATCCGTAGAATCCAACTTGAGTGAAGTTTCGTGTCCGCTTCAAAAGTGATAACTTTTGGCATTACCAAGAATTCTTACTGTAAGGACAGTGAGGTCCCAATTTAACCTGGAACACAATGTATGACTAAGCATGAGCTAAGACTGATGGGTCATTTAAGAAAAGATATAACAACAATTTTTTTGAAAATGTATATTTATTTATCTCTATAAAGTATACCTTTGACAATTTGGTGAAAATCTTTTGAAATTAAAGATTAATCAATTTTAAATATAAGGCCTGAAAATATCGAAAAATATATTTAAATTATAAAAATTTGTCACCAAACTGTAAGCAATAAATAATAATAAATATATTCTGTGAAATTGACACATGGAAATAATTAAAGTTTAAAAAACGATCTATGTATTTTATGTGTTCTACAAATAAATCAACAATAAATAATAATTTATTTAATGATTTATAAAACTGAGCGCATGTCATTCACATCCTTTTTTCTATACCCATACCGAGCTCCATTTTCTGCTGCGCTTCCCAATCAATACTCAGTTGAACCGAACCAAAACTAACCCATTGGGTCAGTGGCATCAGCCAGCTCGAGGCACCCTCCATCTGTCCAATCATCAAATGCTCGTCAATGTTGCCAGACAAATACGGAAAACATTTTCCGCTTTGAGAACAATTTGCTTTAGATTCTAATCGCAATGGCGGAAATGCTATACCAGCTCCGGTTCGTCCTTGTCAATGGGCCATGAAAATTTGTGCTACACTTGTGACTTATCATAATTAAAAATCAGCAACAGCAATAGCAACTGGCCAAGTTCATGTTGTGCAGTGTAATAGAAAATTCAAACTCACATGTTAGACAGTGTCACAGGCAACTCTCAACCTTACTGTGGACTCTGCAAATCTTTCAAATCTATGCGCATAATTTGCCAGTTGCTGGAGCGCTGCAGTTGGGCCGAGGAAGTTGCCTGATTTGCCTCTGACAGCCAACTGACAGAAATTGATTAAAAAACCATTGCAAGGCATCGCTTTAGTCTAGGCCGGCTCACAAATCTGCCCAAAAGAATACAAAATGCATAGCATTGGCTCCAACTAAAGGTTTTTCAATGCAAATGAAGCCACGTGGGTTTCCATTTGCATGGCCAGAAAGATTTCCATTCGAGATGGACGCGTGAATAAAACGTGATTGTCGTGAATTAGGCCAAATATATTCCAAAATGTTTCATGGTATTTCGCCCTTATGGCTTGAATTATAAGTAAGCTAATCTTAAGTATTGATGAACTAAAGTTTTAATTTCCGCTTTACAATTTCGATGCTAAAAGCGCAAAAACCATTCACCTAAAAACATACGAAGCATATAAAAAATAAATCGTTCTGAGTAAACTTTTATTTGAATTGGTTTTTATTTTGGTCGCAGTTGACGGCCGTGAAAAAAATAGGTGTAAGCTTAAATTTTTTATTAAAGCTTTAATAAATTCGTCAAATTATGAATGTTTACATGCAAAAAACTAAAGCTGACAGGCATACTATCAAAGAGAAAAAATTAATTTTTAACCAATTTTTACATTTTATTTTTTGTCAGCATTCAAGGCACTCATTTATCCAGCTTTTTGGCAATTAAAAATTCCCAAATCATGCACTTACATGCAAAACTGATTTAATACAAGTATAAATGTGAGAAAATAGCAAGTAAATTGTTTAATTCTTTGCAAGACGAAAATAGAACATCTGCATATACCAATGACTATAGAGATATATACGATGATATCTCCATAATCTTTGCATATACCTTCTGAGGAACTTATAAATTGATGGTAATTTCAAAAGTGTTAGAGTAAAAAGTTTCGAACCCTGCTGTTCTCTTGATTTAATTTTAAGCATAACAGTGGTTAGAGAATTTACTTGATTCAATAAAGTTTACTTTTCTATTCATCGACTAATGGACAGAAATGAGACTTTGATTTCATACACTGTAATCAGTGCTGTTAGCACCTTTCGGACATAAGTGCATACAATCATACACTTAGAAAAAAATCGACTTACATTTTAGAAAGAATTTCCTCTTGTTTAAAAAAATATTTCATAGTAATACAAAATATTTCTAGAAGTGAAAAGTAACAAACAAAAGTCCTGATATTAAATACGTTCTAAAATTCAAAAAATTGTAGTGAAATTTTAATTTTTCGGGGAAGAAAATATATATTATATATATATATAACAAAAACAAATAACTATATAAAAATCACCAAGGATTTTAGAGAAATGTACCCTAGAATTTAGAACAGATAAACACTGTTTTTAGATAGGGCCAAGTTATCTTTGAGTTATCTTTGGAGCCAAAAACATTGATTATTTTTCTGTGTGTACAATACTATTGTATGTAGGGGTCTTAAAATACCAACCGACCATCGAGTGACGCAACTAATTTGCATGCAAATGCCAAAACGCGTTGCACCTGCAGCATTAGCATAAGCAGACCTATAGATATCGATGATTGGACATAGATGTGTTAGGTGTATGCAGATCAGCAGCTGGCCAAATGCGTGGCAGCATAGTAGCAGCAGAGGGGGAGGGGTGTGAAGAGAGTAGTGGCAGTGTTGTCTAAGCAACATGCTAATCAATAGGCCACACAAGTGCCAATGATTATTTGGCCATAAAATTCAGTTAGTTCTCTCGAGAGCTATCCCATCGTGCTGAGAACTGGATTCTCGATTCTCAACTCTCGTTGGCGTTCTCCCTGCACAATTTCCAATGGCTTATGGGGGCCAAGTTTGCATACGGAATTAGTTTGCCTTGTTTGGCGTTGTTGCCGTTGCTGCAGTTGCAGTTGGAGTCGCAGTTGTGCCAAGCTTATGCTAAATAAGCCAGTGCCACGCCACACCCCACCGCCCACAGTAGAAGTGATTTCTGGCTGAGACGCAGCTGCAAGCGCTGCAAAACTTTCTGGCCATTAAAGCAACTGCTTAGACTTCAATGCTGGGCGTGGCGGGTGAATAAGAGAGGGGTGTGTGTGTGTGTGTGTGTGTGTGGAGTGTAGTTGAAACAAGACAACTTCAACTGCTTTTTTGTACTGAGAAATTTTCCTCTATTTATTTTATTTCAGTTGACGCCAAAAATTTTTACAGTTGCTCTTCGCCAGAGTATATCTTCTTGCTACTCTTTTTTAATGTGTTTAGTATACTCCACGTAATACGCCTTCAACACCCCCCACAAACACCCTACCCATCTACATTCCCTACTGCCACAGACAATTTTCCGCGCTGCCATAAAAACTCAGCAGTTTGTGCAACATGCGCAGTTTATTTCCGTTGCAAATACCTTGGATTTGTTGCTGTTGTTGATGGAGGAGATCCTTGAGGGTGGAGGCGGTAGCAGAGCGGAGTGGAGGGTTTGTCAAAGTCATCTCCTGGTTGCTCGTGGACCACAGCTGCTGACGTCTGATGTTGTCGGCTGCTTTTGTCAACACTTTGGCCGTTGATGGCTGACAGCTGTATATTAATAGTTAGTATATACTTAGTTGACTATTTCGCTCGCCACTGCCTCGAGGTTATCAAGGGACCAAAGTGCATTGTGTTTTTTGTTTCTATTATACGTGCACGAGTAGCGTTGTTGAGTTGTTGAAAAGATTCCAAAGTGACGTGGTTGACAAACGCGACAATCTACTTGAAACCTTAAGGCGATTCTAATCACTTACATCAAGCTATCCAAAGGCCATTTATCATTGTGTTAGCCTACTGTTCGGGTGCAGTCAGCCAAAGGGATTTGCAAACCTTCCTTCATTAATTGACACTTTGCAGGCCATACAGAAAATGGCAGCCACCACTGAATAGATAATGACCCTCCACATTAACGCACGATCTTTTCACTGGGGCATGTCAAAAGGGTAAGTGCTCTTCCATAATTGCATCATTTATCAAACAAAACCAGCTAAACAAATGAAAAATTAAAAAAAAAACTCACAAGCAGCGGACATTTTTGGCTCATTAATTTAAAACCCAAAATAATAATCGACATTAATCAGCGAAAGAGATTATCGATAAGTGCGTTTAGCCAGCGTTTAACTGGGCTGCCACACATCTGTTGCTCTGCTCTGTGCCCCGAGGCTCCCACTGTCAGCAACGAGACTCTGCGTGTTTACCTTTGGAGCCGCCTAATTGATTACGCCCAAAAAGCGAGCCTCCAACTTTATCATCCTCATCATCAAGAACAACTGCAGCAGCAACAGCAGCCAGCAGCAGCATCACCAACAGCATCAGCAGCAACAGCAACGGCAACATCTTTTTGGCTCCATCTTTCAAAACCAAATCACGTTTAGTTGAGAATCTGTTCGGTTCATGTTTTTATTCTTGTTTCTGTTGTTACCCTTCTCTGCATGCGATGTCTGGGCGATAAGCCGACTTGCTAAGCATATGCGCAGTGGGGAAGAGTAATGGGAAGGGAAGGGAAGGGAATAACTCCGCACTGGCAGGAAGGCTCCCCAGTGATTATTGTGACTGTGATTTTTATCGTTGGCTGTCTTTTGATGTTCTCATCTCGTTTGCTCTTCACTGCACATACATATTTTGTTTCCATATTTTATTTATTTACATTTTAGTATGGAAATATTCAATGCATATTTGCATTTCATTTGGGAATTAGTTTTCAACAAATAAAATATGAGAACGCACAGATTTTTATCGCAGTTTATTAGAAAATCTCTTATCCATAATGCAAATGTCATCTAGATTTTGTTGTTGATTGTTTAGATTGGTTTGGTTTAGGTTTAAGTTTTGTTTTGGTTTGGTTTGGCTTATTTATTCAGCTAGCATTCAAAAATTCATTCGTTTCCATTTCATCTGCTATCCTTTCGAAACTCCATCAATGTGCGGACCAACTAATTCTAGTAAACGCATCACTCGTCCTCGCTCGGCTTGACCCACAAATCCATGCACAAGCCCAAAACAAACAAACATAAATCACCAGAAAACTCACAGAAATGGTATGGAATAAAAACTGAAACGGAGCGGGTCTGAAATTTAAAAGCAATCTGCCAGGCAGTCGCCCAAAGTCCGGTTACTCCTACACCTCCTCGTTGTCCTTCTGTTTCGTTCTTTATTTTTATTTTGTTGTTGTTACTGCTGCTTTTGTGTGTGGCCTTTGGCCAATTTTCTTATTAAAAACAACAGAGTCGAAATTGTTTACAAAACACAATTCCCAGCAAATCCAGCGCTGCTTACTGGTCTAAACTGTAAATAGAGCGGCCAGTGAAAGTGCGGACAGCCCACACGAGAGTGAAAGAGGCTCACAAAAGGACACAAATCCTTACACCACCACATGCTGAGTCTCTATCTGGCCTGCCTGTGGGCGCTGGTATCGGTATCGGTGTCCGGGTATTCTCTATACCCTGGATCCATTGTCTGGCCATCGCAATTGTACCCCACACCCAAGCCACGAAAGGAAAACGTTTTGTTCGAGGCAAAACCGAGAAGAAAAAATAGTCACTGCTAAACCCATTAAATGTGCCTGGCCAACGAAGACCGAACAAAAAACAATTGGATTGACTAAAATACCAGACAAATTGACTCAACAAAAGGATACCCTAAACCATTCACACTACTATTAAACATGACGCAGCGCAGCAAGGCAAGTGTTCTTTGCCGCTGAGCATACCCTATATCTCAAGTACTGGGTATATTCACACAACGGGAAACGAGGGGAAGAAAATAACATCCTATTTGCTGGACTTGCACTATTTTTATATTGTGCTTGTCCTTTGCGCTGACTTTCACTTTCTATTGAGCGTCTGTCGCGGCGATGTATTATTGTCTGCTGCTTGACACTTGGAGCTGGGCATAAATATTTGGACATGGGACTGATTAGAGCGAGCAATGGGACCAACGGGCAAACCAATTTGCTGCCAGCTACCGAAACTTTAATCGAAAATTGAATGCCATGTTCGGTCTCGAATTGGTTGTCCTGTTGGCAAACAACAACTAAGAGCACTAACATCAATCAAGACCCAGGTTTTTTCCCTTCCATTTTCAACATTTTCTCTTTGACGCTCGACATTGTCAAGGAACTCACTCGATAGGTGCTGGAGTTGAGCGGGTGTGGAACACCTTCGACATCGTCTTGAGCATTATGTTGGACACACGCCAAGTGCATTGCATTGGCTCCAGTTCGCATTCGCTTCTGGCTCCTGGCACCTCCTGGCTCCTCCATTTACCTTTGGCTCTTACATGATTTACTACAACATTTTCCGGAGCCACCCGCAAACTCTGCCTCGCCCGGTAGCTGTTGCCATGTTTGACTTGATTTCGTCTAAATTGAGTTCAGTATCAACAGAAAATACTTCCGCTTCCTACCCTGCCAGTCTGTCAGTGTCCCGTCTCTCGCTCTTATCCCCTCTCCGTCCCTCTCTCTCTCTCTCTATCACTCTTTTGGCTTGCTCTTCTATTTAGTCTGTTGTGTACCTCTGCTTGATTTTGCGTTTTATTTTGAAAGTACCAAAGTAACCCATCCAACAAGTCGCCCTTCCTTGCCTTTCCTTTTCATCCCTCCACCTCTTAACCCCTACACCCATCCAACTTTGTGTGTGTGTGTGTGTGTCGATGTCAGACTGTGTGTTTACTTTGGCATCTCGTCCTAGTTTCTGCTTCTAGTGTTAGATCCAGCGCCAGCACTAGCTCCTGGCCGTAACGCTGCTTCATCATCATCGTCATCTTCGTCTTCGTTGAGGTGTTTGCCGTATTTTTAATGTTTTTTATGTTCAATTTGTTTCAATTTAATGTTGTTTTGCCAGAGATCAGCCAGAGCGCGTTATATTTTGCATGCATTTCAGATGTGTGCACCTTGTATGATAAATGGCATTAAAGGATTTGCGTGAATAGGAAACTCACGGCTAACATTGCATAGTTGGCATAGTTGAAAGAGTTGCCCAAACTTTGCAGGTTAAGCAAGAAGTTGCTGCCGGCTTTTATTTTAGATGATGGCATGGAAGTAATGCTCACAGCAATTGCTTCTTCTGCGCAATATGTACATAAGCCAACTCTACATAAAATCGAAGGACTCGCATGAGAATATTTTGATTAAATATCTAATATTTAATCAAAAAAATTATGCTTGATTATAAATGTATTAAGAATAATTTATGAATAATTTATTGAAGTACTAACAAGCGAGATTAAAATATCTTAGTTGATATATTATAAGCAAACTCTGTATTCGAATAATTGATTGATTATATTGAATAATAGTATCTAGATATATTATATATGCATGTTTCTCTTGCAGAATATATATTTCATTTTGTTGTATTGAACCTCAAAGCACCCATAACGATTGTTAAAAAACATATTCTTACATGATTTTATTTTCTTCTCATATATTATTGACATTTATGTGAGTAAATTATATATAAGCTGTCAATATTGAGCACAATGTGTAATCAATTTCAGATCCCTTCTTATCTACTGTAAACTATGTACTGTGCTAAGTTGAAGATTGATTATCTTTTTACAAATGAAGTGTATCAAGTTATTTTATTTTTTATAATCGCTTTCAGTGCTGACCAACAAAAAGTGATAAGAATTATGTTAACTTTAGGTTTGTTAACGTATCGTTAACTTCTTTTTTATTTGTTGTGTTTATTTAAATTATTATTATTATTCCGCGCACGATTATTAACCGAGTTTTTCTCAGCAATTGAACATATTTAATTTCTTTGGAACTGCGGTGTCAATTGAGCTACAAAAGTACATTTTCACTTATTAACAACAATAATGTTCCACTAAATAGTCGAAAGAAGAAGAAGAGGCAATAAGTGCTTTATTCAATATTTGAGCAAAAGCAAAATTTATGCGTCGACAGCGACTATTTTCAAATGAAACATTAAAATTCCATTAGCGGATGCGTTTCACATAAATTTGGAGACTCCAACCCGCTCCCGCGCGGTCTGGCGATATAGGGGGGCCTTATCGCCCGGGCACCGGGCAAATGACCAGAAATTATGCATTTTGTTTGGTTTAATTGCAGCTCACTGTATTTATTTAGTTTTCTACGTTGGATGGGTTGAAACACTGGACTGCGGCGTGGGGAAGCTTTACTTCACTCAGCTCGCGATAATCGAAAATAATTTATAGAAAATAAATATTTCCACACAATGCGCCGTCGATGGGGAAACACAAAAAAAAAAGAAGAAAACAAGAAAAATACAACAACTTGAACTGCTCCGCTTCCTTTCCTGCCATTGTGCAGTTGTTTATTTAAGTTGTCATTAGAATTGTGCAGCAGCTCCATCTACAGCAGCTCCGCAGCTCTGCAGCTCTGCATCTCTGTCTGCCTGGCTGGCATTGGATTCGTGCATAGGCAGCACAGTCGACGGCAAATAAACTTTTTAAATTATCACCGAGGCGCACTGCAAGTGTGTGCCTCACATGAGGAGCGTTCAGGGGTGGGCCGGGCAACCCATTGGGGCGCGTTCAACCGGGTACCACTTGAGCAGCAGACGTATACGTGGAAATCGCATGGCCATGTGAAATGAAAATGGAGCCCCAACCAAGAAACCCCTTCGATGCCCATGCAGCTTCCACAGCTTCCACGGAAATTCAAGCATCGGTCCGACTGTCTGTCTGTCTGTCCGTCTGATCGTCTGACTGACTGGTTGTCGCTGATTGTTGGCGCCCTGGCAGCCGGAAATAGAAGACGGTCTTCTTGCTTATGAAATTGAACTGTTTATTGGCCATGTTTTGGAAATGATGTTGCAACTGCAAAACAAAACTAAATAACACATGTGCATAAATAATAAATATGTTTCCATAGATTTATAAATGTATATATATATATGTATCTATATATCAACATACGAATAACTGCAGCTGTCAGATTAGCCAGTTGCCATAAAGTGAGAATAACCCGGCTATTATCAAAGTAATAAGTATAAACAAACTATGTGCTTAAGCAAACTGTTTACAATGGCTGCTTGTGTGTCCTGTGTGTGTGTGTCCTGGCCGTGGCTAATGCCTCATATATCACATGGCTGCTTTGGGTTTAGCTGCTTGAGGGACAAAGTCAAAAGCAACAGGCAACGGTAAATGTAACTTTAAAGCCGCTTAAGGCTATAACCAAATGCCATGGCAAACGAAGCAGGTCAACTCACAAACACAAGGATTACTGCAAGCCAGGACAAGGCAAGGCAAGGCCAAAGGCAAACTGAGACAGCTGGTGCCGCCCACTACCCAAAGACAACAAAAACAACAACAACAACAGCAACAATAACAAGCATTCGAGGTGAAGCTGGCTAACACAATGGCCAACACGGAAGGCAATCGCAAAAGCGATTCTGTCAAAATATTTACGATATGGTTCTGGCAATGGCTGTTAAATTGTAAGAACACACACACACACACGCACGCACACACACTCACAAACACATGCAGGGAGCACACGGACATGTTTTGTCGAGTCACACACACACACACACACACACACACACACACTCACCTACTTAGCGCAATTCTCGCAATTTGCCCATAAGATATATATGGATATGCTCATCTTAGCCTCCTACATGTGCCATTATCCTTCGCTGTACGTGTGTGCGTGTGTGTGTGTGTGTTTGCGGCCAAGGACAAAGAGAGTTAGAATGAGAGAGAGAGATAGAGCGAGAGTGAAAAAACAAAATTGATTTGTCTTCCTGTTGGCTTGGCGTAGGCGCTAACCAACACTTGCCGAGCATGCCTTTATCTTCTTAGTGCCTTCCATTGTCATGTAAAATTAAAATTTATGGCTAATTTGTGTGACCGAAGCATTTTTATTTCTCATCGGCAGCGTATCCTTGATAGTTGTTGTTTTTTTTGGGCCATGCCAAGGTTCCGCCTCTTCCAATTTCCAGTTTCCAGGCACTGTCCAAGTTTAGTGCGGAGATCATAAATTTTCGCACTCTTTCTCTTCGATTTTATTGTTTTCGCTGGAATATGGAAAATAGATGACTCAGCTTTAATGGGCTTATCGGCTATAATACCCTTGTTTACTGGAAATAATAAAATCCGATTTAGATCGGCTGTTAAACGAACAAAGCAAAGACGGTTTATTTTGATTTTGTGGAATTTTCGATTTATTTCTGTATTTTATTTATATAAATTTTCAAAAAATCAATTTATTTATATTTTAGTTTATTTTCTTTCATCTAATATGTATAATTGTGCTGTTTTATAAATATGTGTGTTATTATCATGTTTATGGTTGTATACTTTTAAAACTTATTACATTAGATATATGTATGTATAACTACATAATTCTATAGATAAATATCACTATATTTGATTTCGGTTCAAGGTTCTTTCGCTAGATATAACTTAATTAATTTGTTGTTTCGATATTAAAATGCTTGCAGAATGCACAAAAACCTGTACAATCTACACAATATGTATGTATGTATGTATGTATGCATGTGTGTATGCGTGTATGTGTGTGTGTGTGTGTGTATGTGTATCTGAGTCTTTCGTTGTTGAACTAAACAAGAACTTAGAACATAAATCGAGTAACTACAATATGTACTATATACAAAAGCACGTCCAACCGCTGAATGAGACTCTAAATATAAGTTTTGGCAATATAACAATGTACATGGACTAATTGGACTTCGGCTAACTATGGTAAGTGAGTGTGTGGAATTCGAGGATTCGAGTTGATGCAACGCCGAAGCTGATAAGTTCAATGGACTAGACACACACTTTACAAGTGCGTGCCCCCCACGACAAGCTGCATATGTATGTGTATGTGTACGAGTGTGTGTGTGTGTGTGTGTGTGTCAGTAGCACCCTTAACTACCTAAACGTAGCGTGTGATCTGTGAGTAAAAGTCCGAGAGGCAGGATTGCAGTTGAGCAAACGTTGGACGCTCTCCGGGCAGCAGAGCCCAGCAGTAAGCCATGATTGTGAACCTGCAGTGAGAGAGAGGAAGAGCGAGAAGGGAGATAATAGAAAGTAGAAAGAGAGAGAGAGAGAAAGCAATTGCTGCATAAGTATCAAAGAATAGCTCGAATTTCTAAAGCTCTATACTCACAGCTCATCGGGGCAATTGAAGGGCTGTGCGAGACGATAGCCATCCTTTAGATAGTGCTCCATTTCAAAGGGATCCACCTCAGCGTATGGCTGCTTGGCCGATGTGCACAGCTCCCACATGAGCACACCGAATGCCCACGAATCGCTGGCCTCCGAGAATTGCTTATGCTGCAGTGCCTCCAGTGACATCCACTTGATCGGCCGATTCTCGCTGTCCCCCAAGCAATTATAGTCCGCGGGGAACAGATCGCGCGAGAGCGAGCTATCCGAGAGTTTGACGCGCAGCTGATCGTCGATGCTGCGAGAGAGAAAAATTAAAAACAAAGATAAATAAATAAATATATATATAGAAAATGTGTAGAGACATCTTAATACTACGCGGGGCTCAATTACAAAATGCAGCTCCGATAAACGAGAACATTTATTCCAAATTGAGATTGATATTATAACCATAGTTGTTTTATATGATGGCCTAGGATCACAACAGTATATAAGACGATCACCTCGCTCATAATCTGTTTCTACATATCATTACTAGATATATCAGATGAATATTTCATTGATGAGCTGCCATTGATCTACAGAATCGTTCAATACCAATGTAGTCAATGTGATGGCTTTGTCGGATCTCAACCAAAAAATACTGTTTGTAATGTTGTTAATCCAACAAGCTTTGAGAGACTGTAAAGAGGTCTTGAACATCGTCTTGAACAACATCAACTGGCGGTTTTGTATAAATACTAAACTTAATATGAGGCATCCACACATCAAATCTAATTTTTTATATTATTTAATATTATTATTTCAGGGAAAGCTTAGTAGTAAAGCTAATAATAATTACAATATATAAATAAATAATTTTATAGCTATCCCATCTTTTAATGTTTATTTTTCTTCAGTATTGATTGCTTGTGTTAAAATAAAATATTCATAGTTTTAAACTATTCTCGAACTATTTTATTTAATATTATTTTAGCCATAGCTGTCTATAATTGTCTATACAACTTTACGATACTATTATCATTAGGGGCAAAGGAGCTGTTATGTGTTTCTTCTTATTTCTTTGCTACTCACATGCAGTTCCTTGCCGCAATGTCCTTATGCACCACGCCGTGACTATGCAGATGATCCAGAGCCATAGATAGCTGGGAGGCCATCATCACAATCTGAATGGTGGTAACGGTGCGAGCACAGGCCGGATCCAGCAGAAACAGTTTCAGATTGCGTGTGTTATTCAGCGCCGGATAGAGAACAAAGGGCGTTGTGTGATCCTCAATGGACACACCCAGAACGGAGAGTATGCCCGAATGGGAGGCGCCATACAGTAGCATGCCCTCTTGGAGCAGGAGCAGCACTTGCATTTGGCTGGCATGCTGGGCGACCGTCTTGACCAGCACATCCTGGGTGTCGTTGTAGGTGCCGCGATAGACGCGACCAAATGTGCCTTCCTGGAGCAGACTGGAGAGTCGCACGCGACAACGTTCCACGGTCAGCTCGGAGATGCGACGATGAAGTTCCTCTGGCTGCTGTTGCGGCTCCATGGGCACGGCCACCTTGCGAGGTAAACTGGACGCGTGCACGGGACCAATGAGCGATGGCGTCATGTAGGCGGCGGAGCCCATCGAGGATTGGCACGGAGGCTGTGTGTTGAGTCGCTGGAAACTGGAGGTACGCATTGGTTGACCGCCATGCTGATGATGCTGGCGCTTTGCAGCCGCGCCACGAACACAATACGCAATCACCAGCAGGATGCAGACAGCACTCATTGCCACCGTGACGCCCACCACCAGGGTGATTAGACCTGTGGGCGGTGGCAGCACCGTTTCGAGCAGCTGCGGATCGTCAAGATCATTGCCCAACGTCTGCTGTAGCTCTTCCCCGCTCTCGCTGAGCAGACAAATCTTTTTGCGTCGAAATACCAAATGGGTCACATTATTCAGGGCACGATTCAGCATCACCTCCAAGCTGATTGTGATGTCCACCGCCCCGGCACGCAATCCGCTGCACTTAAGCGCCACGGCCCACGTCTGAATGTGTGTAGGAATCTCGCCAATCTGTGACACATTGATCGCCGGTCGCGGCAACATCTCCGGATCCGAGCTGACCACATTGAGACTGTACGGCAGCGGACGACCAGACAGCGACTGCCACGTAAAGGTGACATCCCGCACACTCGATGGCACCGGCACAATGAAGTTCAGCGCATAGTTGTTGATGTGACCCTCCCGCACATAGTACACCTCTGCGGAAACGCCTGAAAAGCAAGAGAATAAAATGATTTTGGTTTAGTTTGTGTTTCATTTAAGCCACATAAGCCACTTAAATTAAATCGAAGATATTTTACAAATTTATTAGAATAGGTTTAAATTCTTAGATCAATAACCAAAAGAGAGAATTGAATGAGTTGCTGGAATGCTTTGCTTACTCCTGTTTTCAGACTGAATGAAAACTGATAGTGAGCCAATTTCAATAACAATTCCTTGTCGATTTAAATTGAAATTAACCTCACAAAATTGCTTAATGGAATCAATTGAGTGTTTGGAATGCTTTGCGTAATATAAAACAAACCAAAAGCTGTTAGTGAACAAAATTCAATTACAATTTTATATGAAATTTCTAGTGAATTTAAATTGAAATCAACTTTGCAAAATTACATAACTGAATAAGTTACTTATAAATAATTCCTTTAAAATTGAAATTAACTGCACAAAATTGCTTAAGGGAATCAACTACTAATAGATAATTCCTTTATATTAAATAAACACATACGTAACCAGGCAAATTCCATCAGTTTGTTACCAATCAGATTGAAATGCTTTGGGATGCGCTTTCCACTCGATAAGTTTGTTTTGAAAAGAACTCACTCGATTCGCAAGAATGCGAAACTCGCTTAACCTATTCAATTCCAGTGCAAACAAACCATTCTCGTTCGTCACGTGCGCCACCCAACAAATTTATAAAACAAACTCATGCACTTTACATGTAAATTTATCTAGATGCAGACGCATATACAAACATGAGAATTGTTTGCTTACAGACTGGGAAAGGGAAAGAGAGAGGGGGATAGACAGATAGAGAGAGAGATAGAGAGAGGGCTACGTTTTGTATAAATAAACATGCGCGGCCGAGTTTAGGGAATTCCTCGAAACTATTTTCGAGTTTATCAGTATCTGTAACTGCATCTGCATCTGCATCTGCATCTGTATTTGTATCTGTATCTGTATCTGTATGTGGATATATGTGTAACAGCAAAACAAACTAACAACAACAAGATTAACAACAACAGCCACTCCTCATGTCGCCAGGTCAAGATTCAGATTCAGTTTTAAAGGAGAAGTAGCAAAAAGAAAAAAAAAGGTAACAAGTATGAATGCGACAGTCGAGAGAGCTCGACTAGAAGATACCCTGAGCCCAGCTATGGAATATACTATTGCATCGATTCAAACAGATATCGATGCAGGGCAATGCCCGGAAAATTAGCGCCAACTGATACCTGAGCAACTTTTTTGTTGAATATACAGAAAATGCTGGCGCCTGCTGATTGTAAAGAGTTCAAAGTATTAATTGTAAAGAGTTCAAAGTATATTATGTGTCAATTGGAATGCTCTGCTTTTAAAATTGTTGCTTTTATAACTTGAAATAAGCTTGAACTCTAGAACTTATATTCCAAATTTGAATTCAGTAACTCTTATGAACGCTGAGATTGGATGGACAGGCGAACATGACCATATCGATTTGGCTATTGATGCTGGTGAAGAATATATAGAGAAACTTTATCGGCTCGGAGGCACTTCCTTCTACCAGTTACTTACTACAGCACAACATTATTACACCCTTCATACCCATTTTTAATGAGCTCAGGGTATAAGAAGACAAACAGAAATGAGCCATGAGCATGTCTGAGATTTGTTCGTTCGACGAGTTGGTTATTATTCTTATTCTTATACTCAACTCAATCTCAATCTCATTGTCGTTGTTGTTGTTGCTGTTTTTTTTCTCGTTTTGTTGAGTTTTATTTGCGGTTTGACCAAAAATCGAGTTAATGAGGCAACGCCAACTGCCGAGAGATGTCTGCCAACGATTGCCAACTCATTTCGTGTGTGTATATGGGTGTGTGTGTATGTGTGTGTGTGTGTGTGTGTGTTTGTGTATTATGGTTGTTTATGTTAATGATTGTGAAAAGTGCAGGTAGTCTTTGAGTAGATTATAAGTAGTTCAAATGATTGCCAGCCAACGACCACACACACTGTGAAACAAAATTGTAAATTAACAGAAACGCCTGCGTTGCATTCAAAAATTGATTATTCTAAACTAAATTGTAAAATTCAAATCGCATATAAAGATTATAACATATATCTGAAGCTTTAAGCCTGTTATTTGGTGCATTCAACTCTGCTGAGCTGCACAAAAAAAGCACAGGAAATAATTTACGAAAAATGGATAAAGCTGACAGAGAATTGTAGAGACAGAGAATTGAGAGAGACTGAGAGGCAGCACGGCACGGGGCACACTTCCTTTGACAACTGGCAATAACAATAAAAATCAGTGAACATGTAGGTTGGTTGACAGAGAACTCTGCGCTTGCCTCAAATGTCTCAACTTGGCGGGCATAAATTGTGTCAGGCATAGACACGTTGTTGGCCCACAGTAGGAGGCAAGCCGAGATGCAGGCATACGATGGAAATGGAGATGCAGATGGATGGAGAGAGAGGGAGAGAGGCAGGGGCAGGGGCAGACAGCGTCGTCGGTGCGACTTCCTCTTGAATGTGCAACATGTTGCACGTTTGTACATGCATGTAGCTGCGACAAATTCCACGCTAGAGTTTAAAAATAGCGCCCATAGCTTAATCAAATGCAGTTAGACACACAGACTGAGAGAGAGAGTGAGCGAGAGAGAAAGGGTGAAAGGGAGAAAGGGAGAAAAGGAGAGGGGGCAAACTGTACAGGCCGCACGCTTCCATTGACCCTTTGACTGTGACTTTGCTTGGCTTAGTGTAGAGGCAGCTATTCGATTCCCATGTCTTTTACATGCAGCAGCAGAAAGGAGGCACAGTTCACAGGTTCATGTGAAAGTTGCCGCTGTGTTGCACTTGAGTGGGGGGATGAGAAGGGGCTACAGTAAAAAAAAAACCGATCTGAATTTTAGAACATCTTCCAGAAAACTAAAAGGTTATTTTTGATAAAATTCAAACCTTTACTTTTAGAAAATATAATTCTTAAAAATGGTTTGAATATGTGAAACTTTGAAATACAAATGTTTGTTAAGGCGTCAAAAGTATGGCGAATTCATAAAACGCAAGGTGATTTTATTTTTGTTGAGTGTAGGCTCTTAGTCGAGACTGTCTTGAAGTGGTGTCGCCGTCATCGTCGCCGTCGTCGCCGTCGTCTACCTTCATGTCACGAGCAAATGTCACTCGCATGTGCCCAGCTCGACGGCTCTTGAACTTTTTTAACCTTTTGTGTGCGCCATGTTCATAACTAGCTGTATATTTTTTTCTAGCAGTTTTTCTTCTTCTTTATTTTTTTTTTGTCGAAATTTTGGTGGGGCGTGCCTGGCAGCTACAGTTTGTTGCAGCAGGAGCAGGAGTAGGAGGACGATAGGTGCCCAGGTACAGAACGTATGTCGAATTTTTCAGAGCGTGCAGTCATGACGTTGTCGTTGTTGTCTCGCTGATGTTATTGTTATAGCTATTGTTATTGTTGTTGCTCTTTTTGTTGTTGTTGTTGTTGTTGCTTGGCAGTATTTTTTAATAGCTTGCTACCGAACCGAGTCGTGACCATTGTTGCAGGCAACAACAAACCAAGTTTAGAGGACTCCCAGGCAAAGGCAAGTAAATCTAGCCAACTAGACAACTGCTAACTCTACGCTAGATACTCAAAAATTGTATTTTTTTTTTTTTTAGCTGTAACTTTGAATGTGGTTTGCCATTTTCTTGTAATTAGCGTTGCAGTTCGTGAAGTTTGTTTTTTTTTTTAACTTTTTTTCTGTAGCTGATGCTGATTTGATGATTTTTGGGCAAAATGTTTTGAGAAGGTTCAAGTTACACAGCAACTGATACATTTCTTCATCTGGTGCAGGGTTGGATTTCTCACTTGCCGGCAACAGCTTTATGTGGCAACTTCATCATCAGCATCATCGTCCTCCTTTGAAGCACAGCGAATTGCAATCGTTGACAAATGATGTGCACGTTCCGCATTGAACTTTGGTGTCCATAGGCAAGTTACGCTTATCTAATGGCTAATATGTCACTTGGCTGCATTTCTGCATTGCTCTGGCCAAATCGAAAAATAAATAAAACAAATGATCTGTTGCCCGGACGGAGGACAGCAGCAGTTAGCCAGGTTGCTATACCCAAAACACCCCAATCTCCCCTCAGGTCACACTCTACTCTCCTCTCTTTCTCTCTCTCTCTCTCGCTCTCTCTCTCTCTTCTAATATGTGTAAGCTTATCACGCACACCAATCTCGCTTACAAGCTTACAGCAAAGAACCAAAACGCCTACCACATGTCAACATTTAACATGTTTTTAAGCTTTGAGCCACGTCTGTATTTCCATCTATCTGCAACATGTATCTACACTCAGGTAAAAGATCGCATTGAAGTTTAATTTGCGCCTGAAAATCGCGCTGAAAGCTAGAAAAATGTTCCGATTTATATAAAAATGTAATAATGTAATTTATTATTATTATGTTTTATTTTATGTTATTAATTTATGTTTTATTTTACTATTTAAATTATTTGGTCTAAAACAGTTCACAGTTCTTGAAAAGGTTTCAATTTAAAATGAAAGTTAGTAATTATATTAATAAAACAAGGCGAAGTTAAATAACAAATATATAATTAAGAGAAAAAAATTAAAATAAAGGGTGCAATAAAACATAAAGAAAAAACACCTTTGGATATTGGACATACTTTTTCCTATAATTTAGTCAAATTTACTTAGAATAAAAACCCCTTTAGAATTAGGTAATCTTTCTTTATATAACAGACGCTAAAAATATGTAGATTTTCTAAATTTTGGGTTTGATTTTTTTTCTGAGTGTATGGCTATATAGCTGTATCTATAGTTATATAGCTAACAGCTACAACTGTTGTTGCCTTAGCCGTAGCTGTATCTTTGCCGTTTGCAGACTCACGTCTTCGTTATGATAAATGATGCGCCTTTTCTTCTTCTTTTTCTTCTTGCTGTTGTTGTTGTTGGTTTTGTTGTTGCTATTTTGCCTAATATTTTGTTCGCTGTTCGGTTTTACTGTTTTGTGTTTAGCTGGCTTGTTTTTCGCACTGCTTACACCGCTCTGGGAGCCGCGGGCGCAGCGTTCTCGTTTCTTGTTACTCGTTTACGGCTTTGATTGTAACAAATTTGTGCCAGCTAAATTAGCCATGTTTTTAGGGCCTCGTCTCGTCTTCAGTTGTTTGGCAACCATTTGGCACAGATTTCTGCTTGCCTTTTTTTTGTTTTTGTTTTTTTTGTTGGTTTGCCTCTCGGCTCGTTGCCTCGCAAATTGGCTCAAATTAATCATACAAATTTTTGCGCCTGACAAAAGTTATTGGTCGACGGCAAGGCGGCTGGCTTGTAATGCCCAAAATCAATAGTAATTAACCTTAATCGCCTCGAGTCCAAGTGTTGACTTGTAGAAGCTGCCAACGGAGGCCAACTAAACTCTTAGCCATTAACCATTAACCATTAGCCAAATGCGGGAGGATGGAACTTTTCAAAAACCCAAATCATCAACTTCAAAATCTGTCAAATTTTTTTTTTAATTTTAAATGTTTACATGAAAACCAACTCATCGAAATGTTAATAATGGTGTTTTTTCGAACGTCTGAAAAATGATAAGCGTCTTTTGTTATTAACAAATTCAAGTCAGGTTCAACTAAAATACGAAATTCCTCAAACCAAAATTGCCAACTTTGAGCTGCCCTCTTGCATGACAACTGCTTAACAAATCAGACAGCATTTAAATGTTAGAACGCAACTGATTAAATTGGTTATTGAAAAATATAAAGATATATAAAGATGCCTTTGATTTGAGTACACTAAAATGACGTAAACACAAACAAACTTTAGAGGATTAAATTTTAAGAACAATAATAATAATAATAAAAATAAAATAAATCAAAAATAATTGGTGTGAAATTAAAAGGAAAGGTTCAAGTAATATAAGATGTAAAATATAAAATATAAACTATGAAATATAAAATGAAAAACGTAAAACATAACATAAAAAACGTAAAATATAAAATATAAACTATAAAATAAAAAAAGGAAAGGGTATTAAAATATAAAATGTTAAAAAAACGCAATCACACCAAAAAATGTTTATGACTGGATTAGTAATACACCAAAAATAGAATGGTAAGAATAAAGACAGAGCAAAAGCAGGGAGAAGAGAGAGAGAGAGAGAGAGAGGGGAAAGAATGAAGAGCTGGTAAAAGATATGAACCTGTGTAAATCAAACATATTCATGATTAACGCTGCTGTCTCCAAGGGAAATTGCACTAAAACCTATTTGCACATTTCTCACAGATGGAAGGCAAACGCTCGATTTTATTCACTTGTATCTATAGCATATATGTATATACATATATATATATATATATATATACATATTCATGCTCAAGCAGCTTTTCCGATGACTTTGGGTAGCTGTGAGTTTGGTTTGTGCGCTGCGCCAAATTCCCACAGACTCTCCCAAAATAAACATGCTCGTACAGCTCAATAAACATAACAAAAGATGCAACATGCACATTGGAAACGCTGAATGAGTGCGCTCGGCGCTCGAGTTGCCTGCCGCAAAGCTCGCAGCTCTTATTTTCCTTAACAGTTGCACTGTTGCAAAGTTTCACACTTGCACAGTTGTAGTTGTTGTTGTTATTGTTGTTACTTACGAGCACAGCCGCTGCTGCTGTTGCTGCTGCTGCTGCTTCTGCCACTGCTGTCAGCTGCCTCCACCGAGTGTGGCATGGAAATAAAGTGCGACAGTGAACGAGCTTGAAATTTCATTCATTCATTGTGCCACATCGCTGTTGTTCTTGTTGTTATTGTTTAATGTAAATATGATTATTCCTTTTTGCGCTCTATATATATATATATATATGTATACAGATATATAGAGAGTGGCGACTGGCGGATGGCAAACAATGCAAGTTATTTATTATTGACATCGGCAGCGTGCGCGTAGCCTGGGGGGTTATCAGTTGACAGTGGTAAGTTTGACTCTGCCGCTGATAAGCCCACAAAGCTGCCACTGCACCTTCCCCCCACCCACCTAGCCACCTCCACCGTCGGCTAACTTTAACATCGTATTGCGATTTTACGTTTATTTGATTTGAGTTGATGTATTTTACAATCGATTTTGTGGCCACGCCCAAAATCGCCTTATGCGATTTTTCATTTATTTAAACGCCGTATTTTGTTGAACACTGGAATCCGTTTAATCCAGGGCTAAGTCTTGGCAACAACTTGTATACAAATGGCCCTCGCCTGTTTACAAAATGAGGCACTTCAATGTCATCACAAAAAAAAAGTCGCCGTAATTTGAGACATCAAAATGTGACTCTTTATGAGCTGTCAGCTGCCCAGCGACGTGCTGTAATCGATAATGCAGTCGAGGCCACAGCGATCGATGAGCATTATAAATAGATTGAGCATCAAATTCCAAAAAAAAAAAAACACACACATACAAAACAAAAGTAATGAGCACTAAATGGGATGACATCTTGTCCCCGAACAAGATGGTTCAATGAAAACCAGACTGCAGCCGATAACGATTATCACCAGTGCTTGACTAGGGTCTATTTAAGTAGGTTGCCTCAGTGTTTGAATTAATTTGTAGCTTCAGTCAACTTGTACAGCACTATTTAAAAAAAAAAAAAAAGGGCATTCGTTGAGAACAACAGAAAGCTTGAAAATTTTAAATTTAATAATAACACAACATTTTTGACTTAAACAAAAATAGGAATATGTCAGTCGAGAGACCCCAACTAGGATTCTAAATTCCAGCATCAATCATAAATTTATACTCAGACTGAAGAATATATAGGTTTTGAGGTCGTATATACTTTCTTTTGTCTGTTAAATATATTTACACAACTTCATTACACCCCTCTTGAGCTTTTTAAGAGATGAAAAAAAGAAACAACCAAAGAATGCTACTTGGTAATTTTTAGCGCCTTTTATGAAGCTAGCTGAGAATTTATGGCAAGTTTGATGCAACACCTGTTGAGGGCAGTAAACCTACTTCGCTGCAACACATAATCTGTTAATTGTCTTACATCGTGGGGGAAGACATGGTTATTAGTTGTCACGAGATCCGCTGTGCTTATCGCACATATAGCTTCATTAGCTAATGGCCACTTCATTATGCGAGCAGGGAGAGATCTGGAGAACAGAAGCGCAACAGATTCTTGTTGCTGTTGTTGTGGTCGTCAGGCAGGTAGGCAGCAACAAACCAATTAAAATATAGATCATACCAAGAGAACGAAGCAAAAGAGTGCTGGCTGATGATATCGCAGCGATTCCACAAACCGTTAACACAACTTTGGCCCCCAGAGATCGGCGGCAGTTCGTGGAAGGCATTTAGCACGCAGACAAGAAGATGGAGAGAGCTGGAGCTGGACCTGGTGCCGAAGTTGGAGTTGGAGTTGGAAAAGGAGAAGCCAAGTTGTTGCCAACTACAATCAGCTGTAATGATCTTGGCAAGTAGCGCGAAGAACAAGCCATAAAGCCGAGACGATAATATTGTGGTTGCATGCTTGTTATGGCCAAGCAGCAGCAGCAGCAAAAGCAGCGGCAACGGCAGCTTCTAGGTGCTAAATGTGGCTACTGTGGCAACAACAACAGCTGCCCCTCTTTGTGTATTTTCTTTTTTTTTTCTTCTTAATTTTTAAGCTTGTTTGCCATGTGTGAAACTTGAACTAAGCCCACTTCAAACTGACGCGCCGAATAGTTTCAATATTTATATGCAAATCCGTCTACGTATAGAAATTGGGAATTGGCCAAGAAGAGCGAGCTGCCGGTTTGAGCCCGTTTATCGTTTAGCGCGTAGCTTTGTCTCTTACCTTAATTTATTTAACACAGTTGGTGGTAAATTTAACACGTTCGTGTTATTATTATCTTTTGTGCTGCTGCTTCGCAAAGACTTAACAGTTGCTGTTGCTGTTGTCATGCCTGTTTTAGCAGCTGCGTGCATTGAACACCAAGTTATGCTAGGGTCGATCGTTAAGGGGAGTGGCACTGCTGCAAGTGCAGTAATCTTTCAAGCAGGACAGGAGAGAGAGAGAGAGAGAGATGAGAAATCGTTGTAGAAATGAGAGCGAGTCACTTTCAAAGACACCCAGTAGCGAGCTAGTGAATGAACAATATTTACCAAATGCGTTCTGTATTCATTCAACGGGATTCATTCTCTAGCAATGCTCTTTTATGCAGAGTTGTATGCTGTATTCAGCATCAAAATCTGTGCACAAATGCAAACGCGTGGTTTCCAATCTGTTTTAACATCCCTTTTAATTATTTCAATGGCACAGCTTAGCTTACTCTAGTTTGAACATAGATTGTAGAACACAAATCGAAATCGTAATGGGGTCTTTGCGCTTGTGGGAGCTTAACAGAGATGTTACAAATTTCACCCGTAAAATGCAAGTAATTTTATTATGATTATTGTGTGTATTTTACATGTTTAATGCTGCTTTATAATTACACAATTACTAATAAATAATTCTATTCAGCATTATAATATATTATAATATTATTAATATAAAAGAGGAATTGTTTTCTATAAAATACACATCACTTTTATCTATCCGAATTGTAAAGCTCAACTCCAAAGTTTCCGCTCTCTGTCTTTGTCTCTCTCGCAAAGCTCTCTCGCGGTGCAGTGAACTTTTTTAATGCAGCTTCATTAACGCACACAGCAAATGGGCAATAAAATTAAAGCAAAGCACCCAAAAAATTACACAGCGACCAATGGGCCCATAAAATACATTTGGTTTAGTGTAGAAAAGAAACAGAAAATTCCAAAGCGTTAAAGTCGTAAAAAGTTGTTGAAAGAAAAAAAAACTACGAGAATTGTCGAAAAATGTCCAAAATAAAATGGCATTAAAATTCAATTTAAATAAAATGCCACAGCCAAAAAAAAAAAAATGTCATTTTAAAATGTAGCGCGTGTCACAGCAGAACACATAAAATTTGTGTGCAACGAGTTGTGGCACACAAAGAGGGAGAGAAGGGGAAATAGAATATTATTTACTGAACGACAAGTCGAATTGATCGTGTGTGGATTTTAGACCCTGCCCCACCCAGCTGTCTGGCTGATTATCATATATCATATGCCAGTTTTATGACTAAAGGCTTACAAAATGAAAAATAAAACCGAGCGGCATTGAACTCTGAGGCGACTCTGCGATGACTCCCTGTGGGGATGCTTATAAAAGTGCAATGGAAATAAAAATTAATTCAAGCCTCGGCTCAGTTTCAACTTCCCCTTTTGCCAAAATGAGAAACACACACACACAAATCAAATGCAAATTATGCTGCCTAATTGATTTATGGCCTTAGCGCTTCTCTTTATTGCGCTCATTTATCAAACAAAAGGCAAAGAGTGATAAAGCATAAGGACAAAGAGAAAGAAAAAGAGCATTGGTGTGGTCTGCAAACTTTTTAGCTTAGTCTTAATTAGTCTCAATGCTGCCTGGCTGAAGCTGCACTGAGCGAAAACGGAATGCGCTTAAGGCGCCCACAAACGACTAACGACAAGCGACAACAATCCAAATCCAAACATACGATATTTTGCATATTTGATTTTACGCCCCAAAATTCACAATGCATACGCAAATTATGCGCATCGTCGTCGTCGACGTCGACGTCAAAAAAATGCAGCTCCCACACATGGTTGTAAAAAAAAACTCTATCTAAACTTAACAAGCAGGCAGCATGCCAAACAACAACAACAACAACAGATACATATGCAGTGGGCGGCAGCTGTTTTTGACTTGCCAAAAATACGAGTGCCAAGCGAGAGTCACAGGCGTCGTCGCACAGTGGCCTCAAATGCAATCAGAATGTGCAGGCAGAAGGATATTGAATTGTAACTATTAGAACATAAAATTAAAACAGCTTTTTAAATAATAAAAAATATATATACATATATTATAAATAATTTCTGTTCTTCCTGTTACATTTCCGTTCACGAATTGAGTTTCCAAATTGTGTATGTCCCTTGGCGACCACTGTGCACTGTTATAGCCCCACAAGCACTAACACCAACACAAAAGCAAACACCGACAGCAACAGCAGCACATAACACACACACACACACAGCTGACAAAGATGCCTGCGCTCTCATTGTTGCTGTTCCTGCTGCTTCTGATTCTGCCCTCTTTCGCCATCTCTCCTCTCCGCTTGCGTTTTGTGCTGCTCCAAGTCACGTTTTGGCTTTGCCTTTGCCTTTGCCTGTTCCCTTCGCCGTTGCAGTGTTTCGTTGTTGTTGTTGTTGTTTCCTTTGCGTTGTCATCTCGTTTGCGTGTCGTCTCTCGTGTGTGTGTGTTGTTTTTTTTGGTAGTGGAATTTCAATTCCAAGAAATATTCAAAAAATATTCCCTGGCAGTGAAATAAATTTAATGCTGCTTGTAAATTTGTATTGTTGTTGTTGCTGCTTCTTTTTACGAAGCGTAAAATTTCTTAACGAACCAACAGAAAGTTATGTTATAGAAGAAACAGTTTTTGTTTTTGCTTTTGCATTTGCTTTTGCCTTTGCCCGTTGTTTGTTTATTTGTTTAACTGTTTAACAACACCTGCAGCAGCAGCCACAGCATGCAAGAGCGAGGCAGATAGATGGCTTGTAAGGGAGCTAGAGAAGGATGGTCAAAGAGATCCGTCTAAAATTAAGTCAAAGCAAACAAATCAACATACTCGAAAAAAAAGCATTTTCTCAGTTTTCAGTTCTCAATGAATGAAATAATTTGTTGTAAAACTTAAAGCTGCCGCATAATTGGTTGACACAAATTATGGTTGTGGTTATTTTCTGAGGTGGAGAAATCAATAACAAAAGGAGGGGGAAGGGGTAGACTCACCCAGCAAACGCATCACTTCTTCTGGATTGAGGAACACATTCAAATGGGCTGCGACGCCAACGTTGCTAGCGCGCAGCAGCAGCGCAGTCAGCGCCAGCAGAGCGAGCAGCATTTTATTGTTGTTGTTAATCATATTGGTTCTTGTTGTTGGCATTTTCATTCAAAAACGCTAATTTTCCGCTAGTTTTTATACATTTAAGCACACACACAAATTCGTAAACAATCGAATAAACGGCGAATATGTTGGCAAAGCACACGCGCAGAGAAAAGAGCGAAGAGCGAGGAGCGAAGAGCGCAGTGGAATAACAGTGGCGTCGTACGGGAAAAGCGAAAATCTTTAAAACATCAACACTGGATTGGCTAAAACATTTTTTACACTGGGCACAATTCACTTAGTAAATATTTAACACAAGTTTACTCGCGAAAGTTGTATGTTTTGTCGTTTTTCATCTCATTTGCCGGCCGCAACAACCACACGCTTCAACACAAAATTCATGAATAACAGGCCTGTTAACGCTAAATTGTTTAGCTAACAGCGATAGTTACCTAAAATGTTAATGCTCTGCACAGCCACTGCTAAAAACAGCTGTTTTCGTATTTGGGCGCGCTGTTTTCAAACACTGATTTTTCACTCTTACATTTGTACGCATTTGTGTTTATTATTTAAGTTATTATTTAAATAAATATATTTTAACTAGGTAAGTTTATAGTGTTATTTCGTTAAAAAAAAATATTTAAGCATATTGTGCATAGAAATACACTTCTGTTAAGTGCTAGAAATATAACGCACTAAACTGTTTTCTCTTTCGCTCTGCGTCTGTTGATCTAACAGAATGACAGCAAATCGAGGGAATCGACTGTATGCCAGAAAATTAACAAATGCGCCATCTGTCGGAAATGCCTTTTGTTGAGCAATGTGTAAGCCGCGTAGTACAGTTTTAAAATGTAGGGGAAAATCTGAATTCGCGAGCTGCTGTTAAAAATGTTGGATTAGCAGGATCAATGTTAAGAATGTTTTAAGTTGCTTAATTTTAAATTAAATTTTACTTAGCTTGAAAACTATATTATTCTTTCATTGTTATAAAAATGTTCCATAAAAGGTATCTTAATTTTTTCAGTCACTATTTATTTATTTATTAATAGTAATAACAATATTGTATTTAATATGCTCTTCTAAATTGACTACAGTGCATAAAAACCAAGGACGGAAATACATATATATATATATATATACAATCAAAAATTGATTATATATGTATATAAAGAATGTATAATATAAACTTATATACAGATAAACATGTAGTCAGAACTTGCTGCTGCTTATCAGTTGCGGCTATAGAAAATACCACATCAGAGTGAGAGAGACGCAAAGATAGACAAATGCAGAGCGAGAGAGACAGAGAGAGAGAGAGTATCTCTTAACGGAATTTGAGCACAATGTAACAAAAGCGTTTTATTCCAAGCTAAACAGGAGAAACTGAAAACTGAACTGAAGCTTATAACTGATTAGAGCAATTAATGATTAGGCGTTTCCTCATTGGCAACATGAGGCCAGTGTGGAAATGTATATTTCAGGTGCAGTTCCCTATTCGTCGCGATGCCAAACAGCTGTCAATCTGAGCGTCGCTGGACGCTGCTCCTCTGCCTTGGACTTGCTGCGCTGATTCCCACAGCTGCTGCCATGCGTTGCAAGGTGCCATACGAGAAGGTGCAGGAACATTACTGCTACTTTATAGCTGACGGGGAGCCACTGGTGAGTGACTTTATCCGAATTGCAGCAGACTCTAATCAATAAATATATATATATATATATATATATATAGATGAGCTCTTTTAGCAACTTTTGCTATCGGGAGAAGCGCACTTCGCGGGTCTGCCTGGACAGCGAGGCGGAGATGCACGTCCTGGCCAATTATCTGTATGCGAATGGCTATCAGGATGGCACACAATTCTGGAGCGCTGGCCATCGCTGGCCGGGCGATATGCGTTTCTATTGGAATTACTTTGGACGTGCTCGCGCCCTCAACTACACCAACTGGTTGGAGGGGGAGCCGACTCCGCAAATGGGTCGCAATTGTATGCTGCTCACGCTGCGAGCCGGCGAACTCTTTATGACCACCGAATCATGCCACACGCGGGCCGTCGACATCTGCGAACAGCTGCTCACCAATGAGCCAACCATAATGCACTGACTTCAGATTCTGCAGTTGTACAAACATTCAACGCTAAATGCCTCGCAATCCATTCGAAATGGTTACCCAGAAAAATGGTTTCAATAAACTTGGGCATTCTCGGTTCCAGTATACTACTGTCCGGCTTCACTAAAGCGCACACTTTCCAATCGAATCGAATACCTAATTCAAATCTAATTGAAAATTCTTTCAGAATTTCCTTTAACTCGAAACAAAACTAGGCACTTTTATTGCGTAATTCGTGTCGAAACAAGTCAAATTGGCAATTATATGAGGTGTGTTCAAAAAGTATCGCGAATTTTGAATTTTCGCGGGTTACGTATATTCGAATTTCGATTTTTTTGTAGCGTTATGTTGGTACTCATGTCTCTCACTTATGCCGACAAGCTCGGCCATTTTGAATGTTCACTTAATTGTTGACAGCTGCTTTGCTTGCACGTGTTTTGGATCGTCTTCGATTTTTACCTATTCAAAAAAATGGATCAAAGAACCTGTATCAAATTTTGTGTGAAAAACGAAATTAAGTGCGCGGATGCATTCCGAATGTTGATTGTGGCATACGGAGAAGCTACCTTGGACCGAAGCAACGTTTATCGATGGTACAAAATGTTCTCAGAAGTCCGAGAAGATGTGAACGACGAAGAGCGTGCCGGACGCCCGAGCACTTCAACAACAGACGAAAAAATTAATGGAGTGGAGAAAATGGTATTGGCCAATCGTCGAATCACCGTTAGAGAAGTTGCTGAGGAGCTAGACATATCGATTGGCTCATGCCATTCGATTTTTATCAATGATTTGGGCATGAGACGGGTCGCCGCGAAATTCGTACCAAAATTGCTCAATTGCGACCAAAAACAGCATCGCATGAACATTGCTAATGAGATGTTGGACTCTGTCCGCGACGACCCAAATTTGCTCCAGAGGGTCATAACTGGTGACGAATCGTGAGTTTATGGTTACGACGTGGAAACCAAAGCTCAATCATCTCAATGGAAGCTGCCGCACGAACCAAGACCGAAAAAAGCGCGCCAAGTTCGGTCGAATGTGAAAGTTTTGCTGACAGTTTTCTTCGATTGCAGGTGCTTCGAAGATTGGAAAAACCGTTGGCACAAGTGTATAATATCTCATGGGGATTACTTTGAAGGGGACAAAATAGATATTCATGAATAAATAAATAATATCTGAAAAAACACAAAATTCGCGATACTTTTTGAACACACCTCGTAGATTAAAGATTTTTTTTACTTGTTTTTTTTTAAGTTAATATTTTGGTTAGTTCGCATTAGCAATTTTTGACTGTATATAATTACTACAACTATATCTTCGAATTATACTAAGTGAGTAACTGCTTGCGCTATCAGCTTTTTGTTAGCTTTATTTTCCATTTAACAACACTAAAATATTTCCACGTTATCAACTTTATTGAATTAATTTAGATTGGAAGTCAAATGCGTAGGCTGCTCTGCACTTAACTGCTAAGACTAATAAAAAGCTATTTGTATTTAGCCACGTGGGGCTCCAACTTCAAGCATCAACAACTCATAATCAATTAAATGTTTTTGTTGCTGCTGCCAATAGTAACATTAAATTTATATATTTTTGGTAAGTAATCGTATAAATACAAACTACTTGATAGGGCCTTATCTCAAATAGTTTGTATTTACAAACATAAATATAGAATATAATATATTGAGTATATAGCAAGTCTGCTGATAATTACTACATGGGAAATAATAAATGGGTTGAAAAGTTCAAAGGAATCAAAGTATATATATTCTTGATTACGAGCAACAGATAAATGCATGTCCGTATGAACATGCGGATCTGAAATTAAGAGACTTTCAAATTGGAGTATAAGTTCTCGTATACTTATAAATTATAAATAAAGTTTAAGGGAAAAAACTTCTTATTGATATTGATATTGAAAAAACATAGACATAGTATTGATAAATCATTTCATCTAGGTTCAGGATATATCACCGTCACAGTATTCTAATTCGTTTTGCATATGCATTTTTCCGAAAATGAAGATTAGTTATTCTTATATATATATTTTTAAAAATGTACTTTATTATTCAAATTTATTTGTAATTATTATTAATATATTTTCTACTGTTTATATTTTTCTGAGCCGACTGCATTCGTTTCAATGTTTAATCACACAGAACGGAAATCAACGAGTCAGAATAAATAATTGATATCAGCTTTTAAAACATTTCAGTCTTGTTTCGGATCTGGCGCGAAAACGACGTATAAAAATGAGTATTTCTGCAATATTATTAGTATGCATATTGCAATGGCTTGTTAATACAGCCATTTCCCGCGAATACAATTACACCTATAACAGGATTGGCGATGGCAATTACTTTGTGGGCTTGGAACACACGGTGAGAAACTAAGAGCGTGAAGAAACGCAGACAATTCAAATGCATTTCGGACTCACCATTCCCTTTGAGGTATGACCAAGACATAAAGCGTTTTCAGTTTTCAAAATTTAAGTCAATCATATTATAATCAATATAAAACTTGGGGTAAGTCCAAAACAGCGAAGATGTTCAACGGTCTTATTGTAGAGTCTTGTGTTTAATTTCCCAAATCAATGACTAATTTTAATTGCTTTAGGATCAGGAATTTTTCGATTGGTTCGATGCCCGTCAGAGCTGTTTGGATCATAATGGCCAGCTGGTGTCGGTGCAGACGGAAGCGAAGATGATTGAACTGCAGGACTATCTTGTGGCCAAGGGATATGCGAATGGAAGCACATTTTCCACATCCGGGCATAATTTTAATCAGGAAAATCCATTCAGTTGGGATGCACTGAAACAGCGGTTTAACTACTCCAAATGGCTGCCCAATGAGGAACCGCGCTTAAAGGGTTTTGTGGGTCTGCAACTGATCGGCAAGGAGCTGTTCATGTTCAGATCGTGGGGTTATGATCAGTTTTATATATGTGAAGAAAACTCGATATTGCAAAAGCTTTGGTTACTCCTAGATAGTGTTTATACTCTTATATTCATTACATTTGTTTTAGTTCTATTAATTTGTTATAAAATACGACGAGAAACACGGTCACCACATTGTTACGTCAAACCACGAAATGTTAGAAAATAATATATCACAAAGAGTTATAAAGGCTTGAATATATTTTTAGTTTTTAACATCTTTTAATTAATTAATATTTTAAGACAAACGAAAGTTTCTTTTTCAAACGTGATATATCATGTAATGAATTAACATTTAAACATTTTGGGTTTGTTTCTTAATTTAAAACTTATTGCACTTTAATTGTATTGCTAGACACTGGTCTAAATAAGCTGGTAGACACTGTATATAACGTACCCTAAACACTTGGCCAACTGAACACCTGGATATCCGATACCAAGAAACTTTTGTTGAGATCTTTGCAATTTGTTGCTTTCCACTTGGAGTTATATAAAAGCTGATGTAAGCTTCGATTTAGTTTACAGTTTTCGTTTATTCTATGGAAGATGGCAATGCCAATTGGAATAGCCTGGAATCTATTTTTACTCGTACTCCTTATGTTAACTAGTTATGTATGCATATATTTAGAGTTCTGGAAATGTAAGTAAGCTTAAATATACAATAATTATTTGTATTTAACGCTTTTGGGGCTCATTCATAGCGCGTTGCACGCAACCTTTTGTGGAGATTGGCGACAATTGTTACTTTCTCTCCACCAACAAAGCAGTAAGTACAAATATTAACTTCGCCTATATACGCAACTTATATAAATATATTACAGCCCACCTATGATTACTATAAGGTGTCCTACAAGGGTCACATATTCAGTGTGCCCGCTGAAGTGAGTCGATCCCTCTATCCATCCGTGAATCTTCATTTTACAGTTCCTCCTTCCAACGTAGCTTGATTGGCTGCAAGCCAGATTTGCCTGCGAGACACTCGACGCCAATGCGCAACTGTTGACCATGAAGTCCGTTGAGGAGATGAGCTATCTGGCCAATTATATGCGCCGTTATGCCCACTCGGGCACCCAACCATTCTTCTGGAGCGGCGGACATCGCGGCAGTCTGTCCCACAGTGAGACCGATCTTAGCACCCTGGACAATTATTACTGGCACTTCGAGCCGTATCCCATGAACTACTCCAATTTCTTCAAATCAAATAATTTACGCTTTGCGTCCGGTTTCTGCGTTTATTTGGAGTATATCGGTGGAGAGCTGCTTATGGCCACAGCCAGTTGTAATCAAAAAATGCCATTCGCTTGCCAACTTCAGCCTTTACATTAATGTCCAGTGCTTCTCGCATTCATCATTAAATTTTGAAATAACTTGGGAAATAAATAAGAAAAGTAAAAAAACAAAGAAGAACGAAGAAAATATAAAAACTACAGCAGCTACTAAGTTAAACTAAATTCCATTCATTTCAGAATGTATTATCAAAATCGGTCGTTGGTTTTCATGGTTAACCAATCTAAACCTCATAAGGAATTATGTTGGATTGTTGTTATATCAGCGTATTGCGATTATAGGTTTCTCAATATTAGAACTAATTTTTTAAAAAAAATAGAATTCGAATTTCTAAGTTTTAAAAATATTTTATATTATTGAGAAATATATATTCTTATATTTCTGAAGCATAAAAAACTTTATAGTTTTCAGAGCGATTGTTTTTCTGAGTACCATTCACATTGTATCTCAATAGAGCAAAGTCTTGCACAACAAAATATTCAAAACGAAATCGTGATAGATAAGAAATGATAACGGTCGATAAATCAGAATCTGCCTTGAGATGAGTAAAGAAGATTATTCGTATGTAATACAATATTTAATGTGGAAGGGAATAACCGCAGGCTATTACCCTTAAACCCACTACGAATAAGCATTATTCGCCTTCGCCTCCTCTCCTTGCATATTGATGAACATCTATGTAACTCCCCAAAAAAAAGAAAGGGAATTTGTGCTTTAGTCATGCATCTGTGACGATTCCTTTGACACGCCCTTTAACCTAGCCCCAGCTTGTAATTACCCGCACCATGGTGACCTCAGTAAGATGATATAATTGTGCGCATCATCTTGAGATTTCAATGCGACTCATTTGCAATTGTTCTGTATATATAACATATAAGAAAGACTATGAAATAGAACTAACAAGTGCATGAAACTTTGTACTTTTTTATGATAAGGTCGGGTAATTTCCTTTGTTATTCACAATCAATTGAAACAGCTGTGATGTCAGTCAGCTTTTTTTCCAGAGAATTAAAGCAGCTCTGGAAAGTAAGTAAAGCTTCTGTTAATCTTATATATATGTACACATATCGAATATTTTATCTGCAATATGCATTTATTTGAATAGTTATACAGCTGGTATGATTGATAAAGTTTTAAAATTGAAGAAATAGAAATAAATAAACAATGGCAACTGAAAACATATATTATAATATATTAAAATATATTATAATATTATATTAAAATATATTATAATATATTAATCACTCAACGGACAATACTTTTAAACAATAAATCCGTGTCAACCGTGCTTAGCCTTTCTGGCAACCTTGTCCCAGCACCGGTCTGGCAGCACACCAGTTTAACGATACATATCGCAATATCATATATCGATACTGCGATCGATCTTCTTTACTCTTCTTCATCCACGCTTATTGTCGTGTGCCGTTAGAAAAGTCTTGTTAAATAATTGTGTAAAATAAATACTTGTGCATTTCTACTCTACAAAACAGATATCGGAGATTGCCACAATTATTCAATAACTCATTACGGAGATCACAAAAAAGAGGAAAACCTTGTTTAAATTTGACAAAATATGTAAAATATAATATTTCGATAGTCAATAAATTAGATAGTTGACATGATTGTCAAAGCTTCATCAATTAAAGAATTTCGAAAAATAAATAAGCAATAACAACTGAAAACGGCAATTAAAAAATGAAAATATGTATGTGCATACATAATTATAGATCATAAAATACATTAGCACACCAAGTGTTTAGTTTTTATTGGCACGCTCAGCGACTCCGAGTGTTACTCAAGCACTTTGCATCTTTTGCCGGAAGCTGTTGTAAATTCAAGTCATAATCTGTCAAGTGTCTAATTTAATTATTCAGCTTTTCTTACTTAATTTAAATTTGGCTTTCGTTGTGTAAAACAAATAAATTTCGACTAAACGCTTTTAAGCAGTCGCAAGCACATGGCACAAGACTCACGACGAGTCACGCTGACTCACGACAAGGCAGGCGCTGCAAAGCAGGCAACGCAAAAGCAACAGCAACAGCAACTTGTATGCCACAAGTTGGGGCAAGGCGAGGGAAAGTGTCGCGACGCGTCAATTAAGGCAAATTGATAACGACGACTAAAGTTGTAGGCGTCTGAAAATTGACAAGTAAGGGTTGTTGAAGGAGGGGCGGGGAGTTAATGTGTAAATATGGCTGCCTTCTGGCCGTGATGTGATTTCGTTTCTGCATACAAATGGCGACACATTGCGACACGTACCGGAGCATTATTCGGTTCGGTTCTGTGTTCAGTTGAATTGAGTTCAGTTTTCATTTGGGTTTGGGCTTCGTTTGCCCCTTGGCATAATTAAAATGAAATAATTTTCGACAAGTTGGCTGTTTGTTGTTGTTGTTGTGTTTTTGGCTCTTAACAGCTTTTGCATCGACGGCACAACATTGGCACGTAGCGGCAGTTAGACGGTCTGCCATATGATGAAAACTTCGCAGCACTTTGGCACCTCCTGCTCCGGCTTCGGCTCCGGCTCCGGCTCCTATTCCGGCTCCAGGTCCTACTCCCTTTGGTTGCTACTGCCAGCTCCTGCTCAATGTCTGTTGTGTTGAGTTCGTGTTGGAATTTTTATTTAATTTGCTTGACTGTCGTCGTATGTTTGCTGCTGGCCTGGCTTGGCTTGTCTTCGTTGCCTGTTTGTCTTCTGTTTGCTGCATTGTTTGAAATTAATTTCACTTGTCGTTGCTAGCTGCTGCTGCTGCTGCTGCTCCTCCTCATCATCATCATCATCATTGGGAGGCCGGGCCCGGTGTGCGTGTCGTGAGCAGCGTGTTGCTGTCAATGGCGCCCAACGTTGCATAGTTGAAACGCCAGAGCCGAGGACTACAAGTCGACTACAGTTGAGTGATGTCGCCTCCTTGAGCTTCTCGTGTCAATTTGCACTCAATCGCTTGCCAAATCGGTTCGCTAATCATTCAAATCGTATACGGGTGCAATGCATTCAAGCTCGCCAACAGACTGACTCGCACTGACTCAATCACATATCAAGCACTGTCAACAGCTTGTCGGCCTTCCAACAGAGCCTAAACTACATGCGGAACAATTTTCACGCTAAAATAGTTCTATGAATATAAACAAAAAGTTTTTCTTTTTTCTAGAAATAGTTTCGAAAATCTCTTTAAATTCTTCAGTTTTTCCTGGTTTTATATACTATCTGCCTAATGCAAGCAGTATGTAAAATTTATTATTGTTTAATTAAAACATTTGACTTTCAACGTAGGCAGAAATGTAAGCGCTTTTCTAAAAAAAAATACCACTTTTAAAAACTAATCTCACAAGAATTAAGATGAGTTAGTTTTTCTGTCGACAAAAGTATGGCGATTTTCGAAGTTTTAGTGCGATTTGTTTTTGTGAGTGTAGGCAATCGAAAGCAGTCGCATTCCCCGTTTGGTTCTTATCTTCTTTTTTTCTTGGTTCCTCTGCCGGAAGTAGTAAACCCATAAATGTCATAGAGGGAGAGACTGCCAAGAGCAGCAACGAACGGGAAAACGTTGCTTGTTGTCAGCGCATTTGGTTGGCTAACTTATGTGGCATCCGCAGAGGCATGCCACCCGATTCCCACTTCACTCGTCTATGATGTCATTAATCACTGACAATAATGAACTTCCGTCGTTTGTAGTCGCAAAATGGCGCCGACTTTTGGATTCGAATGCTCACAGATTGCAACTGCTGCTGCTGCTGCTGCTCCTGCCCCATCTTGGGCTTGTTGTCATTAGCGCAATGTTGCAAAATTTATCGTGTGACTTATGAGACGAACAACAGCAGCAGCAGCAACAAGAACACCAGAAGCAGAAAACAGCTGCACATACCACAGCTGAGCTGGGGCTGAGCTGACCAGGACAGACCAGACAAAACCAGACCAGGCCAAGAGTGTGGCGACCATGATGGCTGCTGGCCTCTGTTTTGGTCGTGTGATTTTATCGCTTCGATTTACGACTCATAAAAATGCTAGCAACTTTATATGCGCCAGCATCGTTACTGTTTCTCTAAGCCCCTCCCCTTTCAAATGGTCAGTGCTGTTTTTTCCGATTTTATGCTTGACTTGGTCTGATCCTGCCCCATCTCCACTCCTGCTGTCTGCAGGACAGTTTGTTGCATGAATGTCTCTATATACATTTTTTTTCTACCATATATCTATATGTACTACGTTGATTTTTATGGCCATTTAGTGATGCAGAAAATATTTGGAAATGTTGCTCTCTATTTAGCAACAGCAATCGAACCAAATAAATAAGCTGCGAGCATTGTAAGACTATTAGAAGGTTATGCTAGAAATGAGGCAGAGCTGAACTCTGATTTATGACAGATTGTACCCAAATTCGACTGCGCAAATTTATCATTATTATGTTATACATCGAATCAATTGAAATGATAAATATAAATCTATTCAATATAAAATTTAATGAATGCATAAACAAAAAAACATTTTACAACTGGCAGCATCCCAGGTTTGACAATTTAATAAGCTTTTTTCAAAAATGTTGTCTTTTATGGGCATTGCGAACATTGTGTTACCCTTGCACAGTAATAACCCATTTTGTGTGTCCCTGGTCAATCCTTTGGCTGTTGGGCTCACACATCAATTTGCCGAGCAATTTAGTTGTAATACAAAACCCATTTGACCAACAAGTATCCATCGCCTGGCTTCGATTGAAGTATCAACATGCTGCATCTGACAGTTATTAGATTAACACCTACACATACTAAGTTGAATACTCGGGAATACTCGGATCCTGCTCGATACTCGAATAGGCAGATACTCGATTACTCGCTGCCTGAATTTTAGCAAACAATAAAGCGCTGAAAGTCTATGCGAACATACATAAAATCTCTGGCCAGACAACGAGGATGGTGACAAAACAAAAGCAACTGATGGCAATGTTCGGTCCGGCCCAGGACCAGCAACAAGCGATGTCAATTTCAGACAAACAATCCGGTTATATGCAAACTCGTTGCCATACAGAGAAAAAAATGAGGCATACATTCCAAGCTCAAGTTCGAAATTTAGTTTAGATTGCTTAAATCATTTTTAATATTTACAATATATATTTTTTAAGGAAACAGAAAGCATATAATTTTCATTTAATTTCTTTTATTGGCAATTACTTCATCACTAAATACTTGGAATTTTCCAACGAAAGATACTTGAGCTGAAAATACTTGACTCAAGCAAGTGAGTTTAATATACTATATATTGTTTCTCTCTATGTACACACATTGATACATATACATATAGATATAGATATATGTTTGGCTTGTGTGACGCTCAAGATGTGACAGCCGCCCACCGATTTTCACTCTGTCCACAGATTGCACATTTCGAGCTACATAAAAAGGCGCTTACGATGCGGTCGGTATGGGGAAAGGGGCATGCGGTACAAAGGGAGGGAGATGGGAGGGTAGAGTTTCAAGAGTCGACGGTGGCAAGTTGAAAGCTGTCAGTGGCTGTTTAGATTTACGTGCCGCAGTGCAGCAGTATTAGATGGCAAACGTAGACGGACATATGGCCATCAAGAGGTGTGACAGGCCCAGCATCCCCAGACCCCAAAACAAAAACAAAAACACCCCCAACTTAGCCAGCTCTTCCCTACCCAATGCACTTTGTAACAATGCAAAAAACAACAACAGCACACACACAGACACCACACACAGACCGGCAGTGGGTTGATTGTCATCGCTCTGACTTTTTGTTAATGAAAGTGTCAGCTAGACAAACGCACCCAAACCCAAAGGACATCATCGAACAGTCATTCGTTCTACCCAATCCCAACCCCAGCCCCAACCACACCCCAACTCCATCCGCCTAGTCATGCGCTTTGTTTGAAATGATTTCCATTTTGGCCAATAAATTATGATCAGGCCGATTTTTAGAGGACCTTTTGTATGCATCGGCCCTTAACAGCGTGTGGCATTCCGTGTCATTAAAATGTCCTGCACAGGATTGTGACCGTTATTTTTGTTTAACGCTGTCACCAATGACGAAACTTGTTAATCGAATTTGGGGAAAATGTTGAGATCTTTATTTGGCAATCCACATATATGTCTAAGTAAAGTGCCAGCAAAACCAGCCAGTTACTAAAAAGCACATTGAGTAATATTGAGGCGTGCTGTAATTTACACAAATCTATTTCGATTTTAACAAAAATCAGTATTATCATTATCTGTATTAATCAAGCTATCTTACGTATAATAGAAGGCTTAACTATAGTCTAATCATTGCTGCTACTTTTTTTTTTGTAAAAATAATAACTTTTTAGTTCTCAGTTCTCAGCTTTATAAGTTAACATAATTAATTTAAAACAAATGCAAAATATTACTTTAACTGTTAAGCAATCTGTTTTCTTAGGTTTTCCGTTTAGCATATGTATTATATATTTCATGTCCTAAATCGTATGTTGCTTAAGTGACAAGATCACGATTAGTCAAATAAAAACTTATCTCACGTAATATTTTTATGTCATATTCTCGCGCCAATTTAAACAATTAAGTTGGCATCTCGAATGCCAGCGGCTTTTTGTGGCATTATCCTAAACGCTTTTAACTCAATTTACTTGCCGGGGGCGTGGTCGAAATGGGGCGTCAGGCATACGAATTGCCTCCGCCGCATTATTAAAACGGATAAATCGCGACGTGCAACGGCTCTGAATAAAAGTGAAAACCTGTGCGTGGGTAATTAAAAAGTCAACGAGTCGAGGAGGCAGATGAAACCTAATTCGCATGCTGAATTTTAATTAATTAAGAGCGCAGTCGAAGGCACAGGCAGAGGCTGAGACAGAGAGAGAGAGACAGGAGAGAGAGGTTGGTGAGTTAGATGGCAAGATAGATAGGCAAGTCACGTGTCTCGTTCGCACCCAGAGACTAAAGTAGGTTAATGCGCTTAGAGATACGAGTGCTAAATTGTGCGAGGGTGGTCTGGAGAGGGGTATGGGGTGTGTGCAGGGGGGTGTTGGATCTGACAGACACCGTAATTGGTGGCGTTACAAAATATTTACAGTAACCGTTACATGGAAATGGAAAAAGATGATAAAGTGCGCAAATGTTTGCACTTTCCCTTTACGACTCTTTAGAGACATTTAGGTGTTGAGTTGCCCACCACACCACACCACTTCCCCCGCCCCCTGCCCCTTACATACACTTCGTTATATCCTGTCGATGGAGCAGGCAAATTTTTTTTTTGGGGCGGTTGTTGCTGTTGCTGTTTCTGTTTCTGGCGTGTCGACGTCTTGATAAGCAAAATGTTAAAATAAATATAAATGTGAATATTTCTATATTTATACGAGTAATTTATTTACATACATTTCGGTTGGGTTTAAGGATAGACAGGGCTAAGGGAGACCCAGCCCCTCCCCATGCCTCTTGGGGTGACAGGCAGTTGCTATCCAAGTTGGCCTTAAGGAAAGAGTATTCAGTACATATTTAACTGGCATTTGCTCAGAGTAGCCTGTTCAACTAACAACATTTCGGTCACAGTCACATAAAGTCTTAATATATATATATATATATTTTCTATTTCAAACTCATTCTTCATTCTCATTCACAAACAATGAGCGCTAATAAGTGTCCCGATCTTCATGAGCGCGCCACACGTATTCACGAACCGGGTCGAGTCTGTCGCGAGCAGCTCTATTTGCGCGCCAAGCGGGTAAGTAGCCCAGGATTAGGCTGCAAGTAGTTGCACTAATCCGGACTTTCCAAGGTCAAGCGAGAGGTGCCCGCGTTTACCTATCAGGCATTGCAGAGGGGCACCTTTGTAAAGCCACCCAAAAAGTAAGTGGCTTAATCACTTTGTAGTTTTGTATAATAAAAGATCAACGTTTGCAGAATCGACATATTTAAACGTCAACCGGTTAAGGAGACCGTCTTCAAGATCTACTTTATGCGTGGCGATATTCCTGTGGCTCTCTCCGGTCGCAGCAACAAGCAGGATCCCATCAAGGATCGTCCGTTGCGCTGGCACTGCAAGCCCGAGACTCTCGACTACTGCTACTATCTGCCCATCTTCCTAGATGGCTTGGCCGACATTGATAGCGACACACGTATGCTGGCTGTGAATGCAGCCGTCGATCTGATCATGAGGCAGCCCCACAAGGTGCTCCCCGTGCTGCCCAAGCTCATACTTCCGCTCAAGCGCGCCTTTCAGACACGAGACAAGCGCATCATTATCTCTGCCCTCCAGGTGTTGCAACTGATGGTGCGATTGGGTTAGTTTCTTTTTTTGTATCCATAGCAATTTAATACTGATCTGACATATGTGGTTCCATGTAGGCCCCTGCGTGGGACAAGCCCTGGTGCCCTTCTATCGCCAACTGCTGGCTGTATGCAATCTGTACAAGAATGTGAACGTCAATCTCGGCGAGGGCGTCGATCCAGATCGCAGTAAGCGCATTGGCGATGTCATTGAGGACACTCTGAAGCTACTCGAGTTCTGTGGTGGACCCAATGCCTTCATTAATATTAAGTACATGGTGCCGACCTATGAGAGCAGCGTCTTTCCTCGCTGCCAGGTTACCACTGGGCAAGATGCGGGGTCCATTTCGTGATAAGCATTCCAGTTCCCAAATTTGTTTGGTTCGGTTTCTGAGTTCGCTAATTGAAAACAAATTATCATCAGTTTGGTTCGAAATTCTATGCAATAAATGAAATCAGCACGATCTATGATCCCTGAAGAACTTCCTGAATTCAAATATAAAGTGGCCCCCGTAGGATCTTAACTGCAACATATAAACTTTACTTCCGCTGTATTGCTTTTGTGGCCGATCAGCATATAAACAAGTCAATATTCTTAGTATCAAAGCATCAATTAATAATTATTCCCACTTCCGGTCCCCAATCACCTCTCACTTCAGGTCAAAAGTCCGATTCTCCATTAAATATACATATATAAAGTAATTCTTCATTTTATTTGTTACAAAATATAAATAGTTTTTGATAATTGTTTAAAAATAATAGTTGTAACCAAAAACCATAATAAGAATAAATATTAAGTTTATCAAGCTCTAAGCCATTTTAGGCACAAAAGATTTAAGAACATTAAAAGTACAACTTTTATAAGGAAAATCATATTTTAGTTATAAAACTACGAAACTATGAATTCTTAGATAAATTTGGAAATTATTTAATGAATATTGTCCCTTAATTTTAATCATTATGTTTTACTTTTCTTGAGGAAGTAAAAGTATATATATTTATATATATTTATTTATTTAAATATATACATATGTTGTGAAATAACACAATTGTCTACTTCAGTATTGCCTTGTAAGATTATAAAAAAAAATGAACATTGTTCAACATTCCACACCAATTGTCGTAGCTCTCTGGCAGTAGGCAGTTCTCCCGAAAATGTCAAGCCATCTGTTAGCGATTCTCGATTTCAACAACCACACCAAGGGGAGCCAATGATAAATGCCTAATTAATTTTTAATTTTCAAAACAAGCTTCTGCCGTGCAGACACTTTTCAACAAACGAAACGAGCAGCCGTAAATAAAAAGCTCATTACAATAAATCATAAAGTGAAAATTGTTCAATTCGCCTGCTGCTTTAATGGAATATCCATGTTGAGTGTTCACTTTCTGTCTGCTTGTCTGCCTGCCTGCCTGCCAGCCTGCCTGCCAGCCAAAGTCAGCCAGCAAAGCCAGCCAACCGACCGAAGCGCATTTGTCTAAGGATGCGTGTGTGCAATGGCCCAGAGAGAGGGTGTGTCCCTTCCTCCCTACTGTGCGCTTATGCGATCTCCCTGCCTGAATGTCTGACTCTATCTGTCTCTATCTGTCTGACTGCCTGTCTGCCATTCCCGTATCTGGCCAAAATCAAGCATTGGGCCACACTCTTAACTTTTGACTGCTGCCGGCACTTTTCACAAATCGAAGAACGAGCACGCTCTAAAATTAATTTAGTTAAATTGCCGCCTTAAGGGGGGCAATGCGACTGTGCGACTGGGATGGGGTTCTGAGTTTGGTGGTTTGGGTATATGGGATGCGGTTTCTCTGGTTTCTGTGTGGTTCTGTTGCGCTTTTCAACGTAATTAAGTACACACCCTCCATAATTTTGAAAAACAAATCTTGTTATCAGCGCGAGCCAACACAAAACAGTTGCTGTCCTGGTTGGTCAGTCCTTGTTGTTGGTTTGTATTGCGACCTGTGAACTCCAAACTTCAAGCTGCGGACTGTGTGGACTGCTGACTGTTTGAAACCACCCGGCTGGTTGGCTGGCTGGCTGGCAGGCTGGCTGGTTGATTGTGGTGCGTAGATAAAAACCTGCCAAGTGTTGCAACTCAATTTGCCCCCAATACTGTTTTTATTTGTATTTTTTTTGTTATTTTGGTGAACCACCCTCCGATTGGTAGCTTCGTTCCACAACACAAGTTCTTAATTCACTTTTTGGGTATAACGTCGAATTTTGTGTGTGCGTGTTTTTTTTTTTTTTTAATCTCCTGTTGACGGTAAATCAAGCAGTCCCCCTGGGTGCAGCGGCACTTGACGACTCACCCGCCAGATAAATTGCATTTGGCTGCTTGCGAATTTTCATTTTCATTTTTATTGTGCTTAAGCTGCTGCTGAGGCTGCTGCTGCTGCTGAAGCTGCTACTTCCAATGATGTCGAAAACGTTTTGACATTTTTACACACTTTTTGAGCAATTTTTATTGCGTCTCATCGCTGGCTGTGTCTTCCAGGGCAGGGCACGAGGGCAAAGGGTTCGCCGCGGGGGTGCGCTTAACTCTGATTTAGGTGGAAAAGACTACTACAACTATCCGCCTGGCCTAGACTTCGAGCACTTCGAATTCAATCTGTACGCTGCTGTTGGCCAGAGCATCCCCAACTTGGTTACTCCAATGCCCAGGAGAGCATTTCCGTCATACACAAACACACACACAAACACACACAAACACACACAAACACACACAAACACACACACCCACTCGCACCCACTCGCACTCGCACCACTCGAGAAGCGAGTACATATTCATATGCATTAAGTCATGACCATGTCCGGAACCGTTGGGCTGGAAATTGCTTTAATATACCGGAAATTGCAGGAGAGTTGCATAAATTGACACAAAATGCCCCGTGGGCACAATCCAATCTAATGAGACTCAGACATTAATGTGGCTGAGCAAAATCGAAAGTGTTGCACACATTCGGACATCGTTCTATTTATTTTCTTCTTCCATTTCTATCGGAAGTAAATATTAAAAATACCATTTGCGAAGTGCGATTAAAAAATATCCGGAATTTTAAAAGCGATGGGAATATTTAAATGTGGCTCTTAATTGTAAATAATGATCCAGCAATTATTAAAATTGTTTAATTATTATTATTATCGGGTTTCTCAAATAATAAAACATATATTTCGCTATAGATTATCTGACCTGACAACTTTTATGAGTTGGTTGTGTGATTTAAGTTAAGTGTGCATTGCTTGAATGACTTCACTCTGATCTGAAGTAAACATACACAAATCTATACACTCATTCAGTAGCTCAGAATAAGAATAACTTTTCGAGCAAACTTTGTTCGATTCTTGGATACTTTCATGTGAAAATTCTCTAGAATTGTGCTACCCCAAATCGCCTCAAATACTTACCAAAGCCATCAATGTAGACAGAGATTATGAAACTGTCAAATGTCATAATCTGACTCTCTCCAATTCCAGTCAAGCATTTTGCGAGACCTGTCAATCTACTGCCATCAAATTTAAAGAAAACATTTCTACGCATCAAGCAAAGATCTGATCCTGTTTCCACAAGTGCTTTAAGACTAAGTTTTCAATCCCAATTTGGATGAGGTAAACATGCTTCTTGCCATTGATACGAATTTATCCCTCACAAATGGGTTAGTTCGTCTTGCTTCAGTTGTTCCTGGTTGATTACATTTTTGGGAAATCTGACACCTCATTATAGATGATTGGGTAATATTACAATATTAATATACATAATTTTTATAAAATACTGACATTAAATAAATAAATAAAATACGTTATGTAAATAATTGTACTAACATTGCATTTTATTTTCTAATTCTAATTTCAAAGCTTACTTTATAGTTAGTAAAGCAATTTTTTAATTCGACTCATGATAGGATCAAAATCTTGTGAGAAGGTATCTTTTAGTCTCCCTTGCTGTGAAACAAAAACTCGTTGTAAAATGCTATTTTAAAATGGGAATGCATATTTTTTAATAACTCTTAATGCAAAGGCTTAGTGTGCATAAGTAAATGTATTCAGGATGGCTCTAAAGATGTAAGTCAATCCAGAACATAGAGTGATGAAGTGATGATCTTTGTATATGAATTCGACTCTCTTCGAGCTGAAGGTCCAGTCATTAGTGCTCTTACTATTATTATTATTATTAATTGAAATATTATTTTGTATATAACTGTATTATAGTCAACATATTTAAATAAATAAATGTCAAATTCTCTCAGTACTCCCAGTATATAATTTAGCTATCTGATCAGGCATTTGATGTTAAGTTCAATCAATTAAGCGTTCAACCATTTAACAATGTGATGTGTATTTAATGTGGGATCTTGTTTGTTGTAATACTCAGGAAACCAACGACCAACACGAACTTAATGCAATATTAAGCTCTTCAGATATATTCTGAAGATACGTGTATGTCAATTGTTGAACATTTATGCTTTAAGCTGAGCTGATAAGTAATTGCGTAGCCAATACGAATGTGTCACAGTGCTGACAAGCTGGCATATTTTGTAGCTCCGGCTTTGCCAATAGTCGGAGCCATGTTTATCCAGTCACGAACTGGCGCAAGGAGTGCGGATCCGAGCTCGGCGCAGATGCTCATATTTCGCGAACTGCGTCGAACCACGTGCGCTGCCCGGAAGCGAATCGAAATTATCACCAATTTGCAGTCATCGAAATCCAATTACGTACGGGCGTGTGACTGTGTGTGTGTGTGTGTGTGTTACCCCGAATTCTGGTCCAGGGACAATGGTCGTAAATGCAGACAGAGGTGTACCTCTGGCCATGCGGTGGCCATATGTTGGCATCGATACAATCCAAAACTGCAGCGAGTGCAGCCCTCGAGCCGGAGCTGAATCTGGAGGCAGACATTAATCGGATTAGGTTGGCTGGCCTCGCCAAAAACATAATTTGCGAGAAATGTCACACGGCACACGGCGACTGCCCGGCGACTTATTTGCAATTTGCGAAATGGAAAACGAAGCGAAAGTCGAGTGGAATTCGTACGGGGGATGCAGATGGCAAGGGTGGAGAGTTCAAATGCTGTTTGTGGGGCAGGTTGTAACAGCGCACTAAATCATGCATGACAAGTCGAGTAGTTGTCGTCTCTATCAAACCCATCATAATCGCCAAACGCGTACGCATCATTATCGGGATCGGGCTCCTGGTTTGCTATACGAGCGCATCCGCTCGATGGGGTGGGTCTCGTCTCTCGGGTGCTGCTGTTGTTGTTTAGTTCCGGTATGCGACAGATGCAACAGACGTGTCCGGAGTCTGTGGTGAAACCACAAGCGGCTCTCCAAAGGGGCGCCACCCCAGCCATCATTGTCCACGAAGCTGTCACTGCTCATTGTCAGCTAAGTGCCGGGCAATGGGCGAAGTTGATGACTAGCTGGAGTTGGGGCAGTTTGTTCGGACGCACAACAAGCTGTAGCCGTAACAGCAACAGCAGCATCTGCAGTGGCTAAAACCATTTTCATTTTCAAGGGCCCTAAACCAAATTTTTTGCTCTCAGCGCAACCTGCTCTCTTGGATGGTAAGGTAGCAAAAAGAAACCCTGCATGCACTGTGGAACAAACTTTTGCCAGCTCTCAAAATAAAAATTAAAAAAGACACGTGCTCAAAATACGAAATATTTATTTATTTATTTTTTTAATGTTTACATATAACATTAATCGCAAAACATTATTCTAAATCACAAAGTTTATCATCTTTCAAATGGGAAAATATAATTTATTTATGTATTTTTATTTATTTACTTAATATAAATTAAGAACTGAAAATTAAATAAATAAAATAAAATAAGAATTGAAAATAAGAACTAAAGTTAAGAATTAAATCATATAAAATTATAAGTAATTTGTTTCAATGATTTTGAATTAATATTTTTTTTTATTTATTGGTAATATTCTTCTTTCTTTATTTTTCTTAATAATTAATTTTACAAATTTTTATATTATCAACAAGCTATTATTAGTTTAATTTATATATATTTTTTAACTTTTTTAATTTATGTTATGTGTGAAATATATTTTCCTCTTCAGCCCAGAGTTTTATAGTCGGCTTTTGTTTTAACCCCAACAGCTGCTTAATATCTTATCTCGCAAATAAAATTGTGTACCACTGTGGCTGGCTGTGCCACCCGCTAGGCGGCAACCGCAGCGACAGCGGCGGTGGCGTCTGCGTTGTGCACTCAAAACGGGAAAACGATAAGACGCAAGGACAGAGTCAGGGTTGGAGGGGGAACAGCAGCCATCCCATTGCTTCCGCTGCACTGCAGCCACAACGAGGGTGAGGATGATGCTGATTGTGAGGGTGGGTGTCCGACACCCGACAACAATAAAAGCAAATTCAATGCGTTCTGTGATAATTTCGCACTACAAAAGCAACGAGAAACGAGAAAGGCGAAGCGATAAAACGGAGCACCCAACAACGATTGCACAGCTAAAGCCGTAAACGAGCAAATAATAAAAATTGTATATAGCAAAGCGGTACAACATGAAAATAAAATATTATAATAATGCCGCATATAGTTGTTGGATATGAAAAACATGAGTGTGAATAGTCAATGAGTGTTTTTTTTTTGGTCTAGTGGGGTGGGTGGGTTAAACAGGTCGGATGCGGATCAAGTGATGCTTCTTGGCATCATTGTGGGTGACAGGATGCTCTCGAGGGTGGTTGATGTTGCTGTTGGTGTTTGTATTTGTGTTGGTGGTGGAAATCAAACGGTAACAATGCAATCAAAATTTACGTTTTCCTTTACCTTGGTGCAAATTTAGTTATTGTCTAGACTCTGGAGTCGGAGTCGGGACACTCGAGGGAATTGTTAGGCCATAATTTAATTCAGCTGGCCCATTATTTCATTAGTTGAGCGTCGGCAGCCAACTCCCCCTTTCTGAAAATTGTGCAATTTATTTTCAGTATTGTATTCGGTTGCGTAAGTATTGTAAAATGGCACTGGCAGCTAGACGCATAAATTTGTGTATTTCGATTTTGATTTTGCCATTTTAATTGTTTGTAAACTCTGCCACATGCTTTGCCACTTGCTCCTTTGTCTGTTTGCCACACTCTATATGCCCATCTGTCTGTCTGTCTGCCTGTCTGCCTGTCTGTCCCTGTGTCCCTATGTCTATATTGTCTTTGTTGGGCAAACATGTTGTATCTTTGCATCTGTATCTGAGCAGGCTTTCAGCAATGTTTGTGCAATTTTTGCGTAGTTTGTCTTTAGTTTTTGTAATTAACATTTATGCCGAAAAGCTTGAGATATTCATATTTGTCCAATCTAAACCTTAGCAAAATTTCCAGCTTCCGATTATTCCCATAATTCGTAGAAATATGATTTTTACTCAGTTGATTACCAGAGAGAGAAAATATATTTGTTAGCAATCAATAATTGACACAGAAAATACAGGAAATACCAACACAATAAATCCAGCAATGAAAATTTAAATAAATATTCTTAAAACCCTTGTATTCTATTGCAAATATAATTTTTCTATAGGCTTAAGCAAATCACTAAATAATTGTTACAAAATTCAAGTCGGCTTTTATTGGCATTTATGGATAAATCCTCAATTAAGATGCAAGTATATTTATATAAAATATTCATAGTTACAACTTTTTAAGGCATTTATAAAGCACAAAATCCAGCAGCTGAAGTATTCAAAAAATAATCAACTTTTTTTTAGTTTGTGCCATAAATTGAATGGACTTTTTGATATTTTTTTATTTATTACTCCCAAGCTATTACTTAATTATTTTTTCGCTTCAAAACAATTGCACATTTTTTTTTTATAGAAGATGACTATTCTGATGAATAACGAGATATGTCATTAAAAAAGTTATTGGAATTTTATCAAGATAATAAAAGAAACCAAGTGTGAAATAAATGAAGACTGGATTGGTCACTTGCCCCGTATTTGTTTTCAGTCCGGGCAATATGCAATCACTGCCATTATTATGCATGCCTAAAAGTATGCCGCAAAATATGCAAACAGTGTCAGAACTCAATAGCTCGATGGGTGCTGAGTGAAGCTGAGAATTATGCAAGTGCACAAAGAAACTGTTGAGTGGAATGTGCCGCACTTGAACTTACCAGCTACACTCGAGTGAGTCCACCCCGTCCACTGGGCAAGTGCAACATAAATGCATAGAGACAATGAAAATTAAATTGTTGCAAGCAAGCAGCGCACAACTTTATGCAAATAACAAAAAGACGCAAACGGCAGAAGGACAGTCGGCCGGACAGATGAGATTCTAGTTAGCAAAAGTATATTAAAAAAACAAAAGAAAAGAAAATAATGTCGACAACGAAATCCATCTGTTTAATGGGTCTACAAGAGCCAAGACAGGCCCAACCCAAGCACACACATGATTGTGGGTGCTGCGATGGGTGTGCGCTTCTAATCCGCCAGATTACAAAAGTGTGCGGCAAGGTTGGAGCTGTGGCAACGGGCAACCATGATCCCAACCCCATTAGACGAGGTCCAACCCTTGGCCAAACTATTACATTTGATAAATTCGAGATTAAAGTGAATTTGCAGTTGAGCTGAGGGCAAGACCAGGAACAGAATCAAACCAAACCAACCCAAGCCGAGCCGAGCCGAGCTGAGCCGGGTCATCAAATTTATGGCCATACACATTTGCCAGAATTTTCTTTTGTATGAGCACTTGGCCGACTCGTGCGCCCTTTTAATTATCACACGTAATGACAGCAGCAAATGCAATTGCTAATTAATTGCCACAACTGAAGAGCCCGACCCATCGAAATGAAAGAATTTATGGTGTATACATTTGTCCGGCTTGACATATTATTATTCCAACATGTGTGTGTTCCTATATATACATATATATATATATATATATTGTTCGAATGCAATTTGGCGCAAGACAAAGGACCAAATTGGGGGCGTAGGCTGGCAAATGTCTGCGACTCGCATAGTTCATTAATGCGTTGCGGCTTATCTTAGTTGGGGTTTTACTGGCCAAGGGATCAGATCGGCAACGCAATAAACTTGAAGTTCAACTTGAACTTGAACTGAAATGTGATTTTGGCGTTATTTGGTCATTTTGGTGGTTGTGCGACCAATCTCTAATGAAGATAATCGTTTGTGCTGTCAAAACTGCCACAAAATATAATTGTGATAGCAACACGAATCGCCAGCGCATGATTAACGATGGGAGGCATTATGAAAAAGACCAAAAACAAAAATATACTTAGACAAAAAAAAAATTAAGAAGAAAAAAAAGCAGACACAATGAAATCTTTAAGATACAAACTCGTACGTATGTACAGCGGAAACTTCACTAAAACAATAACAAAAGATGCCAGCCAACCGATTACTGGCAATTTGGCACGGGGCATGGAGAGAGGGGTTCGCCTTTATACGCATTACACTTAGAAGCTAAAGCTGCTGCTAAGGCTGACCAGCCACACACTCCTCCCTCCAGCTGCAACTGCAATCCGGGTACGGTAACAAACTCAGCGACTCACTTAGGGGCCCAAGTCAAGATGTTATCGCAAAAGCTCAAACGTCAAAACATCAGAACAGAAACTGAAACTGAACAAAACAACTGAACAACTGAACAGTTGGCTAGTTAAGTTTTTAATGAATCTCGGTAGATATTTAAAATCGGTTGCCTGTCGCTTTACGTATTTTTTTTTAGTCGTTTGTCGGCAGTTTTCAAGTGCGCACATCAGGCGCGCTTCAATCCAATCCACCAGTTCTCAACAGTGCTTACCCAAAAAAAACCCCATAACTCAAGCCAGTGTCAAGTGTCAATAAAAAAAAAATTGAAACTTCTTTTTAATATAGAAGCCTCTTGTTGTGTGTGTTCCTGAAATGTTCCTGGGATCTGTAGTCTATTTGGGACTGTGCTGCTTTCTGTTGACTCATCATTGCGCACAAGGTGGTACAGCAGATTTAATTCTTAATAGCTTATTTACCAATTAGCGATAAGTGCTGTCATTGTTTTCGATGAAAAGATAAAAGATCCCAATCTCAAAATCCCACCCACGCAAATCAATTGTGGGTTTTTCCAGTGCTTCGCAAATCATTACAAAACTAGCCAAAATTAAACAAAAGAGGTGAAGGAACTTTAGTTCAAAAATGTTGTAAACAACATGATAAATGATTGGGAAAAAATTCGAAATTAAATTTCTTCTCCCAATTGTTAGCTCCTCAAAGCATGTAGGTATAAAATAAACATATTATTGTCTGAGCAATCAGGGATTTCAACATTTGAATTTCCCATTGTAATTCACTGTGCAGTTGAAAAAGTGTCGCATCTTTAATTGAATATAATTGAATATATATAATGAATTATATAATTTATTTTTATAAGCCATCAGGTTCTTTGCTCATTAGCTTTTTTAATTAAAAACATTAAATAATCAGCTGAGCATTGATTTAAAATTTGTTTAAATTTTTGAATTTGTAACAATAATATATTCTGCAATTTTTTACTGTAATAAATTCTACTGACATTTATCTATTTAAAAACTATTCAAGATTAAAGTTATTCCATTCTGAGCTTTAGTTTAGCCCTGTAAACAGTTCGACATGAGTTTGCTTTTCACTTTCACTATTAATTAGATAATTATTGTGCTTGAATGTGCTCAATGAATTCAAATAGAATCCAAAACCAGTTCAGTCTAACCCCATTCTGTAATCAACTTGAGTTGGCAGTGCAAACTTTTAATATTGAAGTGCAATTAAAAATTGGTCAAAGTGCGCCAGGTCCACTCGGTAGGCAGTCAACTGTGTGCGGTGGTTACGAGAGAAGTATCCATAAATAAGTCAGCGTGAGCTAATTGCGCCACTTATAGATGCTGCTGGAGACACGCTCCAGTTCATCCGATGCTCTTTTGGGTTGTGGTTGGGGACGGGTTGTGGTTGGGGTGGAGGTCGAAGTGTTTGCATAACTTAAATGAAATTTCTCCACTAAATCTAATTTCTATGCTAAACCGAAAAACAAACAACGCTGATGATGACTGGTACGTGGACACGGGCCGTAAACCGTAAGCAGGTCAGGCAAATAAAGTGTCATCCAAGCTGGATTTCGATGACATGGAGAGCAACAACAACAACCAAACGGGTGTGCCAGTTATAAGCGGACAGGGGCAGGGACAGGGACAAGGACAGGGGCAACAGGGTAGTGGTAGCGGTGGCTATGATCCGGGAACTGGACGCGCTGCAAATGCAGGTGGGGGCGGAGCAACTGGATCTGGTGGAGGCAACAGTGGCAACCGGCCAAAGATACACGGAGTGCGTGTTACAGTCGATACGGGCGATGGGCAGCAGCAGACGAAAGGTAATTAAATTTGGCTCACTGCAATGCAAAGCAAATGAGACTGAATACAACTAAAAGCGAACTTCAAAGCAGAGTCCAAGGAGAGTGTCGAAATTACGGACTTGGGTAAACACAAGAAACGTGTGGGCATCCACACGGACATCACGTTCGAGATAACGGCCGAGGGGGACGCAAATGAGACGAGTTCCGCCCAGCAGCAGGGGGAGAAGGGTAAGCAGCTTTATAGCATCACCTGCCAGCTCACTTTCACTTTCACTTTCACTTACCCCCATCTCCCCTATTGCCAAATACCAGAGGATGCCAGCGTGCCCATTTATAAGGGTCGTGCCAGCAGCAACGATGGCAAGCACAAGTCGAGAACACACCACGATCCCAAGTCACAATGGAATCCCAACTTCTCCAGCGAGCATCGTGGCTACGATGTCGGCAGTCGAGGTGGCTCACGGTCCAGCTCAGATGGCTACTATCCGCAGTATTATCCACAGCATGTGTATACGAGTGCCGGTGTGGATGCCGGCAACATCTATCGCAACGGGGAAAGCTGGACACACTATGTGCCCGTGTGGACCACAGAGCGTTCACCGCATGAGCAGAGCCAGGTGCAACGACGCCCCTCCTGGAAGCCCTGCTACTGCATGTCCTCATATGGCACCGACTACAGACGTCGTCGGGATAGCAAGACCAACAGAAGAAGCGACACTGGAATCAAGGGTATAGTCAAAAGTCACGCTGTGCACATCGATGGCAAGTTGGAGCAGCCCTTCTCCTGAACAACGCATCTCCATCTAAATTACACTGCTTACAAAAATAACTGCATTGGTTGTGTAGAAAAAATGATTCAATTCCACAAAGAAATGCGCCGAATAAAATGGATTCCAATTATAAATCAAAAAGATCAAAAATCCATCTGGAGACGTTTAAGACGAACGCAAACAACAAATTATTATTATTATTTTTGAAATTTATTTTATTTTATTGTTGACATCTTGTTAACCTACTACGAGGTAGGTGTGAAATTCGTTACTACTACAGTTACAGCTTTTGGTGAGGGGTATCTTAAGAGTGGACACTGTAAGTGCTGACCTTGCCATTGTCATCGACAGAGGCGGTGGCTGCATTGTAGCCAACCTGCTTGCCATTCACATTCTGGCTCTCGCTCTCGCCAGTGGCCAGATCCTTGTAGTTCTTCACATGTCCATCCGAATCGTACTGTGGAAATAATTGAAGATACATAAACAATTAAGCACGCATCTAGACAAATGCACAAGCTTTTGCTTGTACACAAACAATGGAGAGTTTTTCATGTCTAAAATCGAACTCACCTCAGACTGGGAAGACCACTTGGATTGCTTCTCCCATTGCTTGGTCTGGTAGCCACTATTGCCACCAAGGCCTGCGCCAGCACCAAAGTTGCCAGAGCCCGCCAATTGCTGTCCACTTGAGAAACCCGTCGATAGACCAAAGTTATTCTGTGCATTCATCTGGCTGTTGCTCGAGGAGCCGCCCAGCAGGGAGCCACGGTACTGGCCACCCAACAGAGAACCGCCCAACTGGGAGCTACCCAACAGGGAACCGCCCAACAGCGAACCACTCGTGAGGGAGGCACTGTTGCCTGCATTCATTGAACTGGCAGCGTTCAGGGAACTGGCAGAGTTAAGGGAGCTGGCGGAGTTCATGGAGCTGCCCGCATTGTAACCATAGTTGGAGTTGAAGCCACTGGAGCCGCCCATCTGCATCTGATTGGAGGAGGCCAGACCAGCACCGCCGCTATATGAGTTGCCAGAGGCTGCCTGCTGCCTTGCTGTCTGATGAGCCTGGTTGATCAGCTGATTCAACTGGGAGCTACCGGCGCCAAAGTGAACGCCGCTCGTTTGACCAGCGGATAGCTGGGCTTGGTGTCCAAAGTTGCTGCCGAAGCCGACATTCTGGTTGACCTTGAAGGCGGAGTTGGTGCCAAAAGCGGAGCCAGTGTTTGAGGTGTACCTAGAAGCGGGCTGCTGAATAATCTGTGGTGCCGAGGCAGTAGTTGTCACCTTGCGCTGATAATAATGCTCCGAAGTGGACGCGGGCTGAGGAACTGGCACATACTGAACCGTGGGCTGCTGCTCGACAACGCGCTCCACATGCTGCACGTATCTCTGGGCGCCACCGGGCACTGTATAAACCACCTGCTGTGGCGCACTGGACACAACGCGCTCGTGATGCATGTACTCCACATTGCCACCGGTGCTAACTGGTGCGGTTAAAGCCAAAGGTGCCTGCAGATTGCTAGCGTGCAGCGACTCGGAAGTGCTTGATCCTGCACCACCAAAGTTGACCTCAGTGCCAGCATTGCTTGCATCAGCAAACTGCACATTGCTGCCAGCACTTTGTGCACTGTTGTAGTTGGCGCTGGTCTGGAATGCCGAGTTCGAGGAGAAGGCACTGTTCGCTCCGAAAGAAGAGCCACTGCTGGCACCGTAAGAAGAGCCACTATTGGCACCGAAACCAGCTGAATTACTGGCACCGAAACCAGCAGAATTACTGGCACCGAAGCCAGCTGAATTACTGGCACCGAAGCCAGCTGCATTATTGGCACCGAAAGAAGAGCCACTATTGGAACCATAGCCGGAACCGCTGCTCGAGCTGCTGTCGGCACCCTCAACGGCACCCACCGAATCGTAGGAGCTCTCCAAGTTGCCCAATGAAGCACCGCCGCCAAGCGAGAGATCCGCACTGCCACCAACTCCAAGTCCGCCCGATCCGCCAGAACTGTAGCCACTGGAGCCGTAGGCCTTTCTGCGAGCCGTTTCAATTGCCTGCTGATGCGCATTGTAATGGCTAAGGATGGGATTTAAAAGCAAGGTGATTCTTATTAGGACTTAGATTAAAAAAAAAGTATAAAAGTACAGTTTTATAGGTGCCGAATTATTTAGAAGATTATATAGTAGTAGTGTTAGTACCATGTAGCCAATTGGAAATTTCTATTTTGTCAGTTACAAAATGATATCTTCAATATTTGCCGCAGGGCACTTACCGACTGTGGAAATCGTCCCGTTTGAGTCTAAGCATTATTTACCCAAGATAAACAAAATATAATTATCAAAGTTGAAGTTCTTCTTGACTTTCACATTGACCAACTTACCTGTCCTGGAAATCTGCAAGAGAAACATTAAAAAGTGTATTTTTATTATTCGTTTTTTACTATTTTTTGATTGTATTTTTAATTGGGTAATTCAAATAAGTGTGGCGTCATCTAATCTCGACACATGCCTGTAAGTCACACGTTGCACAATTTGTGTTGTGTTAAAAGTTTATTCGGCACAACGACTGATTAAGTCAACGAGTTAAAACACGTTTTGCAATTGTCACCAAATAGGGAAACGTCAAAAGGATTTTTTTGAACACTTTATGCCAGTCTTTGGGCATACATAAATAGGAACAGCTCTTTACCTGCACAGACCACACCCAGGCAGAGGGCGAGCAGCAACAATGATCTCATATTGAGTTGCTTGAAAAATGTATATTTTAGCAGCGTAGAAAAAACCGTGCGAGTCTCACGCCTGAAATTGTACTAATGAGCAGGAGCGTTGGCAACTCGCTTTAAAAACCAGACGATTGGCTCAGACAATTATTGATAAGACCTGAGCTCAACTCGGACTTGAAACAGATTGAAACAGCTTCTTGACCTAGAGAGCAGATAATGTCTGTATGTCTATGGATGTCGATTCAATAAAATTCAAATCGGAATTGGTGCAGAAAATCTTGAAAATATATATATAAATATTTTTTTTCAAACAATGATGAAAGTAATTGCGACATGCAAATGTATATATATATATATACATACATGTAGGTTTATTACCTTGTATGAGCTTCTATATATACAGCTGATAGGAATTGTTTTCGTGTCGAAACCTTGGGATGCACACAATACTCATACATAGCTGCTATGTACAGTTCTGATGAGAATATATATAAATATGAGTATATATATGAGTCTGCCATTGATAGAAGCATTAGAGCATTAGAACATTTTACTACATATATGTCTATATATATATAACTAGTTGTTCTCTCTCTCTTTACATTAGGTGAAGGAATTCATGATTTTCTAATCTAACATTTTCAATTTTTATATTTAGTTTCAAAGATTATGCAAATCGTCATTTAAGCGTTGTTTTTTTATGAATTGTATACGTCAGCTATTCTTGATTGATACTTTTATATACATATACACATATTTTTAATAGTATTATATATTAATTTATTGAAAAATATAATATTTTAGAAATATGTATTTCAAAAAGGTGAACGCTTTTTATTCTTTCTTTCTTATTTGACGTTTGAGCAAGATTGCAAAATTTTACCTGTACAAATCTAGCTAAATCTATATATTTAAGATTTTTAATAATTATATAATAGCTATATAAAAGCATAATTTAAGGATTGGCTATAATTATTTGCGTTCTTATAGCAGTAATTTTTTCCCAACGAGTTTCATTCTAATTTTCAACTATATTTTCATGTTTTGATGAAATAGAAATAGATAAAATATATGCAGTCATTTAGTTGCCATAATTATAGTACTCGTATTTATATATTATATGCAAGAAATTCATTTTAAATAAATAAGAATTAAATATGGTATTCGATTGCAATTTCAAATAATACTCCCTTCACTTAGGAGCAGAACAGGTTCTTTTACGCATGGGTTATTTTTGCGCATTCGTTTCAAGTGTATTTTGTTTGACGTTTCCCGGAATCAAATTTGACTGATTATTTTTATGATCTGTAAATTTAAAAAAAAAATTGTAAGTTGTTTACAAACAGAAGCCTCTGCTTTATTACTTCCGCTAAATGCTAATAATCGAAATTTAACTGATTAGAACTGGAAGTTCCCCTTCAACTTGAGATGTATATGAGATTTGTATGCTCTGCAAAAATTATTATTAATTTATAGTTTGAACTTACCTGAGATTTTTTACGTATTCCTTAAGACTGTTTAGATCAATAGGAACATTGTCTACAGTTTAGCTGCCTTATATATGGTAGTAGTAGGAGATACGAGATAATACAATAATAATTACTGTTCCTAATGAGTCAAATTAATTAACAATACATAGACAATTTCCTGTGGCGCCTGATAAACTTTGCCCGGCTAATAATCTGTCAAACATTTACTCATACATACTATATAGCAGATTGTTCAAATATAATACTTAAGAGCTATTAAATCAAGGTCAATAGGATTTTTGTGAGCAAAAATTGTATTTTTATTTAAATAGACAATTATCAGTAGAAAGGTAGCAATAAACTTTCGCTGTCATGGCAAAAACCCATTAAATATGAAAGTCGCACAAATTGCAAATATGTTATAAGAACTATATATATATATATATATTATATATGTATGTATATATTTTGATTTGTATTGTAACATATAAATAGAGAACTGTTAGCGTTCTTAAGGTTTATAATATGCTAAACACCAAAAATTGAGTTGAGTTGAGCTGAATTCAATTGAGTTGAGTCAAGTCAGCTCTACGAGTGCACCGAATATGACGTCACCTTGCCATTATCGTTGACGGTCGTCTGGGCGCCACGTCGACTGGTGCCATCGCCATTGCTGGTGCTGAACGAGGAGACGGAGACGCCCTTATAGCCACCACCACCACCGCTGCTGCTGCCACCAAAGCGATTCACAATATTGGGTTGGGCCTGTAAAAAGAAAAGTGAAGGTGTAGCTTAGCTTAAGATCCAAGCAAGTAGAATATCACTGACGAACTTACCGGATTGGCGGGACTAATGTAGGCAGTCTGCCTGTATCCATTGGATCCAATCGAGCCAGAAGCAGCGGCATAGCTGGGCGCATAGCGATGCGAATTGTAGCCACCTCCACCTCGGTTGCTATTGGCAGCGATCTGATGCTGAATGCGTCTGTGAAAGTGGATGCGGGAAACGGGACGAGGATTAGCAACTGATTAGCACGGACCACACACGCACAATGCGGATTAGTATAGAAAATTATTGACAAGTGGAAAAAAGCAGTTTTGTGTAATTACGTGTCATCGTCGCTTATGGCAGCATCCGCGGATACGGACGCATCACCAGAAGTGGCCAGTCCCGTTATAGCTCTACAAGAATAGATTACAAGCGCTGTTAGCATCACCATCGCCCACTAAAAACTACTCAAAGATGAACCACCCAACAAATAACATTCAACTTACTGTTGGGTCGCATAGTTCTGGGCCAGAATCTGATTGGTCAGCTGCTGATGGAACAGATAGGGATCCGTGATGCCAAAGTACGGTGTATAGCCGCCGCCATAGTCATCGTAATCATTGTAGCCGCCAGTGTAGCCACCAGCTGACCCACCATTGGCATAGCCACCCGCATAGCTGCCGGCATAGCCGCGACGGCGGCGGACAGCTCTACGTGCTGGAATACAGACACAGTTCGCAAGATTAGAAACGATAATATATATATATATATATATGTAAAAAATTACTTTTAATTAACTAATGGGCTTATTCCTCATTTTTGATGGTCAATAATATTTTTGTATATATTTATTTATAATAGAGCCGATTGAGATAGTTTTTGGCAACAGATTTTTCAAGATTTCCCAACTTGTATTCTCCCTGGTCATTATTTCTGATAGTTGAAATCCCTAAAAAACGAAAATTCAATTTAAGTATCTTAAATTTGTTTTAGATATTTCATTCCTTTTCGTCAATTTAAAACCTTCTTATTTTGAATATAAATTTTATGCCATATCTTAAGATGTTTTTTATATATACTCTAAGTGAGATATTTTGTAAATATTTTGCCCAAACTGGCTCAGGAACTATAAAATTGATACAGGTGGCTTTTCTAAATTTGGTGACTTCTTCTTCAATAAAAAACAATAAAACAAATTATAAAAGTGAGAGGAACATTCGAAGATTACGAAACAGCTTTCTAAAGCAATACACTTAAGCAGTTTATATGTGTTAATTATAAATGGGTTTTTTAAAAGACCACACCAAAGATCAAGCTATTTCTCTCTAAAATTCATATACTAATAGAACGATTAATCTTTGGCTTGCTTTCGGATTCATCTGCTTTGGACAGTAGTTCTTATTTTTTCCATTTCTTTTCATCAGATTTCAGATAAATTAATCTTTGACTCGCAATATTCTTATTTTCTCCACATTTTTTACAATCTCAAGAATATGGAAAAAGTGCTAATGTGTTAAAGCAAAAAAAATAAATGTTGTTGAATAGTAAATATTTAATAGATGTGTGGTGATGACTGTCATTTGTTATGTACTCACCTACGGCATCACTCTCATTGTATAAACTGCTCATAACGACACAAATTAGTAAAAATTTCCACATTTTATTCAATTGGCATTTGCAATATAAATTCGGTTGGTTAATGCTAAAAACAAAACAAAAAAATTAAGTATTAAAAATGAAATATTTGAAACAGGTCTTGGATTATGTGTAAGCGATCCGGTTTCGAATTGAGATGTTATACTTGAGTCGTCTGTATTAATTACAAGATTTTGCTGATACACCTAGATAATGAGCTTATATAAACTTATATGTATATATATACATAGATATATATGGGAGTCAGGAACAAAGTACTCATCTGCAATTAATGCAATTTGTTATAGGAATAGTATCCCATTGTTTGCCATTGTTTCCCGCTTTCTCACTTATTATAAGTAAAGGTTAAGGGGCGGCATCAATTAATCAGAGCTTACCTAATATGACAAACAAACAAATTGATGATGCGATTGCCTATTTAATACTCTTGCACTGCATATAATTGTTCTCGTTTAGAGGGAACATCCCCCAAAACCGGAGATACTTTTGAGCCCATCACGAGGCTTATTCAAACCCATAATTATTTGATCAAATCCTGTCATCGGCTTTGGCCACCCAGTTAATTGCCGTTACACGATTTTTCGATTATGAAATTGCGAAAATGATGTAGAGAAGAGAGTTGATATATGTAAAATAGAATGCGAGCGAGCTGTGAAGTGGGCCTCTGCCGTTAAGTGAGAAAATAACAAAAAAAAAAAAAAAATTTCAAGCGGAAATACCCAAAATGTAAATTAATGGATTTCTATATGACTTTGTATATTTTTCGGTTCGATTTGCTAGCTCAGAGATTTCTAAACCGGTTTCGGTAATTGGTTGCTCTTTTTTTGTATTTTGTTGTTGGTTCTTTATTTATTTGCGATTAACCAAAAATGGTTTATTCATTAAAAGCATTTAAAATTTGGTGCGCATTTTGTAAAACACTTTGAAGATGCGAGCAAGAAGTACTTTGTTGAATATGTTTATTATTATTATAATTATTAATAATAAATTCTGGCCGTCATACGCTGTTTATTTTATGAGTAGTATTATTGCAGCTCACTTTTTCTGCGTTTTTTTTTATTGGGGGTTTTTTGGACTGATCTCAATAATATAATTTGGATTTACCAGCCACTGTGCATATTAAAAACAGAATAACAAATGATCTTTCCCCTCGCCCAGCGCTTTCTTTTCGAGAGCCAGCCAAACCAGACATCAAATTAACATATCTTTCGTAAATTCGCACAGACTGAATGTCGCTGGAGCTTTATTTATGGAGCCCAACAACAACAACAGAAAAACAAAATTGAAGAAGTGTTTTCTTGTTTTTTGACTTTACACTTTTTGTGGTACTAACACGTTTTTGAAGTTCACTGTTTTTTTTTATAAATGTGTTGAACAAGTTGTTCTGCTGATAAGCACTCGAATAAATGAATGCCCTTCCCAAATTTCTAACAAATACACACAATGCCGAAAAACAGACTGAAACTGCGCCACAAATTTGCAAAACCAACAAAGTTATAGAACAAACGAAGCGTCTATTTACAAATCTCTCAGTTCGCGGCTCACAGCACTCTCTGCTCATCAGCTCGACTTGATTCGACTTGGGAGCGTCATAAATTTGATGAGCTCGTCTCTGGCTTTGTCAGAGCTCAATTGTATTGTTATTGTCAGGCCAGACACGATTGTTGTTAGCCAGGCTTACACTCTTGCCGCTCACTCGCTCACACACTGACTGACTGACTGACTCACTCACACTGAATCACTCACTAAACTTTGATCGGAATCACGCTCACCTGCACTCTGCGGCAACTGTGCAACGTCTGAGCTGGAACAGGTAAGTACAGGTCCTCTTATAAACGGGGCTCGCAGCAGAGCCGGCCTGGCCTGGCCTGCTCGTTAGTACACTTATTTATTGACAGTGACGAGCACCTTTTGCCATTGCTGCTGATGATGATGCCTACTCTATGCATACACACACACATAAAGATATATTTACACATGTATATAGGTATGTGTGAGTATATATACATATATATATATATATATATATATATATATATATATATATATATATATATATTTAGATTGCGGTGGGTGTTTGAATGTAAAAAGTTGTTTATACGCTTCGGTAGCTGATTAATTATGACAATAGATGGTTTCTGTTTTCAGCCGTGTTCACAAACGAATAAAAGCTTTTAAGTTATTTCCTTACAAGTCTGACAACTATTAAAACTATTTTAGAATCTGGCTTATAATTAACTATTTGAATTTCGACTCTATCGCAAATCTCTGCATGAGATGGATAAGTGGCATGCTATTGGCCTGCTATGGGTTCCTGGACACCAGGACATTGAAGGCAACTGATGAGTTAGCTAGGAAAGCAACTCTATTACCATATATTAAGGAAGGTATAAGTAGGCCATAGCTACCTGCAGGCTCAATATCAAGGAAGAAAGTAGACGCAGGTCAAATGATAAACGGCGAAAGATCACCCAATATTAACACAAAGCACAGTAGACAGCTGTGAAATCCCAACTCTAACAGGTCACTGGTTGGTCGGCATTCATGCCAATAAACGCCAGGTGCCGCATAATGATTTCTGCAGAAGCTGCAAAGAAGAGGAAGAGGTAGAATTTCCGAAACACTTCTTCTCCTTCTGCCCAGCACTTGCCAGCAAACTGCTGGCAATCCTGAGAAGTTATTCCCTAACTAGCCTATCACAGCTAGCGAACATAAGACCGGCCAGGATTGCAAAATTTATAAACGAAACTGGCTGGTCAAATCTCTGACTTTTTGAGGTATTTAATACACGAGTGTAGGAGAAATCTACCTGAGATCCCACACGGCAACACAACCTAACCTAAACAAGACTCTATCAAATGCAAGCGAATTCTTAAAACCTACGTGGAGCTTAGTAAACCTGATAAGTTTTGACTGATTAAAATTGAACAGACTAAAACAATAATAAAGTCCAAGTATGTTTAGAAAGTCTGTGATGCGATCAACAATTGATAGTTTTGGAGATAACGTAAGCATCGAAACCGGCTTAGGGGTATTCAGTGCTATAATATTTTCTTTTCTTTTCTTTTTTAGTTGCGAATTAATCTTTTCACATATATTAATCCAAACCACTTTGGGTCTGTCGGAGCAGCTTTCCCCCTGCCCAACATTATAAAGCAAAAATGAAACACTTTTTAATACAATTTAATTTGAATACATATATATTTTTCAAAGCACACAATCAACAACATACAAATGAAAAATTAAAATAAAATAAAATATAAAATATATATACAGATACAGAATGATGTTGTTACAGATATACTGAAAAAACGGTCAATATTTCAAAATTAAATACAACTGTAGCCCGACAGTCGGTGCCACATTATGGAAACTGAGGCTTACTAGCAGTGCTAGTAGAAATATACAAGAACTTTGTGAATTGCTTTTAAGTTATAGATAATTTAGAGAATGCGTATATAGAATGGATATTTGTGTATGTATATGGAATGCATTCTATTAGAACTAGCAGTAATACCTGATGTGATATGAAACTATAACAATTGCTGTTAATTGGGTGACCGATCCATCGATCTGCCCAGGCACTTATTCATTCTCATTTCACTAAGCTCTCTCTCTGTCTGCTTATAGCTTTGATTTTTCCTGGGACTGTGGGATGATGACGTCACGCCACCAATCGGGTCGCTGGAAGGCGCCCTCGTTGGTCATAAATTCGTTTTGCAAATTCTCGTAGAGCAGCCCATCGGCACGTGCAATCACCGATTTGAGGGCAAAGTCTGGCGGAGCAATGGCATCTGCCACACTCACAGCCACATCCTTTAGCTTGGCACAGCTCTGCAGCAGACGCTCCTGCACAGCGCCAGCGAAGGCGCCACCGACAGCAAAGCCGCCCACGTAGAACATGGTCATATGCTGCTCCAGCAGCCACATGGCATACACATCGTACAGCAGACGCAGCACCTCCGCATACGGCTGCTCCACACCCAACTGTCGCACGTGACCGACAAAGCCACTGAGCGCCATGTACTCGGCAAAGGCCAGCGACAGTTGCCGTGCACCCACCACCTGCGCATTGTTGCGCGCCTCGAAGCGATGCACGCCTGAGCTCAATTGGGTCTCGATGTGGGCACTGGTGCGGGACATCAGATGGCAGAGCAGCCATTCGTAGCAGCTGAGCGCAACTGCAAGAAAATAACGGCGATTAGTCAATTATCTACAGATGTGTAAATCTTTCGTTTGCTTACACTCCCAGGTGTCCATTGGACTCTGCTGCACCAGTTGTGCATAGTGCAACTGCAGCAGTTGGTGGCGTCGCTCCAAGAACTTAACGCTGCCAATTGGCGTCTCCAGCTCCTTGGCGTTCCATTGGCGCAGCAGCCAGTTAGATGCCTGCTGGCCGAGCACATTGTTATCGCCCTCGTAGGTGCACAGCGGATCGTGATCGGAGCGCATCTGGCCCAGACGGGAGGCTTGCAGATATCCGTGGCCACCACATGATTCGCGCGCCTCCTGAATGGCATCGCGTGCCGACCAAGTGAGACGCGGCTTGGACGCCGAGATAATCGCATGAATCTCAGCTGCTTTCTGTGACTGTAATATATATGGAAGTGTCATATATGGATACACCAGTCTACTGCCTCACTACACTTACAAGTACATCGAATCCATTGGAATCATCCTGAGAGCCAGCTATGATCGCCAGATAAGTATTGCTCAGCTCCTCGACGGCAATCTTTTGCACACAGGCAGCAGCCAAGATGGGAAAGATGCGATATTGCTGCGTGTGTAAATCAAGAGTTTATCCTCAATTCTCAAATTCTGATTCTGGGATTCTAGATTCTTACATGCAACTGATACTCAATGATGGGCATCTCCTCGCCCTGGCGTTCGGGGCCAAACTGTTTACGGACAGCCGCATAGCGGACAGCGATCACAGCCGCACTGCACAGAGTATTGGCCGCCTCCTGCATGATGCCAACGCGTCCGGCGGAGAAGCTCTCGAGTGCGGCGCCCAGCGCTTGACTGGGATCGGTGAAGACACTCTCATAGACGCCTTCGGGTGTCACATTTCCGGTGCGATTGAGATGATTGTCGAGGGGAATGCGATAGTTGGTGAATACCACAAAGCCATTGTCGATGCCATTTAGGCCAGACTTCTCGCCAATATCACCGACAAGTACGCCCGGATACGAGATCAACGTTTTCGGATCACGAATGGGTATGAGAAATCCATGTAGGCCATGATTCTCACCGTCTGCCGTTATCAGATTCGCAAAGGTCATCGCAATGGTAGCCGTTTTGCCCATATTACCCACCCAGCATTTGGCCGCCTCAAAATCCGGTGTATTGATGACAAACTCCTGCATGCGGGGATCATAGGTGGCCGTGGTGCGAATACGCTTCGTGTTGCTCCCATGCGAGAGCTCTGTGACGGCCAAACAGGTGATCACCTCCCGATTCCAGGTAGCCTCAATGTATTTCTTGTGCTTCTCGGTGCCCATGGCGCGTATCGCATTGTTGAACAGGCCCACACTGAGGGCTATCTTCACTGACAGACTGGGCGAGTAGCTCGCCAGCGCCTGATTGATTTCCATCAGATACTTTGTCTTGGCCGAGAAGCTCAGGCTCTCAATCTCCTTGGGCACCAGCTGCAGTTGCTTCATTCGATTCACCTGCATGGCAGCCAGACGCTTCTGTTGGTCCATGGGCGGTGTGCGTGAGGGGTGTGCAAAAAGGGGATCACTTTCCAGACGACGCCACACTTTGTACTATTCGGAATAGATAAATATGCTTCAGTTTATATAAAGTTCTACATATTTTCACTTTACTCTATTCATCACTCACCTTAATGCGCAATCCCTGCTCCTTTTCTAAGATCAAGCGTAAACGCTTCCAGTCAAAATTGGCACGTTTGCGATAAACTTCAAGTGGTCCGCCCGTTGGCAGATCGGGAATAAAGCTTGTGTCCATTTTCTCCATCCTGTACTCCTATTTGTGATGTCTAAACTTCTCTTATCTATATATATATATATAGATATATGTAGCTGCAAATCAGAAATTCAAAGAAATCAAATCAGAAATGAGTGATCAGCTGAGTTGTTTACGGTACTTAGTACGAGAATGTAATGTTCAATTTGGCTGCAATTGAAGTAGAGCACTTCAGCCAACTACGAAGCCCTAGTAATATAGAATTCGTAACCAGAACACAGTCGGTTACCAGCTGCAAACCTTCAGCAAATAACGAGCCGGTTGACTGGCGCAGTTGCAGAGCAACTGTTACATGGCTAACTAGCACGTCGCTGTTTGACAGTCACTGTTCGATGATAAGAGCTTGACAGGCCTTACAGTCACAGCCAAAATTAACTCACCCAGCAGTCAAACAAATTTCAAATATCGAATCTCCTATAAATGATTACGATAAGATCACTCGCAGACACCAATTTCCTAACTCTTGTGAAACGCAAAAGAATTCGAAGGAAGTGCAAAGGTACTTATGATAAGCAAATACTCAATTTTTCGCCCGTACAAAAATCCAGACTTTCTTATAGCAATTATTGAAGAGTAATAAAGTGCGCGACTACGTGAGCACAAAAGTATTTCCGATGGCTATGACAAAAGTGCCGCTTATAAGAAACCAAGCAATCTACGAATTATGGAAGATTATGGAAGATTATAGGTCTAGCCGAAATAGTTTATTTATGAACCATTAACCATAATAAAAAGTTAATATCTTATCAAAAATTTCATATCATGCATACATAAAAATAATATTACATTTTATAAGCCATTTGTATTGTTAATGTTAAAAGTTGCAAATTTATATTTATTTTTTATTTCAAAAATATTAAAGTTAAAATTGAATAAATTCGAAAATTACTTGTAAATATGTATTTAAAAATGAAAACCAATCAAATATTTTAATCAAAAACAAAAATTTAGTTTGCAGCTCCACTGTGCAAATGAGACACAAATTGAAGGTGCTGAGAGCATGTCGAATTCCGCTTATATCAAAAACAATTTAGTAGTTATTAGCACATAGACAGAAACAAAATTCTTAGCATCAGTGTGTGATAAGAATACGACACTGGATGATAAATGGGGAGCACAAACTAAGCGCTTTTTATACATATTCATCTCGTATCTGAAATGCCCTATTAGCACCTCTCTCTTTCAATATCTCTCTCTCGCTCTCTATCAATAAAATATGACTAGACAATAATAAATAGAGGCAGATACAATGTGGCCACTTGAAAATTAGTCGGCATCTATTTATTATTGCCTGTATCTGCCTCTGTTGCCACTTGGAAATTCTTCGACATCTATTTCGTTATTTATGTGAATTTCACCTTCCCAGGGGGTCTCGCTCTCTGTTATTATCTTATCAGACTCTCTTGGAAGCTTTTATGAGTACAGGGTATAAGAGAGAAGAGCTTATATATGTATACCTCAGAGATATTTGAATAAATATAGATTACGCGCAGCATATTTGCATGTTTTACTGTTTTACAGTGGAATGCACAGATAAATGTGTTGCTTGCACTCATAACTGTGGGGAGAAGAAGAAAAATGAGGAAATATGATGCAATCAATTGCTGAGCAACAACAAACCACAGAAGTCGTTTGCTACCCCGTTCAAAGAGAACTGGAATAAGAATAGAAAAGGGGGCGTGCGTCAGCCAATATAAAAACTGTGGTTAATATCGACGAATCAATACTCTTCTTGTAGCTCAATTAATTCCGGTTGGGTTCTAATCAATTCTTAACTTAATTAATTATAAAATTGCGATTTGAGGAAGTTAGTTCAAATGGGTGTATTCTTATCGTAGGCTGACTAAAGACTTTTGAATCTTATCAGGTATATGTAAAGCACAATTTGGATTTGCAGATATGTGGGGATTTTTTACATTTATTGTTTACTCAGATAGTCCATAAGTCAGATATATTATTAATATACCAAAATAAAGATAATTGTTCCCATTCCTGGTAATTCAATCATTGGGTTACGTTTCCGCCTCAATTTGTTCGACTTTGATCTGCAGTCGAGGGTTGGGCACGGCTTTAACGCTTTTGTTTTTGGGCACAGACAATGACGTTAATTTAATAAATTATTATTGAGGTAGAAAAGTTTTTGACATATCGATTTTATTTATTTTTTTCGTTTATGGATATAGATAGCTATTGGAAAGATTATTTCGACTGGGTGCAATTCTCAGATATACATTTTTATATTCATTCATTGAAGAATTTATTATATTTGCATATATATATTTATGAGAATATAGGTAATTATTTTAATTTTTTATAAGGCATCAGAAAGAGTACACTTTATTTTGCAAAGAGACCCACACATTTAGATCTCAGAAAGGTAAATTAAGAAATTGTTCAGTTTGGGCGATAAGCAATGTAAATACAGCATAAGTTGGAGAGCAACTGTTCAGCGTACAGCTAATACAGTCGATCTCAAACAGTGAAACGTACGTGGACGCCTCTAAAACTGCAGACATTTTGTGACATGCGCTTAACTCCATTAAAAGCCAATTTATCAGCGAGCTTGAATGTATGTTTAGATGTAAAAGCAAAACACTGCACATAAAATCTGATTGACGGACAACAAATACTGTTTATCATTAATCAGTAAGCGATTATTGCGTGTTGTATGTCATTCCCACCCTCCCAAATAAATACAAACTTATGTAAATGCATATGTATCCAACACACAGTTTTCGAAGCATTGGTCTGGGATAATGCAGCGGTGTGTTGGGGCGGTTGCTATATGAATTTACAATGCAACTTAAAAATAAATTCAAGTGCCGTAATTGGCATTAACAATAAGAGCAACGCTTATAATAAAAGCTGCAATAGTGAATTTCACTTTTATTTACATAGCGCAATCATTGACAAATTGCTGCAAAAACATATCAACAAACACAGACACAACTTGACATTCTGGCGGGCAATTGATTCCTCTCACTCTCTGTGTGCCTGTATATGTGTGTGTGTGCGCGTGTGGGTGTGTGTAAACTTAATTGTTTTGGTATTCTTGCTCTCCCTCTTTCTCGCTCTATCTGCTTGACGCTGTTGTTTATGCGGGTGGCGTGCGTGACTGAGTCTGATCGAATTTCGACTAGGACTGGCAGTGCAAATAGAAAATAGTCAAAATAAATGACACCCTGTGCAACTGGCACGTTGAGCGCTTTTGCCAGTGTGTTTGTTTTGTTAAGGACTTGAGCATAGGCTCTTATTACATCACCGCAACAATAACTGCATGTAAACAGTTCTTCGGCATGAAACTGAATGCGAATGAGAGTCAAGTGATATCATCTTTGAGTGTGTGTGTGTGTGTGTACAGGTGTGTTCGTCTCTCTGCCTGTGTGTGTTTGTTTGTTTGTTTGTTGTGCACCAACCTGTAGCGCTCCTTTCTGACTCCACCGACAAATGTTGTCCTTTTTCTTTGCTCACTTGCTGCTCGCTCTTATCTGATTACCTTGGGAGTTTCGCGCTCTTTGTTTAAGCCAGGAATACACAGTTTTAGCTATGCAAAAAATGAAATTGGACCGCGTGATTCAGATACAAATGCTGCGATACGAAAAATGTGACGAGGCAAGAGCGGCCAATGCGAATACAATTGCGAGGACCGGCAGCGGCGACTGAACCGACACAGCGAACGGATAAATAGTGAGTGAATGAACGAAGCGACTTCGACGCCGACTGATTCATAACAAACCTTTCGTGATGCGAACCCTACGTTTATAGGGAACGACGCAACGCATACAAACACACATACAACACACACATGCAGCAATTTTGGAGAGAGGGAAGTTAAATACACACATTAATACGTTGGCGTGAGTACGCAGGCTGAGCTCAATGTCAAGTGGCAAGTGCGAGCGAGCCGGCAAGCGAACAGCCAGCCGGCCGGCATCTTTACTAGATATAAGAACCGCACATATGCTTGTGAGAGAGACTGAGAGCGAAAGAGTGTGGGAGAGCATAAGACGGTGTGTGTGCGCAGATGGTGAGCAAATAAGATACATATGCAGTCAAAACTGTAGTCGACCCGCCAGAAACTGACCATTGCCAGTAAGTGATGCTTGCGCGGGTTCGTGTCTTCGCTTAAATGCTTGTCACTATAATTTGCCACCAATTCGGACGATAGCTTTTGAAATAATTACACTTTTCCCATTTTGTATGTCGACTTTTTGTATTACTTGTTTAATTTTGTAACTAATTAATCAATTGTCGACAATCCACATGCATATGTAAAAAATTCAACAGCTCATTTATTAATTATTGTAATGATTTTATTTTCAAATGGCAGAAATATCGTTTGACCATTTTATTGGCTTGGGTATTAGTGTCGTCTAATTGATTATTCTGATCGTATCGAGTGTCTGTGTTAATTTTATATGACTAATTTGACTCGGTTATACAAAGCACAGATGAATTATTGCAAGTATTATTGGTAAAAAGACATAAATCGTACAAAAAACAGCATCATATCATAACTAAATGGGTTGGTTATGCAGTTGGATATCATCGCTCCAGTCCAGTCCATCCAGGCCAACCAGTCCATCTTCACGAACCGTCTCAACCGAATATCTTGTCGAAGCAGGCGTGGCAGTAGGGCTTGTCCTTTTGCTCCTTGAACGTGCCCTTGTTCAGCTGCTTGAGACAGAAGGCGCACACAAAATGTTCCGGATGGAATTTCTTAAACATCGCCGTAATGCAGCGTCCCGTTATGGGCTTCGAGCAGCCGGCACAGAGCGAGCCACGCTTGGCATGATAATGTGTCTCACAGTACGGTAGTCCCTCGTGATCGAAGAACGAGCCACCTTGGAACGGTTGTCGACAGTCCTGCAAAAACACCAAATAACGAACGGAAATCGTGCCGAAATATTTAGAATATGTTACTGCGCCATAAATGATACGACAAATATAATTAAAATAAGCAGATATATACAAGAATACAAGAACACATTTTGAATGATCTATTATAGAACAAGTGTCGTTAAAATTTTCGCTGCCGCGAACGCTAATTACAGCTATAACTTAGCGGTCATATGGTAGCATATAGCATCGCCGATTTCTGTGTCTTGGCTAAGATATATATTTTTGCAAATTGCAATTCCGTGCAATTTTATGCCTGGCCTCAGTAGACCAATTATCATGCCAGAAAATTGCCAGACGAAATATTGAAATGTGATTTGGCTTGTCGCTTGTACCACTGTGCACAGTGGGCGGTGCACGCACACACACACAGATAAAGTCAATATATGTTTCTGCAAGCCAATTTTAAAATGGTCTTTTTGCTAATTGAAAAATAAAAATAAGAATAGCCAACGATCAAAATGATACATTTTGGCACATTTTGGGACGACTTTTTTTTAAAAATACTTTTCGGAAAAAACATTTGTAAATCAGCATCAGCAGCCATAACAACAACAACAACAACAATAGCAATAACAAATCACATTTGTTTTAACAATAACATTTTGCGCACGCTTTTGGCCAATCTGAAAAAGGCGCGACAAAAGTAAATTAAATATGGCCTTGGGGGCATCCAATCACTTTCGGAAATGAATATCTAAATAAATATATATATATATATATCTAAAGTATGCAATTGACTTGGGGCATCCAAAACATTTAATCGGAAATTGAAAACGTAGTCAATTCCAAGAAATATAATTTTCAAAACAAGTTCAACAGATAAAGATTTTGGAATTTTTGGATAATACAACTATTTTGGTCAATGTGCGTAGTATCAAATTTGTAAACTGACTTCCTGCTTGACCGGAAAGCTTTATCTTCAAGTGATTTCAGCGTTGCTGCAAAATTATATTAAAATAATAGCAACAGCTGAAGAGACACAAACTCTTCAACCAAATGATTTAAAGGGCAAAGCTTAACCCAAAATGCTATCATTAATATTATCTTTAATAACAGGCGCAATTGTTTCTTGAAGTATTGTTTTTTTTTTTTTTCAAATTATTAGCAGCTATTTGTAACTGAGGCGAATTCAGAAATGTGCACACATTTGGCATCTTTGCATATAGAAATACTTTCATTGGAATTTATATTGAATGGGAAAAGAATCTGTTATAAATATATTAAATATGCATTCGTTTATTTTTGGAAATGTGCATGTGAAATTGGAAAAGTGACAACTGATAACTGTAGAATGCCCTAGAGAAATTCCTTTCGATTTGTAAGAGTTTTGCACTCGCTTTGATTTCATCAAGCTGTTTTGCACATCAAATTAATATTGAAAGAAATTATTGAGATTTATGGGCAGAAGAAGATACACAATATATGAAAAGTACTTGGTGAGTGCAAACACATCGTTATATATATATATATATATCAAATGTATATCAAATATTTGCCTAAATTTGTTTTGTGTATTTTATTTATGATCGAAACGTCAGCAACCAAAATAGTTTCCACTCAGTTGTGAAGACCATCCCCATTGAAGCAACCCCCTCTCCCTCGCCCTGGCAGGGGTCTAGCGCGTACTTTGCTTATTTACTAATCTAATCCCAAAAATCTATGAAGCAATACTGTAATTTGTTTGCCAACACACACACACACACACACGCACAACAAAAGCAACTGAAGGTCGCTGAAAGCGACATGCGATCATATCGAGAGATATATCAAGGTCAGAGTGCTTGACACTGAACTTGAACTCTGGCAAGGAGTGACCTGGCAAGTGGGCGGGGGGGCATTAGCCACATGCACAACCAGCCATGTGTCAGACTCCAATTGAATATTTGTTGTGCTTTTTGGTTGTGTTTTTATTTGTTTTTTTTTTGTTGTTTTTTTTGTGTGTTGTTTTGTTTTTTTATAATTATTTAAATTTTATTTACAAAAACAAATTACAATATTGCTTCATAAATGTTTAAATTTAAAAAATACCTAAAAACCTTAAGACTAAATTTGCATACATAGAAAAGTTCAACAGTTTTCAAAAGGGGGCGTGGGGGGGAGACTCTCAACAAGGGGCCACACATACAAAGGGGGCGCAGAGGGGTGGTGGCATTTTCATAAACAAGGGAGGTGAAAGAGGAGCGTACGGTTCTTGTAGGCGGCAAACAGCCGACCTGCCCAGTTGCCTGGTGGTCAGCCGTACACCGTTCCCAGAGGAGAACCGACGCCGGGGCCGAAACAAATACACAAAAAAAAAATGGGAGATTCTGCTGCTCCTTTAGACGTTGTTGTTGTTGTTGTTGTTGCTGATGTGTAGCCGTGTGTGTTGCTGCTGGATGGCAGGTGGCAACAAATCGCGGCAAGGGTGAACACACACAAAAATGTGCACACTTTCAACGAAAATAGCCCCGAGAGATGTGAAGAGAGACCGTGTTCTGATTGCGTTCTGTGAGTGAGAAAATGGCACGCAGCTGACGCTGGGTGGATAAAGATACAACAATTTTTTGTATCTAGGCGGGGGCTATTTTCGTGCTGCTGAACTTCAACAAGTTGCTGCTGCTGCTGTTGCTGTTGCTGCTGCTGCTGTTTGCTTACTCCTCCTCGTCAACGCCCACACACTGCGGACAGACGGGCTTGCCCTCCATGGCATAGAAGGACTTGCCACGCACAGCCTTCTTGCAATCCTAGATAATACATACATATACAGTTGGATAAATACAAATCTTGTGTAATTTGTTATAGAAATGTGTTATGAGTAGGAGGAGGCGAGAGCAGGGTAGAGGGGCTAACTTACCCGGCAGACAAAGCAATCGGGATGCCACTGCGAGTTCAGGGCAGAGATATAGTTCTCCATGATGGCACGATTGCAGCCATTGCATTTGGGGGCAAACATCTCAAAGTAATCGGTGCGGCAATAGGGTTTGCCATCCCGCTCATGGAAGCCATCCTCGCCAAACTGCTGGCCACACTGGGCGCAAAAGAAGTGCTCCGTGTGCCAGGTCTTGTCCAGGGCCGTCACACACTTATCGAGAATGGCGCCGTTGCAGTAGGCGCAACGTGGACTGAACAGATTGTGATAGTCCGGTTCGCAATAGGGGAAACCGTCCCGCTCAAAGAAGTTGCGTGTGCCCAGCTCCTGACTGCAGTGATTGCACGTAAAGTGCTCCGGATGCCAGGTCTTGCCCAATGCTGTAATCACCTGGCCAACAATTGGCTTCTCGCATGCATTGCAGCAGCCCTTCTGCACCGTATTGACACCTTGACGACTCATATTGGCCTGTAGATTGCCAAGCATAGAATCCAATTGATCCTCGCGATTATCGTCCTCCTCCTGGACAATCGTTGTCTCCTCGATCGTTTGCGTCAGATGCGCCTGCTGTGTGCCCCTGTTTGGCTGTGCGTAGTCCGTCACCTGCGGCTGCTGATGCTGCTGATAATGATGATGATGCTGCTGCTGTTGCAACTGTTGCGCGCTTCCTGCCGTTTGCTGGTCGTAACCGTTGCTGTTGCTATTGATGTTGCTGGCGCTGCTGCTGTTGACCTGTTGGAATACAGTGCCTCAAATTAGTTGATGTCTATTTGCTTGCTTTTTTTCTTTTCTGAGGAGAAGGAGATTCGCTTACGTCGTTGCTCGATGTGCTCGGCTCGACTGAATTCAATTTTATGCGAGCGCCAACAGAATAACTTTTGCTTTTTGCTTTCTGCTTTTTGCTTTCTTACCCGTCGAGACGCCTCAAATAATTTTTCTTACAACAAAAATGGCTAGATGCTGCTACAAATGTTTTTGTTGTTCTTGCTGCGTGTCGTGCGAGTTTCCATTTCAACATTCAATTTTCTTTCATAAACTTTGTATTTTCATATTCTGTTCTATGTGTGTGTGTGTGTGTGTGTGTATCTGTGTATGCTTCCCATAACTAACCTAGACGCCTAATTGAGTGCTGTACTTATACATATATAATACACACATGTGTGCTGTGTGTGTGTTGTGTGTGTGTTTATCTTTCTTTCCATCTATTTATCTAGCGAGATCAGTGACGTTCTAGAATGGCCAACAGGAGCCAAAGGGGCGCCAAAAGCGAAAGTGTTTTTCTTATTAACAGCTATCAATTTATAAACAACAATTGAAGCTCAAGTTTTTTATACAAGTGCTAAAAAAGTAAAGTCTTTTAAAAAGCAGAATCGATCTAGACATGTCCGTCTACCCGTCTGGTACGAGCACCCGGATCGTGTAGACTTCAAATTTGATATATAAGTTAAGATTACATTTATTTTATTTATCATTATATAAAATATAAAAATGTAATTAAGATCGAATGAGCAACACCCAAAATGCATTATATATTATATTGATTCTCATACGTCGTCATAGATATGAATCTTTGGATGCCCAATCAATAAATATCGAAGAACTTTTTGTTTGAGTTTGGCTTCAGGAACTCAATACAGTCCTTTAATTAATCAAAATACATTTCAGCAGAATAGTTTTTAACTCTTCATTTTTAATAAAATCAAAATAAAATCTTCATCTTTAAATAGATCAAATAGATCCAAAAAACTTTTCTTTACTTGATTTTTAGCTATTTATTTGTTCATTTTAATGCACAGCAGCTGTGTTTATTGGAAAGACATCCTCCTATAAAATAACCTTATACTTTGATGCAATTTTGCTTTTGCTCTTTTTAATATCAGAGACAACAAACATGGTTCGAATTGAAATCATTGGACTAAATGTAAATACAGTTGTGGCTGCTATCTCAAACTCTCAGCTCTTAAAAAAAAACCCCAAATAATATGCGAATCAGTAATTCTTTCGAATTGTTGCCATTTCCTCTATTAAATAAATTCAGTGAAATGATTCTCTATTTGAAAGTTTGATAATAACAAAATTTTGAAGTGCCCATTGCTGAAAACCCCCGCAATCCGCTACTGCAATCGATTTACTTGGTTTATTTTATTAGCGTTGGCGGTTTTTTGGGGGCTATTTTAAGAAAAAGAAATAATGTTGCGTCCACACAAGCCAGATATACTGAAAAGATCAGCAGCTCTCGTTGGGGCGCTATAAAACAGAAAGCTTGTCGGGTGGCCAACAGGATTTCCCCATAAAAAGCGCAGGGGCACGTTCCCGATGCTGCTGCTTGCTCTGTGGCACACGCTGCCCAATATATAGATGCAGCTAAGGTGTGGCAAGGGGAGGGGAGGCTAACGGGCGCAAGCTGAACAGGAAGAGGCCAGGAGGAAATCTCGATCAATGAGCGCTGTTTATGAATGGCAGGGGGCAATTATCGGGTGGTGGCGCAGAGGGAAGCAGTTTCAACAGACAGCAGATTGCCAATTCGGGTCGGCAATGAAAAAGAGCATAAAAATATACAATATTTATCCACACACTGAGAAATAAATATAGACGCACAAAGCACACATCGATAAATACATATATATGTATATATATATACATGTGTGTGTGTGTGTGTGTATTAAAAAACGTGTTCAAAAATAGACGTGCAAATGATTTGCAATGAAAAAGCTACAAAACCAACAACAACAAAAAAGAAGAAAAATCACAAAAAAATTAGAAAAACTATAACAAGCTGCTCTCCGTGAAAAAGTTGTTGACAGGGGGGTGGGCGGTTGTGGCAGTGGCCGCAGTGAGGGGGCGGCAGCATCTGACTGCCAGTGTCGTGTGGGCGCCCCAAAAAGAACCCAAAAGCAAAGCAAAGCAAGGCAAGGCAAGGCAAAGCGACCACAGTTCTAGTTCTGCTGAGGTGCCGTGTGCAATATTGTTTATATACTTTTCATGTATTTTATTTTTTTCGCCTTCCACACACACACACACACCAGACACACGCACAGACACAACTAGCCAATTTCATTTTCATATTTATCATTTCTTTGCGGCGTATCAACAAAAGTCACGGACACGCCACGCCTCAAAAGCGACGGCAAAAATTGAAAATGATATTAAATAATTAACAAACACGGCCACAAAACAGACACACACACACACACATATACACACACACACACACACTCGCACATGTCTCTGCATTCGTCAATGACATTGAATTGCAATTTTCAATAACCCACCTCCCCCCTCCCCAATATACACCGACCCCTTCCACCCATGACTCACGTTGTCTGTATCTTTGGATGACCATCACGAATTGCCAACAAAATCTTCAGCACTTGGTAATTAATTATTAATTAATTACATGTTGGCAGTAATCTAAGGAAGAATCCCAAACTAATTAAGTGCATTACGAGATAGTTTCTGAATTGGCAAAAGATTATTCTCAGCCACCTTTTGAGAACCTGATATGGCCATAAATTGATGTTTCTATATATTTGTCGCAAAAGCAAGGTCAACATTTATATAGAATATTTATTGCCACAAATTAAAAAGCATAGCAAATAAATTCATTAAAAAATTAAATGTTTGCTTAAGCCAAAACCAACCGATTCGAACTAATTTAATATGGCATAGATTTGACAAGGAATATTTATAGCTGAGCATGTTTCAGGGAAATACAGTTTAGTAATCGCATCCTGACCAATAAAACAGTTTTGGAGCAATTGTAACTTGGCTAATTTGAATTAAATTTAGTCTTAAGCAACAGCAATTGTTTGTTGTGTATTTTATTTAATTAATTAATTTAATTGTATATATTAAGAGCCAGATTACATTAGCTATTTTTAACGTCAACCCATTTATTTATTTTTTATTATGGTTTTGCTTGTAGCCAGCCAGTCGTGTTAATAATAGTAATAAAACCGCAAAAGGTTAAGCAACAGGCAAATTACAAATATTTCGACACGAACGACTAACAAAATTATTTATATTGTCAATACTCATTTACATTTGAGTGATTTAATACGAACGACGAAAAGTATTGTCATATTCTCAATATTCATTTATATTTAACGAATTTAAACAACCTTAAAAATATATTTGTTAAAGATAAGAAATATTAAAAAGAATCTTTGTTAAACAGAAATGTTCTTCATGCAAGAAAACATCTTTCAACCGATCGTTGCACGGATCGCTATATAAAAGTCCAACTTTATAGCTACAACAGACTTAAAAATGAATACAGCAAAAATACGTCTACATTTCAAATTCGTCAAGCTCGAAAACTGAAAGAAACAGACGAAAATGACTATAACGCCTCGGCTAGTGATGCTCGATGATCGAGAATATATATAATCTATCAGAATCTTCAACGTGTTGCAAGCTGCTCGATAAAATCATAATACCCACCGCAGGAGTATAATACGATAAACTGTTAAGAGACACTAACAAATAAAAAAAGAGCAAAGTGGCTATATCAAAACTGCCTTTAAAACATTTATGCGTTCTGAAAGTGTCTCCTTAAATGCGTAATACATTTCCTGCTTTTCTTGGCAAAAAAAAAGTACGATATAAATACATAAAGAATATATTGTTCAAAGACGACAACTTGACAACTTGATGCGTGCGTGAAGGTTAAAGGGAATTAAGTTTTCATAACAACATTCAATATTATTGGGAAAAAATACAAACTTTTTGGAAAATCACTTTTGTTTTATATGGCATGAAAATAAACAAAATTTCCAATTATATATACTGCTCATAGCCAAAGAAGAAATAAACAATCAACAAGGATAGAGTATACAGATATAGACTATAGTCTATGCCACAAAATAGGGCAAATATAAACTTTTCATTTCACTTCGAAATCAAAGCATATTCAATATTTCGTAAGTCAATGAAATAAACAGAGTATTGAACCAATGTCAATAAGTAAAGTACATTTCTGTTGAACATTTCTGTTCTGTTATGCACTCAAGTTGATTGCTTAAACAAGTCGTAAATGCATTAATGTGATTGCTGTCACATTGCAGGCGCCAAGGACCCGCCAAGGGTGGGTTGTGCAGCCTTGACCCAATATGGACAAAATACAAAACAAGAAAAGAAAACAACACAAAACTGGGCTGACTGACTTATATGGAACAGGCGACTGCTGAGTCGAATAAAAAATGACAAGAAGAATGCAGAGAACATCTGTTAAGATATATCATCGTCATCATCCATCCGTTGTGCACAATGTCAGACAGCAAGTTCTAAAAACAACTGTCAGAGCTGCGAGATGCGGCCAACTTTCGGCGGCAAATATGAAAGCAGCACAAGCTAAATAAAAATACAAATAATACAAATAATACAAATCCCAGAAATGAAAAGCACAATCAAAAAAGCGGAAACATTTGCGCCTAATGCAAATCCTCTGGTAAATGTTTTGTTTTCGACTTAATAGTCACTGATTGATTGTTTTATGGACCGAGAGACGACTTTAGTTGAGCTGAGTTGAGTTTACTATTTATTATTAATGTGAAGAAATATTGGCATTTAGTTTTATAGCGCCGTGTGCAATAAATCGCATAAATGCGACAAGAATTTTGAATCGTGATCGTTTTCTTCTTTATTGTGTGGCATGAGAATTTATGGTCCACCTACAATTTGACACAGCACAAGTCAAAGTCAAGAGCTATTCGTGTCTCTGACTTTCCATCACTCAATATAAAGAGTGGTATAATTTTGTAAAGGTGCAAGGGACAGTCGAGGTGGCGTCTTTAGATTCGCTTGAGCGACATGCGTCACACGATTTGACATGATATATTTTGTTGGTTTTATAGTTTTTATTACCATACCGAACAAGTTTAATGAGAAACACACACAATTAAACGTTTGTCCACCGATTTGGATGTTGTGGATGTGCTAAAAATATCACAGTGTATTTTTATATTCTTTTTTCTTTTTGTCAGCAAAAGTTCTTACAATGTATACAAAGGAGCCTTTCGCTGCATACGCACATATATATATATATAAATGTATCTAATTTGCTCAGGCGACAGGTAAAAAAGTGAAAACATTTGGTGCCGAAAATAAACAACGAGAAATACTCTGACCAACCGTGAGTTTTTCGGTTTTCAGAATCCATGCAACAAATGTTGCATTTAAATACCGCAATAAATCTTATGGCTTTTTCTTATTTTTCTTTAATTTAAATTATATTTTTTAATTTAATTTAATTTAGTTGTTTATTTATTTATTTTTCTGTCAACTGGTATTAGTCGACACTCAAACAAATAAATAAATATAAATGTAAATGATACCCTATTCTGAGATTTAAAGTGTTTAAAATACAAAAAATGTATTTAAAAATATAATTTTTAAAAATACGATTATAACAAAATGTTGATGGCAAACAGAAGGCAATGTCAGGGCTTACAAATATTTTTAAATAAATGGCGGACGCTTTCTTCTATGAATAGATTGAAATCATAAAAAACTGTATTTGTTCTTATAATATCATAATGGCAGCTAATCTGAATTAACAATTGCAGTGAACTGATTGCATCTGTTTTAATCCCTTTGGTTGGCTAAAATCAATTAAATGCCAGATGTACATTTGCATTGAACAGAACTGGAACGCTTTTTGAAGAAGTTTGTTTATTTTTAGTTGCATCTGAAAAGCTTTTCAATTCGTTCTTATATTGCTAACCCAATTTGTTTGCCAATTAAAATCATCTTTCAGCAAAGCAGAAAGAACTCGTTAACAAATCTAATAGCCTGAACACAGCTGTTAACAATATTCTAGTTTATATATTTGTCAATTAAAAGTTTTGTACATCCAAATGTAAAACAATTAAATCAATGACGCCTGCTGACTGAGAATATACAAACCAAATCACTATTAATTCGTATATCGATCATTTTCCTGATAGTAACATTATCACTGACTGTATGAAGCCTGTTCTCAATCAACTTTACAAAAGGTATATGTACCAATTAATAGTGGGTTGGATTCTGTATACTTTATTGCATTAGTGCATTTTTACAAATGCAATTTGTTCTGATTTTTGCCTAGACACGATTAATGTTGCATACTTTCAGGAACTACCTGAAGAACCTGTTGCACACACACACACACAAAGATTTAATTGTTTAACAAAATGTTGAACCTGGTACAAGAGTATTGATAAGTCAGCTCACCTTGAAGTCAGACAGAGATGCCATTAAATCATCCAATTCCTTGGTGGCCTGCGATGTGTAGCCTTGATGCTGAGGTGCTGGCGCTGCAAGATTTGGTGAATACGATTCCTTCTGTTGCACAATCTGCTCCTCAATGGAACCAACTACAATCAGAGACGAAGAACATTAAGTGAGTAAACTTGCACATAGAGTAAGCTGCACATTGCACAGTACCTGGTCCATCTGGTCCCGAGAGCTTCTCGGTCTTCGTTTCGCGCACAGTGATTGTAACATGTCGTCCTGGCGTCGGAGACTTGTGTGCAGATCTAAAGGAGGTAAAGAAACTCATTAGTTGAGCTCAAGTTGAAGCTATATGCGAAGAGTGCACCTACCCATTTGGCACCGCATAGATGTGGGCAGTGTCCAGCTCATTGAGCAAGCTATCCACAGTGGGTCGCTCCTCGACGGACGTATAGCTGTTGAAGGTGTTGTATTTGGACGCCGGCGAACTGTAATTGACAGGCACATCCACATCTGCTTGCAACCAAAGAGTGGGAAGATGCAGAGATTACAATCTGTGTGTATCTTCATATATCAGTTCTTTCTACTCACCCTTTCGCTCTGTGGCCGAGTTGTTGTAGCGTGCATTCTGCAAATCTTGCAGCAGGGAGTCGAGCTCTGACAAACCAGAGCTATTCTGCGCGCCACCCTGTCCATTCTTGTAGGGCTGACGGGGCAGTGAGCCGGTGGCTTGATGATTCTGATAGCCATTGCTCTGCTGGCTGCTGCTGCCATTAAAGTCGGCAGCCGTTGGGGAGCGGGTCTCAACGCTATAATGCTCCTGATACTGAGAAGAGTGAAGCTAATTAGATAATCATCAATATTAGCTGAATGCTTTGCCACTTACCACTTGTGGCTGCGCCTTGCCCCTCAGGCTCCCATAGCCGGGCGTGTTGTCCACAAATTGTTGCTGCTGCTGCTGCTGCTGCGGTTTGGGCTGAACAGTTCCGTATTGTGGCTGCGACTGTGCCGGCTGTCCCGGCACGCTGTTCTGCAAATCGGCAAGGAGTGCATCTGCAAAAGATAGTTAAAAAGGAACAAGCGATGAGTACTCGAGTGCAAAAGATTATGTAGAGTATCTGAAATCTACCCAAATTATCGTAATCCCCATAGTTGGCCATGGCCCATAGACTCTGCTCAACTAACGTAACTTCTCTGACACATAGCAAACTGATAACTGCAGCCCAACGGCAAAGTTTCTATACGTATTCTCACATATCTTCACGAAAGTAACTGATAAGAAAATACCTCTGAATATGTCAACATTTGTTTGCCTTTCGGGTGGGCAATTTTTTGGCGAGGCAAAACTTGTGAAAACTTGACGGTTAAGTGGGCTTTTACGGTTTAGCCAGGTTTGTGTCTTGGCTCCAACAACTAAGCCAAATAACATCTAAAGCTTTTTTAAAATTATTGGCTAAGTTTAGACTTAGAAAAAAATACATAAATTGAATAAGATAGATAAATGGAGTAGTTGCTTAAAGAGCATCTAATGATTAGTGTTGCTGTCCAAAAATGCATTTCGAACTTGAACTTGGCATTAGAACTCTCTAGAACTCACCAGGAAAACTTTTTAGAAGAGCTCACTAGACGAACTCTCTAGGAGAACTTTTTAGGCTAACTCTATAAGATAACTCTCTAGGAGAACTCTGTAGAACTCTTTAGGCGAACTCACTAGGAGTACTTTCTAAAAGATCTATAGGGGAACTCCCTAGGAGAACGCTCTAGGTGAATTCTCTAGGAGAACTCATGCGAACTGTCTATGAAATCTCTTGGAAAACTCTTTAGGCTAACTCGCTAGGAGAATCATCTAGAAGAGCTTTCTAGGAGAGAACTCTTTGGGCTAATTCACTAGGAGAATCATTCCTCTTCGGTCTGAGCCCACATCGAAAGCTCGTCACATCTGGAATGGACTTACCCAAACGTCTCTCAAACGCGCCTACTTTGAAGCAGTCGTTGAGGGACGTGCTGTGGAACGACGATGATATCAGTTTCGAAGACATTTCTCAGCCCAAACACAAATATGGCCAAAATCGATGAAGACGCTGAACGAGGTATAAACGGTATAACTCCTTTATTGGCCAAATTGAAACACTGGCAGCAGCCAACCAAAGAACAACAGCAAACAAATAATATTTTTTTCTTTCTTTTTTGTTCAAAATTAGTTGCCAACTGACCGAATTTGAACAACGTGCATGAAAACTCAATCGGAAAGCAAAGCCAAAGCCGAATCAACTCCCACACTGTGACGACCCCAAAAACAGACATAAATCGAGGGACAGACAATAGGAGGGGGATGGGGAGGGGGGCAGAGCTGGCAGCGGGGTTAGACGACCATCGAGAGTAGACGAGGTCTAAACACATATATATATGTACATATATACTTATGTTTTTATTTATTTATTTGTTGTATTTGTATTTTTTTTATTTTTGATATCTATGCTCGTGGGACGAACTAGTCGAACGAGCTAAAAATCGCACCAGGGCATGAAATATCGCATATATGATTATTTATATATATATGTATAAATGAATTAATATATATGTGTGTGTGTGTGTTAAGACATATCTGATCAAATTAGCGTTGTTTGCCTTTTGTTTGGCTATAATTTGGCTAAAAGCAACAAACAAAATACTCAACTCAACAAAGGCAGGGCCCCAACGTGATTACTGAGATTTTGGCCAGATGAAAAATGCGTCTGATGTGCACTCGGCTAGCTCTACAAAATGTCAATCATGCCACTTGCCAGTTGCCACTTGAACTGCCCAGCCCAAGAGAGACTAGAAGACAACATGGAAACATGACAGACAGCGATTAAGACATCACTTAACAAGCAACCAACAGAAAAAAAAATACGAAATACAAAAAAATAAATAAATCAAACAAATCAGCAAGTTTTATTTGTGTCTTCTTCTTCGCTTCTTGGCATTGATTCTATGGGATGGGTTCAAAAGTTAGAGCCACCTGCAATTGGGCCAATGCCAACATATACACAGATGCTATATATATATAAATATATATGCATATATAGATAGATAGAAAAGGAAAGCGAACAAAATCACTCAGCATTGAGTTGCGCTCAGTTGAGTTATGTAAAGCTCATCATCATCACAGTGAGTGGCGTCAAAAAAAGGTGTGACGCGTTTTTTTGGCAACCAAATTTATTGTGAAAATAATAAAAATGCCAAATGGCAGGGATTCCGTAGGGAGGTGATGGATAGAGATCGCTGAGCGATAATCTATATTTAAAAGGTTTTTTTTCCTCAGTTTTCGATTTTTGTTTTGGTTTTGGAACAAATGGCAAAACGTTTCGCAATTCGCTTATAAATAAATCGATAGGAACCGATCCATAAAACGGGCCTTCGAACATGTGGTTGACTCTTTGGAGTGTGTCTGTATCTGTAGCCATATATATATATATATTTACATATACAGTTATATGTGTGTATGCTTGCTGTATGTCTAAAAATAGAACTGCTGGGGTTATCAGAGCGTCGCGCTTGAGTGGGTCAACGTCAAGACTGAAAAAGAATTATGATGCGAACTGAGCGAATAGGAAATGACACGGAAAGCGACATGAATCTTTTCCCTCATTCTAAATGCCACTGGGACTGTAAATGATTGCTGTGAGTGGCAGATTCTGTATTAAGTTCAATATTTAGGAAAATATTTATTGTGCTTAGGGCCTAAAGAGACTTCTCGACTGATGGTCTATAAAATAAAATCAGAAATATGCCTGATGCAAAGTACATAAATTTAAGAGAAATATGCCCTAAAAGGGATGCAAGGCTTATTTATTGTTGCACATATTAAACAAACGATGCATTTCAAACTAAATGACTCGTTGAATTTTCAGCTGAGATGCATATATAGAAAAATGCATAGTTTTTCCTATTATTTTCTTGGAATTGAATTTTGTATTTGTGTTCGTCGCCCAGAAGCGCAATGAGAGATTCATTAAAAAGCAATCAAATATCGGCGACAAAATGCAGCCTCGATGACAATTTAAGCGATTGGTTAACATTTTCGTCAAGTTGTTCGTCGCGTTCATAAAAACACAATTAAAATCAATTAAGAGTCAGCATAAGAGCATCGAATGGCGGGAGAGGGAGGGTAAGGGAGAGGAAGAGGAAGAGCATCAATTGAGCGAGCAACGCAACAAAGTTGTGGAGAGATGCAGTTAAACAAAATAACAGCATAGGCAGCAAAGAGAGAGAGGCTTAGTTGCTGACAGCGGACAGCTGCAGTTGCAGTCACAATAGTCGCAGCAGCAGGCGGAGTTGAACAGATGACAGTTGTTAAGACGGCCGTGCACAATGCAGCGCAAAAGGGAAAGAGAGAGACAGAGAGGAAGACAGATGAAGAGAGAGAGAGAGCGTGGGCGAGAGCGGGTCAAGCAGCACGCGCATGTTCAATGGTATGCTTTTGGTAGTTGTTGTTTATGTTATGCTCTTGACTGCGCTGCTGCTGCTGCTGCTGGTGGTGCTAGTACTGCTGCTACTCAACAACTCAACAGCTCGCAATTGCTGTTGACATTGTTACATATATTTGCAGTTTGCGGCTGTCACTTTCGTTTTCATGTGATTCACTTGTTTGTTTGCTGTTGTAATTCAGTTGTTGCTTCAATCGTGATTCGCTACTTGAATTAAATTCCACACTCAGGCATTGCCACAAATAAGTATAAATATTGTTATGGGCACACTCGCACACACACACATATACACACACACACTAGCGCACACAAACAATCGATCGACGATTTTTCACGCACAGAGCAACAGCGACGGCAAAAACAGAGCACCAAAAATTATTTTTCGCTCGGCAAAATCTTAAAAGCAACTGAACAAGACGTTCGACGAAAACCGTTGCTGAAGCTGAGGCTGCTGCTGAGGCTGCTGTGAGACGCACGGCAGCAGCGCACACTGGTACATTGTTCAAAACTAAGTTTTCTATTAAAAAAAACAGCTGGCACATTTGTTGTTTGCAAACCCATTAAAAAGTTAGTTGTTAACAGAGGGTAATAATGTAATTGCAAGTTTAATCAACTTTAGTATTATATATAGCTATTGCTAATCATACAAAAATTATGGTCTTCTTTTTAATATGAATGCGCTATTCAATTACAATTCTTAGAATGTAAAAATAAGTGCATATATATCATACTTTATATCGATACACTTTTAAAGCACTATAATTAAATAAGTCTATTGAAATGTGTGTAACATTTTTTGCATTATCCGCAACCAGTGTGCAGCGCATAACTCACTCAAGAGAGGGTGGGAAAACTCGCTCAAACTCAATTGAGCATTTGTTTGTGTGTTGTTGCTGTTGTTTTTGTTCTTGCTGCTTGTTGATTGCAACACATTTTTATGAGTAGTTGTATAAAAGTGTTGGGTAAACGTTGCCATTTGTTGCCTGCTTCTTGCCTGACTGCCTGCTGTCTGCTTGCCTGCCTGCCACAGGCTGCATTGGGTGGGCGTTTGTCAAAGTGGCGCCACCTGCCGTGCAGAATCATCAAACAGAATGCCGCGCAATTTTAGTGATTTTGTTTGGCCACCGATGACTCACTTGACTTTGACCAAAACTAAAATTAGTATGCAGCAAAAACAGAAACAAAAGCAACAGAAAAACACAACGACGAATGGCAACAAATTAAAAGTGTTGCTGTTGATTATTTTGTATTAATTTGACAGTTGGGTGTTTTTTTTTGTTTGGTTTTTATTTTGTCTCTTATTTTCCTTACGATGAGATACGCAATTGATGGCTCAGATTATTTGTTCTCGGGCAGTTCAATTCAAGGTTAACAAGTAGAAATTTAAATTGACAAATTTATGCCTCGAACTCTATTGTGTACAGCCAAGTAAAGATTATCGGCCAACTGGTTTCGTAGTAGACAACTTCCGGTCTGAGAGGGGAACGCTGAATATTAATCAAAGCAAGCGTTGCATTAACATCTGGCCTGAGTTCATGTTTATCAAGGCTTGTTATTGATATAGCATTGAATCACATTTACCTTTGCAATTAAGAACGCTTACATAATCACCCATACAGGTGTATGCCACACACACACACACAGACACACACGCACACATACATATCGATAGTAAAAACGACAATAAATAGAACGACGCCCACATTTGGAATGGCACTTTTGAGTTGTCGCTGAATGGAATGAATGATCTAATGAATGAACCACGTCGTGAGGGTCGACGTAGTAAAACACGCAACAATTCAACATTCTCACAGATTGCAGCCAGCAGCTTACCGATTTTCATTGCTAATCACCGTATTCACTGTATTCTGTATAATGCACTCCGGGCGACGTCTAATTACAAACTGAATTCAAAATATTCAAATCGATGTCTGACAAGTTTTGAGACTTCACTTTTGATGCAATCTCCCAGTAATGTTTAGGTGTTTGTTCAGTGCACATGTCTCTGTGTGTGTGTGTATGTGTGTGTAATTACGAAGATCCAACTAAAACAAATATCACTGATCTGATCGAGTGTTACAGACTACAAGCTACTCTGCAACCTGTACTTAATAAAAGATAAGTTTAGGGCTAACTCATCCTATAAAAATAATGCATAAAAGGATGAATTTATATAGATATTAATATAAGATCAGTGATATTCTTACATAGTACAGTTAACGCACAATTAAAAAATAGATTCTAGAAGTAATTTTAATAAAATATGACCAATATTAAAGGGCTCTCAAAACTTACAAAACTGTAGTACAAAATATAAAAATCAATTTTTTAAATTAAAATTTTCAAATTTCGGCATAATGTTATCTTCAATTAGTTTCAATATAATTTGCTACCTTTTTGATTTTTTTATGAATGCAGGGTACAAAAAGGTCGACAGAAGCGATTTTCTGATGGGCATCTTGTTTATAAACTTCCGATCGATTTTGGGGCCCCAAAATTTCGACTTTCCATAACGCACAGTTGCAATAAAGTGTGTGTGTTTGTTACGTCATATTTGTGTTGTTTGGGCTTCAATTGTTTACGCAGCGATTGCAAAGCGTTGTAAAATGTGTAAGCAATAAAAACAACAACAAAAATAATTGATATGTTGCAGGAAACAAAAAGAATTTTACACTTTTTGCTTAACAATTTTCGTTACACATAATTAATATTCGTGCTTACAAATGCTGATTGAATAACAGCAGCGTTTATTTAATATTTAAGCAAACACTGCGAAAATGAGTGTCAGTTCTCATTATTAATCAAATAAATCAAATGAATATATGCGAAGTAATTTTCAATAAATTGTCTGTATCTTTAATTGTGGCCTCTAAGACCAAATATGCCCAAAAGTATGCAACGTTAAGTAAACTTTCAGTATATTTATATAAAACGAGACATAGATGGCGCGTTGTGCTGCATCAAATAAACTAAGATTTCAATTGATTAACAGTCTTTTCTGAGCCTAATGATTATAGCTGCAACAATTTGTAAGTAATGGCTATACCTAAATAGTAAAAATAAGAGAATATTGCAAACCTGATCAAACTGCTAGTTGATAGAGCTGAATAAATAAGCCGCTTAATTAATACTTTGTTAATATTTTGAGGGTTGCAACTTGTGTTGCACGTTGCAAAGTTTAGTTTGTGGCATACTTACAGCCTGGCTGGATACCCTTGCTGCGCACCGTGCGATAGGGTTGTCGCGCTCCCGGATCGATTTTACCATACATTGTTCTATCCATTTTTTGTGAAACACTTTGAAATTTGGCTGCATCAAAAAGTCAATAAAAAAAAAACTATTCATAAATCTGGATGCAGCGATTTTGAACTACTTTCGAGATATCCACATACATATATATATATACAACTAGGGGGTGCACCGTGTTGATTTATTTAAAAGCTTTGCCCCCCCTTACTTTCCCCTAGTCTATATTCTGTTTGCATTATTTATAAGCGCATTTTTATTTTTGGCCCGTCGACGGATTTGTCGTCTTGTTTTTTTTTTTTCATTGTTTTTCTCTGTTTTGTTGAGTTTGGCTGTCATTTGGTATCCGCTTGTCTGTCAGAGTTTTGTTCCACAACTCCCCGCCCCGCCCCATTGTGCCCCACGTCAGCTTAATGATATAAATTTGTAATTGTCTGGGAAACAAAATAGGTTCATTGTTTTAAAATGCCGACGACAAAGTAAGTTCAATTAAAATTACAAATTTTACATTTATAAGACTAAATGTCGATTATGGAAATAATTCTAAAATTTATTTAAACTAGAAGGTGTGTTAGCAATTATCTTCCTCACAGTTCGAATAGACAATTAAGGAGAGCTTAAAACAACAGGATGTCAAATCGATTGGGAACATAAATTTGTATATAGATCGTTATAATAAAGATCCGATTCAGATTTGGGTTCGATACCCTTTTAACTGCAGACAAGCAAACATTTATAGAGACAATTGTCGATTAAGTAAATGAGTTCAATAGTTGCTTAAGAAAAGAATATAAATTATCTGCCTCACATTTCAAATAGATAATAAACTACAGTTTAGATCAAATAAATCTCTGCACAATGCTTCCAAAATATAATTTTGAATATCACATTTTGAGTAGACAATCTGTGAGAAAAAAGCCAGATTTATCTCGGATTTATATCATTAGAGTAATCCAAAGTTGGCTGAACAATAAAAATGTGTAAATTTGAAGTCAATAGCTTAATTAAATGAGTGGGTTACTCCAAAGTTCAAACAGTCTTGATACATGAGACTTGATTTATTTATGATCACCCCCGCGGTGGACAAGCGGACATCCATGGCATGGATCGGGGTGATCCGAGCGGTCATATTGGCCAGATTTATGAATCATTAAAATACCAAAATGAAATTATACTGGCACACATACAGCCAACATGTGTCTAAACAAATAACGACACATTGGAAAAGGTAACAAATAATAAACATAAATTAGTGAACTAAAAAAATGAGAGAGAAAAAAAGAAACGCTGAAAACAGCATTCAGGTTTATAAATTCGGATTTTTTTTTGTTGGAATGGATGCTAGCGGGGAATCAAGGTTGCCAAATTACGTCAACAGCATCATGATAGAGAACTAAAAATACAAAAAAGAAAACACAAGAAAAAATAGTAGAAAAAGAATTCTCGCAAATCAAAGGCGACGTTCTCGTCTCGACTAAAAAAAAAAAGCGAAGCGAAAAGCGAAATTAATTAAATAAAAAGCCTCAACATTTCCGCACTGCATTGCCAAAAAGGTAGCCAACTATCTCTCCACTGGCAGCATCCCTGGGAACCCTGACCAAACAAATCCCATGCACACTTTTCCAGGTCTCGCAACGCGTCGGGGAAGGCGCAGAGGGAGGGGCGGGGGAGAGTAGTCGCGATGACGTCGGGGGCAGCGAGAAACAAACGATTGTGTTTGCCAGTTCTAAATATAAAAGTCAAAGGCACCAAATTTTATGGTATACCCTGGACTCAGTGAGAAGGGTATACGGAAATAAGAGATAAATCAGAAATATGCGAGTGAGGCCAGATATAGATATGTCTATAAATATAGAAACACTAAAAACTAAAGAATATTATTTATATGAGTGAATAGATAGGGTTTATTAGACTTTATCGATAACCTGCATTACTTATCGATACTCGATACTTTCGATTGCAATTAAAAGCAAACATTTTGGAGATGTAGCCGTTCATAATATTCTTCAGCTGTTGAAATTTCATTGAGATCAGTGTGGAACCACAGAAATTTGCTAAAGAAAGCAAAATTCAGATTATCTCTGACTGATCAAATACAGGGTAGCTTCTAAAGAATTAAATCTTTGCTTTCCGATTGAATATGAATGATAAAAGTAGAGTGAATCTTCTATTCAAAAGAATATTTTCATTTTTTTTTTGTTGGTAAAAATACAGGGTAGCTTTTAGCCAATAGCTTCTTTACTTTTGATTCCTTGTTGCTTTTGGTGAATAGGGTATCTTCTAGCCAATTAACTGTATGTTTTTCGACGCTATTTTTTTTTGTATTTATTTTTTTTTTGGGCGCAGGAAATTCCAAGCACATTGGCGGCCAGTGCTCGATGGACTTGGACTCTTGTTGACCGACGCCTCGTATGAACTCGTCGAGATCTCTATGTAAATATGTGTGTGAACATTTGATCGGTAAGTACATAAAAGCTGTGAGGGTGTGTGTGTTGTGTGTGGCTGACCTTGCCTCAGGCGCCAAAGGTGAAAACGCAATCTGTGTGGCCCAAAGAAACCAAACCAAACGAGATTTACACTCACGTGGGTGTTCGGATCGGCATACAAACATATAAACACAAATATATACACACATAAAGCTAGGCCGGCCTTTCGCCTATAAATATGCTCTGTTTATGCCACACAATAAAATGTTTTTATATTGGCCAAATTCGATGCATTTGATCAACTGTGGTTGATCATCTAAAAGACTAGCTAATTTTTACACTTGAATTCAAAGCTGTGAAATATGAATGTAAAGTTCTTTAATGGAAATTCGAACTTTTAATCGCAAACTTTGAATAACAAAGTTTATTGCCAATGAATTGATTTTAAAAAAAAAACAACCAAATCACTTCTCAAATACATTTTTATTAACATATTAAAAAAGAAACCCAAAAAAATACATTTATTCATAAATTTTTACGCGTATATATTGGGAAAGTCTCAAGACTCTGCTGCTTAGCTCAATCAGAGAAGAGACAGAGAGAGAGAGAGAGAGAGAGAGAGAGAGAAAGGGAGAGGGAGGGAGAATGCCAGCTGGAAAGTTCTCCCTTTGTCGTCGTGCACAAAAACAACGCACACTAATTGAAATTTTATTAGTTGCCACTTGGAGATTAGAATCAGTTTGCTGATTGAAAACGAGAGCTTGCTATACACTCACACTCACACTCACACTCACACTCACACTCATACTCATACTCACTCTCATACTCATACTGATAGTCGTACTCGTACTCATTATACTCAGAGTCGCAATGAACGATGAACTCATTGATGAGCGGTCGACGTTTGAGGAGGTTGTCATGCGAGCAGCCAAGAGGTGCTAACAACTGCCATCTATTATCTATTTGCCACAGAAACCATTTATCTGAATCTGGAATCGTGGAGTGAAGTGGAGTGGAAGAAGGCAACCCGTTAGAGTTGCCCTCGCTGCATACGTGTGGGCGAACGTAGCTGGGGGGTGGGCAGATCCAGCTGTTTCGTCATAAACACAAACAGCGCAAGAGGACTGACTGTGTGGCACTCAAAAGATACACAGATACACAGATACCCAGATACAGTTACAGATACATACTGTGACCAATTGAAATTCGTTTGGCGGCAATTCCAATAAGTGCATTTAATGGCTGGCCTGCAAACGCTGCTTGAGCGACAGTTCCCATAAACATTTTCCATTTTTTACATTCATTACTGCATTCAATATAACAATATTTCAAGCACTTTCGTAACTTTGTTTACATTTTTTATTTCAAGTGATTGAAATATGTTTATTGTGTGTGTGTTGTGTGTAAAATGTCGTCCTCTCGTAATTGCCGTTTTAATGGTTTTTTTTTTTTTTGTCGTGTTTGTTTTTTATTTTCGTTCCCATTTTCCAGTTTGAGATCTGATCAAACAAATTTCCCTCTTCGACGCCCACGAGTTTGTCGCATTTTCTTTAATATCGCTTATAATCCGTTTGTCGGGGACGGGCCAAAATTAATGGCACTAGCCAAATTTCACTGCCTCTTGTCACATTTAGGCATATTTCTCGTTTTTCATCTTGTGTTTTTATGCTGCATTCAATTTAAGAATTAGCTTCATAATTAGTTACAAATTAAAATTCTAAATGTGGTGCTCAAGATTTCGCGGGATTTGCCGAGTGACAGAGTGAGATCATTAATCTATTGACCGAAAAAAAAAAATAAATAAGAAAAAATAAATGTTTGCATATAATTTGCGTCTCTTCTTTGAGTGGTTTTGCTTGATGTGTTCATTTGTCTCGAGTGTGTGTTATCAGTTTAGCTACTGGAATTCCACTTTTATCTTCCTTCGCATTATATTATCATTCTTTACCTACATAATACGACGAAGAGACGACTTTTAGCAGAAGTAAACAATTTTCCCACGCTACAACACCTGTTGTCGCATTCGAAATGTCCAACAATTTTTCATTGACTTTTTGTGCAGTTGATTTTTTTTGATTCACATTGAGCACTTGTTGATCGATTGATTGACTTGTTAGATGCACTCTTTGCACCGTTATCGATTTACACGTTGTCACTATGTTTTTTTCTTTTTATTTATTTTGAATTTTGATTTTGATTGCACTTTGTTCAAACTGTTGTTGTCTCATATATATTTTAGTGTTATTTATTTCTCAATACGAACGGCAGCCGATAGAAACGCGCGCGTTGCGTCGTGTCTAAGCAAAAGCGTCGCAAACGACTGAAATAGAACTTGGCGCTTGTGCACTCTAACGGAACATGAAATGGAACTACAAACGCAGCGTCAATGGAGCTTCATTAAAAACAACAAACGCAATGCGGCTCTCTCTCTCACGAGCGACGCGCGCATAAGAGAGAGATAGAGAGAGAGAGAGTGAAGAGAGAGAATAAACAAACGAAAAGTGGCTCATTCATTTGTTTCGTTTTTGCGGTGTGTCGTCCTCATCTATCGCTCGGTCAGCGTCGCTGCCAGCGTTCGTCTGGCTGCGGTTGCTGCATGTCGTGATGATGAGGTTGTGACGACAACGCCGCTGCTACAGCGACAGCAACACAACCGCAAAGCGAAAGCCGCAAGTGGGAGGCAAAAGGAGGAATTAAAAGCAAGACGGACAAACAAAGATTGTGAAGCGATCTACGCTCACAGTGGTCTTTAAAGCATCAACTAAAAATAATATGCAATCATTTTTGTGTCTCTTATATTTTTTGTTAAAGGTTTCTATTTCCTTAGTGACCAATTTTTTGAAAATCTTGTTGATCGAAAACATTTTTTCCACTGTGCTGAGTGACAATGCTCTCAAAATGCAACAAGATGAGAGACATCAACACCTTTGGTGCACACGCAACCCGACTCCGATTCCGGATGTTGCGTGCAGCAAGTGGGCAGCCTCTCCTAGTAATCAATAAAGTGGGTACACTCACTTACTCTATATAAAATACAAGCGCTTTCAAGCTTATGGAATGTGAGTGCTTTCATTTTGCGCAGAAGTGCACCACTGTGCGTGGGCAGAGTGCAGTCAGCTGCGCTTCAACTTTAAAGTTCGGTGAAGTGCTGTCAACTTGCTCGCTTTTCCACACTGTGAGCATGAGTGGCCTTTAGTCAACTCTTAGGAATGTCTCCACTCGCGTATGTGTGAGTATGTGTGCCTGGGTGTATGTGCGTTTATCAAAAGACATTAACAAAAAGCGCAACAGGCAGCAACAGCCGAGAAATTGTGTCATAAAGAAAATAAAGCACAATAAAGGCAGAATAACAGAAGATGACGATGACGATACTCACAATTCTGCTGATGATGACTAAAATTGTGTATATGTGTTTTCTGTGTGTGTTTGGAAAAAAAAGCAAAACAAATAAGCAAACAGAGTTATGTGCTGGGTCAACCTAACAATGCCAGATCATGAACAATACCAAAGTACATGACAAAGCCTAGCTTCGAAACTAAACTTGTTGAAATGTCAACGTGTAAATGATTGAAACGTCGACAGCGCAACACTGCTGCTCTGAGTTCAAAAAATCGCCAGGAATGCAAAGGCAAAGATGCAAAGTATTCGTGAACTTCGATAAGATTTGGGCAGTGAATAACACTCTTTCATGTTGTATATACATTTATAATCGTACTTATCTCTAGATAAGGAGGCAACTGGATTTAAAAAAAAAAAAAAACAGATAAGAGAGATGCATGAGTCTTACTCAAATTCAAAAATTATTAATCGCCATCTACCGGGAGCTGTCTGCAACTATAAACGTGGAATGCTAATTAGCTATGTATGCTCATGCTGCTGAAATCGTGAGTCGACCTTGAAGCAGCATAAAAAACATATTGATGACTAGCACCCTGTGCCAAATACGAGGTGCCACGCCAACAGGAAGTGTATGTGTTTTTTTTTTGTGCACTCACCTAAATCATCCATTGCGCCGTTTCCTTTGACTTGCTGTTGTTATACTTTAGGCAAATGTACAACTCTGTGTGTGTGGTGAATTCTCCAATTGTGTTAGACAAAACAATACGTCAATTTTCACAAGTGCTGCCACGCCTTATTATCAATCATATATATATATATATATAAATATAAATATATACTCTGTATATTTTCAGTTGGAATGCTTGAAGTCAGACAGAAAGGTAGTTAATTGACTTTAGGTTTTTAATCCACGCAAACATTTTTTTTCCTGTGCGGCGACAACAACAACAAGAAAAGCACAGCAGTTTTTTAGAGTCAACGACGACTGGTCGCCGTTTTTTATCCGTCGGGTTCGCGCTTGGAATTGAAAATAATTTTGCTGAAACGGCAGTGAACGCTGCTCGCGAGTGTGTCGCGTAAGTTGGAGACGAGTTTTATATGATTCACTTTAATTTTGGAGCGGCATCGGACCACAGACACGCAGACAGTAGCGCCGACATAAACAATACACACAATACACACAATACACACACACACTCACACATGCAAGCAAACGCGCGAACAGCTGTCTGACTATCGATAAATTCCGCGCCATTTTCAAAGAGTTTTTCTTTATCGTTTCAGTTACGATTAGCAATGGAAGTGGAAACGACTTCGTTATTAATTCTAAATGACGATTGTTTGGACAATATATTTGTGTATTTTACACTGGACGAACTGATGCTGTTATTTGGAAGTCTTCACTCGCTCATCGATGCAGCAGTCGAACGACAACTGCACAGATTTCGTCACTTTGAGTTCAGCATGCGCTTCCCACCTCAATATAATGAGATTCAACTGCAAGCACTCGGTCGACACTTGCAAAGTCTCAGCGTAAACGTGGGATATTCCGTTCGGTCCAATAGCAGTGTGATCGGCCAGATGCTGCATCCGTTGCTTGTGGGAGCGGCTGCTGGGGAAGGCGGTCGACTAAGAGCCCTGAAAATACAACACACCTACATTAATAGCAGCTACATAAAGCTGATCTCGCTGGTGGTTCACTGCTTGTCTGAATTGGATCTCAGTCGGTGCGACGTCGATGATACAAATGAATTTATGCTGCTTTTGCGATCGGCAACAAAATTGAAAGCACTGGCTTTATACAACGAGCACGCAGCTGTTCTGGAAGAATCGTTGCTCAGTCGCCTGCAACTCTTAAAAATTAATTGGATGGTGGGAACACAATTGTTTGACGTCGCTGCACTAAACCAAAAATATCCATTTTTGAGTATCGTTGTTTACCAGGCTAATCAAGTGGATGTATACGGACCACCTGCTGTCGGCAAAATTGCATATTTCCGTGATATTTGAAATAAAATCAGTTTCTGCAAACAATTAATAGATGATGGTGGGTGGTTAAAAGCATTAAAGAAACGCAACTCTGCATTCGATAATAGCAGCTGCATTTTTGAGCAACAGCTGTTATGTTATGCGGCCAGCATCTGTTAATTTCAATTTAAAACGTCAATGACCGTTAGCCAACCATTGATAAAACTTGTTAAGCAATAAACTCATTCAAATAATAGTTGAGATATTATTAATGCGTTAATTAATACGCTATTAATAATAATAATATTTAAAAAATATTTAGCATACATTTTCTTAAATTTACTTTAAATATAACATAAAATAAAGTACCTTTGAGGTTAATGTGATGGACAATAGTTATTCTAAAAAAAATATAAATAGGGTCGCGAAAGCGATCCAACGATGTTTAAGGAAAGCTCCGATGATTGAAATAAATTTAAAAACATCGTTATATCGATATTTTCACTAATTTGCTGCAACCCTAAGTGCGTCTTCAATTTAGAATCGTTCCTGTTCCGGTAAATGCAACCAGCTTTGTGTGGATGTGCATCTAAAGAATTCTCCAATTGTGCTAGGCGAAATTAGTCACTGACTTTTCATAAGTGCTGTCACGCCTTTGACACACATTTATTGGCTATATATGTATACATATATATATACATATATATATATATATATATATATATACATATAAATATATATACACATATATATATATATATATACTAGTCTCAGACTTTTCATAAGTGCTGTCACGCCTCGGACACAAATTCATTGACTATATGTATACATACAATATATATATAAATATTTATACATATATATAAGCGCGTAGATTGACTATCGATACCTAATCGCCACTTTAATAGTTTTCATCCTCGTTTCAGTTAACTGTCACAATGGCAACAGAAAGGATTTCATTATTAATACTAAACGACACTTGTCTGGACAAAATATTTGTGTATTTTACACTGGACGAACTGATGCTGTTATTTGGAAGTGTTCACTCTCATATCGATAAGGCCGTCGAACGACAGCTGCGCAGATTTGATCACTTAAAGCTCGACAATTTCTCCCTCACTCAACTTAATGGAAATCAACTTAATGCGCTCGGCAGACACTTGCAAACTCTTATCGTAAACGATCATCACTTAGGCGATATTTTGCATTCACTGTGTGAGGGAGCGATGGAAGGCGGTAGACTGAGATCTTTGGTAATTAATTGTTCGGTGATAGATTACGAATATTTAGAGATTTTCTCTCGGGTGGCTCCCCTCTTGGTAGAATTGTCTATCGGCCATACCATCTCGTGTGATAGAAATAAATTTCAGCTGTTCTTGCGATCGGCAACGAATTTGGAAAAACTAGACGTGAGTGGAGAATATGCAGATCTTCTGGAAGAAAAGATGCTCAGTCGCCTGAATAACTTGAAAATAAAAAAGAGAGTTCGATGAGGCTGCTGCCAGGGGGAATTGGCCACTTTTGAGAATTGAGGACGGATACAGCTTAACTAATTGCATGAAAAGTGGTAACACTATATTATCTATATATTATATATTATCTTATAAGAACGCAACTATTATTTTTGTATAAACTATTATTTTTATTAACTGAAACCTGGTGCCGGAATAAATTAATATGTTATATATATTACAAAAATTGCAGGCTTTGTCTTATTGTTGCCGTTAAGCTGATTAATTAAATTTGACACACATCGATAACCAAACTTGCACAATGGCAACGGAAAATATTTCGTTATTAATTCTGAGCGACGATTGTCTGGACAATATATTTATATATATACACTGGATGAACTGATGCAGTTATGTGGAAGTCTTCACACAAGGATCCGAAATAAATTGCAACAGTATAAATTTGATATCGATGGTGGCCCAGTTCTTGATCGAATTGGGTATCTGTTCGTGCAACGTGATGGATATAAATGAATTCCAGCTGCTCTTAAGATCGGCAAAGCAGTTGAAAACACTGGCTTTGTACGACAAGCATGCAGCTAGTCTGGAAGAATCGTTTTTCAGTCGCCTTAAAATTTTAAAAATTTGTAAATTGAATTATTTTATGCCGATAACACAATGGTTGGACGTCACTACAGTTTAGTTGTAAAGGTTTTACTATATGGACCCCGCGTGCAGAGGTATTCTGTATCCAAAGGCATAATTGAAATCAGTCTCTGAAAAGTTGTAACTGCTCTTCAATTATACAAAATGCTGCTGGTTGCTTAATAACATTAACAACGCAGCCCTGCATTCACTAATAAATGCATTTTAAGCTGTTAATGACAAATTCAGACAATTTGCATTTAATGATTGTTTAGACTCTTTTAACCAAATATTAGTTGAGATGTTTTGTATATTTTGCAAAAGTCAAATAGTGAGCCGCTGTTAATAACATTGCAGTAAGTTAATTTTTTGAGGTGCCCACAGCACAACAGCATGAACAGCTGTTCATGAGTCATTAATGCCGGCATTGCAAATTCTAACGAAATAGTTTGTATTTATTAGCTCAGCGAAATAGGCTTGATATACAGACAACAAAGAGAAATAATACGAACTGCACAAAATGGTGGTGCGGCCCTACAGCGAGGAGCTGAAATATCTGGAGAAGATCAATGATCACTGCTGGCGCATCAAGAAGGGCTTTCAGCCCAACATGAATGTGGAGGGCGTCTTCTATGTGAACAGCCGCCTGGAGCAGCTCATTCTAGACGAGCTAAAGAACTCGTGCCGTCCCGGCGCCATTGGTGGATTTCTGCCGGGCGTCAAGCAGATTGCCAATGTGGCTGCATTGCCGGGCATTGTTGGCCGCTCGATTGGATTGCCCGATATTCACTCGGGCTATGGCTTTGCCATTGGCAACATGGCTGCCTTTGATATGGATGATCCGCTGTCGGTTGTCAGTCCCGGTGGCGTTGGATTTGACATCAATTGTGGTGTGCGACTGCTGCGCACCAATCTCTATGAAAAGGATGTGCAGCCGATAAAGGAGCAACTGGCTCAATCGCTATTCGATCATATACCCGTGGGCGTTGGCTCCAAGGGCGTAATACCGATGAATGCTCGTGATCTGGAGGAAGCTCTCGAAATGGGCATGGATTGGTCATTGCGCGAGGGCTATGCATGGGCCGAGGACAAGGAGCATTGCGAGGAATATGGCCGTATGCTGAGCGCCGATCCGGGCAAAGTTAGCATGCGTGCAAAGAAACGCGGTCTGCCCCAGCTGGGCACTTTGGGCGCCGGCAATCACTATGCCGAGATACAGGTGGTGGACGAGATCTATGACAAGTGGAGCGCCTCCAAGATGGGCATTGAGGAGAAGGGCCAGGTCGTTGTCATGATACACTCGGGCAGTCGCGGCTTTGGCCATCAGGTGGCCACCGATGCGCTCGTCGAGATGGAGAAGGCCATGAAGCGCGACCAGATCGAGACGAACGATCGCCAATTGGCATGCGCCCGCATCAATTCTGTTGAGGGACAGAACTATCTCAAGGCAATGGCAGCAGCGGCCAATTTCGCTTGGGTCAATCGCAGCTCGATGACGTTCCTCACGCGTCAGGCATTTGCCAAGATGTTCAACACGACACCGGATGATCTGGATATGCACGTCATCTACGATGTGTCGCATAACATTGCCAAGGTGGAGAATCACATTGTGGATGGCAAGGAGCGCAAGTTGCTCGTGCATCGTAAGGGTTCCACGCGTGCCTTTCCGCCCCATCATCCCCTGATTCCCGTCGACTATCAGCTTACCGGACAGCCGGTGCTCGTTGGTGGCACAATGGGTACCTGCAGCTATGTGCTCACCGGCACCGAACGCGGCATGCAGGAAACCTTTGGCAGCACCTGCCACGGCGCAGTAAGCGTAATCCGTAGTCTTAATCTGTACATTCCTCATTTGTTTTTAATTCTCTCTCAATTAGGGTCGTGCCTTGTCACGCTCCAAGTCGCGTCGCAATCTTGACTACAAAGAGGTGCTGGATAAGCTGGAGCAGATCGGCATCGCCATACGTGTCGCCAGCCCAAAACTGGTCATGGAGGAGGCACCCGAGGCATACAAGGATGTCACCGATGTCGTCGACACCTGCCACGCGGCTGGCATCAGTAAGAAGTGCATCAAAATGCGACCAATTGCCGTTATCAAAGGCTGATCAAATCTATATATATATATATATATATATTTATATAGTATATTATATGTATATTTATATAAATAAATCCTTATAAATAAATCTAATTATAAGGTTTGTACTTTTATAAAACAGACAAATCATTTCAAAGGCATCAAATGTACTTGTTTATTTATATTTTCTAATTTCATATGAAATCGTTGTAGAAAACTATTCGCAATCATCTAATGATAACTTTTGTATGTTTATAAAAGAGACAAATTATTTCAAACCCATCAAATGAATTTGTTTATTGCAATTGTCTGAATTAATGTCAGTTTTATATCTTAACATTTTCAAACATCTAATTGCAGTGTAATTATGTTATCAGCATTTGGTGCTGCATAGCTAACATAGCCCTACTCTGCTAACCGTACATTTGTTTACGTTCTTAACAGTGCGCTGGTTCCGTGAACCTGTTCGTTTTGGGCTGACCAAATCATTCGGCAACTGACTGTTGGTCCAATAAGTCGCGTCGCCGCGCAATTGCGTTGAGTGTTTAATTTTTTAATGGCTTTAATTGTTTGGCTTACACGTTAATACTTATAATTAATTAAACAAAAGTGAATAATTAGGTGTAGTGCAACGAGAATCGTGACTGATGACATACAAAAAAAAATAACAAATTTTAAGCGCACATCACACGAATTTTGTATGTAATTTCCAATTGCGCAGCTTTTGCAAAAAGAGAAAAAATAGTAGCGCATTCTAGTACATTAATATATTACTGAGACAATCGTCGAACGTATATACATACATATAAACATGACAAACATGCGCCCCCCGCAGAAATCCAAACTACTCAAGGTCATCATACTGGGGGATGGGGGCGTGGGCAAATCAGCGCTACTCACACGCTTCGTATCCAATCGCTACGAGGAGAACAATTTCCATACGATTGGCGTTGAGTTCATGGACAAGGATATCGCTGTCGATGGTGAGAAGTACACACTGCAGGTCAGACAGCAATGCCAATAATAACTTAACTTAATGCTTTATTGTTGTTGTTCGTCTTCTTGTCGCTTGATGTGATAATGATTCAGAAATGTTCATTTCGATCAAATCTATACTCCAATTGGACAAACTCATGTCTGAAATGTTCAAATCGTTCACATCTTTACTGCAATTGGACCAACTCATTGCATAGTTTTTGCTTTCGCTTTTTAACCACTTGTTTTGCGTACTTTTTTGATTATCTGTCTGGGTATCTGTTCCATCTGTGCTCACCCACACACACACACACACACGCAGACACGAAAGCTCAATTAACAGTACAGTTTAGCATGCCAGAATCCGAATCAACAGCGTAAACAACAACAAAAACATCAAAAACAATGCGGCGACTTTGTTTCAGCTTTGCTATTTGTAACAAGCACACACACACACACGCAAACGCACACACACCAATACAAATACACAATGCGTAGGAAACCTTTATGTAAATGTGTATGTAAATTCTTAGCCCATGTCTTTCTCAGCTTTTTCTGCTTCACCTTCAGCACTGCTTCTTTCTTTGCTGATGCACTCTTTTTATGTATTCCCAGTTTTGAATACACAAATTCACCACCGACTTCTAAGTCGGCTTATAAATATGCAACATGGGGTGGGTTGTGCAGCACAATGAGTAAGCAGTTAATTGCTGCAAAATGTCATTTAAATAATTCGTATAATTTACGGATTGCAAATGCGCCGCCAATCAATGCAACAAATTCCTTCACAAAAATTTGCACAACTATTTCACAATTGTCTACGCTTGTTCGTATGTAGTTTTTTACCTGTTCAATTATAATTGTTCCTATTACTCACTCAATGTTGTAATTTGCTGCATAGAAGCAAAAGTTGACTGTTTTTTTTCCATTTCTTTTTTTTTTTTTGTATTAACGCTTCGCTGAGTTTGGGCCAAACAAGAAGCGGGCAACTTGTTGAGCAGGATGGGTTATACACAAAAAGAAATATGTACAAGTATATATACATATATATATATATGTACTTATCTACTTATATATATATACATATATAAATATGACTCTGAAGTGCCCTCCAGCGATTGTAAATAGCGGGAATGCCCCTACTCATAATTATGCCAACAATCTCTGCTGCAATTTACACTTTAAAATCTATAATATAAATAATAATATAATATAAATAATTTGATATGCACACATATTTCGCATTTCAACCGCAATTCCTAACATATTCGTCTGTATTTGCATAATATTTGTATGTTGACTCAGTGACTATTTGCTAAATATACATTATTTGAACAGTTAACAAGAATATTGTGAACAACTTTGTATTCCATTTTAAATTCCATTCTAAAATTCGACCTCGACGTGGAAAATGAGTGTTCAATTTTAACTGTGGTTCATTCCTTCTAGCGCTGCCCACCACCCACCGCTCTACACCCTTTTTGCATATTAAAAAAGTTGCCCTGAACAAAACAAAAAAAAAAAAAAGAAAGGAAAACAACAAACAACAATTTTAATATTTCATTAAATGAGCAGTAAAAATGACTGGCAAATACAAAAAATGACCGATTCAGTCTCAATATATGAAAGCTTCACCAAAATAACCATAGATTGTTTTAATAATTAACGTTTTGACTATTTTAATATATATATATATTATATATATATATATCCATGTTTTCACTCGATGACACACCTTTATTTATTTAAAAGTTGTAAGAATTTTCAGTTGTGAATTTGTATTCCCCTGGTTATCAGCACATTATTATCAGTCACTTGGTTTGTCTTTCGGCTTAGGTTTCTGGGATCTCAGGCCATAAGCAAATATATATATATATATATATATATATATACATATAAATATATATGTAGCCTTGTGCACAACATTCTGCTATCTTTTTTTTTTCTTTTGACCAAAGTTCTGTTTGCCAGCAGTATTTGTATTTTGTTTGTTTGCTTCCATTTAGTGCTGCGAATTCTGACAAACTTCCAATCAGCAATTGAAAAATTTCAATAAACCGTTAATTGAATAACAATCAATAATCAATAATAGGTGTTCTTCTTGAATAATAATGCGTGTTTAATTTTAGATATGGGATACGGCTGGCCAGGAACGCTTTCGCGCACTGCGTACACCCTTCTATCGCGGCTCGGACATGTGCCTGCTGTGCTATGCCTTGGATGATCGGGACAGCCTGCGAGGATTGCGACTCTGGCGCAATGAGTTTCTCAACTATGCGGACGTCGAGCCGGACAGATTCCCCTTCATTGTGGTGGGCAACAAGGTGAGCGGCGCCGAGATGGCGGATTCGAAGCGATTGCAAATTTAATTAATATATTTGCAAATTTTGTAGAACGACATTCGAGCGGAGAAACGGCAAGTGAGCTCGGAGGATGTGCAGAAGTGGTGCACGGAGCAGGGGATTAGCGCACACATCGAGACCTCCTCGAAGGCGGCGACAAATGTGACGGATGCCTTTGTGCTAGCCCTGCGCCAATGGAAGAAAATGGAGTGCATTGCCGAAGCGGAACAGCGACAGAATGGCGAGACTATCAACTTAACGCAGCCCATTCGACTAATGCAGCGTCGCAATTGTTGCATGGGTGGCGATGGTGCAACAAAATCGGCTGACGTCATCGATGCAGATGACGACGATGATGGGCGAACTACGGATGCTGCGATGCATGCACCCAACGCAATATCACGTCATTTATTTGGACAGTTTCGCAGCTCACCAAAGGCGCCATCAACCAATTACCGTCTATGAAAAGTCTGTCTACTTTTCACTGCTTCTCTACTGCTTAACCCAGAGGCATACACTACACATTCCAGTTAAATGGGTGATACCCAACAAAGAAACATAGAAGGAAGGACACACTAAACAATCTGTAGTAGACACATTTTGAATGCACACATTCCACAAGCTGTAGTTGACACATTTTGAGATTAAGTTAATAACGAGTAACGAGTGGTTTTTAAAACAGATAAGACTTTAGAGATATATCTATACATGTATATCCATGTCTCTTTCTATATATATATAGATATATATATATATATATATATATATATATAGTGACATATTCAGATCACACGGATCTCTCATGTCCACACACCCACACACACACACACGCACAAGCCAGACATAAACAAACAAACACTCACATATACACCCGTACCCAGCTGCAAGCAAAATAGCTGATGCTGCAAATAATAACAGTTCAGTTGCCAACCAAAAAACGCGCAACTGAGTGAAGAAGTTACGATCACGCTGCATTTCTCAACTCAGCAGTTCCCACGCTGGACGACGAAAAGAATATCCATATAAAGCAGCGCATTCAGTATTTAAGTCAGTCACATTTTGTACTCATAAGTAAGAAGTCGTGTTTTCAATAAAATTATATTTTTTTATTCTAAACCGCTATCCGACTTTCAATTGGCGCAGCCGGTAGGATAACAGCTAATTTTTTTTGTGAAACGTCGTGGTCCTATCACAGGAAAACGTACTAGTGTTCCGCGATAAAAACTGTTATCCGCATAAGGACCTCGTGATCCTTAAAAAAAAAAACTTTTTTCTAAAAAGTAAAACGCGAGACAGACGACAAAGAATTTTTCTCAAACAAATTTTGAAAACTCCAAACAAAAAAAAAAAAAAAAAATAAATAAATAAAATGATGTTGGAGACACAATTAAACCAAGCACTCGGGCAAATCCGCCAAGTGCCAATTTTCAATGGAGAAACGGACGAGCTAGGAGCCTTTATTGGAAGGATCGATTTTATTATGGAACTCTTCCCAAGCGTGGACGCAAAACAAAAACTGATTATGTACAGCGCGATCCAAATGCAGTTAGAGGGAGATGCAATGAGGACATCGCTGAGGCACCTACCAGGAGATTGGGGAGCACTACGAAGCATACTGATCTCCACTTTCAAGACCCAAACACCTTGTGAGGAGCTACTGAGAAGAGTTTACAACACATATTTTGGTGGAAGTATCCGTAAGTTCCTCGAAGAACTCGAACAAAAATCCTTTGTAATATTAAATAAGTTAGTAATAGAAAATAATGCAGAAAATAAAACATTGTACTCAAATGCATTAAAAAATACGGTTAGAGACGTTATACATAAAAGACTACCAGACAGGCTATACATGCAGTTAGCCAGATATGATATATCAACAACCGATAAATTAAAAGCAGTAGCCCAAGAATTAGGTTTATACGAAGACCGCATACCAGAAAAACCAAAATCTGCAAATAACACCCATTACAATAAAAATAATAACAAATATTATCCAAAAGCTCAATCAAATTACAACCCAAATTATAATCAGAGTTTCAGGAATCAACAAAATTATAATACAAATTATAGAAATCAAAATTCACAAAACGAACCAATGGTCAATAAACAATTGTATAACGAATATCAACAAAAATTAAATCAAGGCAGAATGCAAAACCCAATTAATTATCAATCAGATTGTAACAATACCAGACCACCTAACCAACCCACTAAAAGACAAAGACCTAGTAATAGTGGACAATCAAGAATGGAATGGGCAGAAAATTTTCATCAAACAGCCTCGGAAACAAACACAGAACCCCATTCATAAGAATAATTATGAATAACCAACAAATGCGATGCTTAATAGATACAGGGTCATCAGTAAATATGATGAATAAAAATTTCTTTAATTACCCAACTTTTAAAGAAAATATTACTTGTCAAACCATAAGTGGAGAAATAAAATTAAATACCAGCATATCATTAGCCCCTAGCAAACTGTGTCCAACAGATCAAAAGTTTTTCATACATAATTTTTCCGAAAATTTTGACATCCTCTTAGGCCGAACGTTCCTTAAGGATTGTAGAAGCGTGATCAATTACGAAGACGAATTTGTTAAACTTAATAATTTTCAATTTTCATTTAAATATAATAACGAAAATAAGGAAGAAGAATATAAAGACCCACTACTAATAAAAGATATACATACAGCATACGCATTGGAAAACGAATTAGTGGAAAGCAATCAGTTTAGATTAGAACACCTAAATACAGAAGAAAAAGCCACGTTAACAAACATTTTGTTTGAATTTAGCGATATTCAGTATAAAGAGAGTGACAATTTGACTTTCACAAATACTGTAAAACACGTTATCAATACAAAAAATGAGGACCCTTGTTATAAGAAACCATATAAATATCCACAAACCTTTGATGACGAAGTTAACAAGCAAATGAAAGAAATGATGCAACAAGGTATTATACGACCATCTAATTCACCTTATTGTTCTCCTATTTGGATAGTACCAAAAAAAGAAGATGCATCAGGAAAGAAAAAATATAGAATAGTAGTAGACTATCGCACCCTTAACGAAAAAACAGTAAGCGATAAATTTCCCATACCTGTAATGGATGAAATATTAGACAAATTAGGAAAATGTCAATATTTCACAACAATCGATTTGGCTAAAGGATTTCATCAAATTCAGATGGACGAAAAATCAATAGCAAAAACAGCATTCTCAACCAAAGCAGGACATTTCGAATATACGCGAATGCCATTTGGCTTGAAAAATGCACCAGCAACCTTTCAGCGTTGTATGAACAATCTTTTAGGAGACTTAATTAACAAAAATTGTCTAGTTTACATGGATGACATAGTAGTGTATTCCACTTCATTGGAAGAACACATATTAGCGTTAAGGAAAGTTTTTAGAAAGCTCAGAGAAGCAAATCTAAAACTACAACTAGATAAGTGCGAATTCATGAAAAAAGAAACTGAATTTCTAGGACATATAATAACAACGGAAGGAATAAAACCTAACCCAATCAAAATAAAAGCCATTAAAAAATTTCCAATCCCTAAGACCCCAAAAGAAATCAAAAGATTCCTAGGATTATGTGGATTTTACAGGAAATTCATACCAAATTTCGCAAAAGTTGTGAAACCAATGACAATAAAGCTAAAGAAAGGAGCAAAAGTTAACGAAAAAGAAATAACATACTTAGAAGCCTTTGAGAAATTAAAATTACTCATAACATCAGACCCAATATTAGTATATCCGGATTTCAAGAAAAAATTCTCACTTACTACAGACGCTAGTAATTATGCGTTAGGAGCAGTTTTATCACAGGATCACAAACCAATATGTTATGCTAGTAGAACTTTAAACGAGCATGAGATAAAATATTCAGCGATAGAAAAGGAATTATTAGCAATAATATGGGCAACGAAAAATTTCAGATCATACTTATTTGGCAGAAATTTTGAAATACTTAGCGATCACAAACCTCTTATATGGCTAAACAACATAAAAGAGCCAAACATGAAGTTACAAAGGTGGAAAATAAGACTAAACGAATACGATTATGAAATCAAATACATACCAGGCAAAGAAAACTACGTAGCTGATGCACTTTCAAGGATTAAAACAGAAGAAAATAACGTAGAAGAAAATTTCATGGGGAATACTCAAGATAGCATAGCAGCGACAATACATAGCGCAAACGAAGATAATCAAAATTGTATTCAAACCACAGAAAGACCATTAAATAATTATAATCATCAAATAGAATTTATAAAAGGAAATACCGAAGAAATAAAGAAAATAAGATATTTTCACAAAAACAAGAAAAAACTATGAAATAAATTTCATAGAACCAAATGTAATATTAACTTGGAACTTACCTAAAATTACACTTAATCAAAACTGTATACCACAAAAGATTGAAATTTTAGGAAACAACATTATTAAAGCAACCAATTGTTCTGTCCAATTAGAAGATATCCAGATATCAAATGTAATATCAGATTTTACACAAACCGTTTATATCAGTAATAATATAACTAAAACAGAGCCGTTAGCATTCATACAAACTAAAGAACTCATAAGAGAACATACAAGAACAAACAATACATTATTAATCATAAGCTTAACATCAGTAACAATATTATCAATAGTAATAATTAGCTATTCTTTATTCAAATACAAAAATTTACCAAAACGAACGATAATAGAATATAAGAATAGTACAGTAACAACACCACCCGTCGAAAATGAAGACAAAGCAACCATGGAAAGCGCCAACGACTTAAGAATATACCCTACACTGAACGCTTGAGGACAAGCCAATTTCTAATGGATGGGGAAGTGACATATTCAGATCACATGGATCTCTCATGTCCACACACACACACACACACACACGCACAAGCCAGACATAAACAAACAAACACTCACATATACACCCGTAGCCAGCTGCAAGCAAAATAGCTGACGCTGCAAATAATAATAGTTCAGTTGCCAACCGAAAAACGCGCAACTGAGTGAAGAAGTTACGATCACGCTGCATTTGTCAACTCAGCAGTTCCCACGCTGGACGACGAGAAGAATATCCATATAAAGCAGCGCATTCAGTATTTAAGTCAGTCACATTTTGTACTCAAAAGTAAGAAGTCGTGTTTTCAATAAAATTATATTTTTTTATTCTAAACCGTTGTCCGACTTTCAATTATATATATCTACAGTCTTTGATAATACTACAAGTTGTGTATAACAATTGTGCCTTGGAATTGGATCAAATGATTTGACCAAATGAGCTTCAAGTGAACATTTTTTTTTTTTAACTTTAGAGCAGTGCATTAACTGTTATACAAATATATACACATTTATATATAGCAGCTTAATTCATTCAGTTTGTGCTTTTAACAGTTAACTATCTGAAGCCAATTGATATTCAACGTGCGAAGTTAAGCTTTTGGACTGCTTTGTTTAACGAAAAACTTACTTAGATCAAGCCAATGAAGATCATTATAAGTAATAAATACATTATTCGTTTGTCTACAACTCAATTGTAAATAATATGAATGAAGAAACTCAAATAAAATGAAATGGGTAAAAATAATTTGAAATTCTGCTTTCATTATAACATTTTGACATATATATATTTCTATTAATGTGTATCTTTATCTATGTAAGTAATATAGGTAATAACAGGCTATAATTACGCTTACCCCCAATTAAGTATATATATATATATATATGTATATGGATGTGTGTGTGTGTGTGTGTGTGTGTATAAAGTGAAATATGTCAGCTATAACACTTACTGCATAAGACTAAGGCAAACTTGTTGGCTCTATCACTAGCGAAACCAGCGAAAACTGTATAGTATCGCAAGCGTTGGCGTTGGCATTGGACAAGCGTATAACAGATATTTAGGCTTAATGCATATTAAACGAGTTTTCGATAGACGAGGGAGAAATATCACTTGCTGCACTGCACACATTGCGGACACGATGCGCGTCACTGCTCATCGCTCCTTCTCACTTCTTTTTGTAGCCATACGAATTGATGGCATCGTATTCGCCATCGCACATGAGCAGCAGCTGATACCACTGATCGCCATCGACGCGCGGAAGCTCCAGGATGCCGCCATAGCAGGCTGGCAGGCACTTGGGCGACATGTACTTGTGCAGGGAGTCGCGATCGGTGCCATGGAAGATGATGCGACTGCGCAGCTTCTCGCGCAGGAAGGGCTTGAAGAGCGCAAAGACAACATTGAAGATCTTGGGCTGATTCACAATGTGAATGGCCTTGATGCGCAGTGCCACCGAGTCCTGCAGCCAGTCGACAATCCGCTTGGCAAATGGCGGCGTAAACTGCCATGTCTGCTGCAGACTAAGGCCATCCATGTCGAAGATAACGACAGCGCCATTGATCTGTGTCTCCGGCTCCAGCATGGCGGCCTCCAGGAATATGACGGCACCCTTGAACACCTCATCGAGTGTGACCTGCTTGTGCTTCCAGCGTTCTGAATGCAACAAAAATCAGATATTACAAATGCAGTCATATTAACCCTAAGGCCATATATCCACTTACTGCCCAGCTCCAGTAACAAGATGCGGCGTCCGCACTGATCACGATTGGGGAACACGGTGAGTATATTGTGCTTAAAGATGTTGGCCTCCCGCGTCGGTTTCAGGTCATTATACACATCCGAATGCTTCACCTTGAATGAGTAGTAGCGCTTGATCTGGGATTGAGAAGTTGATACATTAAGTTAATGGGCAACTGCTTATTAATTATGTATATATATATATATATATATATATAGACGCATACCAGGTCACGCGCACTCTCTGGATAATACTTGCAGGGACGCAGGAAGCGTATCAGCCACTCCTCGTTGTCCTTGGGGCAGTACAAATCGGTTTCCGCTAAACGTTAATAAATTTTTTTAATTGTTATGTAATTATAATAAATTTTGCTTTCAAACTGAACAAAGTCCAACAAGTTTCTTTGTTAATTACACAAGTGTGATGCGACTGATCTCTTTGACCTTTTCCAATAACTGACGCTATACTTGTAGATATATCTTTCTCTAGACTCAAACTTAGCTGTGCGTTTACTTAAATGGTTATAACATGTAAACTACTGTAATAAGGGGGGTCGTCAAGGAAGTCGACTTTTAGTCTCATCGTAATTGGAAAGATAAGTAAAGGTTCTGTCGCTATATAATTAATGTCATGCTAATAATTGCACTTTCTTACTATGGAGTATGTATTGCAATATGAGTTTAAAGTCTACAAAGTCTAAAAAAAACCAATTGGAATATTGCCCTGCCTCAACATTTTAAAAGTGGTTTGTATAGATTGGTTTTGTGACCCAATCAAGCTGTTTTTTTTTTTGAGTGATTTAAGTTTGCACTGCTTATAGAAAGCATCAGAATATCGGTAACAAAATGGATTGTCATTGAACTTTGTGCCCCATTCAATTAATCTGAACTCCATCATCATTAGATTGTATACATTATTTATAATCACTTAATATAAAACACTTAAGTCAAGTAGAGTTCTGCTTAATGAGTGTGCATAAATTTGTTGATTGAAATTATTGGAATTTCCTTAGCAAATAGAATACTAAACACAACTAATCCCCAGTTCTACTTAATGCTTGATTGGGAAAATCATGAGATATCTATATCTATATACATATAAATGGCGGACTTACCGTCAAGCAAACGCTTCAGCTCCTGCGTGGCCTGCTTTTGACGCTCGGGGGTTTCCCGCAGTTCCCGGACTGCAACTTCCTTGGCTGCAGCGGTGGGTTCGCCCAGTTCAAACTGAAGCGTATAATCGCCCAGCTTCAGCGTGGGCAATGCATCGAGTTCCGATAACATGGTGGGCACTCCTATTAATCAAACAACAATCAAAAACAAAATTCAAATGATGGAAAAGAAAATGACAATTAAAATGCAATTAGTGCATGTAACAAGTAGCGTGTTTGCCTATATATATATATATATGGAGAGAAACCTTTTGACTAACAACAATTTGCAATTCTATATAATGTCTGTATGGGTTATTGTGTAAGAGCTCTGTGGATAAACAAAATCAGTAATTATTACTTACTCATTTTGCAGCAGGCGTATTTGTTGCTGTTGGTTGAAGCACTTTTGAAATGAAGTGATAAATATATATATTCTTTTGTGCTTAGCACTCAATTTTTGCTTAATTCTCGTATTGACTTTACGATCTCAAGTATTCCAGCTACTGCTCTGTGACAAATTGTACATATATATATATATTGTTGTTGGTTTTCATTTACAAACCGGATCGTTGCAATATCAGCACAAATGCAGGCCGATCCATTGCCGATCAACCGGTTATATCTTCTATTTTTTTCTTCTTTGCAACCTTAACCTTAACCTTGACATTCGCTTTGTGGTTTGCAAAAAAAAAAAACAACCGATTTCAATAACGGATGCTGCATAAAAGTTATTATTTTCAGCAACAGTTTTTTTTTTTTACTTCCGCTGACTTTGAGATGAGAATGCATTTGCCATGAAGATATTGGCGAATTAAACATTGAGCTAAATTCTTAATCTCAGCTTGTTCTACTTGGTTTAATTGCAATCTTGTTTTTGCTTTTTAAATTACACATTTCAACATTCAGCTAAACGTGTAATTTAAAAAATCTAAGGCTAAAGTTGTTGTGGAAGATATATATATATATATATATATATGTAAATATATATAAAATGATCATTATATATAATAATATATGTATTTTTGAGGCTAATACGCAACTCAACCGATTATCTATGGGAATTTGGGTCTAAACAAAAGACAATTAGATCGACTCAAAAGCGCTCAGAGACATTGATGGACTTTGATTGAGATGAATGAGCATTTAATTTGGTACTTTGTAATCACATCAAATCGTAGTAAATAATAGTAAATAGTAAATAAATAAAAGCAAACGTTTAACGAGAAGTTTCGAATAGTTTTTGGCGCAACCTAAAAATGCACAAAATGCGTACAAACAACAACAACAACAACAACAACAATATATGTATAATGTACAGCATAAACTTATGAATAGTTAATGTCTTTTGAAAGCAACACGATAATAATCGTATAATTTATATAGTACACACTCCGAGCACAACAGAAAAACACCAAGACACAATTTGAACTGAAACCGAAAACGTGAAACTCGTTTTTTGGGGGAGCTGGCTATACTCGTAGTGCTACCATAAAGATCAGTGATAATGCCGTGTAGACGGAGCAGCGCTGACAACAAACCGTGTAACGGAGCCGAAAGAGCAGACGAAACTGTGGCAGCCAAAAGCGCGTTGCGAAGATTATATACCAGGCCAAGAATTAAAAAACTGGAAATTCACCGATGACAACAGCTGAAGCAAAAGCTAAATAAAGCTAAAGCTACAACTGAAGCTGAAGCTGAAGCTGAACTTGAGCATGACATTCGCGGAGAGCGAGAGTGAGATTGAGCTAAAAGTGAGCAAAAGCTGAGGGGTTGCAAGAGAAGCGAATGCATTTGGGAAATTATGCCAAAGCTGGTTTTCAATGCGGATACTCAGCTGTTGTTGCTGCTACTGCTGCTGCTGTAGAGAGTATTCCAAGAGCAACACCAACAGCAGCAGCCTCTTCGATATATGTATATATGTATTTGTAATTGTCTCCAGTTTTGACCCTCAGGCTTTGTACTTTCGGTTCAATGTCAGCTAGTGCTAGCGATAGTGATACACGTTAATTAGCCATTACACAGTAATTACAGCTGTTTGACAACAATGGCTCAGAGTGTGCGCTTCGCTTATAATTGTGGTTGATTGGGTCCAACACGTTTCAGACAACAACACAGCCCAACCATGGGCATGGGACCAGACCAGCACTTCTTTCGTCACCTTTTTGTTTCTTTTGTATATTCGACGCCAACACGTGCGAAGCTCGCCTTTGACTCGCAACATCCATTCATTATTTTTTGTGTGTGTTTTGGCTTGTCTTCTCAGTTTTGGCCAAAATTCACTCACGAATCAAACAGCCGTGTCGTTAGATATAAAATCAGACTTTGAGAAAATATCATCGTAGAGTAATAAACACACCTACATATGTACAGTGGCGAGCAAAAAAATAGCACCACTATTTGGCATATTATGTTTCTGATCACAAATCGAACAATTACTTTTTGCAATTTTTTCAACAACTGATTTTTAAACAACTATACGTTAAATACAGTACTACCTGTTAATTGAATATTTTTCAATACATTTTTATTTTTTTAATTAGGGAAAAGTGCTTTATTTTTAAGAGTCTTCCACTTGTAAAACCATATTCATAAGTTCATTAAACTTAAAAATAAAAATAGATTTGTAGTAGATCATAAGAAGCTCAAATTCGATTTATATTGCACTGTTTGTTTAGTGGTGTTACCCAAACAATGTCAAAAAAGATAGCAAAATTTGCAATTAAAAAAAAAACATGCGAGAAAACGCGAAAAAGGGATAAACCGAAATAACCATGACGTAAAGACAGTAAGCATAAATGTCAAGTAGTCTTGCCAAAAAAGAAAAAAAAATTAAACACACACACATAAAGATATGACATTGAACTATGTTCATGACAAATTCAATGTAAAAAGTGCTTTAACCTTACATGCCAAAAACTTATGAAAGTTAAAAACATATGCATGTATGCATGTGTGTGTGTACTTGTGCAAAGTAAACACATTTAAAGTGTATGTGTGTGTGTATGATATGTATGTATGTATGGCTGTCTCACCTAAACCAACGGAAGTGGAGGCTGCTGTCCTAGGCAAGCAGGTTGTTGCTGCACTCGGCGGCATAATGACAGAAGCACAGCTCATCTCGATATTCATTTTTATATATTTAATATTTTCACGTTGACTTTGTAGCGTAAACAGCAATAACAATGCATGTGCATTTGCAGTTGCACTTGAACAGGAACCGGCGCAAGCTTTTAGCCTGAGCTTCAAAAGTGTCAATGCCAACCGTTTATTAAACTTCTCAAGCAAAATTCTATACGAATTTCGTTAAATGCGTCTCCTTCACACAAATCCGCAGCAATTCCAGCCACTCTTTGACAACTCACAATTACAGCTTTGGCGGCGAAGCCGAAAGTGAATGCAAAAGGAAACGCGAACATATCTGACAGCTTGGTGCAGTGCTGGCAAGCGTGCAAAAAGGCAACCAGTTGCAAGCATTGCATTTGTTGTTGCTCTTTTTGCTCTGCTTGTGTAGACATTGAATTTGTGCTGTTCATTATGCAAAGGGCAAGCACAAAAGAGAAGCGAAAAGCGCAACGAAGCCAAAACAGAATGCTTAAAGCGCACGCATCAGCGCATCAGCACGCTGCAGTAAATATGTATGTATCTATGCAAAAACAATAACACAACACTGAAAATAGTACACTTACCAAAATTGAATACGGGCTCAGCTAATCCAAAAGCGAGTTGCGTTAATATCCTTTAAATGCGTTTTCTTATGAGGTTGTTTGACTTGTTGAATGAAATATTGCAAGCTATACGATTTATGGCTGGTCTATCTCGGTCTTAACACGCTTAAAGACTGAAAATATAATGCTCTTTATTCAACAGTTTTATACCCGGATCGAATGTATTTTGTATGTGTGTATATCAAGGTAGTTAAGAATTAATGTACGCTCACACACACGTGTCTGTATGTGTTGACAGGTCACACACAAAACTATTACTTATGGCTAATTTCAGCTCGTTGAAAAGTGCTGGCATCGTTAGCTGTTATACAGCGATTTACTGGAATGTCGCTAAGGCTTAATGGCTAAGCCCTGTGCAGTTGTCTGCTTAGTCTATATTTATATATCAATGAGAAAAACGCCGCACTGGGTTAAAGTTCAAGGCAAATTTCCAACTCATGCAAGCCTTCATAAACTGTTATACACATATATTACACCATATTGCTCCCGAACTGTTATAACGAATAACGAATGTGCACCACAGATATATAACTGTTACATATATATGTTACAGCGCGAAGTTAGTAAATCCTGGAACTGTTGTAACTAACAGCAGATGCCTAATTTACAGTCATTTCTCTCTTTATAACTCGGACGCATATGCTGTTATACACACATATTGCACTATATTGGTACCGCAACTGTTATAACTAATAGTAGTCAACTATTTCACAGTCATTTCTCGCAGTGCACCGCAGAAGTATATAATTATTGTTGAACCTTTGAACGCTCAAGCAAAAAGCCCACTCAGTACCCGGTATGAGTCGCATTCAAAAGTCGGGCTAAGGTGACTTAGCCTATTTATATACGCAATATATGTACATATATGTATATATGTACATTTATATAAATATTTATGTGGTGATTTAAAACTAAAAAAAATCTCGCACGCGTCGCTATATTTAATAATAACTGCTACATGGGTTCGAAATCTAAACTGCTCGCACTTTGTATTTGCCACTTTTTTTTAATGCCTTAAGTTACTTCATAATTAACTGCTTTTGAGTAAAATAAAAAACTAAACTAAACAGCAACGAGCTCAAGTCAAACGATTCGACGACTTGCGTGTCTCCGTTCAAATGTTCAACTGGCGATAATGCAAACTCATTGTCTTTGCCCGAGCAATTAATGTATTAAAGTATCGCATGTGTGCCCGAAATTTAATTCAATTTCCATTTCTGTTTCTTTTTGTGCTTTCTGTAATTTATATAGTCAGCCGGTCTTTCAGTCACTTAGTCAGTCTGACAGCCTGTCAGCCAAACCGTCAATGCTGAGAGTCGAGCTACGTCAGCTTTTTAAAGTTCAATGGAATTTCGCTGAGCTGCGATGCAATTTCAACAGCAATTAACTTAAGCACAGTTCGCCATGCATTAAATAAATATTGACTATTTACTGATAGATGACTGTGTGTGTTGTTTATATGCATAAATAAATAACCAGTCGACAGATTAAGTCAATTTATCCAGTTGCATGCAACTAATCGCAGACAGCCGCTGATAGTGAGCTAGTTTCAGAGTTGACATGTAGTTAATATGTATTTACAATGTATTTGACTTGATGAGTTTCTTAGTTACAAGTGCTAAAAGCTGATATACATTTTTTCTAGAGTCACAATTAATATCATTATAGATCGTACTTACAAATTACTTTAATCTTTAATCACAAATAATATCATTAAAGATCGTACTTACAAATTAGTTTAATCTATAAGTTACCAAAAATTAGTTGGTAATTGGTAAGCGCAGCACCCAGCAATTAATCTGTATTTGGGCTTTACGCTTAACGCGGTATTGTCAAATACTAATTATAAAAGAGTACAGTTTACTAGACGAAGGACTAAATGCATTGTGCTTCGTATAGTTATTACAATTGTTGCTAAGTATATATTGCTTACGTAACTCTAAGAAAAGCGTTATGTATGACTTACTATATAAACTATACTAAACTATGTGTGTATATATATATACAGATAAAATCATTAATATGTCAACGATATTCAATTCTAAAGTCTTTAGTGTCTTTCACGAGTTCTTTGCTTGATTTTAAGTACAGATTACATCTACAACAGCTATATATATATATATACAGGATTCTATTCGTTTAACCTGCACTTGGGCTGCAATTTGCCATTTCTGATTCGGTGTTTGCCTTTTGTTTTACCCTTGCTTCTCCCAAGCAATCATTTGGGCCGAACTTTCTCGTACATGAACTGTTGCAAATGCTTATTATCTGGCTGCATCAGTTTCTTTTTGGTAAATTCGAACTGTGCCAGTGCAAACTCGTACAGTTCGTTCTCCATTTGCCAAATCTTGGATCTCTGTATGGTCTGTTTGGTAGATTCAGTGGGCGGTAACTTTGAAGAGGTCACACGTAAATGAGATTTATTGGAATTTTGATAGTGCTCACGAAAGCCTTGAAATATTCTGCAAATTTAAATGTCATTTAAAACATGCTCATCTCGGATAGGATTTCACGACTTAAACTCACCTGGGCAGCGATCTTTCTAGGAGGTCCACAAACTCGTACATTTGCTCTGTGACACCGACCAAGAAGTACTCGTTGACCAAATTGCGCTTGGCCTGCTTTAAGGCCCAATCACTGCCGGGTTCCCAGCACTCGGCAGCGTGCCCACAAAAGAATGGTATTTGCAGCCACATATTTTTGGGATCACAGTCGGCTTGCTTTTGAATAACGCACTCATCGAATGTCTGCATAATTGAATCCAAATCAAATATGACATATAGAATATGTAAACAAATATAATAATTAGATACTTACAATTTTATTGCCAGCTTTTTTTCGCACCAAATTGGGGCGATAATTGTCGCCATAACGCAGAAAGTAGTAATATGAGACGAGTCTATCCAGGGGCTTACGCACCACATTTATATAGATGGGCTTGTGTGCGATTTGGAATCTGCAAAATAGTGATATAAATATAATAATATTTAATGTCTATAAATTTGATACACCTACTTGGAGAAATCGAGAAATGCCATGTGTCCGTGATAGAGAGCCGGCTTCATTTCATGCCATCTAGTCACATTGCGCACAAAGGAGATCTAAACGAAAAACATAACAGTTAAACAGCTCTAGTGTGTTCGATAGCGATGGCCACTAGACTCACCTGATTTGGCAGCGAAAGTACGTGCATATTGGCAGTTACATTGATATGCAGAACGTGATATCTGTTTTGTTTGCACAAATCGTAGGCGATGTTCACGAAACTGGTTGAGCCCGTCTTGGGTACCCGATTGTACAGCACCACCAATTGCTCCTCATAATTGAAGTTATCCAATGTGGGCGCAATTTGAGCAAGCGATGATTGCGATGATTGCGCCGCTTGAGTCGCACCGTTGCCAGCCATGTTCGACAGTGGCTTTATGGCTGCACATAGGGAAATATAATATACAATATTGCACAAATGATATGGCAAATGGGAGTCTGAGTACAAACCTTGTTTCAATCGCAATTCGACCAACCAATAAAAGGTGACAAAGATGCAGAGGGCGAGTAGAAACCAGTGGAGTGGACGCATTGGAGGCAACATCTTACGCAATTTCTTATACATACTGTTGCTGCCTAAATCTGATGTGTTCTTCAATCTTTTGTAGCGGCTCTACGCATTTTTATTAAATGATTTTTAGCCAAATTGTGTGCAGGTATTTTCCATTTTGGGTTTTTTTTCTCAGTGAGCCGCTGGCTGCAATATTGACCAGCGTAAAAAACAGCTGTCTTTGGCAGTGTTGTGCACCGCACGCTGGACGATTACCAACTGTGCTATCGAGTAATGTGATTTTCACATATGTAGGATATAGGATATATTATTCAATATAGCGATTTTAATTCTGCTTATAAGCTTTGAATTATATTTTTGAGGTATTGTTATTACAAATTAGTATGCATTATTATCTGCCACGTAACTATTTAGCGCAAGAGCGAGATGGCGAGAATGTACCATTGAACAGAATCTGTAAACATTGCTGCACACTAAAAATAAAACAGCTGCTTGTGAGTCGTAAATAGACGCTTGGTTTTTGTTAGTAAAGTGCAATTAAAGAAGGAAAAATAAAAACAACTAAAGTCCGCACAAGATCTATACAAAATGTCATCAGCAATATATTTAGAAAATTATCTAGACGGTCTGTGAAAAATAAAAGCTAAAAACAAGCAGAGGCGGCAATTGATTTCGTTTTTCTCATTTAGGATTGGAATCACTGCCAACGGAACTGGAGCGGAACTTTAAGCTGATGAGGAAACTGGATGATCGGGCACAGACTGCGATGAAAAGCATCGACAGCCATGCAAAGGATTTTATGCGCAAACTAACCACGGAGAGCGGTTCGATGAGCGAGGAGGAGCGCAAGGAGCGCTTGGAGGACATTAAGGCACTCTTTGGCAAGGCGAAAGAATACAGCGATGACAAAGTTCAGCTGGCTATACAAACGTACGAACTGGTGGACAAACAAATCCGAAGACTCGACAATGATTTGGCGCGGTTTGAGGGCGAGATACAAGAGAAGGCCTCATCCACGCGTGCCAAATCCGAGGAAGCGGTCGCCAAAAGTACGTAAACTACATTGAGACAGTGAACTGAATGTATCAAATTAATTTATGTTTATATTTTATACAGAGGGTGGCCGTAAGAAAACCAAGGATGGCAAGGCAACGAGTAAAAAGAAAAAGCCAGCTTCCTCAGATGAGGAGACTGGCCGTGGTGGCAATCATTCGAACAGTGCCAGTGGCGCGAATCTGAATGCTAGCAGCAGTGCTGGCCAAGGTAGCAAAAAGAAAAAGTCTAAGGTAAATCAAGAAAAAGAAACACGCAAGGGGGGCGCCCAAAAGGTAAATCATCTTCATCAAGCATTATTCATATATGTATTCGTCCTGTTGCGATTGTTACTCCCTCTTTCTAACCACTATTTAGTTTAGTTTGTTTGCCTGATAGCCTACAAAGTAGCAAAATCGCTGAATATACTCTGCACGAAAGATCCCCCTCCATTTGCCTCTTAACGTATGTATTCAGTGTATTTGAGATTAGATATTCAATTAGCTTTGCATATTTCATTTTTTACATTTCACCTGCCTGCATGATCCCCGATAAGAGCTAAGCATTTTTGGAGGTATTTATTAAATCTCGTTTTCTTTTTGCCACCACACAGAAAGCGGTTGATGTTGATGATTCTGAGAAGGAATCTTGCCACACGACTGCAACGCATCCCAGCGATGTCATGGACATGCCAGTGGATCCGAACGAGCCAACATATTGCTTATGCCACCAGGTCTCCTATGGCGAAATGATTGGCTGCGACAATCCAGACGTGCGTTTATTCATAATTATTGTTTACCTATATGATTTTAAAATGCCTTTTCTTTTATTTTGCCAGTGCCCTATTGAGTGGTTTCACTTTGCCTGTGTGGGCCTCACCACGAAGCCAAAGGGCAAATGGTTTTGTCCCAAGTGCACGCAGGACCGTAAAAAGAAGTAGATATTAATGACCATTTCCACAGGCAGCAATAACGAGTTGCTTCTCAACTGTCGGTCAATGTAAATAACCCTTACGCCACTTAGTTCTTAGTTTCTTAGCATAAGTATGAATCACTATTAAACACAGTTTTTTATACATCAATCAAAATGTTTATTTGGTAACCTGTGTTGTTTACAATAACATACAAGCGTTTCTTTTCTTAAAACTATTCCGTGTTACCTTTAATTAGTTCATGTTTCAGTTTCAGTTTATTTTCATTTAGTTTCTTTGCCATCTTTAGATGACATATGTTAGTCATAGCTGTTGACATGGAGTTCATTTTGTACAACAGTTGTTAAAACCAAATGTGATTTCCATATCCAAAATATAACATTTTTAAAATTAGATTTTTAATTATATCAAAATTTATATCTAAATATATTACAGTTGATTCGATACAATTAGTGTGCAACATTATCCATAGACTTGTGGGATTTTTTCATAAAAATTAATTCGTTTGTCAATTAAATTAAAATTATGCACTACCTGTGCAATTTAAATCAAATAGATTTTCTTAATGTATTTAATGTCTTTGCTAATTCAATGTGTTAACGAAGATCAAAACATGAAAATAATATATATTTTAAACACAGTGCTGAAAATTGCTGCCGTGAGCCTCCGAAGACTGTCTTCGTGATGTGCGTTCCGATTTTGCAAATTAGTTGGTTGGCCTACTTTTTGGTCATAATCTTCAAATACTCAAGGGCATTCTGAGCTGCATGTCGCTGCGCCTCAGCAGGCGTTGTCCCTGTGCCAAGGCAAACGCCGACCGGCAACGTGGATAATTGAACCAGACACTGAAACTGCCTGGTAAACGTCCTCTCCTCAATGTCCACGTAGGTAACCTCGAACTGATTCTCCATAGCAATCTCCGACAGCAGTTTAACGTAGTCAAGTTTCGAGCTCTTCAGGCATGTCTTCTGAAAAAGATAAATCCATATCAATCATAACACATCTCGCATACATGGCCTTTTTCAATGGCCAATACAACAGACCGTCGAAACAGCTGCATCTCTAGTAGCAGTACAATTTACCTGTAATTTAAGCAGTTTTTTGCCTGTAGCATTTTTCAATGTCTTGTGGAATTGCGACACTTTGTTACTATGTTGTGTGGTCAGTGTTGGCACAGTGATATCTTTCAAATCACCATAATAACTATCGATGTTACGGGGCTGCAAATAAGAGCGCAACATTTTCTCATTTAATAAGCAAAAAATTCCTCGCCAATCAAATGGTGAGTTGAAACATATCACGAATTTCCAACATGTATTATAAATTCACGATAAAAACGTCAAAATATAATTCAAGCTAAGTTTGCATTTGAAAAAACAAGGGAAAAAAGAAGTAGAAACAATCAAAAGGTATTTGAAAAAAACATACTTTCAAATAATATAACATTTCAATTATTATTTCATACATATTAAAAATGAAGCCGGTTAAATTTAGCTAGATTGTAAGTACTATGAAAAGCAATAAATTCAATTAAAATGACAAATACAAATATTTTAAATTAAGCAACGAGTATTTACACATGTTGGTTGCAAAGGTTAATATTTTCTATTTCTATATGGAAGCCAAAGAATTAATTACGTTAAAAAGTTAAAAAGAAACACATTCTACAGTTCGTACACATTATAATTGGATGAAATGCGGTCGTAACAACGACTGGGAGCTTGTGTTAGTGGTTGTGGTTGTGGCACTACCGGCAGCTGCACGACGCTTACAACCGCAATATTACTCACATCACCCTCCAGTTCGTTGCAGATGCTGTCATTGATTTGGTTAGCATCGATGGGCGTCTCCTCCAGGCGTGTCCACATCTTATGGGCGGCCAGCCGTTTGGCAATCTTCTTGCTCTTGCCCTTGCCCACCTCGCGATAATGCAGGATGGTGCACGCAATCGTAAATAGTCGCTCATGCGGCAGTCCCACCTCTGTCTCCGTTTCATACGATGGCGGCGGCCAACGACGTTGCATGCACTTCTCCTGCAGCAAACCAATGGGATTGCCCACAATCTTGTCGCCAGCGCTAACAAGAAGAGTTTAACACATTAACAATTGATACTATTTGGTATTTGAAGGGGTTATCAAAATATTTACTCGCCGCTGCCGGAAGTATTGGCATTGCTGCCATTGCCATCGCCACCGCTGCCCACAGCCAGAGAGTTGCCAACAACCGCTGCAGCGGCTGCTGCTGCTGCTGAATTTCCCTGAGATTCCAGCTGGACGCCAATCAGCTTGTTAATCAGGGCATGGGCAGCCGCATGCTTAGCCTCTTTCTTGGAGCGGCCAGCGCCCATAGCGGTAAATGGTGTATCTTTGTCCTTGAAGGACACACGAAACCGGAATGTCGGCTCATGTATAGCGCCCTCGATCTGTACCAGCTCGTAGCCCGGCGTAATGCCGAGTCGACTCAACATTTCCTGCAGCATGCTGACCGGTGTCTTCATGGCCAGCCCATTGGCATCCGTTTCGTTAACAAACTTGAGCGTGTCGTCAACTGGTAAAGTGCCGGTGCTGCCCAACGTACCACTCAGCTCAGGGAGATGTTGAGGATGATGATGCTGCTGTTGCTGTTGTTGTTGCTGCTGCTGCTGTTGGAGCGCCTGCAGCTGTTTCTCCTTCTTCATCTTTGGTCGCTGCATCATTGACGGCTTACCCATCAGCGAGTCGCTGCAGCCAACTACACCACCATTGGCCAAAGAAGCAGCCGCCAAGGCAGCTGGTGAGTTGCCCATGTTGTCAAATTGCCGACGCGGCGCAAATCCCGCCTGCATGGGCAGCTGTTGCTGTTGGAGCTGCTGCTGCTGAATATGTTGGTAATGCATTTGTTGCTCAAGCAAATGCTGTTGTTGCTGCTGCTGCTGTTCATGAGCATGGTAGTGTTTTGGATCCATATTAACGTAAATAATAATTATAAATAGTGTGTATCTGGAAAAAGAATGCAACGTTGCTTGAAAAATCAATAGAATGCAATCAATGACGACGCATTAATATGCACTAAATAGTGTTTATTTGTCAGATATGCACTCTGTGTGCTTAGTAGTACTCACGTTTGATTGGCGGGGTTTTATACTGTTTTTTATTTAATAATAATTTATTAATTGTTTATTAATAATTCATTCTTAAATAAAAAATACAGCAAAATCCAGTCGCACACACACAATATCTGCGGATATATATGTATTTGTGATGCTGCTGTGTTGCCGTATTTAATAATAACTGACAGCTTGCCCTGTGGCAACGCTGATTGTGTGCAAAAATGTCAGAATGTCAAACAGTAAGAAGAAGCAGCCGAGCGCAATTTCACAAAAACACATTTTTAAATATAATATTTATTGCAATTCGATTTTGCTGCATAAATGTTGTACATTATAGATAGGTATATATATAATAGATTTTTAATTTGTATAATTAATGCACGGGAAACACTCGTTCAATCAAATCAACGGTGAATGTTTGTGGAATTAGCAGCTTTCAATTGCGATTGTGGTTTTTGTTTTTTTGGAGTTTTCTTTCCCGAATCAACAAAGGAATTTACGATATTTCTATGCATATTATCGAATACAGCGTGTGCTTTGGGGCAGCCAACACATCTAATCATCGCTGAGAAAGTCGTCATCCAGATTAACATCTGTCGTATCTATGTTGTCATCCAGCGTAATCCCATCAATCTCCAGATCCAAATCGTCATCGTCATCATCCTCACTGACGGCAGCAGCTGCAGTCGCAGCAGTGCTGCTTGCTGTGGTCAAGATCGCTGCTGCTGGCACAAATGCCGGCTTCACTTTCTCCTCCTGCTGACCAACACCACTCTGCTGCTCGATCGCATGCAGTTCCTCGAGCGGATTACGCTCGCTATTTAGTGGCAGCTGACCGGCGATGCGAGCGGGCAACTTGCGCGTTCGCTCCTCCAGCAGATGTTGCTCAACGCGGAGGGCATCGCCCAGACCCGGAAAGAGATTTGTGTACTGTGTGGGATCGGCCAGCGATTGGCCAGCCTTCTCATTGACCTTGCTCAACTCCTCACGCCACAATTCCACCACTCGCGACATTTGGCTGGGCAAGTAGGTGCGGGCAAAGAACGCCGCCTCGGGCAGACGATTCGTCTCGATGAGAATCTCCAGGCAACGGTCGACATCGGAACGGAGAAAGGCAGCGAGGAATGCAATATTATGGCGTCCTTGGGCGGAACTAGTCGCACCCACCTCCTCCAGCATCTGGGCATCACTCGAGGCCGTCGAGAGCAGCAGCAGGCCACTGAAATCGTTGGCCTTCTGCATGCACTCCTTGACAAGGGCCATGTTATTCTTGCGTGCCGCCACATCGGCCAGCTGTGACCATTTCTGTGAGTTCTCCGCCTCGCGTGCCAGCTTCAATGCGATTTCCAGCTCGCCAATTTGCAGTGCCAGATCAAATTTGTGATCCGCATCTGTGGACACCTGCAGCGCCTGCTCCTTGAAACCCTGCTTCTCCAGGAAGTGAGCGACACGCGTGCGATGCTCCTTCGGTATGGTGGGCAGCACAAGATCGGCGCGCTCAAAGTCGCGTCGCATCACGGCCGTCTGGTACTCCAGGACGGACAACTGCAGGCAGAAGCTAATCACATTCAGCTCTTTGTCGCCTAAATACAAGCGATTGTCCTTCGGCACATAACCCAGCAAGTACATGGTGCGATCCAAATGTGATATGGTCACAATCTCGCCGCCCACGTAGTAATTGATGCGATTCACCGAATTGGTGTAAATGAAGCAATCGCCCACCCACAGTCCAGTTTTCACAGACTCGGAAACCTCGCCTGCAACAGAAATAGTGCATAAATATTTTGGTTTTGGAGATCAAATGATTATTTAAAATAGCTATTCCACAAAGGCACAAGGAACCCATCATGGGTAATCACCAATCAATTATTATTTAACAATAGTCAAGGTAACTTTATCATTGGCAGCTTCATCGATTCTAGTTGAGTTAATAAAATAAACTATAATTACAATGACTCACCGAGCACATTAAATGCACTTTCCACACCATCATCCTCAAGGCCCTCCTTGGTCTCCAGCGCATTGGCGATTTGTGCCGCATCCACACCCAAGATGAAGTACGAGTCATCGGTGGCAAGGCAGACGAGGCTGCCACTTTCGTTCCAGAACACATTGCGCGGCTGCACTTCGATGCGTCGCACCAGCTGCAATGTCTCCCAGTCGTAGAAGGCCAAGCCCGAAGAGGTCTTTACGCCAAAGTAGTAGCCACCATAGATGCTCTCGGCGCCATATTCGGGCGTGAAGCTTTTTCGCTCCTTAAAATTTCGGAAGATGCGAACCGTGCCATTGTTCTCGCGTATGGCATACTCATTGCTCTCTAGCGCCCAGACAAACTCCTGAGCGGAACCAAAGGCCTTGTTGCGCAGCGCCATGGATGTATAGATGATGTATTCGCCGTCACCACAGACGACCACAAAACGGCCATTGGGATTGTGTGCAATGGTCTGCGGATAGATTTCACAGGCGCCCATATCCTTAACGGCAACGGGCAGACGCTCGCCGTCCTTGATTTCGGTGCCATCCGCAATGGTTTTCAAATTGACCTACACAAATAATAATTAGTAAGGTCTTCATTGATTGACTGTTCGAGTTAGATTCGCATATCCTCCTTAGCTTACCTGTTGCATTTCGGAATGTTTGGCCCAAATGATTTTGCTGCCAACCACATCCATGGACATGGCCGGTTCCTCGCGGCCCACCTTGATGATGATGGAGCCCTCGTCGTAGCCCAAGGCAACGTTGTTGGTGCCACGCATACTGGAAATAGTCCACACGCGCTCAAAGCCATAGTTGAGGCAGGTCTCCAAGCGGTATGTGCCCGAGTGCCAGATGCGCACGGTTCCATCTTCGGATCCAGTGAGCACAATGGGCAACTCGGGATGGAAGCAAACGGACGAAATATTCTGTGCATGCCCCTCGAGTGTTTGCACACAGGTCTTGTTCTGATAATCCCAGATCTTAACCAACCGATCGTCGGCACCAGAAATCAAATACGGCTTGTCACCGCCATGATAGTAGTCCACACAATTGACACCCTTCTCGTGCCCCTCCAGCGTAAAGTTGGCAAACACCGAACCCAGCTGCCACACCTTAACGGTACGATCCAAGGATGCGGAGGCAAAGGTGTTATTATCCTTCGGATTAAACACAATCTGCATGACATAGTGTGTGTGACCCTCAAAGATGCGCTGACATGCCCACATCTTCTCCCAGTTCCACAATTTGATAAGCATATCGTCTGCAGAAATATGATAAAATATTGATTACAATTATTTTGATCTACGAAATGTGATACGTGGTAAACGATAAGATCTTTTTCAGTGTTCGCTCTTTAATTAGAACATTTCGTAATAGGAAAAATACGAATATGTTTATTATCTTTTGTATCTAAATAATTTTTTTTAACACCAATTTAAATATTTTTCTTTTAACTTTAATAAAACAAAATTGCCTGCATAGAAAAACACGGACAGGCGTATTTAATGACTCTGATTATCATATTGATCTAGAATAAATAAATGTTTAAAAAAATCTGCAAAGCTTCATTCATTTTATAAATATGCTTTAACGTAATTGCTAAAAAAAAAAATTGTCTACCATTTATTTGAGGCTGTTCCATATTTTGAGAGATTGATGATTGGGGGGATTGATGTGCAATGTTTCATGTATTCAAATGTGTTAAAAATTATTAAATAAATGGTAAAAATTAAACCTACCGCTGCTGGTCAGCACCAGGGGCTGTGTGGGATGCACTGCAATGCAGCGTAGGTAATCGGAGTGCGCCTCGAAGGAGTGGACCTTCTCCAGTGTGTTGTAGTTGAAAATACGGATGAGCATATCATCGGAGCCGGTTATAATCCAATTTTTGCGAGCCACGAAGCGAGCGGAGCGCACAGGGACGTCGCATACCTCGAAATCTTTAACCAATTGCTGGTTCTCATAGTTCATGATGTGTACGTGGCCATTGTAAAGAGCACACAACATCCACGGCTCGGCCGGATGCAGGTCAACGCACTTGACACGGTCTGAGCGCGATGTGAGGCGTCGCTTGATGTCCAATTTAAGGGGCATCTTTATGCTGTCGTTGATGGCGTTCAATAATATGCCCTACTAAAGCTAATCAAAATAAAAATCCACTGCGGCGAAATTGTAAAATTACTTGCTGTCGTGCTTCTTCTTCTTTTTCTGCCTCTTATTAATGTGTCAGAGTTGTGGGCTAGTGTTGCCAGCTGCCACGTAAATTTGACAGCGGTGTATTTTGTGAGCGAATCGATGCGCTTACCACATAATGACCACATTTTAAAAGCTGCTTGTCAAGTTGAGTAAGCTTTTTAAATTAAAAAGAAAACAGTTTAAGTGACAATAAAACCATTTATTTAATACTTTTAAGAATAAAGGAAATTTGAATTTTGATAAACTTTTGACAATGGACGTGTAAACACTTTTTCGATGTGGCAACGCTGACGTCTTCATCGGCATTTTAAGTTCCAATTGTTGATCTGCAGGGGGGAAGAAAATGCGTTTATTACATTAGTTTGAACAAGTTACTCGTATTGTTAAATTAGTTACATACGTTTATTAAGCAGAACGTAAGGCAATCAATATGTGCATTCGTCGCCGTGAATTTGGGCTGGAATTTGCGCTACTGGTGGCTATTGTTGCCGGCAGAGCCGAAGCAACCTTATCACTTGGACTTGGTCGGTTCCTCGCTGCTTACTTTGATAATGATGGAGCCCTCGTCGCACCCCAAGGCAACGTTGTTGTTGCCACACATACTTGAAATGGACCACACACGCTCAAAGCCATAGTTGAGGCTGGTCTCCAAACAGTATGTGTCCGAGTGCCAGATACGCACGGTTCCATCTTCGGAGCCCGTCAGCACAATGGGCAACTCGGGGTGGAAACAAACAGACGTAATGTTCTGTGCATGCCCCTCGAGTGTTTGTACACAGGTCTTGTTCTCATAATCCCAGATCATAACCAAGCGATCATCTGCGCCCGAAACCAAATACGACTTGTCATCGCCATGATAGTAGTCCACACAATTGACACCCTTCTCGTGCCCCTCCAATGTAAGGTTGGCAGACACCGAATCCAGCTGCCACACCTTAACGGTACGATCCAAGGATGCGGAGGCAAAGGTGTTATTATCCTTCGGGTTAAACACAATCTGCATGACATAGTGTGTGTGACCCTCAAAGATGCGCTGACATTCCCACATCTTCTCCCAGTTCCACAATTTGATAAGCTTATCGTCTGCAATGTGTCATATTTTCAAATTGTTAAAAATTGTTAAATATGTTCATTAATAAAGAACGTACCGCTGCTGGTCAGCACCAGGGGCTCTGTGGGATGCACTGCAATGCAGCGCACGAAATCGGAGTGCGCCTCAAAGGAGTGGACCTGCTCCATCGTTTTACAGTCGAAAATACGGATGAGCTTATCATCGGAGCCGGTTATAATCCAATTTTTGCGAGCCACGAAGCGAGCGGAGCGCACAGGAAGATCGCATAGCTCGAAATCTTTGACCAATTGCTGGGTCTTATAGTTCATGATCTGTACGTGGCCATTGTGAAGAGCGCACAACATCCACGGTTCGGTCGGATGCAGGTCAACGCACTTGACACGGCTAGATGCGAAGCGGTGCTTGATATCGAATTTAAGGGCCATCTTTATACTGGTGATGATTGCGTTCAATAATAAACAATACTTTTGAAATTTTTTGCTTAAATTTTCGTCAGAGCTTTTTGCGATTGTGCCACGAATTACGCACTTCGAAAGTGGAATATTTTGGAATGGTTGTCAATCGAATCGTTGCGTTTAGCTTTTATACTCTTTATCAAGAGACAAACAGAACATTGTTATCGGAGGCAGCGGTATATCGGTATGCTAGCTAGCTCAGGGGGATGTACTGGGAGGCAAGTGAGTCACTCTCTGTATGGTCTGTTTGCGTCTCTGTGTTTGGTGTTTTGAACAGCCCACCCAATAATAAAATATTTCGTCAACTTTATTCAAATTTCATATTCTTTTCAACATTTTAATTTATAATTGTTTATTTATTTAATATCAATTAAAGTCAGGCGACACAAAAAAAAAAAATTCAAAAAGTGCGAAATTGATTAAATTAAATAAAAAATATAATTTTAAATTAGTTTTAAGAATTAATAAACTAAAATTAATTTTAGAAAAACTTATTAGATTTCAGAAGATATTTAACATTTGCTGATTGGGAAACCTCAGAAAAACCCAATCAAATCATGAAAATAGTTTGAATTACTTAACCAAAGCAGATGAAAATGCAATTGAGTTCTTAATAATAGAAGTATACGATTCTGAATTGATTGCGTGATAAAGTATATTATAAGGAATAATTAATAGTACAGCGATTAAGAGAAAGTGGGAAAAAGGTACGAGACGATCTAAAAGGAACACAAATTTACATTGAGGAGACCACCCAAAATATCTGTGTTCCAAATCTGGAACGGGTTATTAAATTCATTCGAGGAATGTATAATAAACTCTGAAGTTGAAAGGATTTTTTGAGAGTGAATTTAATTTGACTGTTGAATTTTAATTTAAGATCAAGAAGTAAGCCCAAATCATTTACTTCTTGAGAAACGATAAAATGATATAACCTTACACTTAGAGCAGTTCAAATGGAGCAAATTCATTTTAAACCATGCGGAAAAAGAAAGTAAGTCCACCTGCAGTAATCAGTGAGAGGTCGTATCATTATATATCAGGCATAACTTAACATCATCATTACTGAAATCAGTATAAAACATCGGTTTGCGACATCGGTTAGCATTTTATTCTGAAATCCTTTAATCACAAGGAAAGTAAATTCAAGAAGGTTAGTGGTAGTAGACCTATATTTCAGAAATCGTTGCTGGAAAGGTGGAATTGTAGACTTACACTGTTGCAATTGAGTTGTCAACATTTTCTCAAATGTCTTAGGTAGTTGTAATTGTTTGCATCGACCGTAGGATGCTAGGGATCTTCGGAATTATTCTTTATAGTAATCTACTCGACTTATTCCTACTACTCATATATTTATTATTCATTTCAATATTTAAAATTACACCATTGTCATTCCATAAAATCTGGCGTCCGGATTCTGGCCAAGTTTAGGTCACATTTTTTTGGCACCAAACCCCACCGAATACTTATATTAGAGCTCTAATATGGTAGGATAGGGATTGAGGGTCACCGAAATAACAATGATCATATTCGTTCGATTTGGCAAGAGTCTCGATTCAAATTCAAAATTGAATTGCCGTTTGAAACTCACAACGCCACCTAGCGGCGTGTTTTGTCGTTATTTAGTTATATCAGATGTTTGTTAATAAATTATAAGGGAATATAATGATCTGTGAGTAAGTTTAATGGAGGGGAGAATCGCCGGGAGCATGGAATAAATTAATCGTCAATTCCAATTTAAGGGCGATGGGCAAAACAAATCCGTGTAGGATCATTGCAGGAAGGGCGGGTACGCATGTGCATGTAGGTGTCTATATAGTGTTCTGTAGGTCAAGTTAATTTTGGAGTGAGTACCGTCCACGGGCAGGGTTGGAGTCGTCTGTAACAATTACAATCGACTTGATCACGTAATAAATCTAATAAGTTGTTCTTAAATTAATTTTACTTTATTAATTCTTACAATTAATTTAAAATTATATTTTTTATTTAATTTAATTTATTTCGCACTTTTTGATTTTTTTTTTTGTGTGCGCCTGACTTTAGTTGATATTAAATAAATAAACAATTATAAATTGAAATGTTGAAAAGAATATGAAATTTGAATAAGGTTGACGAAATATTTTATTATTGGGTGGGCTGTTCAAAACACCAAACACAGAGACGCAAACAGACCATACTGAGAGTGACTCACTTGCCTCCCAGTACATCCCCCTGAGCTAGCTAGCATACCGATATACCGCTGCCTCCGATAACAATGTTCTGTTTGTCTCTTGATAAAGAGTATAAAAGCTAAACGCAACGATTCGATTGACAACCATTCCAAAATATTCCACTTTCGAAGTGCGTGATTTGTGGCACAATCGCAAAAAGCTCTGACACATTAAAGGATATTTAGAGGCAGCAGGAGACGAAAATTTAAGCAAACAATTTGAAAAGTATTGTTTATTATTGAACGCAATCATCACCAGTATAAAGATGGCCCTTAAATTCGATATCAAGCACCGCTTCGCATCTAGTCGTGTCAAGTGCGTTGACCTGCATCCGACCGAACCGTGGATGTTGTGCGCTCTTCACAATGGCCACGTACAGATCATGAACTATAAGACCCAGCAATTGGTCAAAGATTTCGAGCTATGCGATCTTCCTGTGCGCTCCGCTCGCTTCGTGGCTCGCAAAAATTGGATTATAACCGGCTCCGATGATAAGCTCATCCGTATTTTCGACTGTAAAACGATGGAGCAGGTCCACTCCTTTGAGGCGCACTCCGATTTCGTGCGCTGCATTGCAGTGCATCCCACAGAGCCCCTGGTGCTGACCAGCAGCGGTACGTTCTTTATTAATGAACATATTTAACAATTTTTAACAATTTGAAAATATGACACATTGCAGACGATAAGCTTATTAAATTGTGGAACTGGGAGAAGATGTGGGAGTGTCAGCGCATCTTTGAGGGTCACACACACTATGTCATGCAGATTGTGTTTAACCCGAAGGATAATAACACCTTTGCCTCCGCATCCTTGGACCGTACAGTTAAGGTGTGGCAGCTGGATTCGGTGTCTGCCAACCTTACATTGGAGGGGCACGAGAAGGGTGTCAATTGTGTGGACTACTATCATGGCGATGACAAGTCGTATTTGGTTTCGGGCGCAGATGATCGCTTGGTTATGATCTGGGATTATGAGAACAAGACCTGTGTACAAACACTCGAGGGGCATGCACAGAACATTACGTCTGTTTGTTTCCACCCCGAGTTGCCCATTGTACTGACGGGCTCCGAAGATGGAACCGTGCGTATCTGGCACTCGGACACATACTGCTTGGAGACCAGCCTCAACTATGGCTTTGAGCGTGTGTGGTCCATTTCCAGTATGGGTGGCACCAACAACGTTGCCATGGGGTGCGACGAAGGCTCCATCATTATCAAAGTAAGCAGCGAGGAACCGACCATGTCCATGGATAAGGTTGCTTCGGCTCTGCCGGCAACAAGTGCCACCAGCAGCGGAAATTCCAGCCCAAATTGATGGCGACAAATGCACATATTGATTGCCTTGCACGTTCTGCTTAATAAAAGTATGTAACTAATTTAACAATACGAGTAACTTGTTCAAACTAATGTAATAAACGCATTTTCTTCCCCCCTGCAGATCAACAATTGGAACTTAAAATGCCGATGAAGAGAAAATGTTTACACGTCCATTGCCAAAAGTTTACCAAAGTCAAAATTTACGTTATTTTCAAATTTATGAATAGTTTTAATAATTTAATAAATAGTTTTATTGCCTTTTAAATTGTCTTCTTTTTAATTTAAAAAGTATATTCAGCATGGCAAACAGTATTTAAATGTGTAACACGTGCAGTGTTTCCTAGTGGGCAACCTCGACTAGCTCGGTATTCCCAGGGGTGGCTACCTCCAACCCTACCCGTGGACGGTACTCACTCCAAAATTAACTTGACCTACAGAACACTATATAGAGACCTACATGCACACACCAAAACAACGAAACAGCTGTTCATGGCCACGACGTACCCGCCCTTCCTGCAATGATCCTACACGGATTTGTTTTGCCCATCGCCCTTAAATTGGAATTGACGATTAATTTATTCCATGCTCCCGGCGATTCTCCCCTCCGCTTATAATTTATTAACAAACATTCGATATAACTAAATAACGACAAAACATGTCGCTAGGTAGCGTTGTGAGTTTCAACCGGCAATTCAATTTTGAATTTGAATCGAGACTTGCCAAGTCCGACAAATCAAAAAAAAATCGAACGAATATGATTATTGTTATTTCGGTGACCCTCAATCCCTATCCTACCCTATTAGAGCTCTAATATAAGTATTCGGTGTGGTTTGGTGCCAAAAAATTGTGACCTAAACTTGGCAAAAATCCGGACGCCGGATTTTATGGAATGACAATGGTGTAATTTTAAATTTTGAAATTAATAATAAATATATGAGTAGATTAGAATGACAAATAAATATACAAATTACTTAACAAATAAATAAAAATACATAAATTATCATCTATCATTTATACAACATTTACTTAAATAGTAGGAATTTGGACTGGATGTGCTGAAGCACTACGCCTGGGGCGTTGAATTTTGGTTTGGCACGATCTATTGTTCGTTTGGGTATAATCAAAGGCACGCAGTCGACTTGCACTCGACTGGACGTAGATTTGATTTAAACGCACACATTACGCCGAATTTTATTCCAAAAAGCCCAAAATATAGCGGAGGGTTAGTACACTCCCAAAGATACTACAATCTTCGTTCGCACGACAAAAAAATGTACGCGCCAAGAAACATGACCTGCCTCACTTTTCGATTTTTTTGTATTGTGCTAATTCTCCCTAACCTACAAAACGCCACCTTGCGGAAATGCGGTCACATTCAATGGTGATATCGCTGACCTTGCCACACTTTTCGTTTTTTTCAGCGATGTGGCCCTTTAAATTTCCTTTTTTCGTGGTGGTGTGCGATAATTTCCTATCGATATATACGCAAATGCAACACATTTTAAAAGCTGCTTGCGATGTTGAGGAATAACATGAAAACAGTTTAAGTGACAATAAAATCATTTATTTAATACTTTTAAGAATAAAGGAAATTTGGATTTTGATAAACTTTTGGCAATGGACGTGTAAACACTTTTTCGATGTGGCAACGCTGACGTCTTCATCGGCATTTTAAGTTCCAATTGTTGATCTGCAGGGGGGAAGAAAATGCGTATATTACATTAGTTTGAACAAGTTACTCGTATTGTTAAATTAGTAACATACTTTTATTAAGCAGAACGTGCAAGGCAATCAATATGTGCATTCGTCGCCGTCAATTTGGGCTGGAATTTGCGCTACTGGTGGCTCTTGTTGCCGACAGAGCCGAAGCAACCTTATCACTTGGACTTGGTCGGTTCCTCGGTGCTTACTTTGATAATGATGGAGCCCTCGTCGCACCCCAAGGCAACGTTGTTGGTGCCACGCATACTTGAAATGGACCACACACGCTCAAAGCCATAGTTGAGGCTGGTCTCCAAGCTGTATGTGTCCGAGTGCCAGATACGCACGGTTCCATCTTCGGAGCCCGTCAGCACAATGGGCAACTCGGGGTGGAAACAAACAGACGTAATGTTCTGTGCATGCCCCTCGAGTGTTTGTACACAGGTCTTGTTCTCATAATCCCAGATCTTAACCAAGCGATCATCTGCGCCCGAAACCAAATACGACTTGTCATCGCCATGATAGTAGTCCACACAATTGACACCCTTCTCGTGCCCCTCCAATGTAAGGTTGGCAGACACCGAATCCAGCTGCCACACCTTAACTGTACGGTCCAAGGATGCGGAGGCAAAGGTGTTATTATCCTTCGGGTTAAACACAATCTGCATGACATAGTGTGTGTGACCCTCAAAGATGCGCTGACATTCCCACATCTTCTCCCAGTTCCACAATTTGATAAGCTTATCGTCTGCAATGTGTCATATTTTCAAATTGTTAAAAATTGTAAAATATGTTCATTAATAAAGAACGTACCGCTGCTGGTCAGCACCAGGGGCTCTGTGGGATGCACTGCAATGCAGCGCACGAAATCGGAGTGCGCCTCAAAGGAGTGGACCTGCTCCATCGTTTTACAGTCGAAAATACGGATGAGCTTATCATCGGAGCCGGTTATAATCCAATTTTGGCGAGCCACGAAGCGAGCGGAGCGCACAGGAAGATCGCATAGCTCGAAATCTTTGACCAATTGCTGGGTCTTATAGTTCATGATCTGTACGTGGCCATTGTGAAGAGCGCACAACATCCACGGTTCGGTCGGATGCAGGTCAACGCACTTGACACGGCTAGATGCGAAGCGGTGTTTGATACTGAATTTAAGGGCCATCTTTATACTGGTGTTGATTGCGTTCTATAATAAACAATACTTTTGAAATTTTTTGCTTAAATTTTCGTCTCCTGCTGCCTCTAAATATCCTTTAATGTGTCAGAGCTTTATGCGATTGTGCCACGAATCACGCACTTTGAAAGTGGAATATTTTGGAATGGTTGTCAATCGAATCGTTGCGTTTAGCTTTTATACTCTTTATCAAGAGACAAACAGAACATTGTTATCGGAGGCAGCGGTATATCGGTATGCTAGCTAGCTCAGGGGGATGTACTGGGAGGCAAGTGAGTCACTCTCTGTATGGTCTGTTTGCGTCTCTGTGTTTTGAACAGCCCACCCAATAAGAAAATATTTCGTCAACCTTATTCAAATTTCATATTCTTTTCAACATTTTAATTTATAATTGTTTATTTATTTAATATCAATTAAAGTCAGGCGACACAAAAAAAAAAATGCAAAAAGTGCGAAATTGATTAAATTAAATAAAAAATATAATTTTAAATTAGTTTTAAGAATTAATAAACTAAAATTAATTTTAGAAAAACTTATTAGATTTCAGAAGCTATTTAACATTTGCTGATTCGGAAACCTCAGAAAAACCCAATCAAACCATGAAAATAGTTTGAATTACTTAACCAAAGCAGATGAAAATGCAATCGAGTTCTTAATAATAGAAGTATACGATTCTGAATTGATTGCGTGATAAAGTATATTGTAAGGAATAATTAATAGTACAGCGATTAAGAGAAAGTGGGAAAAAGGTACGAGACGATCTAAAAGGAACACAAATTTACATTGAGGAGACCACCCACAAGATCTGTGTTCCAAATCTGGAACGGGTTATTAAATTCATTCGAGGAATGTATAATAAACTCTGAAGTTGAAAGGATTTTTTGAGAGTGAATTTAATTTGACTGTTGAATTTTAATTTAAGATCAAGAAGTAAGCCCAAATCATTTACTTCTTGAGAAACGATAAAATGATATAACCTTACACTTAGAGCAGTTCAAATGGAGCAAATTCATTTTAAACAATGCGGAAAAAGAAAGTAGGTCCACTTGCAGTAATCATTGAGAGGTCGTATCATTATATATCAGGCATAACTTAACATCATCATTACTGAAATCTGTATAAAACATCGGTTTGCGACATCGGTTTGCATTTTATTCTGAAATCCGTTGATCACAAGGGAAGTAAATTCCAGAAGGTTAGTGGTAGTAGATCAGAAATCGTTGCTGGAAAGGTGGAATTATAGACTTACATAAATGTTGCAATTGAGTTGTCAACATTTTCTCAAATGTCTTAGGTAGTTGTAGTTGTTTGCATCGACCGTAGGATGCTAGGGAACTTCGGAATCTTTTCTTTTTTCCTTCTCTTTCCTAACTGTCTTTCTCTTGACAACTCCGCCTTAAGCCTCTGGTCGTCATGTCAACCGTCAGGTGGCGTTGCTTATTTTACATTAACCTTCGATAGATGGCGCTAACACACACACTCAATTACTATCCATATATTAGCCACCCATAATAACATAATGACGACATGTTAAATGTGGCTTGCCATGCTGAATATACTTTTTAAATTAAAAAGAAGACAATTAAAAAGACAATACAACCATTTATTTCATAAATTTGAAAATAACGTAAATTTTGACTGTGGTAAACTTTTGGCAATGGACGTGTGAACAGTTTTTCGATGTGGCAACGCTGTGGCTAAACGCTGACGTCTTCATCGGCATTTTAAGTTGCAATTGTTGATCTGCAGGGGGGAAGAAAATGCGTTTATTACATTAGTTTGAACAAGTTACTCGTATTGTTAAATTAGTTACCTACTTTTATTAAACATAACGTGCAAGGCAATCAATATGTGTTTTCGTCGCCATCAATTTGGGCTGCAATTTCCGCTGCTGTTGTTGCTGGTGGCACTTGTTGCCGGCAAAACGAAAACATCCGCTGTGCAGGAGGACATTGGAGACTACAAGGACTTTAAGAAACTGCTGCGCACCAAGAACAACGTTTTGACCCTGTACGTGTCCAGCGCTAAGGAGGCTGCCGCGGAATTGAAGGTGTTTCGGGAAGCGGCGGAAGCGATTCGTGGTACAGGAACCATGTTGTATGTGGATTGTGGCAATCAGGAGCGTAAGAAGCTCTGCAAAAAACTGAAGGTGACGCCCGCACCGTATACACTGCGTCACTACAAGGATGGTGACTATCACAAGGACTACGATCGGCAGCTGACTGTTGGCTCCATGATCACATTTATGCGCGATCCCGCTGGCGATTTGCCCTGGGAAGAGGATCCCGCCGGTTCGGATGTGTTGCATTTCAATGATGCCGCCACATTCACCAAACATATGCGCAAGGACATACGGCCCATGCTCGTCATGTTCCATGTGCCGTGGTGCGGCTTCTGCAAGCGCATGAAGCCGGACTACAGCAAAGCTGCAACGGAACTCAAAGCCCAAGGTGGATATCTGTTGGCCGCCATGAATGTGGAGCGCCAGGAGAATGCAGCCGTTCGCAAGCTGTTTAACTTAACTGGTAATATTTGGGAGTCCTTCAATCACCGAGTGAAATCTGAAAATCTAAGAATTTGGAGGTTAACATGATTTAATATCTTATTGAAATTGTTTTCAGGTTTTCCAACCTTAATTTACTTCGAGAATGGCAAGATGCGGTTCACCTATGAGGGCGAGAATACTAAGGACGCACTGGTTGCCTTTATGCTGAATCCGAATGTCAAGCCAACGACTAAGCCGAAGGAACCCGATTGGTCGGCTGATACAAACTCGGAAATTGTGCACCTGACAACGCAGGGCTTTGAGCCGGCACTTAAGGATGAGAGCTCGGTGCTGGTCATGTTCTATGCACCCTGGTGTGGCCATTGCAAACGCATGAAACCGGAGTACGAGAAAGCCGCACTCGAGATGAAGCAAAGCAATGTGCCGGGCGTGCTAGCCGCACTGGATGCCACCAAGGAACCGTCTATAGGCGAGAAATACAAGGTTAAAGGCTACCCAACTGTAAAATACTTTGTCAATGGTGTCTACAAATTCGATGTGAGCGTACGCGAAGCGTCCAAAATCGTTGAATTTATGCGAGATCCCAAAGAGCCACCACCACCGCCGCCGCCAGAGAAGAGCTGGGAGGAGGAGGCGGAGAGCAGTGAGGTGCTCTTCCCCAATGACGAAACTTTTACGTCGACACTGAAGCGCAAAAAACATGCACTGGTCATGTTTTATGCACCATGTAAGTATTGAGTATTGGCTGTTGTTAAATATTCTGCTTAATCCTAACATCTTTCGTCCTTTTAAGGGTGCGGGCACTGTAAGCATACAAAGCCGGAGTTTACGGCCGCTGCGAATGCGTTGCAGGATGATCCGCGCGTTGCCTTTGTTGCCGTCGATTGTACCCAATATGCGGCATTGTGCGCCAAATACAATGTACGCGGATATCCCACCTTAATATACTTTTCATACCTCAAAACTAAGCTGGAATACAATGGCGGACGCACCAGCAAAGATTTCATTGCCTACATGAACAATCCGCCCAGCGGAAAGGAGCACACCGAACTGTGATCAGCCTCAACATACACCTATCAAATCTCTATCTCTCCCTCGATCAATCTCCGTAATCTGTATTAATTTTATATTTACAATTTCTTTCATATATATTGTAAAATCCCTTGCTAAGTATATTTCTAATCTGCTATTTTATTGGCTGTAATACTATTGAAAATTGATTTAACTCATTAAGAATTTAACTAACTCAAAAGTTGATTTTCTTCGATATATTTGCAAGGGTATCTAAACTTCGGCAATCCGAATGAAATCTTATATAGTAAACTGTGTTTATGAAGCAAACGCGATTAAAATAACTAAAACGGAACAAAATGTTGGCAAAAATTATGATTTTTCATTGGAAAATTGATCTAATTTGTATTTTTATTTTGGTTACTTATAAAAAAAAAATGTAATTTGTTGTAGATTTTTTTGGTTAAAGAGGGGGTTTCCTTTATATTCGCATGTATAATTTCAGTAATTTCTATATTGGTTGCTTAAAAAACAAGCTGCTAAACTTAAAACGTATGTTTTGTTAGAATATGTGTGTGTTGTACATGTATGTATTCTTTCTTGTGGCACATAGATTCAACATTTTAAATGCCTCCAAGTTGCGAATGCTGTTTTATTGCACAATTTTGCACATTTGATGAATATAATTTTTGTACAGTTCCATTAAACTTTATAATCCCTAATAATGCTTTAATATTTTAAATCTTTAGTTAAAAATATATTACAACATAAGATGGTAAGAAGGCCGAATCAAATTTCTGTTGGTATATTTTCATTGCTGTACTTTCTTTTCTTCTCTTGATGTCGTTGTTCGTTCAGATTTGTTTTTTTATTGCTGTCTGGATATCTGGGCTGGATTGCTGGTCGATCGCTTAGCGCTCGGATTTTGTGTCACTGTTGAGCTTGCGTCTATGTCGACTGAGGCTACCCAGCCAGCTGCCGCGTTGATCATTCGCCGTGTACTCATCGTTGATAAGGGTAAAGCTATTGAACATATCTTTCATCTTGAGGGCACGCGAGCAGGCATAGTTCTTGGTCGCCACATACATTTTGGTTAGGAATTCGGGCATTTGCTTTTGCGTTACCCATGACTTGATGTTCTGCGGTATGGGTATGCCTGGATCATCGTAATATGTGAGCACAAAGTGGAGACCGGGCTCGTGAAAGCCACGGAATGGCTTGATGACCATCAGGCTCCAATAGTCCGTGACGCGCACCTTGCCCGAAATGGCTGGATATGTCTTATGCTCCGCAGCCCGACTACAAACGAATATCATTTTTTTCGACTCATCCTTGTGGTAGCGCCGGCAATACACATAATCCCGATTGGCAAACAGGCGCGGCCACTGCATCTCCCAATAGATGAGATGCGAATTGCTGCCGGGCACTGGATCCTCACTAATCAGCTCGAGCCTCAGGGCCGTATCGTCCCACTGCCGGCGATAGTCCAAATCGGTTTGTACATGCAGAAAATCATCGGCAGTGATATCATCAAATCGAGCATAGACCTTGTATGAATAGAGCGAGGAGCGCTCCTCTCGCCGCCAAATGCTAAATTCATTTTTGCTGAAATACGGCTCCCAGTTGCGATCCTCCTGCGACTGTATAAGCATTTGACCAGCTGGTGCATTACCATTCATATGTAAAGATCTCCGGCAATTGCTGATGCTCACCGACTGATCGTCCGTTTTTTGGGGAGTGACGACGCCGCCGCTTTTCTTACAGCGCTGATTGCCCAGCAAACAGTAGCAGAATTTCATCTTCTTGAGCTTGCAGCTGTCGCATAGCTGATTCACCGGCAGTGTATTGATGAACTCAATATCGCGCTGGCACAAATCGAAATTGGCGAGCGACAATCGCTCCTTGCTCCAGTCAAATCCGTCGATGCCCCGCTGCTTCATGTTCAGACCCATAATGCCCACCGCACTGAGCATGAAACCGTGTAGCGGTGGCTGCAACTCACGGCGATAATAGGAGCGCCACAGCTGCTTCAAGCCCTGGGTGCCGTAGACGGACTGATAGAAGCTGATCAGTTGCTGCAAGCGACGCGAACGCTGCGCAACTATCGATTCGCATTGATAGCTCCAGGCGCGCAGCGTTTCCCTCGATTGATTTTTAATGGCCGACACGAGACGGTTGAGCAGCATGGCGACCGGCTTATTGATTGCTGTTGCTGCTGCTGCTGCACAATACAGGTGGGTGTGGGGGTGGCTGCTGCACTGCTTGCATAACAATCGGACAGCGGCAGCGGCTGTAATGTGATTAATGTTGCCTGTTCCTCTGCTGCAAAATTTTGATACACACACAACATACACGCAGAAGCGTCACATTTGTCGCCCTGCTTTGCCAATTGTATAATTTTGTTTTTGCCCCCCTTCGGTTGTTGACAAGATTTTTTTACTTATATATTATGTATGAATTCACGTCGTTGTTACTTTGTTATCAAGGCGCCCACATTTTTCGTTCAAAACGTGCAACCTGCAATTTATGTTGTTGTTGTTGCTGCTCGAATTGGTGTTGGTAAAGTCATAAATTGTGCAGCACCTGTTCTAAGCTGGATACACAGCCTACAAATATTTTTTTAATAAAACAAACAAACGAGTGTATCTAGTTATTGAATGAAATCTTAATAGGGATTAATATTTGAAAGCATTCAACGATGAATTTTGGCCCAATAAAGAGTGCTTAGTCGGCTAGTCGTTACATGTTTAATATAAACGAAGCTTATATGTCATATATATCTGAAGGCGCTGCAGATATTTATTTTTACACTTTGCATTTGTAATATAAATGATACAGTGTCATTCCAGCATACTTGTTTTGCAGGAGCTGCGTACTGTAAATGCGTTGTGCAACACTGTAAGCCACAAACTCGTGCGCTGCACTTTGGTTCCCTTTGTTGTTGCAATTATTTATTTATTACACCAAGTAAATGTGTGAAAAATAATACAAAAATTAGGCCATGTCCTCGCGACGGCAACGCATTAAGGCAACTGCCAATCTCAGTCAAATCAAACGCAAACCACGCAAAGAAGATGCCGATGCAGAACCGAAACCTGAACCAGAACCCGAACCGGAGCCCCTCCCCATTCCGTTCGCCAAGCAGGAGAGCGTTGAGGAGGATGCATCTGAAGTTGCATTTAAAATGCCAGCGGCCAGCAACGTCAATCAGTTGGATGATGTGTTCCATCACTCAGATCTGGAGGACAATGTCATACAAATGGATTTGCAGAAAACGGCAAGCGGATTCCCCATGTCGCCCAGCAAGGCGCAGGCACGCCAACGTGTGCGTCCCACGCCCGTGTTTGGTCAGCGACGCAACAGCTTTGTGGGCTCACCAATGGCGCCCGACTACGACGGGGATTATCAGTCGCCGGGCACGCCTACGCGCCGGGAGCGCTACCTGAGCGGCTCATCGATGAGCGGCGCGAGTGGAACGCCACAGCAGTCACTGGCATCGCCCAAGTACTTTCCGGGTGGTGGCGTTATGAGTCCTGGCATGGGACGCATACGCACCGAGTCCAGCTGCTCCGTCTACTCGGACAGTGGCAAGCAGCGGGGCAAGGGTGAAGGCGACAAATCCCAGTCGCTTGCCCAGCAGCGCATTAATGTGAAGCGTGACTTTGAGACGCGCTTCAACAAGGGCATTCCGGACAAGTCCACATTCAAAATGTTCGACATGATCTTTTACAATCCCGATAGCAATCCCATGGAACAGAAACCGCTGGTGACAACCATCAAGGCAGAGGCAACTGCCTCGGCGGCGGCAAACAATTCCGATGAGTCGAAGCCCTCATCTTCCGAATTGCTGGAGGCTAAAGCGGAACCGTCGGCCGGTGGTGGTGGCACTGCAGCCATGCCGGTGCCACAGCTAAAACTGGACGCCAACGGGGAGATGATCATCGATGAGAAGACATTGGAGATTGAGACCACTGCCGAGGTGGAAGCACGCAAAGTTTTGGCCAACTCATCGCTGATACTCATGGACGAAACAACGGGTGATAATGGTTTCTACAGGCGGCACAAGCGCACGCCCACCTGGTCAGCGGATGACACGGTTCGCTTCTATCGCAGCCTGCAAATAATCGGCACCGACTTCTCTCTGATGTGCCAAATGTTTCCCAAGCGCACGCGGCGCGATTTAAAGCTGAAGTACAAGCGCGAGGAGCGCATCAATGGGCAGCTAATCAATAAGGCGCTGCTCTATCCGAAGGCATTCAATATTCAGGAACTGAAGGATAAGCTCGAGCAGGAGGATCGCGAGCGTGCCGAGGCAGATCGCAAGTGGCAGGAAATCGTTGCAGCTCAGGCGGAAACCACGAAAAAGGTATGCAAAAAGATGAATTATTAATTGTTGCTGCTGATTGCTGATTAATCCATTTTTGATTACAGCGCCCCAAATCGCATCAGAGCAAAGCGGCGCGCAACCTCAGCGATGGTGATCTGGTGTACGAGAATGAGCACGTGACCAAGCAGAAGCTGGGCAAGCATGCACTGGCGAAGCGTCGAGCGGAGCTGGTTGAGCAGAATGGAGAAGCAGTTGGAGTAAAGCGGAAGCGTCGCCCCCTAAACCAACAGCCGAAGGACTATGAGCAAGTGCAGCCACAAGCTAGCTTGCAACAAGTGAGGGCAGGCGTAAAGCAGAAAGTGCAGCAGCAGCAGCATGAGGAACTGCAGCAACCTGTGCCTGTGCAAATACTGCCGGCCTTTCCTGCGATCATAAAACGAGAGAATTGCATCAGCGAAACAACTGAACAGATGAGCAGTCAATCCTTGTGTATGGCCAAGGGTGAACAGCTACAAGAGGAGCTAAATTCGTTGCTGAGCGAATCGCCGCGGGAGATTACGGAGAAGAAACCGCTGCGAGATAAAGTTGTCATCAATATGGACGATGGTTCGCTCAACTATGTCAGCGATGTGGAAACCCCAACAGACACTGACACCGAGGCAACATACATTGTTGACTTTATTGCGGAAGAGCCACCATTGGAGGATAGTCCCAATTCGTTGGATTCCGTCAGTGAGCACGATATCGAACAAATACTTGCAGAGCTCTCGGAGGGCTCAATGGTTTTGGTGTCCTCGTTGAATGCGGATCAAGAGGATCGAGTTGTCAATGAGATTTACATCCACGACAAGGAAACGGGAGAGCTGAGCGAACATCCGCTGAAAATACCTGAGCATATTGTTCAGTGTATACTGAATGTTATGAGTTAAGTCACAGATCAATATTTTTTCAGTTTCTCATAATAGACATAGTTTTTTAATTTTTATTCATATACACGATACATATACATATGTAAATATATATAATTTATTAAATAAAGTTTGAATTGAGCACACAGTCTGCATACGGTACGGCAACGCCGTATGACAGTGTTGGCTAACATTACAGCAAAGTACGTTTTGCAACACATGCAACTTTTGACAGCACTTGTCAGTTGTTGTCGTTGTTTTTGTTTGTGAGTAGCAAATTACAGATCATAGACACATATTCCACAAACGAAACATGGCTCAAGTTCCCTTGGCAATTGTGTCGCACAAGCGCCAGGTGTGCAGCCTTTACAAGCGTGCGGTACGCAATCTGGAGGCCTGGTACGATCGTCGGTAAGCACACGCAATACACCCATCCACAACCGCCTGATTATATAATGAAATCTTTGTGCATCTGTTTATCCTTGGTGCTAGCAATGTGTTCCGTTATCGGGCGGTCCAGATGCGTGCCCGCTTCGATGAGAACCGGAACAAGGGTCTGGCCGAAGGGATGCGTCTGCTAGCCTGCGGTCAACAGGAGCTTTTCGAAACGAAGCATTACCAACCCAGAAACTGTGTGTAGAAACTGTTATCCATTGATTTATATATATTTATATTATTTTACAATTTATTTCTAGTTGCAAATAGTGCTGGTGGCTGCGCCTTCGAGCGTGAGGTCATTCCGCCCGATTGGCTGCTGGACTACTGGCATCCGCTGGAGAAGGCCCAGTACCCCGAGTACTTTGCCAAACGGGAACAACGCAAGAAGGAGTATGTGGTCTGGTGGGAGAAGCAGTACGGCAAACCAGATCCTAAAGATTTGGGACACCATTAAGTCTAGCTTTACGAATGAGATAATGTAGTCAAATCAATTATTTGTTTCTGAATTAAAAACCGTCGAGCACCTATTGATTTCCATTGATGAATCTTTCTCCTCTTAATAAAATAGGGGGTAAAACTTGTGACCAGAGTTTGAGCAACAATTCTAAGAGAAACTGTGGCAGACACGGATAGATGATGTATATATATATTTCATGTTTCATTGCACAATTTGATTTGTAAAACAAAACTTAAGAAATCTTTAATGTACGCTTTAAGTTAGTTGTAAAGTATTTTATTTTAAGCATAAATGGGAAAGAAATGGTAATTTGTGGCTCTTCATAGAGTTGTGTATTATGAATGTGTGTGTGTGTGTGTTTATATGTGCCGTTGTTTTTACGTCTTGCTGCTGTCTTCCTTCCACTGTCCACTGCTGCTTCAGTTGAGCTCGTTGGCATCTAGGCGTGGGCGCTTTTTGCTACTGTTGCCATTCGGGGTGCTGTTGGCATTATTTGTGCTCGACTCTGAGCCGTGTTCTCGCTTCCGTTGCAGCGTCTTCTTGTCCCACTGTTGGGTGAGATAGCGCAACAGCACACATCGCTTATCCATAACGATCAGCTGTGCGGGCTCGGGCACATCCTCGGTGGGCAAGTAGACAGAAGCGCGCTTCTGCGATGTGCGTATGCCATGGTCGTTGCTCAGGTGTGTGAAATTGTTGGAGTCGTGAATGGGCAAACCTTTTATGAAGTCACTGACAGACATGCTGCTATCGATATTTCCAATTGAATTTTCTTGGCCTTCTAATGAGAATATTCACTCGCTGGCTATTTGTGCGCCGAGTTGCGTTATTATCGTTTGCCTTAGATGGTCTATAAATGACTTAAATGCGACTCAAACGCTGTGTGCAGCTTGCGAATTTGTAAATTTTTATATTTCCTCTTTTTGTTGTTGTCGTTGATAGATGTAGAAATACAGTGTGACCGCTCGCACATGCTAAAAATACTAACATTCTCTGTGTAAAGTTGACCATAATTAGACAAACACGAAAATGTGCAGATATTTTTAAAGAAAATAGTTCAAACGAATAATTAGAATCACGTTTCGAATCGACGATAAGTTGACACTAAATTATCGTTAAGTTGGTAGCTTGTTCAATACTGTGCGGGAAATTTAAAATAAAAATCGTAAGTTATTTAATAGGATAACATTAATCTTCGAATTTGAACACTGTTAAGTGCACACACTGTTGATCTACTTCGATGGCCTTTGCCAGATTCTGTTGGAATAAACTTGAATACTCACATAAAACTGAATATTTTTGTCAAGAATATGCAAAGAATTGCCTTTAATATAAATTATGATACGTAGTAGTCATGTTATATTTGTAAATAAATATTAAATGACACTTGCAAATCACCTCAAACAAAAAATGAATGGTTTACTGTTATTTATCCAACTAGACAGATTATGGGTTAAAATTGAGATGCAGCTCATTGTTTATTTAAAATTACGAAATACTTTATTCATGATTTGTATGTGTAGAAAAATTGAGTATGTAGTTTAACTACGATTGTGCCGGTTTCCATCACCACGTCGGACAACATCTTTGTATTCATCCATGCGCCGCATACGTGCCAAATACTCGGGATCGTCATCCTCCACCTGCAGCTCGACAACTGCCTTCTCCTCGTCTTCTTGTTCATTGGGATCCAGTGCGGCGGCAATTGCTTTCTCCTGATTTATCTTCGCCATTTTCTGCTCGTCGGGAAAGATGCCTTCGTCGACACGTTGCTGATAGAACTCATCGACAGACATGATCGGTAAACTGGGATAACCCAAACCAAAGACTGCCTTCTGAGCGGCATTTCGTGTTATGATAAATGGTTGCAGCGGTTTTGGCTTCGACTCGCCATGATGATGTGAATGATGTCCATGACTGTGGCCATTTCCCCGGTCAAAACCTTGCATATTTGAGAACTGCATATCTTCGTCCGCCTTTTTGTGGGCCAGACGCATTTTTAACATCTCTTTCATCATGTGCAGATTATCCAATTCCTGCTTAGCTTCGATGATGCTCTTCTGTAAATATTTCAAAAAGAATTCGCGACGCACTTCATCATCGGCGCTTTTGTTCTTGACGATATTGCGCATGCGGGACATATATTCGTCGATTTCCTTCATCTTGCGGAATTGTGCGATTTTCTCATTGCGATTGGATGCCGCTTCCTTCAATTCTTGTAGTTCACTTTTCTGCTGTGCTGCATCCGTCTTATTGTCCTGCTCCGCTTTATTCATGGGCCCATCATAGAGCTCGTATTCGTGACAGCGCTTGAGGTGATCTTTAAAATAGACCTCACCCAACTCCAGTGCCTCTGTATTATGCTGATTGTGAATCTTGGTGGTAAGCTTCCCCAAGAAATATGGCAGCAGCATAAAGGGAAGAGAATCCGTGGAGACCTCATCAATCAGTTCGTTGGAACTGAACATGCTGACTTGATTAACAATAACCGTGGCCTGCTCAAAGTGTCCCATTGCAGTTTTCACTTTATTCTGTATTAAAGATATTTTGATCATGTTTATATTTTTTGCATGGCTAAATTGCTTGCATTTTCTTACCTGAAACTCGGTTCCATTGAAGGGTAACTCGGTAGTTTCTAGCTCGTCAATCAAATTCCAGCCACTTAAAAAGATGTCGTAAAGCTTCTTTTCATCGCCATCAGGTGCGACAGCAGCATTGGCTTCAGCCATATTCAATTATTGTGAAATGAAAATATAATTTTCCAGTAAAATGTTTTGCAAGCCGCCTTTATCAGCTGATAAATGTATGTACATTGCTAAGCAACTCTGCAACAGTGTTGCAAAACGACACACATGGATATGTAGCTGCTTGCAGTGTACCGTATAATAAAAATGAATTAACGTGCATTAAGATTTTGAAGTACGTGTATGGTTTCAAATATGTATATTTTAGAGTTATAGATTTTAAAACAGTACACATCTAAGAGCATTCAAATTGCCATTTTTTCTTTTATTTTTGTCTATCAAAATCAATGGAAATTGTAAATTTGTGTCAAGCAAAGTTTGTTCCTGATTTCGTTTGTCCAAATATGTTGGCTGGCATATTAGCCCTTGAGTGATGCTTCCAGCTCGTTGTTAGCCAACAGTTCCTTTATGATGTCTAGGCCACCAATTAGTTCGCCCTTAACATATACTTGTGGATATGTCGGCCAGTCTGAATAAGTCTTTAAGCCCTGGCGCACTTCTTCATCGGAAAGAATGTCAAAAGTCTCATATGGCAAACTGTAAGAAATGTGCAGTTTAGTTAAATAAAGTAATGACATTAATAAACATACTTTGTTTCGTTAACAATCGCAATAAGTTGCTTTGAGAAGCCACAGCGTGGAGCGTTTCGATCGCCCTTCATGAATATCATTAGCGGCGCCTTATTGATGAGCGCCTTCAGACGATCTTCCAGCGATTGTCCCGTTGACGCAGCGCTGCTTGCACTTTCGGCCAGTTTTTTAGATTTGCTGCTAAGGGCTGCAATATCGACACCATCCACACGATCCACAGCGGAGCCCTTGGTGAAGAATATGACAGTCGGCACTGCCTCAATCTGGCAAGAATTTATAGAATTTTTACATTTGTATATTAGCTAAATGTAATGCACTCATTACCTGATGTTTCATTGATATTTCGGGGAATTTTTCGGCATTGAGCGTGATGAATTGCAATTTATCACCTAGAATGCTCGCCAGCTCCTTGAGGACATCTTTGACCTGTGCACATTGCTCGGCCCAGTCGGCTTCGAAGAGCGCAACGGTCGTTTTATTGGCGCTAATATATTTTTGATATTCTTCGGGATTTTCTACAGTTAACACTGACATATTTAAGCTAAATTTTGTGAAATTTTAACTCTTTAAAGCCAATTAAGTTGAAATTGCTATTTAGAATGTCAGCTGGCGAAAAGTGCTGCCCAGCGTCGTTTTATATTCAGTGTTAAGAGCCAACTAACTCCATATTTGCCAAAAAAATATACTACATCCCGATGAGTGTCGTTATGCGTGCTTACGTCATAGATGGCAAAAAATTCTAAAATAATTAAATACCATTTAAAAAAGTGCTTAAGTGATCATGCAATTTATAAAAGGATGCTGAAAGCTTTATTTGCTTAAAATATATAGGATTTTTAGATACTTTTTCGAAGTAGAAACTATAAATTCTGAAATATAACTATATATAACTATCGAATGTAAACCCAGAGCTGTGCACGGCGTTACCTTCTATCTTCTTGAATATTGAGAGCATGCATCTCAACTCAACAAGTGTTGTAAAACGTTGCGAGCGTACCATCAAAAATTAATCGATTTGTACGAGGCCGCACAACACGTGCGCCCTCCTCTCTCGTAGCAACCGCATTCAATACACACACCGAAGGAATTCGCAAAAAAAAAACGTAAAATTCCTATCGTTTAGTTAATAATCAATTATGGTTACGAGAAAAAGGTCAACTAAGCGCAGCGCCCATGTGGCTGCCATTGACCAAGAAAACGAAAGCGAAAATGACGGCGCCTCACAGCCCAAAGTGCCGAAGGAGCTGTTGGTAATTGCACAGGAGGTGAAAATAGTGCGTGCCCTCGCCTGCAATGACTTAACAAAGCGCAATCGTCAAATCCGCAAACTGCGCAAATGGTTCCAGCTGCGTGCTGTTAGCTCTTTTCCATTTAATGAGGACGACTTCATGCGCATATGGAAGGGTCTGTACTACAATGTTTGGATGTCGGACAAACCGCTGGTGCAGGAAGATCTAGCCGAGCAGTTGGCTCAGATGGTGGATAGCTTTGGCGGCAACACCGCCTGCAGCGTTGCGTATTTCAGCGCATTCATGCGAACCATGTGCCAGGAGTGGTTCGGCATTGATCAGTGGCGCATGGATAAATTTCTGATGCTTGTGCGTCGCATGCTGCGCTATATGCTGCGCGTGCTAAAGAAAAGCAAATGGTCACCGGATCTGATACAGACATTCAATACGAGCATGCAGCAATCAGTGCTTGCGGATCAGCCGAAATCCCGTGGCCTCACAATGCACTACATGGACGTCTTCTTTGAGGAGCTGGCCAAGGCGGCAAATGAAGAGATCAGTGCCGAGCAGGTTAATCTATTTGTTCGACCATTCGTACACTATATGGGCACACAACGAGATGCCAAACTGGTAGCCCAGTGTCGCACCCGAGTCCTCAACCATTTGCTCTATCAGAGCGAACTGGGTCGCGAGTACAGCGAGAAGTATAAGGCATGGAAGGAAATGGGTTTTCCCAGCGCCTCAATCGATGATGTTGAGAAGCTAGATTCTGGCTTCGATGAGGAAGAGGAGGAGGAGGGTGAGGAGCAGCAGCAGCAGCAGCAACAACCAGAGGCCATATCCCTCGATCCACGCGCTGGAAATGTGGATGTGCTTATGCCCGAACTGCCGTTCAATGCGACTTGCGTGCTGGATGAGCTGCAAACACTGCTGCGCAACAATGAATACAACAGCAAGCGTCGCAAGGGACTGCGAAAAATCCAACACATATTCGAGACATATGCGGGTGGCGAGTTTCCACTGGGTGTGCGCAACATGCCCAAGCCCGAAGGCACCACCATGGCCGATCTGGTTGAGCAGAAGATTGCTGCTGCAGATGAGTTTGAAGAGACGAGTTTTGGCACTGGCCGCAACCTAAAAAAGCTTAGCAAATCCAAGCGTAAGCGTCTGCTCAAGTCTATTAACTTTGATGAGGTCGATGAGGATAACTTTGATGAGATCATAAGCAAGGCGATGTCACCCAAGCTGCAGAAGCAAGTGAAACGCAATGAGAAGATGCGTTCCAGCATAAACAATGCCTGGGTCATTGAGGACTTGGAGGAGGAGCAGGAGGAGGTTGACGATGTAAGTGCCGAGAAAATACCGAAGCCAAACAAGATCAAGCCAGTTAAAGAGCAAGTAAAAAAGGCCAAGAAGCAGTTAACACCAAAAGCTAAGGAGCCGAAACCCAAGAAAAAGCTCTCCGAACAGAAATCGACAGCGGAAGAAGTGACTGAAACTGCACCAGTGCCAGTGGAAGTTCCACCGTCAACGCCAGCGTCAGCATCAGCATCAGCCCCATCGGTAGCTGCACCAGCTGCATCCACTGAAGAAGACATGCCCAAGCCAAGCAACGGCTGGAATGAGCCGCTCCAGCTTGGTGAAGAAGAATATTTTGTGCCGTCGCGCATGGTGCAGCTGAAACAGGCCAATAACAAACTTTTGCTTAATCCACTCGCTGCTTCGGCCACGACCAAGACGATAGTGCAGCGACAAAAGTTTGCCACGCCACAAATGCCAAAAAGCAGCGGCAGTAAACGGGTGCGCATTGTGACGAAGTGCAACAGCGCCTATCCCAAAAGCGATTACTATCGTCAGCTGAAGTTGTCGCCGCAGGTGCCGTACGATGCGAATCGGCTGCCCGGCAAGAGCGCCCTCAAGCCACACGTGCTACCCGGTCCGATTAATCCTAGTTACACGAAGCGCAAGCGGCTGTTCAACGATACGCTGTGACGTTGCGTAAACTGGCTGCGACTGGACTGGATGGAGGATTAAATGATGAACTGAGCGATTTACCGATCCGACTAGTAACCAATTTCGATAGTCTTTTAGCCCTACTCGATGTGGACACAGGATAGATTCGAATGCTTCTGTTATATGTGGACAGTTTAGCGAATGCAAATCGGGCATTAGCTGGCATAGTTAAGACGGTATATAATATGTACTAGATATTTTTACATACACATATACATATGTATTAGTATGCTTATTATGTTTCCATCATTTTTTGCTTGTAGATTATTTTCATGTTCAATATGCAACACATTTTGAATTCATACTAAAAGTGGAATAAAATTAAATATAAATGTGATTCCTACCGGCTTTCAATGAATTATTTATCTTAAAGTAACCTAAATCCAAATCCAACATCTCATCACGGGAAAATACATCTGTCCGAACGAAGTTCGCCTATTAAACTCATCTATCGAGGATATTATAAATAAGTTGTCAATAGAGTATATAGGTTCTTGATAAGCATCACTTGCTAAGTCGATGTAGCCATTCAATTTTTAATTTTTTATCTTAATGATACTTGATATAAATTCATATTTTAGGTTCATTAAATTATGACTCTGGAACAACGAACGTTTTTAAAAATATTTCTGTAAATCGATATATATATTTCAAAATACACAGTTCATTAACATTTTGCAGGCAAGGTAATAATTTTACAAAGCAGATTTTTGATTTTTTTTATTGTTCATGCTAATTTTGTGTGAGGACATTAAAAAAATAAGAAAGAATTTCTCGATAGCGGAATAGCCTGCTCTCATACGGCTCCTTGAGTTTAAAAAAAAAAGTAATATTGACAAACACAAATCAGATGCTGCAAAATGGAAGTGAAAGGAGCAGACGGAAACACATTTCTCAATAACAGGCGTTTGCCGTGAATGCAAACTTGTCTGCGAGACAGGTGTATGCACTCGAAGCAAGGTGATGAAGACCCGCCGACAAGTGCAAAATTGGCAAATATGTCGGGAACAATGATTGCTATGATGGCTGATTCCGCAACAGACCAAACGAATTCATTTGACAGTGATGCATGTAAGATTCTGTGCCAAAGTTTTTGGTGTGACTCACAGTCCGTTGCTTGTTACTGTTAACCTCAATTTTTAACTGAAAATAAGCAAATGAAATGGATATTCCATTGCCCTGATATTTATGTTAAGTTGTCATTTAGAGACATGGCTTTAAATTTAATGGCAAACATTTATTTTATTTCACATATTCACATCCTTGTAGAGAGTACTATATTTATGTCATAAGATGTGTAACGCATTGAAGAAGACGTTTCCGCTCCACCCTAAAGTATAAAGAATAAATTTCTTGATCAGCAACACTAGTCGAGTTTATATTTTGTACACCTATTTTTTTTTTTTGTTTTAGGTCTATCTTGATGACACTAGGCATATATCCGAGCTTTTGCTTTGCACGGATCCATTAAATCATATATTTGACATAGAAACAATTGGCGATAAGCCTTAAGTTATTGGATCGAGATAGGTTTAGACATACATATCCATTCTAAACAGCAAAATATTATTAGAAAAATGAAATATAAGTAATGAAATAGAAAACATCTGAAATAAATTTAGCTTAAAAAGAAAAACATGTTTTTTTTATTTAAGTTTTTATGCAATTAAATTAGTGTTCAGTAAAGAAAACTAAAACTCAAATCGACGAGTTTACTGGTTAACAATACTAATTTGATTTCATATTATCTGTGAGTTAATTAATTAATAATTAACTAATTAAAATGCGAAAAATATATATACTTTTCAGAAAAGTCACATATAATGTCAATTTCAAGACGACATTCCAAGAACCAGCTCTTGCAGTTCAATCGAAACTAAATTAATGCTAGAAGTTGCACCAGCAAGCAGCAAGCCTGAAGGGAGAAAAAAGGAAGCTGATTAAAATTCAGCAGCACTTCTTTCATTGCGCGAATCTGCGCGCTTAGGAAAAACACGATGCCGAAATGCTTCAAAGAAAATCTATAGAGGACGACGATACACTAGAGAGAAAACTTCAAATCGAGCTGTTGGAGTTGGAATTAAGGAAAAAGAAAGAGAAGCCAAATAACTAATTCAATTACTTCTGAAGTTCATAACTTTTTTCTCATTATCTTATAAGAATTGGAAAATTTAAACTATCGCTTTAAACTCAGCTTATAATTGATAATAATAAAATGGTTTAGTGGAAGAGACAGCCAAGCTAATAACTTTTTTGTTTAATTATTTTATTACAATCGGAAATAGATACTTTTCTTTTAGAGGTATTAGAAGCTTTACATTGTCGTTTTGAAGTAAACCCAGCATTTTTATGCAAAGAATTAGGCACTCAATTAAATACCATTTTCCCAAAAATTCTGCTCAATGCAATTGCAATTTGCTCTCATTTCTCTTCAACATATTTGAGTGGAGCGACTTGCAGTTAAGAGTAGAGACCACTCAAAGGATATGCAACGTTTCACTCCACTCACAGAAATGCTGAGTCAATAAATGAGCTCAACTGCGCCTAAGAGAGCACTGTGCCAAATGCACTAGAGTCATAATATATTAAAGAGACAGAGTTATATGTGAGTGTACTTTATCCGAAGAGTAAGCTCCATGAAAGCGACTCAGTTTACATTCAGTCGAGTTGCACTCTAATAAAATGAGCAATATTAACATTCGGGAACATTCACTCATTGTTTGTTCATATCGTTTCAGTCCAAATACTTATTCTTATAGATTTTTAATTGGCAATATTTGGCAAGATTTTTGTAAATTTTTTATCAGCTATAACCGCTGACTGGCTACAAAATAAATGAATAATTGTAATTTATTAAAATAGATTTATTAAAACTTAAGAATTGATTTATCTTTTACAATTAATAATTAACATTTCCTGCTTTCATACCAAACCAAGCCGAGTTATTTAAACACTTCACTGGAACTATGTCTTTCAAACAATTTAAAATATTTATTTTTTACAATGCATTGGCATATTTAGCGTTCACAACAAAATGCGATTGCATTATTTACGTGGCCATTTGCGAAAGGTTAAAATCGGCAATCACCTCTGAATTTACAAAAAAAAAAATTATATATGGTTTGTACCATGGGAAATGAACTTCCGATTCATTCAACAAAAGCACATAATAAATTTTCATATTAATTGAAAATGTTCACCACAAAATCATAGGAAAAACACGTAGTATGAAAGAAAATACCAACTGTTGAAGGAGTGGGCGGGGCTGGGCGTACAGCCAGCTGTAGTATATTTGATATGAGCATATAAATCACCATTCTGTTAGATGCAATAACATTTAATTTCCTTGAGGATAACATCTGTTAAAAGTGTTTGAACACGATTTAACAAATTAAGTTTTACATAACAATAGCAGGCGCAGCATAATAGAAAATAACACGATGACACGAGGACAGCAAGGACAGTCAGGACAAGGTGACAACTGCTCTTCTTTCTCCTCCTTAATCTCCTCCATCTAAGGCCAGGCGACTATGCACACTTTTGGCGCGTGCCTCGCACCCAATGTCGTCCTGTTGACAATCTATTTAAGATGCGTAAATCTCAGTTAAACAAGCTGCCGGCACTTAGAGTGCAGCAAATAAGTATAAACCAAACCAAACCAAACCAAACCACTCACTTGAGTTGTGTATCTATCAAACTATACGGGCGAACCATCCCTATTCATCTTCGCATTCACTTCCACATTCACATTCACATTCGCATTCACTATTGCAATTCACATGCACCCGGAGGCCCCAAAGTGTGTCTGTCTGTTTGTCTGCCTGTCTGTATGGGGCTGTGCTTGTGGCCAACTGTCTGACATGTTCTATGCACATCTTGTGTATTAAAACTTGTCGAAATTTTATTCAATTTACGTGCACTTAAGCGACGATTGTGCATTAAGATATGACGCAAAAGTTGCACAGCCTTCTTTATCTAATGCTAAGTAATAGATACGGATACGTGTTGATGTCGCAAAAAAATAAAATAAAATGTAAACATGAGAAAATGAAATGCAACTGCTTTTCCGTGTGCCGAATATTAAATACACTTGCACATAAATTTATTTAAATGTTCAACCATCTAACTAAATAGCATCTTAACCCTTAATTACTACTGGTTAGCTGAGCATGTATATTTGCAAATATCCGGAAATTTGTCTTTAAAAATGTGGTTTCAAAAAGTGATTATGATATTATTTAGTCAGTTAGTTAAATTTCTTAAAGTAACTTACAAATCTTTACTTACCACTGATTAATAATTTGTATTTATTAAAATAGATTTATTAAAACTTTGGAATTGGTTTTTGTATAATTTGTGTAATTAGACAAACATATACCTATACCAAAATAGTAAATCATATTTGTTATTTGTTAGTTAGCTTATTAGTCCTGGGCATTATTAACTGCCTAATAAAGCTTAAGAACTCTCGATTTGAAGAAAAGTGAAAATCATTTTGATTAGATTCCTTAAGCATTTGCTATGATTGGGTGTCAAGTGACAGTGGGCTATTTTTAGATCCTACAGTCACACTTTAAGCTATATTTAACCCAATCAAAAACCGAGCTTGACCTTTCGTGAGTCTTCTTGGGGGCTATAAAAAGCCCGAGGCCATTTCAGATGACAGTTCAAGAGCAGACTGCTTGTTAACATGGAGATCTCTCAAATGGTGTTCTGGACAATATTTCTAATATCGGCGGTGGTCGGCAGTGATGAATCTGAACGCTATACGACCTGTGCTCCAGAGAAACACTGTGTGCCTTACGATTTGTGCTATGATGGCATCTCTGTGGATGGTAATTTTTATCCCGATCGCAGTCGGACGCTTCTCGATGAGCAGCATTGTCACTATATGGAAAAATGTTGCAATATAACTGAACCGGTAAATAATCCAAACTGCACAGATACTTTGCATTATGCTCTATTGCAAATCGCTTAAATTTACAGCTTCCGGATACAAGAATTTATAAATACAATGATTCTATGATGACACTTCAACATTGTGGTTCTCGTTTGGATCTATGGCTCCATTTGCGTCCGTTGGGCTACAAGAAGCGGGAGGCCAAATTTGCCGAGTTTCCCTGGCTGGTGGCCATCTATCGCGCCAATGGATATTTATGCAGTGGTGCTCTAATCACACCACATGCAGTTCTAACCGCTGCACACTGTGTACAGAACGATGCCGCATCCGATTTGCATTTGGTGGCCGGCGAGTGGGATGCGGCGGTGCAGTTAGAACCATTGACGCATCAGGAACGTGCAGTGGCCGATTTGGTGCTGCATCCAAACTACACCCAATCGCCCTCAGGTCACAATATAGCGTTGCTGCTGCTCCATCCGGAATCGCCCTTTGAGCTGGCTCCGCACGTGCAAGTCATTTGCCTGCCGCCGCCGCAATTCATCTACAACTTCAGTCAGTGCTATGTGGCAGGCTGGCGACGCGCCGACTTCAATGGCAACGAGACGCTGCCGAAGCGTTCGCCACTCTTCGTCCTACCCCGGGATCAGTGTGCATCGAAACTGCGCTTGGCAATATTGGGTCGTCGCTATGCGCTCAATGATACGCTGCTCTGCACCGGCGGCGACAAGGACGATTTCGTTTGTGGCGATATGGGCGCCATTCCCCTCATGTGTCCATTGCCTGGCAGCGATGATCGGTTTATGCTCGCCGGACTGCTGGCACGTGCGACCCGCTGCGATGCTCCCCAACTGTTGGGCATCTACTCGAACATCAAGTTCTACAGGCGCTGGATAGATCACAAGCTGAGAGAACGAGATCTGGACATTAGACAATATATGTTGTAAGGCAGATTAAGCGATGACTAAACGAGTAAGCATGCTCAAGTCGAGAGAGCTCGCTGTCCCTTTCTTAATATATATATATATATAGTATAACTTTAGAGTTGATCAACATTATCACTAAGTGTATTAAATAATTGTTGGAAAGTTACACCTCTAAAATTGGGGCTTTCTTGGTATTGGAAATCGATTTCAATCGATAATCGCGAAACGGGCGGAGTTATCAAAAATATTTAATTAAATATGAGCGTTGTATGCGAGAACTTATATTCCAAAATTTGAGCATCCAGACAGGCGGACATGTCCAGATCGAAGTGGTTTTGATTCTTATCAAGAATATATATGGAGATATTTCTCTCTGTCTGTTACATACTCTTGCACAGCTTCATTATACCCTTTTAACCCATTTTTAGTGGGTGAAGGGTATTCATTTAACTGGAATTTTCCGAGAAAGTGTTTGTTTATCCATATACGTAAATATTTATCAGCTGAAAAGACGTCTGTGCTTGTAATGCTGTAAAAGTATAAACAAAATTTGAGCCAGTTGTGTTTAAGTGTAAAATTGTGTGGCGAATATATAATTACATAACAATTCAAATTACGTTAGCCAGCCTGTAACAGTGTCAGTTTTGCGAATGGATTCGATTGGATCAAATATGCCGAAATACGATAACGCAGTGCCAAACTCAACTATAAGAGCACTTCAGCTTTAAGGGTAAATGTTCAGTTTAAAATTAATTGTTAAATTGAGCGGATGCGACTATTGTTGAGTGCATTTATTGGAAATGCTTTGCGGTCGCCTGTTATTTCTGTTGCTTGATGTTGTTTTGTTGGTGCACGGACAGCTTTCCGTTTTTGGGGCACCCTACGAGGATGATTTTGTCGATGTGCAGTTCAAGGACTGTAAAAGCTGCGAACATAATTTTCGCAATATGGTGTTCCTGCTAAAGAGATCAGATGAAAGTGAAAAACCTACCATTTCAATTTATTCAATTGTGGTGCTGCTCATGTGGCTCTGCCTGGGCGTACTGGTGGTGCTACAACGTTGGCGCAAACGGATAATTGGCGCATACCGCGCGCAAGATTAATTGCCTTGACCTTTGTTAATTTCAAATCAATAAACTCCTTTATAAGCTAAAATTATTTTTAATTTCAATATACAGTTGAACTTCTTAAGTCTACCATCTGCCCCTTAAGAATTACACTTTTAGAAACTTTAAATATAAGAATTGAGACAAACTGAAATTTTAGTTTAAAGAAAATTTAAACGAAAAAAGACAAATGCGTTAATTGACCTGGGCAGAGGCACCTAGTCTCAGACAAGCCTAAAGTCGCTTAGGTGACTTTAATCAATATCGATTTAAGCAAGTTGCATCTATTCGGAATAATGGCCTTAGAATACTCATCGTTTGCTTGACAAAACATTTGTAGACTAAGAAATCAGGTAACTAAATTTCTTATAGACTGTATTGTTGGTTTTGTGGCAGTGAGGAGGAATCGTTAAAGCACATCATAGCAAATTGCGACGCCTTAACCAATTGAAGAAACATGTCTTAAACTGCAACCCGTCAAAGATTTTCGCATTATGTTTGTTGAAAGGGCAGTGTATGATGCCCATCAAAAATTATAACATTAAGTTGAAGTTAGAGAAGTTTGACTTTAATATAAGTATACATGATAGTAAATTTAGCATATATAATTATTATTATTAATTTGTATTAGAATAACCAACTATTGTTATTTTTTAATTATTATTCTGCATAATGTATCCGATTTGCACATATTCAATAAATATTCTGATTAAATTATCGATTGAGTCTTGCTGGACTTGACGTCGAGCTTCGCTTTTGATAAAGTGAAATTGTTGTAAACGTGTTAAATAGAGCAAAATATTTTGCAGCAACACTTTCAGCCAAGTGCAACTGCAACGTCGAGTCACGTTTTGAGACTCTTTTCTGCTGGTTGACCACATTCAATCTGCATGAATTGTGCGTAAATCCTATAGATTACTTAATAATTGTGCGCTTGGGCCAACTGTGTGTCAACTGGTAGAACCTTACTGGGCACAAATTTGTCTTGTCGCACCGTTTGTCGTTCAACCCACCCATGCCGCCTGTCGGTGACGGCGAATCTGCCATTTTGGATGCGAGTCTGCTTGAATTATGACCAGTTTGCTGCTGCTGCTGCTGGTGGTGGTTCTGCTTTGCATGTCGCTGGTGTCGTCTCGATGGCGTCTAAATTGAAAATTGAAAAATTGCTTATTGCAATTTGTTGCCACAATCGGCTGACCATACACAGAAGCAGCAGCAGTAGCAGCAGCAGCAGCAGCTGCACCAGCAGAAACAGAGCATCCAGCCCAATACCGTTGCCGTTGCCGTTGCCATTGCCATTGCCGTAACCGTTCACATTGGCCGTAGTCGGTATCGTTACATGCTCTTTGCGCTTTTGAACTTCCGTTCGGCATTTGGCGTTGCACGTGCCGCCAAGTCCGGACAGTGAAAAGGTCCTGCTCGGTGCAGTCCACCACCCGCCGGCTGCTTTTCGTATTTCCTGTGCGAGAATTTAGCAATATATTTTTCTTATTTCGTTTGATGTCGCTCATGCCACGACTATCTCGTTGGCATGAGGCAACTGCAATGCCAAATGGCAAATGGCAACTAGCAACTGGCAACTGGCAACTGGCAACTACTGGAAGGCGTAGAGCGCAAAAAGGAAAATAGTAGAAAGAAAACTTTTGCATATTTTGTACTTTATGCTTGAAATATTTATGATCTCATGCAATTTGTGGCTTACTTTTGGTCGAGCGACTGTCCGTGTGTCTGTCTGTCTGTCTGTCTGTTTCTCCGGCCAGTTGTCTGCCTGGTTGCCTGCTTGCCTCGTTTGGCTTGGTTTGTCTGGTTACCATGGATGCCATCGAGCGACGTGTCTGCCAATCTGTGAAATATGCTGCTAATGCACTTATTGCCATTGCTATTGAATTTATATGGCAAGCGTCTCAGACTCGGTACTTGGTATACGGTATTTGGGTTTTTGTAGTCGTCAGTCTCGTAGAGTTGTGGTCTCTGCCTCTTGATAGTTACTCGGCAGAGCAATTTAAGACCAGTTTTATGGATTAAGTTCGCCATATGTCCAGCACTCAGCTTAATTGTGTTTCCGTTGCAGCATTTGTATCGAATAGGAAACTTTTATTATTATTATTAAACGCATAAACTATGAATATAACTCATAAATTCTATTTTGATATGTAAATACGAGTATATTCTGTTCATTAGATTCGACTGTAGCTTTCTTTGTCTTTAACATAAATAAAATGTATTATTTATTTAAAATTTCTAAATAAATTCATTTTTTAAAAATTTAAGTGTAATATTATTTTTTTTAAATATATTATACTATGTAATTATTAAAAATATATTAGAAAATTCGTGTTTTTTAATCATTTTGCTGGAAATATTTTTTTTATAGTGCCATTTTTTTTATTGATGTGGAGCCAGCGAAAAATGATTATTTAAATTATAAGAAAACTATCAGAGAATAGTTGCTGCACAATTTAACATCAAAGTATGTTAATTTTATATTTTTATTTATTTCTATATCTAGTTTTTTCTATTTTTTCTATTTTCTGGTCATTGTGTAAAGTGCCACTGCTGTGACTTTTGCATTTTTAACTTAGTTGGCGCCGACGTGACCCAGGCAGATTAATTGCCTCAGTAGGATTTGGATTTGGTATGTCTGGTGAATTTGTGGGGGGTGGTGCAATGAGGATGCCAGCCAAATGTCGTTGCTGTTCGTTTTGGCCTTTTGGCTGGGTTGTAAAAACCCGACTACCTAATTTATGGCGCACTAAATGAAAAAGCCCCCAAAGTGCATTTGAAGTTGCGATTCGTGTGTCGAGTTTGGACCCGGTCCCGGTCCCGAGCCTGGTCCGATCATTGGCCAATGCAGTTAAAGCGTCCAGCCATGGTGTTAACACAGCCACGAGGGAACACACAGCTTGAAATGGGTTTGTTTTGCAGTTCGCTGCATTTGCTTACCAGACTCGATTCGATTCATTTCGATTCGCTTTGATTCGATTTGATTCCATGAGTTGTGTTTTCTGTTTTTTTTTTTTGTGTGTGGAGCGGTCAAGCCAAGATCTAAACGAGTTTGGTGTTGGTTGTTAAGCTGAGCTGTGCTTTTGCGGTTTTGTTTGGTCAAAGTGCTTAATCAATTGGAAATCTATGTGTGGACAGCGATGGCCTTAAAGGCGTTAAGTCCATGTTTTATTAGCTGCGGAAATTCTGTAACAAATTTGTGAGCAATTTTCTTTGACCAACAGATATCGGACATCAGCAGACAACCCATTGTGAATCCCCTTTGCTCCATACTGCATACGCCTGCCTGTCTATTGCCGATTCTGGGCTGCAACTGCATGCGCTTCCGCTAAGGAAATTACCAAACAACGGGCACATCCGGTTGATATGCGGCGCCGCCTGTGGAGCTGCTGTCTCCCGCACTATTTTTATTTTTATTTTTTTTTCAGCTTCTCCAGCCGCTGACTCCCGGGTCTCGCGCAGCCATTTGCAGACATGGATTACAAGAGCACAAAAATGAAGGGAAATTAATGAAATGCCTAGAAGCATGCCATTTTCTTTTTCATTATTCTTTTATTTTTTTTGTTAAACTCCCACTGCTGCAGATACTGCTTTTGTTGCCTTTGTTGCGTGTTCATTTGACAATGGCTGGGGATTTGCAATTAACGTTGGGATTTTTAAAATTGCATTGCGGTGAGATGTTTACTTTAATTAGGTCTACTTCAATTATTATTCCCAAGTCTGTGGCGAAGCGGGCAAATAGCTGCGAGCAAAACTATTTGTAGATTTATAATTAAAAGTTACTTGTAGATTTACAATTAAAAGTTACTTGTAAATGTACAAATTGTAGTTAACTGAATTAGTATGATTTAAAAAAAAAAAACAATAAAATAAATAAATAAAGAATTAAAATTGGTATTGATAATGTTTATTTTTCTATTTGATATAGTAATATGTGATTGCTGATGGTTTGTTTAAATATGAGGAGTATTAAACATGCCTATTTAGGGAGTTTGGTTGATCGATCCTTCGATACGGCCAACTCCGGCACATAATCCTTGCAGAAAGGGGCGGAAACTCTCCTAGTATTATCAAGACAGTTTTAAAAGTAAATAAATACTTATACCCGCTGTGAGGGTTAACAAATTGTCTCAGCAATTAAAACTGTAGTGTATTGAATATGCAAATAAATGTTAATTAAGAAAATTATAATAGTTTAATTATTGCTTAAGTCAACACATATTCCCGCTTAATAGAAACTTAAGAATGCAGTACTAAGTTTAGTTTATTTGAGCTGCTACCCCCAAAAGAAAGTGATATAGTCAGGGGCGTATGCAGGAGGGAGCAGGGGAAGGGTTAATTGTCCCCTTATATCCTAGCAATACATACAAGACACATTTGGCCCTTTTATAAAAGACTAGGTACGCCCTTGGCATATAACCATCTCAACTGCTAGTTGAAGCTTTACTCGTTGTTCGTCTCATCACTTTGGTTATTTTAATCATTATTTCAAATGAAGTCGACTGCTCGTGAATTATGCCAAGTGGCATAGGTAGGTCTTCTGCTGTGGCGAATTGAAAGCCAAAATTCTTTACTTGGCAAACTCATCAAAGTTGAGTTGCCTACAAGGCAGTAGCAGAGGGGATCGGCAGGGGTATATGAGTGGACTGATACTGTTGCTATATCTGTGTGTATCGCTATATATATAAATCATATGTATATATATATTTTTGGCAACTGCTACTTGCTACACTGCCGATAGAGAAATGTAGAGCTTAAGAATGACTATAAGTTGTCTTGAATTTGTTTGCGTTGCTGAATTTTCATTTCAATTTTCTTGCTGCAGTTTTATTTAATCTTACTTGAGGTGCAACGAGTGCGTTCGAGTGTTTACTTTGCGGAAGTTGTGGGTGGCTTGGCAGGGAAGAGGGTGGGGAAAACGTGACATGTTTGCACTGTCGGTTGTATTTTGTTAAATATATGCGGCTTAGGTAGACTCATTCATTCGACTGTTTTTCACTGTTGATTCTTCTTTCCCATCGACTCGAGCCGAGTCGCATTAGTTAATTTGTTGCATATGTTGCATATAAATATTTGAGTGGATTTGCCACAATTTGTGTGTTGTTTACATTTGCAAATTAATTACGGAAATTGCATAAAGCTCGCAGTTTGACTGGAGTTATGGACTCCGATTTCTTCTAGCAATTCTGGTAAAGAACTTTGGCCATTAGTTTGCCATTGTTGCCGTTGCAATGACAAAAGTTTACCAAACAAAACTGTTATTCCCAGTACCCAGGGCTGTGGCTCGATTACGATGACGATGTCTTTGGCTTCGTTTCCTGTTCCGCTTCCTGTTCGCCGCCTCAAACGCCACTTAGAAGGCGTTCGAGCACCTTTTTCTTTGCATATTTGTTTTGAAAACTTTTCAATTGCTTGCTGAATTTTCACACAAATAAATACGCACACTCACACACATACAATGCTACAAACCTAAAGACAGGCAGAAAGGTGGGGAGATCCAGCGAGAAATGGAGAAAGTTTGGTAGACTCTCACACAAACAATTGTCATGGCAAATATTTTGTCTATTTCTCTTATCCTCACAGCTCTGCACTTTTCATTTGCTTCGTTCGTTTTTGCCTTTTGCAATTTGCTCCCAATTGATTTCAAACACTTCAAATTTATTGGTTTTCAAAAACTTTACGAATTTTATTGTTTCCGCTAATTCTTTTGTCCAGCTCAGCAAAATACAGCCGGCCAGAAAGACAAACATCTGAACATTCAACAGTCAGTCCCAAAAAAAAAACCCCAGAATATAATCCTTTCTACCATGGAGAGGCTACACACTTGTCTACACTCGTCATAGGTGGGGAGAGCTGGAAGCTCATTGTGCATCCTTTCGGCTATGAAAATGGCATAGAGAGATATATGCACAAAAGTTGGACCGGATATGAAAGTCATTGAAATGAAGCACTTTTAGATACTTATTAGGATTGGGTTCTGTGTGTGTGTCTATGTCGGTGTTTGTGCTTGGGAATTGCATATGGCGGGCATTTGAGATTCGCTTTAATAAGCAAGTAGAACGTGTGTCTTTGCTTTAAACCACAGCCATATCTTAAAGCTGCTAACGCCTCTACCTAATGATAATTTCGGGGTGAGTTAACATCTAGTGGATTACACAATATGATTAAATTCGGGAATTGGTCTAAAAACTAAAGTATGTATGTATCTATTAATATATTATTAATTTTATTTCTTTTAATTTTGAATTTTGAATTAAATTACTTCGTTATAATTTTATACAAGTAAATTTGTAACTTTAATTTGGTTTTTAAATTTTAATGTTTCTTAGTATTTCCTAAAACATTTTTAACATTTGTGAACTGTTTTTAGTAGGCACTAAATAAAAATAAAATAAATAATACATCTAAATATGTAAATATTTAAATTTAATTTTTTAAAATTAGAAATCCTCTTATTTTTCAGGAATTTATTTCTTAAAACAAAATATTTATTAAAATGTATGTCAAACCTGTCTTAAAAAATTAGACATTCTTTTTTAATATGTTTGAAAAATATGCCTTGAAAAGAAAAAAAAAAACTAATGTTTGGAAATACACAACTCTCCGTCTGATATATTTAAATAAAATATATTTATTTTAAAAAAACTTTGTGAATAATAGGGTGATTAACCATTGTCACCAAAATTATGGCGATTTTATAATGTTAAAGATTTTTTTCTTTTTTTTTTTGCTAGTTTATTATATATTAGAATTGTGTAATTCCTTATAAAAATTGTATGTTGTGAGTTGATAAAGCCAGGTACATCTGCTAATTTATAAATCGCTTCTTTGAGCATGAATACATACTTTATATATACATACATATAGATTTACTTTGGATAATGCAACGGATAGAGACCATATTAAGTTGCTGTGATTTAAACAACACAAACAGATCCAGCTTGATTGTTTGTATAACCAAAACAAAATTTATTCAATTATTGCCACAATTCTTTTACGGCTTGGCGCGCAATTTTCAAGTCAGCTGGTAATATTCGAATAAGGACAGCAACAGCTGCTCCTGTGGTTGCCACACACTGCGCATGTCCTTTGAGCAGGCTCAGCTGCTCTTCGTTGTATACAGAGAAAGAGTAGAAGAGATGCAGTTGAACTTGACTGTTTTGACAGTTGGCATAACCAACCAGTCGAAACAACGAAAGTGTGAACAAGTGTAAAAATCTGTATTAAAACCTAGAGTGAAAAGCAATTACTATATTTAAGGCTGTAATCAAGCTCACAATAGTGCTACCCAAAATGTATTAAAAAAGGTGAAAGAAGTGCAAAGTGTAGCAAGTTCATGAGTAGTGGCCAAAACGGAATCGCACTCTTGTCTTAAAGCCAATTTGCTTTCGTCTAGGTCAAAGTTGGCAGTTACTATTATTTCAGCACTGGACTTGGTTAGCTAAAAAATTATAGCTTTGAATATCGAATGCATTTTGCTAATCAAAATTTGAAATCAGAATCACGGAAATGCGCTGCACTGATTTTTATTGATTTTTCCTTTTTAATTGGCCAACAAGGAAAACTCTCAGGCAGCTGCGTTGACGCTCTCACTCTTTCTTGCTCTCCTCTCGCTATCCCACTCTTTCTCTCTCTCTCTCTCTCTCTCTCTCTCTCTCTCTGTCTCTTTGTATCTCTTGCACTCTTTGCGGCTTATTCAGTTTTGTTTTGCTATGCGTTTTCGTTGCACTCTTTTTTTGCCTACCAGCTGACACATTGGTTTGCTTTTGCAGTTGCCACAAAAGAAAAAGCCATGCCAAATACCTAGAATCAAGTGCAAACACCCATAAGTCAAGCCAACCCACAACAACATCCACAAGTGTCCAAAACTAACCACGTACCAACTCACCCACCCTCCTGCACACCGCCATGTTAGGCAGCAGGAGCCCCCCATCGTACAAACAACTCGCAACGGGAACGGGGGGCTCCGCCAGCGCCTCCACTTTCAGTTCCAGTTCGAGTTCCACTTCAAAGTCGTGCAGCAACAGCTCCCAAAGCGGTCATCACTATCAACAGGCCTACGTGGGCCATTCCCACACCTGTTACCACCATCAGCAGCAGCAGCAACAGCAGCAGCAGCAACAGCATCATCATCATCATCATCCTAGTCACGCCCACGGGAGCCGCACCTCGCTGACGCCTACGATGAAGCGCGGCAAGAAAAACTGGGGCAGTCGTGAGAGATCAAGCATGAGTTTTCTGATTGTCATTCTCTTTTTTGCTGTCTTTGGCCTCATCATTTTAACAGAGGTAAGTTTAAGGGACACTTAAAAAAAATGTATTTAAGATATTTAAAGGAAGACAAAAGCTGTACATTATTAGATAAACACAAGTAAGAATGATACGAGATACTCTAAACTCAGCTATTAAATATATTATTCTAAGTCTATTCGCACTCAAATGTAAGCATACTTGGAAGTACTTTCACCAGCATCTGCTGACAGTAAGGAGATCAACATGAAAATATGTATCGGATTATATCTGGTGTTTCTTATCCGATGATGTACACAGTTATTATAGTTAATCAATGTTATGTCAATGCATGTTAAGTATCTATCGGAAGGATCTCCCTTTAAAATTTTGGTTTTGTCTGCTATCAGGAGTTGATGTGGATCGTTGACAGGCAGGCCTGGTTGTTGATGCAGATCAAGAATGTCTAACGTCTAAGATGCTAACTTTTGACTGTAACATACACAAAACCATTATACACTGTTTACCAAATTTTACTGGGTTCAGGAAATCATTACATCTATCTCTAAATAGACGAATAAACAGTCTAATATGACTGCTCTTATCAAAGATTACAACAGCGCTATCTTTCAACAAGTCTTGACAATGAAAGTTCGTAATAAAAAGTCAAAGAAATATTAAAGTAATACACTAGTTTCTACTCATAAAGTATGCATTAATTAATTACCATATTGCAATGGATTTATGATTGCAATTAGCTGGCGTTAAGAATTCAGCGTGCAATTATTCACAGACCAAACCCTAATTAATATGCTAAAAGTGAAGCTGCAAATTAGCTTAAAATTCAAGCGAAGGTCCCTCTGTGGTCTCATTGTGCCAGCAACCCACTAACTAACATTATTTCTATTCTATTCGCATGCACTGCAGGTATTCATGATCGATGAACGCTCCCACAGCGGCTTGATGGCTATGAGGGCGGGCGGTGGGGGTGGCGCCAGCCTGGGCGGCCGCATCGGCGACTCGATGCCAGATTATGATAATGTTAAGGTAAGTTTTGTTATGCAAATGAAATTGCAGCGATGGCAGCGACGGCAGCGATGGCAACGCGTTGCCAACCAAATGGTCAACAAATGCTGTTTATTGTTGTTGATCCACCTGGCCAAACTACAGTTCGTTGCAACTATCAGCAGCAGCTGTGGCAGCAGCAGCAGCAGCAGCACGAACGGGGACAGCTTTCAGCTTAACTATTGCGCCCATTTTTATGGTCTTATGGTCTCTTTGCGGTGCCGTGGGAAAACAAAAGATGTTGCCACTCGCCATATTTCGCTGCATACTTTTCGGCTTGTGGCAGAGATTTGCATATTTAAGCAAGCTCCACATCGCATAATGCATATGATTTACTTTTTCCTCCTTATTTTTTGCGAAATGGCACCCAAAAATAAAGCAGACTTATTTGGAACCTGGTGCAGTGCAATGCACTTAACTAGCTTATGACAGTAAAAACATATATGCATATAGAGTATGATAGTATTGAATTGTTGTTTTATAGTTACGAAAATTCGAAATAACAATAAAAGCACATTTCTTAGTGAAAGAGGATTATATGCCAAATTGTGTCAAATATAATCCATAAGCTTTCTCATCTGAAAATTGCATTTTCCTTTTGAAAGCCACAGCTAAAGGATGAAATTGTCCGCAAATGCGACCACTAAAAATGTTTATTTTGGCGATAAAGCACATCGCTAGATTTTTATATATTTTCACAGATTTTTCTTTATTATGCTTGCCATTTATTGAATTCCTTTTCTTGATTGACAATAAAATTGTGTTCACAGGACGACTACGATCTGGATGACAGCATTTTGGGTGATAATAAATTAGGTTTTATACAGTTTCGTGACAATAAACTTAAAATTCAAGGTAAGTGTCAAATGGCAATCAGCGCCAGACAATGGCCCATAATGCAATCAAAGACAGCAATGGCTTGGCTAACAAAAGCGACCCGTTACGTATACGCCTTATATCTGATGCTATTTCATTTTGTATTCGAACAGATGCCGCAGGCGTCGACGGTCAACATCCCCGCTATGCGGGCATGATGCTCAATGGCGCTGTCGGAGCAGCAGGAGTGGGTGGAGGAGCTGGAATCGGTGCTGGCGCCTTTGGTGTGGGTGTTGCTGGCGGTGGCAACGGCCTCAACATGCCATTGATACCCTGGGGCCAACTGCTGCCCGCCAAGGTGGAGGAGACACTGCCACATTTTCCATTTGGCACCGCGCCCAGTGACGGCGCCTGGCAGGTTGTCAATGGGACCCGCTTCAAGTTCTTTGTCTACTCCGCCTACTTTGATCGGCGAGATGGAGCCCGCCTTGTGCGCGTCGTGGGCGCAACCAAAACACGTGGACCAGAGCGCGTCTGGTGCCGATTTTGGTATGGACCAACGACACACAACAGCAGCGAGGCATCCTCATCCGCAGCACGTGCCAAGTACACCTCAGCCACGGTAATGGCTCGCGTCAAGGTGAGTTTCAGCAACTGACCGATTACTTTAGGGAACCTTACTGTTTAAGGTTAGTTTAGGTTTAGGTTAACTGTGTATACGGAAGAGTATAGCTATCTAAGCTATACTCGAATTCGAGTCACGATTAATTGAAATTATTAAACAAAAAACAAAAGAAAATGTTTTTGCTCTTATTACATTTTTAAATTTCCTTTGCTTAACTTAGTTTGGGCTTGTCGTATTTATACAGTAATAATTTTGCCCCAGAGCTAAATAAACAATGATTAATGATTGATTTATTAATGCATCTATAGATCATTCGAGAGAACTGGAATCTTAAGTACAGCGCCTGCTTTGTTTTGTGTCCGGTGCGTGCCCCATTGTTGGATGTGCCCCAATATGTCAGCGTTGTTTCCAGATTGAGGGCACCGCCTGGCAATTTAATAACGTTGCGCAACACGGATCAGGATGTGGACTTTGCGGCGTCCTCTAGCAATGGAAGTGCCACTGGCCCCAATCGGCGACCCTTGCCGCATGCACCACCCAGCGGCGATCAGATACCGGATCGCATGGCCGTTTGTGTGAAACCGTTTCATTTCAGCTATGACCAGGCGCTGTATCTGATGGAGTACCTGGAGTTCTATGCACTGCTGGGCGTGTCACACTTCACCTTCTACAATCACACGCTCGGCCCGCACGCTTCCTGTGTGCTGCAGAGCTATCAACGTGGTCAGGTCCCTGGCAATCTAACGGCCTTCGACTGGGAGCCTCTGCAGCCGGCCGAGGCGGCCAACAATGCAACGCCGCGTGTGCTTAAATCGTTGCACTACCAGAGACCCACTGTCAGCATTTTACCCTGGAATTTGCGCATGCGCTCTCAGAAGGAGATACGCACCGAGGGCCTATTCGCTGCTCTCAATGATTGCCTCTACAGGACAATGTATCGCTATAAGTATTTGGCTCTGGTCGATCTGGATGAGTTCATCGTGCCGCGCTACACGGACACGCTCAACGATTTGCTAAGGTGAGTAGCAGCCACAAGGCAACTGGCTACTTAGCGGGCATAGAAGCAGGCAGGCAGAAGTGAGATCCTTAGGAATGTTTGGGACAGTTGGAACCAAATTGTCCTTCAATTAGATAGTACAATCTCAAGCATTTTAAGAATTGAAGTAATACCAATATGGAACAAATGACTTCTGATACTTATCGATGAACTAATGAGGAAATCGCCTATAAAGTCTATTTATAACTAACTTCTGATGGTGTTCTATTGGAGTTTACCTCCAGCTAAGGGACAGTGAGTTGCTTGACCCCACTAAAAAAAGTCATGCAAGTCAAAATTGTTGAAGGAATTAGGAAATCTGAATTGGTTTTTTGTATCCAGGACTATATTTGAATAAACAATAATCTCAAACTAATCATACACTTTTGTTCACAGCTCTCTTAATCAGCGCTTTCGTAATCGCAACACTGGCGCCTATTCGTTTCAAAATGCCTTCTACTATCTGCAGTTTGCCGATGATCCGCTGGCCAGTTCGGGCATATCGGGTGGCAATGATCAGCTGGGCAGTGTGCGTGCCTCCTTGGTTACGCAACGCAAGACTCGCAGGTGAGTTGGCTGTGAATGCGTTGAAAAATGGTGTGTGACTATGTTCATTTACCCAACAGGCGCTACAAACTGCATCCGCAGAAGCAGCGCTCCAAATACATATGCAAGCCAGAAGCAGTGGTTGAGGCGGGCAATCATTTTGTTTGGGAATTTTCGCCAGGAATGGGATCGTTGAATGTGCCACCAAAGGAGGCCATTTTGCAACATTATCGAGTGAGTAGAAAAGTACTGCATAAATTCATAAACTGAGAAACAACATTTGTTCAATATTAATACTAACAATTAATTATTAGTTTAATTTAATTTATATTAAGTTGTCTATTATTTTCAGACTATTTATTAAAACAATAAGAAACGGACATTTTTAAACTTAATAATTGTCAAATCTTATGTTGCCTAAGGACGGTCTTGGGTACTCTAGGGTTATTTATCTTTGAATATTTTCAATTCAATTAATTAAAATTAATAAATTTGAACAAATCTATAAGAACTTAAATTAGTATTAAATACTAATGTAAACATTTAATTTATTATGCTGCGTAGGTTTGTGAATTCGGAGGCAATGATTGCATTAAGGCGCCCTCAATTTTGGATCGCACCACAACCAAGTACGTGAATCGCTTGGTGCAGCGCGTCGATGCCGTTTATCGACATTTGCGACAACGTTGCGATCTGCCCGCACTGCCCACGATACCGAGACGGGCCAATGCCCAAGCGGACCAGCAGCACAACGAGAAGCCAAAGTTACTACAGCAAATGCGTGAATTGAATGCACTCAAAACGAACGAGCAGCTCAAGGAACAAACGAGTGCCACAACGAAGCAACCGCAGCTGGAGCAGCAGCAGCAGCAGCAGCAGCAAGAGCAAGAGCAACCAAAGGCAACGATAAGGAAGATGACGACGACAACAACAACGACAAGGACGACACAGATAAAGCAGCGAAATAACGGTAATAGCAATGGCAACAGCAAAGCACAGAATCCACTCAAAGCAGCAAGCACAGCCAGCACAGCGAGCGCAGTGACAAGGACAACAACAACGGATGCCAAGCAGCTGGCGCCACCGGCAAGTGTGCGAAAGAAACGGAAGATGATCGTCTTTGAGCTAAATGATATGGGTGCTCCGATAGCACGTGTGGAATACCACTGAGATGAAATCGAACTGATTGGCGATATAGTGAGTCACGCGTGAGTCGTGAGAGTGCGTGAGTGCGTGAGTCGTGTGCCAATTACGATTAGTTGAGTTTTAGCAGCGAAGAAAGCAGAGCTTGAATATTTTGAGAATAGATTTTAGTGTTTGGGTTGTGCTTCAGAGCGGTTGTTGTATTACATTTTGCTCAATGTCATATCAAATTTGGAAAATGCGAGAGAACAATACCAAAAAAGTCCATTCAACGAATAAAACTCTCATTGTTTTTTAATTTTGTATGACAGTTAACCATATGATTTTATTTACCTTTCGTATACTAAATAATGAGCATTTAAATTAACTTAATTCATTGGTCTGTTGTTTTGGTCATCCTAAAAATAACTTTAAATAGAATACATACAAAATTATTCCTATGCAAAATTCTGAAAATTCCTAATAATAAAGTCAAACTGTTAGCCTAAGTTTAGTGTAAGCGCCCAAAATTCAAAGACAAAAGCCCCAAATACTGTTAGTTGTACGTATATATATATATAGATACATACATATATACATTTTTTAATTGCAAAGCGTTTGAAGTTATTTTCACAGCACCTTCGAGCTAAGCACAAAAATAATGAAATAAATACATAAAACCAATAGGATCTACACTTACTGAGGCACTTAGCTAGTCCCCTAAATCAACTTGTATTGCGATCAAATGACAGAAATACTAAGTAATTAAGCAATAAACAGAATCGAATTTTAAATGCTTCAAAGTATCTCACATATTTCTATATTTTATTTTTGGCTTGAAACCGCAATATAAGAACTTAAGACGCATCTACTAAACAATTACAAGAATATTTATACGAAACAGTATTTAGTAATAGTGCTCAGTAATAAAAAATTAACAAAACATACCCAACCATATGGGAAATTGTTTGAAAATACATTGCTCAGTCTATTTATATGCTGGTTGGGGTTGTCTTGGAGATTTTTACGATTACCCCTTACACTTTATAGCTAATTTTGTAAACATAATTATAGCTTAAAGCATTGCTAAACTTTCGTCAAGCTGGCTAAAAGCTCTTATAAATGCCTCATATAACACAATTGGAATGCAAAATATGACACTTTGTTGACATAAACTGGTATAAAACGTTATATTCGAAGAATTTTCTTGGGAATCTGGAATAAAACCAGCTTCTCGTATTACGCATTGTGAACCATAATAAAAGCTTGATTGCTTTTTTAGAAGCATATTGCACAATTTCAGATATAATCTGCAAGCTCGAATTTTACAAGTACAAAGCAAATTATGGTATAAGGAAAGATTTTATGGATAGGACTATAAGCGTTGGTTGTATAAATTCCCGTGTAGAGTAATGAGGCAAGTAACACTCAAAAGGGGAAATGAGAAGCTTTCGTAAAGGATGAGTGAAAGTTACTTGATTAATTTATTATAACTCTCGAAATTTATTGCGTATGCGGATATTAGTATTATATATATTAAGGTTATATATATTAAGGTGTGTTTAAGGTGTGTTGAGTGAACTCCCTGGCAAAATGTGAAGTTCCTCAAAATTCGCTATATTCTTGTATTGTTGTTACTTGAAAAGAGTCGATAACTTATAGTTGCAAGCTGTATTTTTAGTAACAGATATGAAGCATGAGTATGAACTGTTAGAATTTACACTCTGGTCAGTTTTACACTGGCCGATAAACTCGGAATAAACTGGAGCCGAACTCAAATTGCACCAAGAGCAACCGCAACACAAGTTCAGCTACAAGGACCAGCCCAAACTCATGCAATTTAAAACTATGATTCACAAGGGATGAGAGTTATGTCGATGAAACCAAAACAAAAAAAAGATACCTGAAATGTAACAGGAAGCAAAATGACTTAATGCCCCGCGATTGCCATTCCAATGGCCAGACACTGACAAGTGGCAGCATTTCGGTTTCGCAACGGCGATGCACTCGAGCAAGCGGGGCACGTGGCACTTGGGTCAGCAGAAAATGCTGAACGGTGCAGCAGCAAACGGTAAATGGAGTCATAATTGCAATGAAATCGAAAATGAAAATGGAAATGGAATGCATGCCACATGAGCAGAAAATGTTAAATAAAGTTATTGATTTATGCATTGAAATTGTGTTTTTCTCATGCTAATTTTATTGACCCACTGCGAGGACTATTGTTGTTAAGGTGTTGATAACAGTGTTTAAAGTTATTATATTGCATTATAGCTCTTGCCCTCTTACTCTCAAAAGATCTTCGTATATGTATTGAGTGAGTATTAATTGACTCTTATTCCATTATTGTTGAGGAGAGCCCAGAGTTTCTGGATGATTTTGCAGATTCTGTTGAGAATGATTGAAATATTGAATAAGAATAGTCTGCTCAAAAGCATCCAATATTTATTTTCAATTTATGTTTGTTTCAATTGGTAATTAATATTAAGAAATAAAGATTAATAATTTAATGTGCAACAATTATGAATTCTTATTTTAACAACGGTTCTATTTTAAATTCAAACTTAACTTTTTTTATATCTTGTTTGATATTTGTCGCCTATTACTTTCAGTATTTTCGGAGGTTGCATTCTGCATATTTTACACAATAATTTATTATGTTATTTTATATTTAATTCCAAATTATGTTGCTTGAACTGATTTAATTTGGTAAATTTTAGCATGAACAAAATGCGGGCCAAAGGCAAAGAAAAGTTTAAATTAATAAGCCCATAATAGGGTGGCCATATTAATATAGGGGCTAAAACTTTAGACGAAATTAACTTAATCGACATTAAAGGTATCCGTTTTGGTTGTGTTTGTATTTCGTGTGCTTCACCAAAACTGGCAAGGTTGGATGAGGATGTGGACTATTGGAAGTTGTTTTCAAGGTAGTTGGGAGATAGAAGCAGCATAAGCATTTTATTAGTCTACTGTTTGTTTTGTTTAATTATGCTGTCATTAAGTTTGTACCACACACACACATACAGGCACGCACGGCAACGCACGCAAGGACAAGGACAACTGTAAAACCGACGGTTACATGTCTAAACGCAATTATAGCCAAGTGCCGAACAAAGAGCAACGGACATTTGACAGAGACGCCGCTATAGATATGTGTGTCGGAATGCATGCATGTGGAAGTACTTAAATACATACATACATCTATGTATTATATACTCTTAATGTGGTTGAATTGCTGCTGGTAAGTGGGCAGACTTGATATCCACCATTGCCACCGTCCTGCGAAAAGTCGCGGTCTGTTGGACACTCTCGGCTAGACATTTAATTTGCATTTTCCACTAATTGGCTTGCATACGACACATTCTCGCTTCGCCTAATTAATTTAATTAGAAATGTATTTCGGCACACAGAAGTTTCCTACTTGTCTTCCTTGATATGTGTGTGTGAACAGGGGCTGCATAAGCCATTGTGGACACTGTTTAAGCTTATGATCATTAAATGTTCGTTAATTCTTTTTATTATAAATATAGTAACATTTGCTCACATTCAATTTTACTTCTATGACTACTTGTAAAAATAAATTAAAAATTTGGATGTTTTTAGTGCTTCCGTTTTTTTTCGAACCGATAAAAGGAAGTAAAAATGCTATAGTCAAATGAACTCGACAACGATTTTTATTCTAATTTTATTCTCAAATTTCCCAATAAAAAACTTTACAAATATAAGCAGTGGTGGAAGTGCTGTCAGTTCTAGTGACACAGCTCCGACTGTCCCCTTCTCGCATGCTGATAAAAAATAGATTCATTTGACAATACGTTTTGGACTTGGGGATTTCTCACAGTTGATGACTAATATGTCAGGAAAAATAATGTATGAAGAAGGCATAGCTTTTAAAATTTTGGATTTAACTACCATCGGAAATCGATTTATATCGATATTCGCGAAACGCAGTCGGACAATTCTCTGACTCTGCAATTCATCCAGCTGATAATAAACTTTTTATTACTTTTTGGGCTCAGAGTATAGAAACTTGATGAAATGAATGATGATAGCTCGTACAGGTATTTGCTGTAGAGAGCTAAAGATATCTCTTAAGACTTTAAAGATATATTAACTATACTAACGGTTAACACCAACATTGAACGGTTTAAGTTTTTATTTGCAAATATTTGTATTTGTATTTGGATAGTGGGTTAAGAAATGCATTCAGATTTGAAAATACCTAGTCTATATTAGAAATTTGAAGCTACTGCAAAGATCATGCGAGTCGTGGCCTCATTTTCACTTTTGCCCATCTATGAATCCATGGCTCTTTGTAAGGTGTGCCTTACACTCGGCGCTGCTATGTCGAGTATCCTTTTATGTTTTTATGCTGACCTCAGTTTCTGCAATGAATGGCCGGGCAATGGAGTCTGGACAGGGATGCTGCCATGGCGTGGCAATCGCGGCCATTAAGTCATTTTGTTTCCTGTAACATTTCCGGTATCTTTTTAGCAACCTCATGGTCTGGGTGGTGGTGTTGCTGGCCGGACTGGACGAGCATACTGGCTGGTTGGCCCTCGATGATGCCACGTTACTGTGGAGGTCTGTAAATGCTTTTAAAGTAGGTGGCTGCTTGTTCAATTTATTGCTCACAAAATGCATTGTTGTTGTTGTTGTTCTCAGCGCTCGTTGGCCAAATGCAACTGCCTTTCAAATTGCAGCACATAAAGTGTTGTCTGAAATTAACTTGCAGTTTTTATGGCCAGCACAGATAAAATTGTTGAAAAACTTCACACTTAATGTTCAGATATTAAATACTATCAGATAGCATTTAGTAAAATTAAATAACTATACATTAAGAGTTGTGTCAGTTAACTAAAAATTGCATATTATTTAAAAAGAGTGAAATTAAATAAATATTTATGTAGTTTTGAACTGAGTTAATTCAACATTATATAACTGATTATCTGAGCATATAACTGATTATTTCGAGTATATGTACTAAGTCAAAGTTAACTTTGATAAACATACGAGTCAAGCATTATCCACACCCTGAACTGTTGTCGAAAAATCAGTTTTAGTGGGCCAAGAAGTTGATTAGAATTGACAAGCTAAATAGATATGCAAATATGTGTGTACCACACTCAACCCATTTGCTCTGATCATAAAATGGGTGGGGAAGTGGCCCTGTACTATTCCCAATTGACTGCTGCAGTTGCGCACACTCAATCACTTAAGTAGCTGTCTGCTTTTTTTTTTTTTTTTTTTTTTGCGGCTGCTGCTGCCATAAACACTAATTTAAAAGCCCATCATAAAGATCAGAGTAAAATGCGTACACAGATTGCACATACACACATTTCCCTAAGTGAATGCAGCGAGCAGTGAAAATGTGTGTGCATTATTTTGCATATATAAATACACCAAAATGTAAACCAAAACCAAATCTAAATCCTATGGCAGCGCTGCTTATACGCCGCTTTGCCTGGGGCAAGTGCATTCGTTTGCCCCTTGGCGCACATGAGGCAGATTTAGAGTGCCAACTGTATTTTTTTTTTTTTTGCTCTCTTTTGTTTTTATCTTGTCGCGCTATGTGCTGCTTTGGTCGCTCTGGGAATCAGGCAGCAGTAGCAGCAGCAGCAGCTAGGAGTGGCAGCAACATTTGTTCATAATGAAAATACCTGACGCGCATTCAAGCTAGTTACAGTTGTATTGCCTGGCAATCCCAGCTACAACACTGGCTCTATCTCAGTTGCAGCCTCATCCTCAGCCACGCTGCTCTTCTGTTAAATGTGTAATAGCAGTCACTTAGCGCTCCCTCCTACTTGCCCCTGCAACCCCCCGTCGCTGTATGCTGTCTTTACTTCATTGGCACAATCCCCAGACTGAAGCAGCTCTTTGGGTCGTTTCATTGTTTTGCTCTGCTTTTATGTTTATGTTTTTTTTTTTTTTGCCACGTATTTTCTTTTAATGCGCTGCGGATTTGCTGTGAAATATGCCAGCATAGAGACACACACACACATGCATGTGTAGTGAAGAGTATGCCCGTATCTGGGCGACATTCCCGGTTGGCACTGCGGCCCAGCACTTTTATGGTAATTAAGTTTATGCTAATTTAACTTATTGCCACTAAGTTGGCCCACATATGCGGCCAGCCGCAAAAGTTGGCATTGCAATCGCGTATTCTCATTTTCGTATTCGCCTATTCTATTGCCTGACATTGAAAATCCATTTAAATGCAACACTTAATTGAATTGCCGGCCATTAAAGCCAAAGTAATTAATTGAATAAAAAGCAGCATACACAAAAATTAAGTTGCTAACGGCGATAACATTCCATATGATAATGCCCACTGCGTACATTGCTTGACATTTTATTTTCCCATATCCGGCATTCACAATTATACAGAGACGTATGTATATATGTATGTACACATATATGTTCGCATAATGTTGAATATTTACGACTTAAAAAGCAAACGCGTTATTCTTCTCAGCCTTTCTTCTTTCTGTGCGATTTTTGTGTATGTAAATTGCATTTAATGCAATAAATCAGTTTTAATCAGCGCACAGTCCACACAGCTGAGCCTTGCCGGACAGCGTCTGTTCTGCTCATGATAGGCCTCTTTATAAATATATACAGGCACAGGCACCAGGCACCACTCACACACACTATCCCATATACATATACATATATGTATATTCATACCAGTGGGTGAATTCAGTGTGTTTTTGGGGCATCTGTGACTCAGGTGGCATAAGCAAATGCACTCCGTAAGAACGTTGCTTCATTAAATATTTGCTGTACATTGGTTTTTTATTAAAATCCGTTCATTAAGCTGCACAGAATGGAAAAAGTGTGCACAAAGCGATTGCTGCATATTGCATTGCAAAGCAAAATTAAAAAAAAAGTTGTATTTATTCTTTTTTATGATATTTTCTTATATTTCGATATGTGATTTTTTGCAATTCATTCAATTTTATATTAACTAAATCTTGCTGTGTATTTGTGTATATCAGCAGCTTATTATTATTTATTTATTTGATTTTATTTTTTAATTTTAATTTAATGCTTAAATCTTTAGAAATTAATTTTACTATTATTTTAATACCTAAGCTTGATTTATATATATATATTTATATATACTGTGCTGCACAGATATATCAATGTCGTAATAAATAATAAAAAAGGAAAGCGTAAGTTTGTGTTAAATGAAAAATGTGTAAAATGTTAATTAAGTTTTGCAAAGTGTGTTTGTGCATTTTCGCATTTGCAATTTAATTGTACAGCTTAAATGTGTTCAAACAAATGCAACATGAGCGCAAAACACAGCAAAAAATTCTTGGCCAAAAAATGTGTACAAGTTTTTGGCATTGCCAAATTATTTGTTGCATGTAAAATTTGTTGGAGTAGAACCACACAAACACACACAGACCACGTTGGGCACGCACGCAGCTTGTTGCAGTTGATGTTGTTATTGTTTGGCATTGGAGGACGAAAAATTCGAAAAGATAATTCGAGGCAATTACGTTGACATGCCAAATGTTCAGATGACCTGCTCCTGTTCTTTGTCCGGTTCCTGATCCGAGTCTTGGCAATACGCCATTGCCACATAGTAGGATTTATAGCACTCCTGACTACCTTTTACACATCTACCACTATCAGTTTGCAATTTGAGCCTTTTTTGAATTATTTCCATGTTCCTGTTGTTGGTTCTCCAAAAACGCACACAAAACATTTTTTACGCCCCAACTGTTTAAGGCTAATTTACGACTACGCTCAAATTCGAATTTGATTTTGTGTTGTTTTAAAATAAGAGAATTCGATGCTATCTTGATTTTCTAATACAACCACTAGCAACATCCCTGCCACATCCACTCTTTTGTCGGTTGTTTTGCATTTGATATTGTTTTTGCTGCGGTTTTTGGTTGCTTTGTTTGTTATTTTCTCCACAAATTTGTCACTCTGACTATGCAAATTTTGTTCTCGTTTTGCAACATATATGTGTACGTATGTGTGCCTTTGGTGCTTAAATAATTCAGTTATTGTTCCTACTACTTCCCGAAAACTTTTTGGACCAATGAAGTTTTAATTTTGCGGCCAAGTATTCCGGCTTAGACATTGTATATATGGGGTATATGCGGAGCATAAGTTAAATTATCTAAAAATCCACCAATTATTGTTGCAAATTTGCTGCTAAAATGTGAAACGTCATGCAAAAGCTGCATTAAAATGGCCAGTTTGGTTTTACGAACAAAGAGCTGTTTCTAATTTTTTTTGTGTGTTCTGTTTGTGGCCTTGGCATACATTTTTTAATTATTTTTTTGTATTAATTTAATTATGGTTTATGGAGCTTTAAATGTTTGTCGGCTTTCAACAAATTGTGACGGCTTTTAATATGAAAAATAAATTTAAAATGTGCGTTCAATTTGCCCTCTATTGACAAGTGACGACAAATCTAAGCCCCCATTTAAGTCAATAGCGGGATTTTCCATTTAATGTCCATTTATTTTGTGTTTATCTATGGAAAGATCAATCCCATAATGAGTAATGCAATTAAAGTGAATTATTTTCTCGCACGCACATTTGAAAATGAACGAATTGATGGAGTACAACACTAATAGAATTAGCAGATTAATAGATATATATTTACTGACTTTTTTTTTTAAGTGTTGTCGAGATAAATGAATGCACTTAAGTATAGTACTTTCTGTAATTAATTCAAATATATATATATATATATATATATATATATATATATAAAGAGTCAGTAAATATATATCTATTAATCTGCTAATTCTATTAGTGTTATACTCCATCGTATATATATATATAACTATATATATATATAACTCATTATTTTCCGAGCTTAAATTGATAAATATTTATTAGTAGACTTACAAAATACAATACAATATTGCTATAAGTTTTAAACTTTGTTTGATTAAATTTACCATTGCATTTATTTATAATATTCAGGTTATTCAAAATCAAATTGTTGATGTAAGTGGATGCTAATTGTAATAGCGATTATCAATAGTTTTTCATATGGATGCAAAGTCAAAGTAGCAAAGGGAAAAACTTTCACTTTTGTGTCTTGCTCAACAAAGGGAAACCCAGCACAATGCCCCATTTACATTGTGGATATACTCGATGCTGGCAGCGCATAGCCATTGATCATTATTAAGAATAATAATAAAGTCACCTGAAGAAAATTTATCAAAATCATAAATCATTGCAAATTGCTACCATTTTTTTGTTTATGCTACTGAGTGTGTGTGTGTGTGTGGGTGTGTGTCCAATAATTTCTCAATACATGTGGCGGAGCTGGAAATATTTGCAAGCTGGCGCTGAATGGCGTGCAATGAAATAGATTGGAGTCAACTGAGTGCTGCAAAGAGTGCATAACTGTACAATATGAGTGAGTATGGTTTTGAGTGCGAGTGCAAATGAGTGACTCAAGATTGAGTTCATTATGTTAAGTGCTACTCTTTGCAAATTTTCTCTTTTTGAATTGAGTGCCTCGTCGGACTGGCTCAAGAGCTGTATTACTTCGTTACTTGAGTATCAAAGAGAAATTTTAATTCCGTTTGAGTGTTATTATTCGACAATAATCGAACTGTTTCTCTTAATTTGTGTGAGGCTTATCTGAATAAACTGTTATTGCAGTTGCATTTCATATCTGGTTAAGACACTGCTTTAAGCATTGGTATTAATTGGCTTCATTTTATTAATTCATTTAACCCGCTTAGAAATACATTTTTTAATGAAATATATTCTGATCAAAAGACAAAAATATTTTGAAAATATATAAAATTCCAAATAACATATTAAATATTAAATTAAATAATTGTTATATCGATTCAGTAACATGCCCATATATGAACTATTTTTCAATGCAGAAATATTAAAAATATCTTCTTTTTTTTACCTATGAGGAAAATACACTCGAGTCACAATGCTCTCTTATAGATGAGTTGTTTCTGAATTGAGTATTTTAATGTTTACACACAAATGCATTGGATTTTTCATGCTCTGAGTGAGAATTGTTAGCGTTGAAAACACTCAAACCCAATTCTCTTTACTTTCTAAAGAGTACAGTCGGATAACTCAATTGAAAGAGTTGTTAAATAGGTTTGTCCTGCATTTGAGCTCTTATGAAGTCCAAGATACAATTCGAGAATTGAGTTTAGCCAGGAGAATCTGGTAATAGATATAGGTTAAAGGGCAAACGAATGATAAACAGATGTGGCATATAATTTTTCTGAATAGTCAATGGCTTAGCATAACATGAATCAATTGTATGTATTTCAGCACAGTTAAATAAGTAATTATTTATTTACAACCAGCTAACATATAAGGTCTTCAGCTCAAAGTATATATTCTTGATTGCTTGATTATTAATAAATATAAAATATCTAATACACAAGTGGACATCTACGAAATTCAACATTATTTGTAAGCCCCTTCAAATGCATGTATGTAATTATAGCCTAAGAAGCTTAATATGTATCTGAAGTATTTATAATTACAAATGAAGTCGATCAGCAATGAACATAAATAATCGCCAATAATCAACAACTGCAGGCCAAAGCCACTTTATGGCATAGAAATGCACTGGCAACTTTTGCAGTCGACTAACGCGTTCTCAAAGGAAAGGCAAATCAACAAACCGACAAGCGAGCAAACAACAATAAAATGAAACCATAAATTCATTTGGCACGGTTGATAGCCACTTCAATCGCCGCCGACTTTTTCTCCTCATCATCATCATCATCCACATCCACATCCACATCCTGGTGCTCCTCTTTGGATGTGCTTCACCTGCTGCTGTTGCTGCATCGTTTTGGTTCGCTTTGAGCAGCGACTTTTTAATTAAAATAAAAAATGCAACACTCACGCGCACAAAACCGAAAGTTGATGACGAAGGTGGTGTGTGGCTTCGGATTCGGATTGGAATGGATTTGTGAAATGGGTATAATGATGATGAGTGCGCGAAAGTTACGACAACAATAAAAATTAAGTTAAACATGTGAACACTCAGCGGACAAGGCATAAAATCAATGTGCGAGAGTTTAATGCAATTCGCAAACCAAAACACTCAACTTATCACTTGCGTGTGTATATTGGCGCCGACAAAGCAACAATAAACAATTGTACAATTGTACGCACAAGGACTGCAAAATTAATTTTTGCTTTTAAATAATAGGCTTATAAAATAATTAAGCGCGTATGGCTTATGTGCTTAATGGTTCAGTCTACTATATGTGAAAGCGTTATGGTGGCTGACATTGGTGTGTGGTTAACTTTGAAGGGTCATAAAAATATGAAAAATGCTTCGCGAAATTTGTTAAATATTTCGCAATTTTTCGCAATCATTTCGAACACGCTTAAGCGGCAACAACAACAACAATAACAACAAGAATAGCAACGGACAATAAATTGTTAAAAATCAATTTACGAAACGAATGCGGTTAACTCATTTATTTGACTGCCTGTTCAACTTGTTGTCTCTCGTTTTTTACTATACATTTATTTTGCACTCCATTTAAATTAAATGCATAACGAGCTGAAAATATACACGTTAAGCGAGTCGAAATTCAAAAGTCATGTGCAATGTCAATGTGCCACAACAATATAACATTTAATGGCCTTTAACTTCGCTAGAATGAGAGCAGATTAATACTTATTCTTAATATCGATACACTCATAATAGCTTAAAGCAAGTTTGCCAAATTAAAAAAAATATTTATATTTTTTTACTTAACCTTAAAGTATGTATTTCTGATTTTATTTTCTTAAATCGATAGTTTAATTATGACTTTGCAAATCATTCAATATAAGATACCGATATCTGCATCAAAGAGAAGGTCGAGAAGCTAGCCCAGACATTTTATAACAGATGTAATTAATCAACTATTAGTTTTAAATTTAAAAAATCATATTTTATTAAATAATTTGTTTGGTTTTTAAATCAATTTTCCCACATCACCAATAATTAATATGTAGCATATATAACAGCAAACACATATATTCAGAATTGAATTAATAATAACGTAATTATTGGAAATAAATAGTTTTTTAAGTCAGACTCGTTTATCAAACAATGTTTATATAGTTGAGAGTATTTTGTTTGAACGCTTGTAGTAAAAATAATGTTGTTTCTTTTACCCAGCTCATCTCTAAAGGTAACGAATATAAACTATGTTAAAATGTAGGAAATCTGTGTGTACGCACAGTTCGTAGCAAATTGAATAAACTCATTAATGTATAATGTACAAAATGGTCAGCAACATTGATCGACACGTTTCAAAAGTTGCCTGATGCGATATCCGCTTAGTTTGCGCTAAGGAAAATTCCCTGACAGAATGCACAATGTTGTTAATATTGTTGCAGTTGTTGTCGTTGTTGCTGTTGTTGCTGTTGTTGCTGTTGCTGCTGCTGCTGCTGCTGCTGCTACTGCTGCTGCTGCTGCTGCTGCTGCTGCCTGTGTCGGTTGTTAATGATGATGGTGCGTGCTGTCTGCCTTTGTCTCTGGCGCCCATCCTGGTCGACATTGGCATTGGCAGCGTTAACGTCAACGCGCTACCGTCCACTGTCTATCGGGTGCTGTCTGCAGCATTACTCATACGCCACGTTGCACTGGACGCAGCTACGCCTCATTTCATTTAGTCGTCAAGTTCGAGTGCATTTGCATCGAAATTGATTGCTCACAAAACTGCCGATATGGCAAAATTGGCAATCTGGTGAAGGTGGCGCGGCTCTGTGTGCTGCTGCTGTGTTGCTGCCTCAACAGTTTGTTGATTAAAAGGCTGTTTAACTTAAATTGAGAGCGCGTTCGTTTATGTTTAATGCCACTTGTGCACTCCTGCAGCGTGTCTACGTGTGTACATGTTTGTTGAACGAAAGCGTTTAAAACTCGTAAATGAACAGTTTTAATAGTCAGCCATGGAACAGCAGGAGGCAACCGACAACGATCTGCAATGATTGTTTCACTTGTTGTTGTTGCCTTTTCCTTTGCGCCCTTTTTTGTATGAGCGCAACTTTGCTTTTATGTTTGTTTTCAACTTTGCCTGTGCCAAAAATATTTCATAAACTGGTATATAAAATTGCACAAAAAGTGCCAAAAAAGTTTCGCAAATATTATGGCGAAAATGTAAATCAAAATTGAAATAATTGCTATTAACTATTTGCCATTGTTTTCGTGCAAGAAAGTTAAATAAAAGCATCGCCAATGAAAGAATGAAAGCAAAAGCATCAAGGTGAACTTTGTTCGGTTTGTTTATATTGTATTTTTATTTGGATTAAAGGTTCAAATAAAAACTTGCAGGTATAGAAGAAATCGCAGCACGGTTGTTATATATAATATTTATTGTAATGCAGGTGTAATTAAATTATATATGCTTTCGACTACTGTCGTATTATTGTGGTCAGATGATAAACTTTCAAGGAGCAGATATTTGTTTTGAGCACATATAAGTTAGTTAATATATATATATATATATATATATGGTATATGTATGTATAATAAGCAATAATAAGCAACGCTTTGCAGGTGTTGCCAACTCATCATTAGTAGATAAGCAATATTTTGCAGCCTGGCTAGCCGCTTCTAATTATGAGCCCTGACAGGAAACATCAATCAGGCGCTACTATTGATAGCTGACAAAGGAGTAGGCAACAATTTGCTGTATGTTTAATATTGAGGCAGCTGAAGGAGCAATCACGATCTGAAAACATCAATCAACCGACCAGACTGAGGCCAGCGATTGACCAACTACGACTACAACAGACTCGAACTCGAACTCAAACTTAGACTCAGACTGTGAAGCTTCAATTTTTGGCTAATAAACTAAGACATTCATGTGTATAGGTGTATGTATGTGTGTAAGCATGTGTGTGTGTGTGTGTGTGTGTGTTGGAGGCTCATACTTTTGACAGCTGCCAAACAGGCGTTGCACATTAACGGCAATTGCTTTTAAATTGATTGATTTGCTTAGTCCGAGCGCTAAGCTGTGTGTGTGTGTGTGTGTGTATACTAAGTGTATGTGTGTTAAAACTGGCATAATTGCATGACCATGCCTACACGCATACGCCTACCACTGACCTACCTGACCCATCTGAGCCCCATAAGCGAATCGTTGGCTTTTCGGGCAATCAAAATATGATTGTTTGCAACTAAGCACAACTCTTTTGGAAGCCCTTGGGCAACTTGCAAGCGCATTAAATAAGCAATTTTCTAAAATTGCAGTACAACACGCTAAAAACTAATTACAACTACATGTTAAAGGTTTTCGCCAAGTGTCGAGGGTCGAATGGTTTTGCGGTAACGATTCATTGAACGAAATACACCCACCAAGTGTGATTATAATTGATATGGGCAACATTGACACTGGGTAAGGTAAAGCAACTAATAATTGCTGAGTTTCTTTTCTTTGCAATTCCTTGACATCAAATTATTTCCTCTAAGTTTATTAAACTCAAGAATAAAGTTATCAAATACTTGGATGTTTTTTAGTTGTTATATTTATATCAGTAATGCCTTTTATAAACTATACTGATTTTTCCCCTTTGCGTAAAACAGTCGTTTTAAGCTTTGCAATTCACTTTGAATAATTCTTTTGTTTTCAGGACTCAATGTCTATTGTATTGCTTTTTATTTTATTTTTTACAATTAAAGTCTTAGTTTGCAGTTGCGTCCCGAAAAGAAATTAATGAATTAAATACCTATTTAGAAACCGAAAATCAATTTGTATGGCATCTGAGAAAAAAGAGCAGAACAAATTAACAAAACTTACAAATGTATAAAAGTGAATCAGCGCTATAGAGTTAATTGGCTTAATATTCTTTTATTTAAATTTAAAGACATGTGTAGCAATTTCACATATGCCTCCTCGGACTATAAAAATATTCTATTTAGTTTAAATCTAAATTAATGATAGCCATATTTTCAGTGCTTAACCAAATTATTTTCATTTTTTGCAGCATTAACGATTTGTGGCGTTCGTTGCCAGCAGTAAATAATATTAAACATTTTGTTAATCTTTAAAATGCATCTGTCAAATTTGTTTCGCAACAAATTGGCTGTCACGTGAATAGTTGACACAATATTGTGATATTTTGACGGTGCTTTCATGTTACTAAAGTCGAGCGTTAGTTGACAAATTGTACACATGTATTTAAAAGACTTTGCCAGAAGCGCCAATCAAAGTAATCTGATTATGCGCTGTGGTAGCTGTTTTGTTATTCCGTCAAAAGTGCTGTCTGCATGCAATTTGAAAAAGTGCTGGGAACAAGTTGTTGCATACTTTAATGCGAACTTTCACACATCACAAAACTCAAATGGCCACCGCAATTCATAAACGTTAAATGAGGGCTGGCCGGCACAAAGTATGCTAATAAATTTCTAATTGAATAAGCCATGAACAAATGCACCGCCCACAGAAAACACACACAGAGAGAGAGAGAAAGGACTGGCCACATACATAACTTATAATGTCATTCGAATGGCTTAAAAGCGTTATCATCTCTTTATGTTTTTCCTTATTGCTAAGCGGTAGTCGAAGCGCGAACGTTCGAAAGAGCCAAGCCACATGCAGCGTGTATAGGGATTGAAGCAAAAGAAAAATATTGTATGCATAACGAATATGGCCAACAAGCAAATGGCAGACAGTTGGAAGGGTTTGCCACTGGACAGCTGGCAGATAGGCAGGCGGTCGGAGGCAGGCAGAGTCAGAGGCAGGCAGAGTCAGAGTCAGAGGCAGCCAAGAGAGAGAGGTAGAGGACAGGCAACAGGACATGGGGACGAATAACCAAGCAACGAACGAGCGACGGCTCCGCATTTGCATTTGCATTTTACAAACAATTGAAAAAGTAGTTAAAGTTTTTCATGCTGGCGCTGCTTTCACTTTATCACACACGCACACACACACACACACAAACTGATGCATAAAAGTATGCTACAAGTTTTTTTTATTTGTGGCAATCCTGCATATGCAATGATTCACGGTGGAGCTTGTTGGCTGGCACTTTTGTTTGGCTGTTTGGCATATTACCGTCACAGTCAATGCCATAGAGGTAGCTATACAGCCACCAGTTCTTCTCAAAGTTTTTTGCTGAGGCACACACACACAGAGAGAGAGAGAGAGAGAGATAGTTTTGTGCTAGAGCGAGAGAGACAGTGCTGTACATCATTTTGGGCTGACGTTATTTTTTTTTTAGCACTACACTTTGCGCACTTTCGCTGTTTTTCGACTTCTGTGGCTGCTTAACTTTTTGTGGACATAAAGTTCATGTGCTCACCTGTGCACATGTCCAGCTGTCAACTATGAGTTGACATATTTGCTTGCCACTCTGTGCCACAGCTGCAGTTGTCGCATATGCTTTTCCTCATTAAACGGATTTTGTAATGAGACAAATATTAGCTACGGTTGAACGCACAGAGGTTTTTATTGCATGTTGATTGTCTCTGTAATAATACATTATTCTTCTGTTGTACTAAGTCAAAGATCTGATGTGTATCTGTAATATATCCAGATAAAGTAAATTGTGATTTGTATTATCTTGAGTAACAGAGTTCTTTTAATAAATCTCATGATTGTCTAATGTTGAGACCTTCTGCTTCGCTTGCATTTATGAATTCTAATTAGTTTTATGCCATAAAACTAGTTTCTTATTAAAATATTAAATTTTAGGGCAGTCACTGTCAAACTTTAATGAAATAAGTGCCTTGGTTCAGTTAAGCAAAAATACTTATATATTTTTTATATTTTTTCACTTTAATTCCAAAGGACTTCTAAACTCTTTTACACTTTTATAAATTGAATATTATATTAATTTAGTCTATGTGCATTCTCTTTTGGATGCTGAATCTCGAGTCTTCTTGAAATGTAAAAACTAATTTTTAAAAACTTTTAGTCAAGCAGATGCTGCAAGTAATTTCGACACAGATTGCCAGAGATCAGCCATTACCCAAACGGAAAGCTCCCTAGCCACTATTTGGAGATGGAGCCAAGCGAATGGCACTCACAGCTCCGGGCTGATAGTCTATGCAAATTGTTCATTATTCTGACAATCAATAACTGCTTTATATTTGTGCTGAAGCTGCGCAAAATACTCGTAAGAGCTACCAAGAATAAAATGAGCGGGCTTCTGCTGGGTCATCCCAGAGAGCGACGTAGAACTACGTAGAATTTTGAAATGGATGAAACAAAAACAACGCAACGTGGGCAGCAACAATGACAACAAAATGTGCTGCACTCGGGGCCTGTACTTAAATGAAATGCCAACAAACCAAACAGTTAAATCGGTTTGCTGGAAAGGGAGACTCTCTGGGTCACAGCCGTTGGGGAGGGGGAGGGATGCAACTGGATGAGCAGCTTCATTGCAGCGTATAATTGAGCGGGCGCAAAATATGCGACAAGCGACAACTGCTTGGGCGTCTGGATGAGTGGGCGTGGCGTGCAGTGCAGGCAGACAGGCAGCCAGCCAGCCAGCCAGCCAGGCAGGAAGGCAGGGAACTTCAGTAGCGCATTGTTCGCTTCTAATAAAGATTTGCGGAAGTATGAAATATTCGTATTACTTTGTAGCTGCAAATAGAGCGGAAGCCAGTCAACGAATGCAACTCAGACAGCCACTTGATTGGGCCATGTCTGTGGGCGTTTGCCTACAAGGCTAGAATGGGCGTGGCACCCCAGAACGTGATGCGTTGTTGAATTTGTTATTGGGATTTCAAGAGCGCGTCCTTTTGAAATGAGCCAAAAATGATGCAACATCTACAATATAAGTAGGCAACAGGTGAATATCTCGAGGAGAATCTATCTGATATCAATATTTATCTGATTGGGGTAAATGTGTAAGCGTTAATATATTCAATAAGTCTGCAATTGAATTGAATTAAAGCATTTATTAAATTATTCATTGAACATCAATTTTCACTTAGATAGCTTATGAATTCTTCTGTTTCCAATTTCACAACAAAGTTTCAAATTAAAAAAACTAGTATTTACAACTAAGTTAGAAACTTAAGAAGTTAGAAGGTATTTAGAATTTTTATTTTTACAAATTTTGCGTTTTATTATTTTATTAAGACACTTGAAAATAATCAATAGCTGAAAACCACACATGGACTAAAATTTAAGCATGAAATTTATTTATTGTTTTAAATTAAATTAGTAGTTTAGGTGACACTCAAAGAGCTAATTTTTGATTTATCTAGTGAAAGCCAATGCTCATTAATAAAATGCCATAATTTGTGCCAAATAGTTGTCCGAACCACATATTTGTCAGCCATTAGGCGTGTGGAATGGACAATATTTGCTATCACTTCGATGATATGCATATTTCCATTTAATAGTTAATTAGTGCCATTTGCGCAATGGTTAATTGTTCCTGTCGTCTGGGCAAATTCACTTGGCTCTGTGGCTCTAATTGTTTATTGAAGCCAAATGACCGCGCAAAGGCAACACCCCCAGTTTCTGGCAACCGAGGCTCCAAATAGAACAGGATCTACACAGAGTCAGGAAATTTGGCTGCATATCGAAGGAATGCCTGTTGGCAGCTATGCAATGTGCATGTGCATGACTGTGTGTGTGTGTGTGTGTGTGTGTGTGTGTGTATGTGTGTGAGTTTAGTGTGTGTGTGTGTGTGTGTGTGCGTGCACATAAATTGTCGCATAACAAACGCTTTAAGGCATTCGAGCATGGCGTGTGCTGCGGTTTGAAGCCTCAATTGCATTGCAATCTAATTTTGTGTCTGTCGTTTTGTTGATTGATGGTTAACCAGGAAATCAATATTGCAATGCTAATGAGAATGAAAACGAGAACAAGAAGAAGAACTGCAACGAGAACAAGGCCTTGACTTGATGACATGACTGAAGGTACGATATTTGCAGACATTGGTAATGAACTATCACTTGGCACTTTATATATATATATTAACGTTTCTGTTTGTTGTGAAGCATAAAATGTGCCTGAACCTTTTCAGTCAGTTATTAAATTGCTTATGTGGCGTCATTGACGCGTGTCGCGCTTATTGCTGCCGCCTCGTTGCATGATTGAGCATTCATTTGCGCATTTCCCGTGCCTGGATCCAAAGCAAACCGCGGCTTTCACTATTTGTCATGCATGAGGCGGCTATTCATTAATTCACTCATTCACTTAACCATGCATCTGTTTTGTCAATTGTCTGCCATGCAACTAATTTAATTAGATTTTAATTTATAATTGTATTTTTGTGCATATGTCCATCAACTTAAACCCATTATTACTATTAGCATCTGAGAAGGTTGTTTAATTCACGAGTTTCATTTTCGATAAATGTGTGTAAACATAAATAATTATTTTCGATTTATGTGGTCAAATTATCTGCTATTTCGAATTAATATTTGTTTTATATTATCATTTTATTATAAATTAATTTGAATTCATAAATTCATATTATCATTTTATGAAAAATTATAATTTTCGCTTATATTTATAAGGTAAAATTTTTGTTAATTCGAAATAATTATTTAGTGTTAATATAATAAATAAAATAGCAACATTTGAATCATGTATAGCCTATATTAAATCTTCTACTTTGTATCTATAAGCTCATAACTTATATATTTTTTAATGTATACTTAAAACAGTCCACTCTATTTTTGACTGGCATTCCTGTGTATAGGGTATTACATAGTTTAGCAACTGTGTGTTGCAATGCAGAGTGTTTCGTCATTTCGAACGGCTAATTACAAAATGTTTTTTCAATGCTCGAACGTCCGCTATGCGGTTGTCTATAAATAATAAATTGGGTTTGTATAATGTTGCATAACTTTAGGCGCTTCATTTGACATTGCAATTAGATGATTGTTATTGTGAAAATGAAATTGCATCGCAAATTTTTAATGACCTTTATAAATGCACAAATTAATCGCCATTGTTGGCACAAGGGAAAAAATATTTAAAATTTTTATAAATAATACGGATAAAATTGAATAGCATTTGTTGATCAGATTTAAAGCGTGTTAATGCAATTGAAAAGTCACAGTCTGCTTATAATTACCAAATGATTGTCGTAGCCAGCAACCAGCGAAAAATCAGCTTAACTTTAACTAAGGATTAAATGGTTACGTGCCCAGCTCATAGAAAATTTGTTTATATTTAATCTATAATTAAGCGGACTTATACCTTGATGGGTGCTGACAGTTGGCAACCACTTGTCAATTAATAAGCTGAAAGTTACTGTTTGATTCACACATTTGCCACAACTATCACACACCCACCCCGGCGGGAAGATGGATGATGGAGAAACTTTGTGTCCGGCCGTGCATTTTAATTAATTTGACATTTTGCCATTAGCTGTGCAAAATAATTAACTGCCATCAACAAGATATAAATGCAAATTGACAAAAGTAAAAAAATATTTAAGTAATACAAATATATAAAAAATTATAGGGTTAAACATATAATGACGGCTTCGTCGGGTATGCCGCCGATAGCATACCCTTGCAGCCCGTAATCAGCCTGCCGACATCTATAAATTAACTATAAATTAAAATACTCGAACGGTTCTTCTAAGCAATTAGTATATTCAAGAAGAAAATCGCCGTTGTTTTGGCGTCAAAGGCATATCTGTATATTTAGAAACATTTTCAATTATAATGAAATATATTTCGAAAACATTAAAAACGAAGCAATTCTACTTTTGCGTATTATTTTATTATTTTATATTATTATTTATAAAAACATACAAATTTTTCTAGTTTCTTAGGTGGTTTATTAATATTCAAGTCAATATTTTTCTAAATTTAGTATGACTGACGAATATGTCGACAATATAATATACTTCCTGCAAGGGTATTAAAAAGCCAAACAAAAATCGTTCGATTGAAAAGAGAACTTGAAAATGTGCCAAGTGCAATGCAATTAATTGTGAATATTTTTTGTCGTTTATTTTTTTTACTTGTGACATATACAAAAATTAATTGCATTAAAATAAACCGTTAGTGGCGCAATATTAACGAGTTTGCAGAAGCATTAAACAAATGTTTGGTTTGTGCGGCAAAATGTGTGAAAAAAGTGCGTGCAAATGATATAGACTAACAGAACCTGACAGATTTCACGATAAACAGGATTAACTGATAAATCCATTTGAAAGCCATAAACAAACAAACACCCACGCCTTGCTTTCATTTCACATTTCAATTTGTAAATATTTTTTTAAAGCTCATAACAGAATTTAAAAAACGACACGCCGAAGAGTGCCAAAGGTTATCAATTGACTGTTGAGCTTTGAATCAAAAGACAAAATTTACATTTTCACACGCATGAAAATCTCCTTTAGTACTTTTAATTTTTAGCTATAAAAGAGTTTAATGAGAAGACCGCCTTTAGACGGATTAAGTTTATTTTCGTGATATTCGCTTATTTTGACAAGCTTGGAAAAATGTCGTTAAAACTTTTTTGCATTAACTTTTTGTTTTGGTTTATCAAGTCTCTCAGCTTCCCAACAATATAATTGGGTTAAACTTTATATAAAATGTGATTTTTTTATATTCTTTATAATCATTGTCTTGAGTATTGCAATCTAAAAGATAGATTGTGCTAACTGCTGATTGCGATACAATTGTCTGTTTTTAAGTTTCCACAACTTGCAGTTGGAAACCTGTTTTTTTCTAAGGCAGAGAAACTTTCTAACAATTTGGGTGCTGCAACACTAAAAATCTATTTTGAGTAATTAACTGTATTTACCATTTGAAACTGTGTTGCTGCTGCTTGAGGATGCTTCAATAGACACTCTGAATGACAATGCTCGTATTGCCTGCCTTCATTTGACATGTGGCACCTCCAACGCCATCGATTCTTACAATTAACAAACAGAAGTAAATTGCAACCGTCTGTCAGAAGTGTGTCTGTGTGTGTTTTTGTGTGTATTTGTGTGTGTGTGTGTGTGTGCTATGTATATTTCTTTGAGTCGAAGTCGCCGGCGACGGCTCAATCTAATTTTACACTTTACTTTTGCAATTTTCTGCTTCAAAAGGCGTTGCCTGGCTGCAGGTTGCCAGCTATCAGTCCCACCCCCAAGCCCGCACACCCACTTACAAATTGGCAGCGACTTGTTGCATCTTTGACTGTTTGCACAATTGCCAATGAACATTTTCGACAACTGCACCATTTGCTTTATGCATGAGCAATTATTACACTTGCATATGTATGTGTGCGTGTCTGTGTGGCAATCAATGGTGCGCGAGTGTGTGTGTGAGTGAGTGAGCTTCCTGTTTGTGTCCAATCACAACAATTGCCAACCGGCAGCCAAATATCGCAATTGCATGCCCCAAAATGATGATAAATGAGTGCGTTCTAGTTTTTTTTCTTTCTGCTTGCAATTTATTTGGCATCCATTTTTGAGGTGTCGCTTGATGACACACTCTCTGCGCTGTCTGTCCATCGGTACATTTGTTCTCAAAAAAACATGTTTCATTTATAAAAAGAGGTCAGCAAACAATAACAAATAAAATTATTACAAATATATAATAATATTTCGAACTTTTCACCAAAATTTATGTGTTGGCAGTTTGACTACTGTCTAAAAAAAGTATGGAATCTTTGGCGTGGCTCAGAAAACGGTTCATTTTTGCTGTTGCCAGAGACTATTCGCTAGCTTGAATCAGTAAAACGAACATCTCTGGCAACATATTAACGAATCAATTTGAAGGGCAACATGGTATTGCCATTAAACGCCAAATTAATCTTTTGTGTATGTAACAGAAAATACAGATTTTGTAAACTAGAAGTTTCTGCGTGTGTTTGATTAATATGAACTGTATTAAATATATACATAACGAATTATATTACAATATTAAACATCAAGTACTAACTTTAGCCGAGATTCTAACCAACTGCCAATGGTAGTTTGGCTTAGATACATGATTCTGTGTGTTTATAGAGTGCGCCGCCAGAGGGCTTCAGAAAGCACTGCTTTGGTCACAGCTTGTGGCACTGCTTTATTTCGAGCCTGTTGTACTGCTTATGTGTACAGCTTGCGGAACTGCTTTCCGCAACACTTTTAATTTTTAAATTAAGTCTTAAGTATTTATTTACATCTTAAAAAGAGTAATTTGAAATTAGTCATAGTCAAAGAACCTAAACTAAAGAAATTATTAATTGATCCTTTTTCTGCTGGAAAGTTTTCACTACATTTTTGGTATGTATTTAAAGCAAATAATTTTTATATTATTTTAAATATTATTTATGAGTGTAAGTCCTAAAGCTGATTTTAGAAGTCACTGATAATAATTTAAGTTGAGTTAAGTTTCACTTGGCAACTTTTATTAACATCCCGTATTCGCTTCCCCAAATCATAGTTACGAGAAGCGCCCTTCAAATTCAATCTCATATTTTGGTTTTCACCCGCCGCTGCTGCTGGTCTTGTTGTTATTTACCTTACCAAGTTGCCGGCAGCAAACCCGAAAAGTTTCTCAATTACGCTAAAAACTCAAGAGTCTGGACGGCAAGTGTCTACTAATCAATTATTAATGCAACAAAGCGAACTGCAACTTAGACAACAATAAAAGAAACCGTTCAAGAGACGCCAATTACCAAGCGAGGAGGACACACAGTTCAGTACGTTGAAAAGTAAATTTGACGGGGTAAAAGACTGCGTGCTTTCACTTGAACAGTAGTAACGCTCCCCAAACCCCAGTCGACAGGTGAACAAAAAACAACAAAAGTACGTCGACTTCATTTATGATATTTTTCTTGACTGTTGTGGCAACAATCCGCGTCGCACACTCGGCCTGGCATGCTGTCAAGGTCTGCATCGCCGCTTGGCTCACAACGCAGCTTTTGCCTGCCACGACTTTCATAGTGTTGCAGCAGCCGCACGAAGCAGCATCGTCACCGCTAACACCACGAGAACCACTAGCATCACGCAGCAAAAACAACCACAACTAACCTTTGCTAATACAAAATTATTACAACGGCCTTCAGCCCACCGGGTGGCGGAAATCCCCAGGTCCATTTCCAATGCTTGGCAGGAAATGCCTGCATGTTGCATAGTCAACTTTTTGGGGCTGCCCACTATGGAACAGAAGATCATATTTCATGACTTAAAAATGTTAAATATTGTTTGTGTATATTTTAAGGCATAAACTAAAAGGCGTCGCAACTAGCACTTGTAACTAGTTGGACTTACGGAGAGGGAGATCCTTCGTTGCGCACAGTAAGTGCGATGGTAGAAACGAATGAGTAGACTTGTATGAATATATTAAGACTCTAAAAGACACTCACTTTATTGAAGAAAAATTCATGGTTTATGTACAGAATTTTTAGAAGATAATGTTTGCTTATCTAGTCCAGTTATGCTATTTGCGGATTGACCTAAACAATCAATAGTGGTCTATGCGTGCACAGATACCAGTTATTTAAATGTTTAATCTACTTACATTCAATATAATTTATTTATCCCATTTGACCATCGTACCAAAGCTTTGCCAGAAAGTTTTATAGTCCAAGCTTTAGCAGAAAGCTGTGAGCGGCAGTTTTGCGAGCTTTTCATTGAGCACGAACATTGGGGCAGGCAGCGTCCTTTTGTCCTGCGAGTGTGTGTGTGTGCCTAAGGACAGCGACGGCGTCCTTTTGGCTACCGCATCTCGTGCAAGGTATACATATATCAAGAGAGAGTGAGAGTGAGAGTGAGAGAGTGGGATAGGTTTGACCCTCTCTCTGAGAGCAAAGACGCCGCGGTGTCTGTTGGCTTAAGGTCTCTGGTTTCTTGAGTTGCCTTTTCCAAGACAATGGACCATCCGATGCCAAAGCCTGTAACAACTTGCTTGACAAATAACTGTATATATATATATATATATGTACATATATAATTTTTATAATTCTATATAAATATTGATATTATCCATCTTATACAATTATTAATATTTGCTTTAGGTGTAATACTTTTGCCAGCCTTAATTAAATTTCTTTTGCACGTCAGCATTTCATATTAGATAGCATCACAATAATTTATTACAAGTAACAATATACAAATTTATTTTGTTGCGAAAGAAAAGCATTTCCTGCTCATTTAACCCTTTGTCTTGCACCGTAGTCCCATACATATATTAAGCCATCATCTGTCTATCCTTCCATCCATCATTTATAAGCTCACCTGCCTAAGCGTCAATTCTTTCGATTACGAACCCTGCCTCTCTTTCTCTTTCGTTGCGCTCTTTTCCCTTTCTTTCCTCAACATTTTCTTCTTATTAACACTCTTACTCGCTCTCCCTCTCACTCGTTCTCTCTCTCGCACGCTCTTCCTTTGGGAGCTCCTCCAAACAACAAATTGTAGTAACTTCAAACCGGCTTTTTGCAAGGCAACAACAACAGCAACAACAACAGTTGAAGTGCACAACAAACATAAGCGACGCCTAACACACACACACACACGCACGCACACATACACTCTCAGACATTTATCAGGTGATGGTGACTCACGCAGACAAATGCCGTACAAAATTTGACAGAGAGAGAGAGCGAAAGTTTATTGAAGCTTTGAGAGAGTCTCTCTCTCTCTCGTCTCGCTCGCTCGCTCGCTCTTTTTGCCTGGCTCAGCTGCTGTGTATTTGTTGTCGTCGTCGTTAGCTGTTCACGTGGTCTGCTTTCCATTCGTTTTTTGCTGCTATTGCTTTGGGCCATGTGCAGTCCTGGCACACACACGCACACGCACACACACACATAGGCGCACAAAGAGAGGCTGACTGGCTGGCTGGCTGTTATTAGCGTTTGGCTTTTTTGCAATTTAGGCTTTGAGCGCTTGACAGCAGCAGCAAACGCTCAGTTGGGCGACAGACTCTGCAAACGCTACACACGACGAGCTGAAGCGCACCGAGTAGCATTCAGCTGCAACTGAAATGATGATATTGGAAATAAATTTGTGTGAAAATTAAATACAGTCTTTGCTACTGTCAGCGTCAGTTTGGCTACGATTTGGCTAATTCGCATGTAAAAGCTAGAACACCCTGTGTGCGCAGTGTGTGTGTGTTTCCAAAAGAAAAGTGCGTGACAAAAATTTACTTAAACTCAAATCATTTTCCATTTTGCCTAGTAATACAAACTATGTGCAAATGCAACAACAACAACAGAAATAGCAACCACAACAACAACGACAACAACAACAGCAACAACACCAATAAGAAATGCAAAAATAAGTGTTTTTGTTTATGTTCAGATTAAGTTAAAGGATCTTCTTTGACAGCAGCAGAAAACAACAACTACACAAATGTAGCGTCAAAGGTGAGTGGCTTAAGTCAACAATTTTGATACAGGTATGTCCTTTACAACAACAACGGTAAATTTCCCCTGCAGCAGCAGCAGCAGTAGCAGCCAATCATTGAACAGCGGTACAGCCACAGCTTTGGCATTGGGCCCCTTTTGTTGTTGCTGCATCTATTGTCGCTAAATGTCAGGGGCATGTGCACCCAACGATGTAAACCGACTCAGCATGTGATTTCCTTGTATCCACATTTGAGTTTCGTTAACATTGCCCACCGCCGTTCCCATCAATAGATGCAGTCCAAGTCGAAGTCTTAGACACAATTGCCACAATAGCGTGTGGCACGAGATTCGTTCGCCGGCTGCTGACCACTAAATTGAACAGACATTAAATATAATTGTCTCGCAGGATAATTTTGGGGTTGTTTTGTTTATTTAGTATTTGATCGCAGGCATGCATTAATGGGCCAAGCAACCCTCGAGCCGATGAGAGGGATATGCAGGCACTTGCATCGCACGCTCAATCGTCCTGCGGTCCTAGCTGTATTTATATGTTGGGTTGATTATGTCGAATAATTGGGAGAGGCAGCCAAATTCCGGACAAGAAATGCCAAGCGTCAAAAACTTTTAATGAGATTTTTGCCTAAAGTTTCGCTTTCGTTTTCATTTTCATTTTCATTTTTGTTTTGTTGTTTCGCATTTTATTCGTTGTTTGGGGCAAAACAATCGAACGCATTGCCTTTAAAACTTCACAGTGAATCAGCAGCTGGCGAAAATGTAAAATAACACTAGCCCTGCGGCAGATGAATAGATGGATGAGGGGAGTGGGATGATGAGGGGCAGTGGGAAGCCAGCCAGTTGCTAATGGGGCAAACAAAGATATGCGTCTACAAATTTACCGAGTGCTAGTTTCATTCATTTTTCTGACTGTCTTTTTCCTACTTATTTTTGTAATCGCAATTTTCCTGCTTTTAGCTCCTTTCTGCGCTGCGTATCGAAAGTTTTGCACTTTTCTGCAGGCAAGTGCTGACCAGGCGCCAGGAATCATCCACATACCTACACATACCCCGCATGCCGCGTGCATTGAAATTAAAAATTAATGTTCACTTATTAGATAGTTCTGGCAATGAGCAGCCTCGAGCTCTGGTATTTAAATTAAATTTCCACGCTTCCTTTGAGATTACTATATATGCCTTAATGGTCAGCTGGGGCAAGAATTTTTGCCAGTGGCAAGCAGCAGATTTAATAATAAACTAATTATGGATTTTTATAGAGCTCATTGTAATCTGGAATCGGTTTTTTTTCTCTCAATTGAATAAGAGTGTGGCAGCTCTGTAGATATTCACAAGCCCTGCGATAAAATCGCGATTTATATTTAAATCCACATAAAAACACATAATTCTATATGCATTTCGTTTTTACAGCTATGCTTTGAAACAAAACAATCTAATATCTTTCTCCTTAATTCGATGCAAAATAAATTCCCTGGAAATGTATAGAAAAACTACAGAAAAATGTTCATATCTGCATGAATATGATTATTTCCAGAATTGTAGACGACGAAAAAGTTTGTTTGCACTTTTTTGTTATAGTTTGTTATTGGGAATATGACACGCAGCTCTTAAGCTTAATTACTAAAATCAATTTCCTTATTTGATTTTAAAAAGAACTTAATTGAAAAGAACTTAATCTGTGTAATTTTAAATTATTCTTAAATCGTAAAAGTTTGACGGCTTAAGAAATTTAACACAGAAATCAATTTTGTAACCGCTTGGCAAAGTTTTAAGCGGAAGCGGAATTTAGTGCAGATAAAAATGCTTAAGTTTCTTTCCAGTTTTCTTTTGATGAATTTTGCACTTGCCAAAAAGTTATTTGGGATACTTCCGAAATAGACCCGTTTGAAGCAGTTTAAGAATTCCTTTAAATCCAATTTAAAAAGGATGCTTCTGTTGCGGCTGCTGTTGCCTTTCATGCCACACTTGCCACGCCTAATGCATTTTAATGGCTGGCAGATGACGACAGCTAAAACTAAAATAACTTTGTGAATGCAATGGCTGAAATCTCAGCAAGCAAACATTTACTCAAAATCATGCTCAGACCAACATACGTGCCTGACATAGACTCACAGCTGAGAATAGAAACCAAAACAAATTGTTGGAATGCGAGATTGCAATGTCATGAAATTAAAATTGCATTTAATTTCGAGGCCGGTGCTTGCGGGTGGTGAGGATAACGCGGGTGGTGCTTCTGATGCTGCGATGAGTGGTGCATTGTTTTTTTATGTTGCATACTTTAGTGCGCTTGCCGCTGACACTATTTTTGGGCTGTGTGCGGCATCAGCGGCAACAGCCCGTCCACATCCCTGTCCGTGTCCTTGAATTTGCCAGCACACTCTGCGCCTGCGTTCACCTTTAACTTTTTGCTTAGTTGGGCACCAACTGCGTCCACACAAATTTATTGCAGCTTTCATAGCGCCAAGTGCAGTTGAATGCTGCAGCTTCACCTAGGCCTAGACCCACGTAGCAGATGGCCACTGACCACTGATCAATTGACACAGCACTGACCTTCTGGGGCAACACACAACACACAGCAAACAACAGACGACACACGCGACACACGCATCAATTACGCGGCACTTTCTTTGAGAGAGTCTCGTCGGAGAGGCTAAGCTGTTGGCTCCCACGCTGAGCAGCATCGGGTTTATTATTATTACACTTGATTCTATATAAATTTGTACGTGTGGTTTGGTCTGGCGACGTAAGCACGGTCAATTTAATTGATCCAGCGCCACTCGAGCCAAGCAGCGGCACATGGCAATAATATCAGCAGCAGCATCAACGTATAACAAGCGATCGATCAGCGGTTTGTGGCACTCACATGTGGCGTGCACCTTCAGTCTCACGGCTCGCGATCTCCGGTTCAATCATTGTTGCAATGCCAACGGCGACGTCATGCAAACATCTTTCTTTTTAACATGAATTTCTGTTACGCTCTGCATAATTGGCCTGATTTTAATTTATGACTGGGCGACCAGTGATTCAATTGACTTAATTGAATTTAACCTGTCATCAATGATAGCCCTTGCCGTGCAAGATTGAATTATGTAGCTCTGTTGATATTGATAAATGGCAATATTGCATTCGAATGATGTGAAAACATATTCAGAGACCCCAAAACTAAGTACGTGAATGCTGCACAGCAACCGCACTTCAAATTGAGATCAATAAGTGTCCATTAATACTCAATTCATTGAACAATACCAAATTAAGATTTATGTCTGGTAAATGCTGTACGGAAATGAGTACCATCGAGCTGAGTCGACATCGCATCATCATTTCAAGTGAGAGTTTCTTGCATCTCAAAGATAATAAAATGACTTAAAATGTTATATATATCCTATATATCAGCGTTGTCATTTAGCCATAGTTTATTTATCGTAAACAACTGACAAAGTTTAAGTTATAACAAGTCTCTAATTTCTGACAGGCACTTATTCATCTGGAATCACTTGCTCAAATTGAAAACTTTTGTTAGTGAAACACACAATTTAAAATTCAACTAAATGCACATCTTAATAAAAATACATCAATTATAAAAATATGAAAATTAAATTAAATCAAACTAAATGAATATCTAATTTGACATACATATCTAATATTAAGTATAACATACATTTAAAATATAATCGTTAATATTTTATTATCTTTTTTATTATTATTTATTTTACTTTTGTAAAGCTGATTAATCATTACTAACTAGTGGAATATAACTAGAAACAGGTTCGAACATAGAAATGCTTTGGCAGGTTTATTGAAATCTTTTAAAATATTTCCTATTATGCATATCCTACCTAGGACCTTATCCAGGTATGCATTTGTTGCTGCGAATTAGAGGTGCGAATATTTAATTTATATTTTAAACTACCTACTATTATGCAATACAAAGATAAAGACTTAAGTACTGTGCAACTTAATATGCATTTATTCTAGCCCTACACTTTCCACAACAAATTAACGATGCCTTCTTTCTTTCTTTAACAATAGATAATATATGCATCGCAGTCTTCTACTAATTATACCATTTTTTTAATGGTAGTATAAATAAAGTATCATTAACCAATGTATCTTGAAGTTAATCTTCACAATTTCAACTAATTATTGGTTTAGTCAAGGTCATGAACATAACGGTAAATAGACAAATGTTTGGGTTATTATTTTTAAGCAGTAAATATTATGGAACCAATTACACGGCTCATTGCTTAGTTACCTCTCCAGACCGCCCACGGTCTGTGGACCGTCAGAGCGCATTATGAAAACAGTTGACGGTTTTGTTGTTGTTGTTTATACGTGTATTAATGAACTTGAATCATCGATTCGCGTGAAGAGACAACGCAGATCCATTCACCTGTGAGGTCGACCGATAAACAACAATAATAATTGCAAGCAAGAGTGAAATTATAAAATATTTGCACAGTATAATGAGAATAACAACAATAATTATAACATAATAAATACCCAGGCAGTGGCAGCTTTAAATAGATGTGATAAATATTTTGCAGAATTCTACGCAGGCCTTTTCTGAAAACTAATTAACATTAAAATTGCGCATGACTTCATTAAAAGAGCATCAGCCCATGTGGGTTGGCATTTCGTGTGGTTCAATGAATTACAGAGAACACCAACTACAGGGAATCAAAAAATTAAGAACCCTCTTATTAAAAGTCTCAAAAATGTTCAGGCCGTTAACATTTTAAAGGTGTAGCTAAAGCAAATTGCTACTCACAACTGTGACTGGCTTTACATAGCAGATGATATTGTTCATTTGCGAATTAAGCTGGGCATGTCATAAATATTTCAATTAATGTTTCGACTGTGCCCAGAGTCAGAAGCTAGCAGAGAGAAGCTAAGAGCTCAGGAACAGCCTGAACCCTGGCAAATTGTTGTATTTATGTGCACTTATCCTTCAGGCGCACTCTTTTCGTTGCTCATTTGCTTTTCCGCATTTAATGGCAGGCCCTTTTGTTGTCCTCATTGTTGCCATACCTTGTACCCAAAATTAGGTAAATAGGGCATCATGCAGTTAAAATCATGTGTGTAGCAGCACATGTTAAGCATTCATGTATATGCATTAAATACCATGTTTTGAATGTATATTAAAACAGAGGAATTATTTTATATTTTCTCTATTGTTTTTAAAAGTATTTAATCGGGCAACTTAACACTTGGAAGAGGTGTATATTAATTGGACAGGCTTTCAAGTTTCTCAAAATAATAAATAAATTCCATGTGTTTTTATGCAAACCAATTTTCTATATGTTTATTAGAACATAAAAAGCATTTCAATTTATTTTTAGTTTTAAAAGTATTTATACAGCTAAATTAAAGCATACTTGGAAGAGATGCATATTTCGTAGGCAGTCTTCTAACTTTCGCAAAGTATTTAAGGCAAAGTCCAGGGTATCTCTTAGTCGCATCACTGTTGTGTTTATTGTAATGCTTTGCACACGCTTTATACAAAATAAATATTGCATACTTTATGGCACGGGTAACGGCAACGGCAGCAACAACAAAGTTGACTTTTCGTCATCGCCGTTGGTCTTTGTGCGTGCCCCACGCATTGTCGCCATTTTATGACCCAACAACAACAACAAGAACAACAAGAGCATAAGCGGCAAAAAGCAACAACAATGTAGATTATATATCGCGTTGTGTAAATTTGCCAGCCTCTCAGTTCCGTGTGTATATTTGTGCGTTTTGCTGCTATATTTGTGTATTTCCCACGATATTTAACATGTGGCATCGATTTTATGGCCACAGCCAGTTGGCAGCCAGAAGCGGTTAGACGCTTAAGTGTTGCCCCCAAATTAATTGCCGGATAGGTGTGAAAAGGCTGCCACGACACGTATTTAGGCTGTGTGCCTCAATGAAAGGCACAAATAAATACGAAATATATAAAATTCACTTAAAATTGCAGCTTCTTTAATAAGTGAAAGGCAAAACTTAATTAAAACTGTTTTAGTTTTCTGATGGCTTAAGCATAAATCATGTAATAACTCAAAATATATTAAATATTTAGAACAAACAATGAAAGAGAAAATATGCGTTTCAGTTAAGGACTTATTCAAGCTACTTAAAGTAATTAAGAATTCCATTAGGAATATTTGGATAATAGCACCTCTTTAAACACCTCAAGCTCTGTTTGAAATGCAATGCTGTATAATTTAATAGATAATTTTAACTAACCCGCCCAACCGTGGCGACTGTGACATTATTTTCATATTCGGGTCATTAAATGTAGCAGTCATGCGGCTAAATAGCTCTGACCCATAATCTAAGATTTTGACTAAAAGAAAAACAAACCGCATAATACTCTCACGAGTGGCCAATCAATCATGAGGCTCAGTTTTATTTTATTCAGAACACTAGTAATTAAAACTAAATTGTATCAAATGAGGCGGTTCTCAGCTGCACAATCATTTGGGTATGGATATGTGTGAGAGCTTCTACGAAATCGGATTCTATTTGAATTCAAGTTGCGATGAGTGGCAGAAACGCAGAAAAGGCAGCAAAGCAAAAGAAAAATACAATGAAAAGCTATTAGGTTAAATGGGCAGCCAGAAGCCGATGAAGATGAAAATGAAAAAGAGGAAGAAAAATGTAGGCTCTTGGGGCAGGCAAATGCCTGCCAATAACTTTTAAAGCTGTCTACGACACAAAATAAAATGAATCAAACTGTTGGCCTACCTCAAAGGGCCAAAAAAGTTGAGAAGAAGATGCTGAAGAAAAGATAAAAAAGTATTTGCATACAACAATTTAGATAGATGACGTTGTAATACCCTGTACTCACCTGAAACCGTAAATAAACAAGTTAAAAGAATTTCTTCTAATTTATTTAGATATCTCCATAATTGCCTGCCAACTTATTTGCATATACAAAATTGGTTTGGTATATTGTTGTAATTATGTTAAAATATTCTTGGCTTAGTCTAGCTTCATTATGTATCTGAAGCATAACCCAATTTTGTTCAAATATTTCAAGCTTTGTCCAGTATTATTATTCATTTATGTATTGAAAGCAACTTAAAATTGGAAGCTGAATGCATGTCGTCTAATTTGGATAATGGCATGCATTGGGTACTCGACTTTAATGGCAAAACTGTGGCTGTTGTCATTATCATTAAGTGTACGCCGTGTGCGCTTCTAATTGCTATTTACACATTTTCTGCCTGATTTGTCAATTTTAATGAGCGTTATTACTGCGCAGCAGATGCCAATAGACAAGAAGCCGCTGCCAGTCAGGACCTGTTCAGGCTACCCAAGCAGATGGCCAAAAGCCAAGGGCAAACTACGCAATTGCCTTGCGTTGGAGAAGGGTCTGCTGCGACCCAGCTAGCCCGTCAAGCCACATATAAACACGCACACACACACACACACACAGATAAACACACCAACCCACAAATAAACACACACACACACAGACACATACACACACAGACACTGAAATCCGTATACATACTCAACTATGCAGGAAGGCCTCTGCGTTTTGTCGAAATTGAATTCGTTCATGATTGATTGCGCATACGCCATGTCCGCCCGTGAGCTCTTCTACGCCTTCACATTCCCATCCACCTCAGTGTTTGTCTGTGCGCCGCAATGTAGGCAACACTCTTCTGAAACACCATCCAATGCCATCCGATTTTTGCTACCAACATTTAATTCCACACAATTCGCTTAAATTTTGTTTCAATTTCAATTTATCTACGTTTTCTCACCGTTGTTCAACGTGTACACGAAACATTTTCGGATGCCATCACATATTTACTGAGTGTAGAGCAAACCGACAGGGGAAACAGGGCGAGGCAAACATGCTCGTGGTGTATTGAACTTTCATTGAATTATGTTTAGGTTGTGCGGCGCTGTGGATTGAATTTTGCTTAATTCTGTTTGCATTGTGTGCGTGTTGAACGCGCTGCACAGATATCGACTCCTGACTAACTGCCCGACTGACAAACTGACGCGATGACTGACTGACTCACTGACTGACTGACTCAAGCTTTAGAATTTGAGGCTTGCACTGTTTGCCAGCTGCCTGTTGCTTTTGTTAATTTTATTAATTCGATATGTATCTGCGTGGGGGCAACGAATTTTGACTGTTTGCCGATGGGTTTGAAATGTTGAAAGGAATTATTTTAATAAGCATCAAATCATCAATTCAAGAATTTCAATCAGCTTGCAGCAGAAATGTAACAAATAAATATTTGAAAATGATCGATACACATAAATACAAGAAATTCCAGCAAATCATTTGAGAAGAAATAAATCTTGGCACCTTTAAAGACAATTTGATAGTTTATCTCTCATTTAATGCATATATAAATACAAGAAATTCGATTCAAATTTTCTAACGCTCAACAGAAATTTTAATTCAATTCATTCTTCAAACGAATAATTGCATTTTATATTTGTCGGTTTATATAGTTCCCAATAAATTAATAAATAAATATCTATCTGTGAATTTTTATCGTTTCCATGTTAAATAACTGCACCAGTTATTTAAACAAAAACGATATCCTACAAAAAGATTAAGCTGGCAATTACAAAACAGTTTTTTTTTCTAAGTTGTAAATTTGAATATTTCTTTATATTTTATGCGACTGCAATATTTCTCTTTTGGCTCCACTACAGTATTTTTATAGGGTGGATGCGCAGTGAAATTTACGCTTTTTTCACTTGGCATTGAAAAGAGACACAGAAGTTTTTTATACGCTTCAGCATATAAATTTTCACGCACAATTGTTGTAAAGCATTTAATTTAATAGTTTGTGCTTGTGACCGCTATTATTTTTTGTATTGTTATTTTTTGTTGACTGGTAAGGGATACAAATCTTTTTAAGTGTGCAAATTTCGGTCGACATTTCTGCATGTTTTTTACGACGAGCATGTATAACAATTTGCAGGCAAATGCAATTTGCCACAGCGTTGGCGTGACTGGGGGAACGTGGGCGTGTGGCCATGCCACTCCCAGTGGCACAACTAGAGTCTAACTGGAAACCAGTGGCGTTGTCTGTCAATTTTTGTTAAATTGTTTTGCAAACATTTGACAGCATGTTCGACAGTGCCAAAGCTCTAAAGAGGCAGATCAAGTATATATGGTGGATGGAGCTCCATATCCTTGATATGTGGTATATATATATATATATATATATATATATATATGAGCATGTTTGTGTATGAATGTGCGTAAGCAGCTGCAGCTTCTGCTCTCTGACAACTGAAATGCTTGTGGGTGGCTGTCGAGGTATTTATATAGAGCGCACACTGAGTATGGTTGTCTATCTATTTCTTCGCATCGGTTTCCAACCGAAACCATTACCAAAAGCCCGCAGCCATTGTCTGCAGCGCCAGCTGCATTTAAATTGCATTTTAAATTGACTTGAAAAACGCAAAAATTGTAGACCAATACGAAGGCAACCACAATTTGACAGTGGCTAAGTGTGTGGGTGTTTAACTCTATGCAACATCTACCGAAAATAGCCACTAAAATCCATTTGCCAAATTTTATTACACACATTTCCCAGAAAAGAAATGTAATCAAAAGAATATCTGTCTGCAACAAAATCAGAATATTTATATGATGACAAAGCGATAAATAAGTTTGCAAATTGATTGGGGCATATGCGAATTAAATAAATACAAACGGTGAGCAGAAAAACTTAATTGTTATTCGTATTCATTGCCATTTTTGGTCTGGTTTGGTTTGTTCTGATCGATTGCCAATCCAACGCATACAAAAAAAAACAAATAAGAGAAAAATAAATTCATCGAAATTGACGGGAAGTGCGCGCATCTGAAATGTGTGTTTGAGCCAACGCAACATTTCCCCGGCCCCCCGACATTTCCCCCCACTCCATAATTTTCTGTCACACACGAAAAACACACACCGGAATAAAGAATCATTTATGTTTGGGTTTTGTTGTTGCGGTGGTAAATGCTGTTTTGGCACTGTAAATAATTGTAAAAAAGAAAATCAATTGTCAGCTTATAAATATAAAATGAGCTGAGTGGGAGAGGTGAAGGACAAAAGAGAGATGACAACACAAATTGCTCTTATTATTTGTTGTTGTTTTGAGTTATTTTGGCAGCAGAAGCAGCAGCAGCAGCAGCAGCAGCTGTTATTGTTGGCTTTGTTTTTGGCACAGGTAAACAGGGCTAATTCCATTTCAGTTTAATTGAGTATACTTGACTTTTTTTGAATTAGAAACAATTAGAAAGTGGCTTGCGCCGTTGGACAAATTAACTTGATTATAGTTGCCCGCTTTAGGCATATTTGCAGAGCTGAGCATATTAAGTGGAAAATTGTTCTCAGTGTTGTTAATTTGCGATGCTTCTCAGCAGCATGCCATGCCACTGCTGCACGGTTGCACTGTTGCCCGGCTGCACTGCTGCTCTTGTCTGCTTATCGTGAGTGCTCTTTGGGGCCTATGGGGTCTAAGTGCAGCCTCTCGAGTAGTCCGGGCTTGAGTCCGAGCATGAGCCTCACTTCTGAGGCCACTGAGAGTTGCCTTCGCCTTTGACATGTGCCGCTTGTTTGAATTTAATTTATTGTTTTGCTTGAACAACTATTTGATCTCTGTCTCTGTCTGTACTGTGTAGCTTTGTCTCTTTTTACTTCTCTCTCTCTCTCTCTCTCTCTCTCTCTCTCGTCTTACTTGGCCCAGTGCCTGTTCTATTGGTGTAAGTGTCCCAACAATGTCGCAGTCGCTGTTTTTATTGCCAAATATTTTTTGCGCACTTATTTGCGCTAATTTAATTTCTTGTGTAATTTCATTTTTATGTAGTCAACTTACGGCGACTGCCTTGAAACCGAGACTGCTTGCAAGCGACAGCAAACCCATCCGGCAGTTGTTTGCCTTGAGGCGAACTTTGTCAACAATTCCGCGCACAGCATTGAAAATTGCTGCTGTTTGCAAAAAAGGACACAGGACCAAAGCACAAACAGCGCATCATTATGAGCACGAGCCCCCACCCCCCCTGTTCCAGTGGTGAAAGCGGGGGGCGTGTCAGTGTGTGTCACTTTAACGAATTTTTGCAAAAGCAAAAATAAAAAACAGCAGTCGTTCCCCCGTTGCCGCTACACAAGTGTCTCGAGGCACTCGTCGCTCTTGGGCTTAAGGTCAAGCGTCTTTGTCATCTTCCATTGCCTACTTTTAGGCGCAGTTGCGCCGCCATTTCCAGCAAATAAATAAAATTCAAACACATATACACATATACATATATATATATATATATACCCGTAGACACTCCCCCACAGACACCCTACTTTGTGGCGCCTGCAGGCGACGGCTCAGCCACTTAACATAATTCACGCGACTCTTGTTAGATGGCGCCACTGCCGAAATGCACCCAAGCCAACCTGCTTGTCTCCACAAATGTCGAAAGTAGCATTTGCCCCAAATTGATGCCGATTATTTACCTTTCAATGCAGCAAAATGAGCAAACTTTTAGCGTCTATAACCGTTATGGTTATAGTGATTGTAATAGCCATTTGCAGTTTGTATTTTTTATTGGCACTTCAAATTGTATCCTTTCATAGATTTATTGCAGCATAGCAATGGTCAATGTTGAGCTAAGTACTTGGACTAAGTAACTTTGGTGATTACCAGTGCATATATTTGTAATGAATTTGTATGATTGGTTTTAATATCATGCCTGAGATAAATCTACTGCGTCATTTCCTTCGCTGTGCCTGGTGGAAATTAAATTCCAATCTAACAGCGCTCAATCTATCTAGACAACATCCGTTGACAGTAAAATGTCGAAGTTATTTTTATGATGCATTAAATTTAACATTTATGGACAATAATCGTATGGCAAGCATAATTTTTTCCAACAGTAATTGAAAGCTTAAGTCAAGTTGTAAAATATCATTTTTTAAAGACAATTTTAATCCTTGGATTTATTTATACAAGATGATGAGAAGTTATCATAAAATTATTTGCTAAATAGGTTATAATCTGCATTTATTGAAATTCTAATTGAGCAACAGCTGCTTTTCACCATTACTTTCTCACATATTCGCTGAAGGGCTAAGAGTGTGGAAAAAACTAAGTTGAACTATTTCTATTAAATATATTTTATTATATTTTGTGCATATTTAAAATTATAGTTGGCAGCTGATAAAGCTTTCTGTCATTTCAAATAACTTTTGTTGACTCAAATGGCATATCAAAATTTTTGCAAGCACCATTACCCTTATTTTTCAGTTAGTTAGATTTCACATAGGTGGAACGTGGACTATCCATTAGTTGTGACTATATACATAAGTATTTGAGCTCGTGCGCTTTTTTGGCTAACCCGAAAAATGTTCATTGCTCATATTCTCGACTCGCTTACGAGGCAAAAGTTTAAGTACAGTTCAAATGATTGGCCCAACTTTTCTGGGGCCAGAATGAAAGGCGAACTTGCACATACATATATAGATAAAGGGCGAGAAAAACAAAGAGAAAGACAGAGAGAGAGAGATAGAGTAAGGTAGTGGGTCCATAGATAGTAAACCTACACGTTGAGCGCTTGCAGCATAGAGAAATGTTTGCATTAACATGCAAAAGTGCAGCTACCCACACACGAGACACACGAGACACACACACACACACACACACATACACTCATAACACATACGCAGCTGCACATGCGATAAAAGTTTTGTCAGTCCACATTATTTTCACATGCGATGGCTGTGATGCATTTTGGCAAGCGCTCAAAAGTATGCAATGGAAAACACGTCTCTGGCTAACAACGCACAGCATGCCTATATACATATACATATATATATGTATATGATGATATGTGAAGTGTGTTTGTTTGTTTGTGTTTGTCCTTGCGTGAGACTGCCAAGTTTTGCGTCAGATTTTGGCTAAGTTGCGTGCCGCTTAATAGAACTTGCAACTTTATCTTGGCAGCCAAGTCGTCGCCAGCTAAGCCGCATTGCAGCAACTTAATTAAAAAGGTTGACACTGCCACAGACAAATTGAAACAGAGAGCGAGAGCGAGAGATAGAGATAGAGAGACTTTGTTAAGTGCTGTGTAAAACTCGGAAGTAAGTCAAAAGTCAACACGCATAAAAATCACTCGACACGCGCGCGTCTAAAGCACAACGCACAAATCGCGACCCAAACGTTTAATTTAGCAGGTGCGGCTGCGTGTGCCCAGAGGGGCGGAGCAGGAGTGCGGGGGTAACTGTCGGAGTCTGGGGCAACTGGGCGTGAACCCGTATAAATTGTCATGCTTCAAGACGCTTTGACACAAACAGGCAGCCGGCCACTGCCACCAATACATCCAGACAACGTCGTAGCAAAAGTGTGTGGCATACTTTTCATCGCCAAAACGGAAATGCTTTCGCAAAAAGGCAGCTAACAACATGGCGACCGACAGCTACAACAGCAACAACAACAGCAACAGCAACAACAAAAGCAATCACAATAATCTGCACAGATTTACTTTCGTCTTTCTCTTTCTGTATTTCTAGGTCTGTCTGTCAAGCGACGAGTTGATTTTTGTCACAGTTTTCCTTTTTTTTTTATGGCATATAATTTTATTAGGACATGTGTTAAGCATTAAAGTCGATTTCTCCGAGAGTCTCTGAGTCGATAAACATACACAACTGGCTGCCTGTCTGCCTGTCTGTCTCAGCATTTGTTACTAGGCTCTAAATATTTGTACATCTGCTTAGTTACAACATTTATCAAGTATAAGTCTACTTCTTGTTGACCTACAATATTGAACAGCTTGTGGGGCTACTCAGTTTCAACTGCGGCGTCAGCAATATAAATATGACTTTCGCTGGCTTCACTGTTTTTTTCTCTTATACTCCGATATATTTATATTTTGAATGCAGAGTTACACAGCATCCGTTCAGAAGTTTGAATATTATTTTTACAGAAAGCTCGACTTTATTCCGCTTGAACTGTGAGGCAACCGTCTTTATTATCGTTATAAAATATTTGCTTACTAGAAATATTTTATTTCTAGTAAGCAAACATTTTATGTATGTTCAGAATGTTTTTATTTAAATATTAGCTTTTCATCAACTGCCAAAATAATTCAACAAGAGGTTCAACTAACATTTTTCAAGCTGACTTATTACTAAATAAATTTAAAAATAGTTATACATTTAAAAGACCCAAAAAGAGTATTTTCTGTTCGGGTAGTCGACAAATACTTTGCACTGCCATTTCCTTTTGCTGTTTCTTTATAATTTTGCTTTCTTTTATCGTAACTTTTGGGCGTTTTGTTGTTTGTGGCTGGGGCTTTGGCGCAAATGTGTCTTTTATTTTGCAAATTATGGTCAGGCAAGAGCAGTAAGAACAGCTAGCCATGGCAATAATGTTTATGGCCAACCATTTCGGCCGCTGGCCGCCATTTTATGCAATTTCTTTTGTCGCATTCAAGTCGCTGCCGCAGCCGCAGCCGCAGCAGAGTCTTCCAAGTAGCCAAGCAGTGATTTAGTGCTTATGGCAAGTTTATAAATTAAATTTAATGAAGCAGCAAGTCAAACTATTACCCAGTACTTTCCACTTTCGCTATTCTCCTCATTGTACGGTGCATTGATTATGTGCCACTCACATCACCCACACACACACACACACTTTACATACCCACACTTGACCCGGGTGTGCCAAATATGATTTAGTAGCGAGCAGGAACTTTTGTTTAATACTTAAAAACTTCCGAGCTGAATTGGCCAGGCAGATTGAACGACTGCACGTTAAGTTGCCACCCTTGTGCATAGATAAAGTCATTTGAAAACATATGACTGGCATTATGCAATAACAATAACAAGATAAGAGCTTTGCCAACGGCATCGCAAGCCGAACTGGCATACATAAATGTCGCACACGCATCAATTACGAGTGTCTCTCACAAAGGCCAACCAAAAAGTAATTATCGGCAACTTGTGCCAACGACGACCCAAAACACCCAAGCAACAAAATGTTTTAAAATTCAATGCACAGACACACACCGATACACACACACACACACCAACACACACACACACACACATACGCACAGACAGGCAGCAAGAAAAGTGCCAACAATAGAACGCCTGAGCTTATGCAACATAATCCTAGTTTATGACGGTTGGGGGGCCTCTCCTTGCAGGTTTGTGTCTGTGTTTGTGCGTTTATGTGCCCATTTGGAACCAGCAGCTGCTCAACCAACTGTACAAACATACACCAACAACAACACACAAACAAATATATATACACAGGCGTACTTCATAGAGAGACTGCGACCAGAATGTGGATCGAATCTGCCAGAATAGGGAAGTGTATTGAATTTGTGGCTTTTCCCATCTGGGATTTTTTGTCGAAACTAACATGATTTTAATCAATTTATGTTTTATATTAAATTAAACATATTAATAATCTACTTAAGAGTTCGAGTACTTGCTGCTAAGAGTCCTACGACTCTGTGGCCCTATTCAATATGTGTAGCTAAAATCTAGATTTTGTTGAATAGGTTGTCAGATATAATATATATGTATATATGTATATATATACGATTTTCATGTTAGCTGATGAAGTTTCTTTGAGCAAGTTGAATGGTTTTCAAATAAAGAGACTCAATTCCTCATCTTTGGATTGCTGCTATCAACAGTTGATTATTGCTTTTGCCATGTTAAAATGTGAAGATGTTCATGAATGAAAAGTTTCAAAGAGATTTGAGACTGGCAAAGTTATTTAGAACCTCATTCTGCCTCACTGTGCCTCACTGGTCCCACACACACTCAAAAGCCGTACACATGTACACACATATCTCTACATAACAAGTGTCATCAGCACAAAAGACACGCCATGATATGGGATTGCTGTTGCTTGTCAGTTTCTACATACACATATATAAATATATGGATACGACCCCGGTTCATATCTTGGTGACGCTGATACAGCCTCCGATTTCCAATACCTCCCCTTCCGCCCCGCCCATCCATTGCAGCCCGCAGGCCAACGTTGTTTGTGTATGCCATAATTGAAGGTTTCTTTGTATTGCTACAAAAAAAGAAACAAAAAAAAACAGAAAACGAAAAAAATAATAGTATTCAACGGCATTCACAAAATATATTGCTATGTGCGAGGGTTGCAATCTAAATTGCAGCCACAATTAGAGTATAAATATTTGGCAATTGTGTGCAGTTGGGTTTTTAATGGCACTAGCTGGCAAAAGTTTTGAATGCAAGGTCACTCACTCGCAGTAAACCCGTTCCAAGTGCTGGTGGATGGTGCTCCTCAGAGGGAAAGGCACAAATTACGGAACCATCATGCAAATATGCGGGCGGCTCAGCATTGCATACATTTTGGGGGCTGGTGAATCAGAGGTGGCAACAAGCCGTTAACAGTTGTCATCCGATTCTGTATCCTGTCCCTGACATTTGACATGACAAGCGAAGAAAAAGAAGCATCTTTTCTCTAAGCTGGGGCTCATTTGCATGCTGTTTAGGCGCCTCTTCAATTTCGAGCGGCCCCAAAAAATGCATAAAACTTAAAGTGCGCCATATGTTCGCACAGTTAGCGAATATGTCAGTTGGGTATATGTCAGCAGCTCTGTGCTTTTATTGCTCAACGAACTTGCGAATCTTGCTTGAGCTTCGTTTTTATGTATTCGTCTTATTTGCAGGACACTCAGCACAGGACAAAGGGCTCATGTATTGGTTCCCAACTTGTTGGTTTTGTTTTTGCTGTCAACAATTTCCAGCGCTCGAAAACTTAAATTGATGGCAACAGAGAAAGAATAAAGGAATTATGGAGTGAGGTGCTGAGCTGAACGGAGTTTCTACAGAAATAACGTTCAGCGGTTCGCTTCGGTCTCTAGTGTGTCTGCTGGTTGTCAGTATTTCTTTTATTTATATATATACATAAATATATATATATTTTTTTGCAACTATTCATCCATGATTTTGAGCTTCCGCTCATTGGCCAAGGACGAGCTGTCGTCTGTCTGGCCGTCGATTTGTCCTGTCCGACTTGGATGTGGATATGGCAAGTTAAGCTTTAATAGCCACACCAAAATTGATGTTGGCCATTAAACGCAGCGCAAGCACTTGAGCAGCACTTGAGCAGCACTTGAGCGTTCGGAAAAAGCTGAAGCACAGCTGGCTTAAGTCTCTCAGCAAACCTTTAAGACGAATCAATGCATCAAAAGTTACAACACAGACATGTCAATAACCCCGTTCGATCGGCGCGTTTCATTGATGTAAGACTTAATGTTGACAGCTGCATTATTAATGCTTGACTTAGGCGACGGCTAATGCCATTTTCCGGCACAATTCGCAATTTTAATTGCAAACATCAAGAAAATGCCAAACAGACCAGCAACTGGGCTCAGACTTGACTGGGCTCAGACTCGAATATTTCTCCTCATAAATCTGATATCTTTGCAGCACAATGATATTTAATATGTTTGTGCACAAATGTACACATATTTATTTACATTTATGTATTATGTTCATCTTTGCATCGTAACATGTATCATTGTGTTACGAACTTGTTAATCTTTTCGACGTACTTTTCCTTTGCTCATATCATGTAAAATAACATATAACTTATAAATTAAATAATATGTATTAAATTAAAAGAGAGAAATTAAATTACAAACTTAAAATTAAAATGAAATGAATGAATAAATCTGCAGATGTTAAAATATTTAATAGTTAAACATTTATTGCAAGGATTGGGGAATCTCAGTAAATAAGCTAATCAGACCAAAAGTTGTTAAGCTTTGGTAATTAAGTAATGAGGAAAGTAAAAGCGTTGAGCAGGTAGATAAAAAGAGAGATATCTCTGAACCTAGATAGCTTACCACAATTAAGCACATTTGTCGGAGATATGTTAGTATCGAAAAAGTAATTAAAGGAAGAGAGATTTCCCTCGAATTAAAGCTTTATATTTTTGAAGATATTTAATTTCAATATTAGAGAAACTGTGCTTTTAAGATATCCAAATTATTGCGCTTGATAATTATAAGTTGCATTCACGCAATTTGTTTAACTAACTTACAACATATTCTGAGAAGATAATTTTCTTTTATTATTGTATATTTTTATATTCAGAGTGTTCATTTAAGTAGACTTAATACCATAGCTGCAAGCAGATGAAAATATTTGAGATTGCTGTGCAAATCATGGTTAGGTTTTGTCTTTAGCAGTTTGTGTATGAAAATGCTTGTGTAAATGTAATCGTGATTTGTTTTTACGCATGACATTCTTCTTTTTCTCTTTTTTGTTGTAAAGAGCTGTAAGAGAGTTAGACAAATGTCATACTACGAAAACCTAAAAAAATTACAATGCCATCGTACTTTTTTTTCTCTCTCCCACTCTGTCCACTGTCTCCTATCCCTTGGGCTTGCTTTGAATTGTTTGTTGGTTGCTGTTAGGCAAAAAATGTAGCTACGTTTTTTGTTGACAGTAAATTTCTTGTGCTAAATTTTCGCTGTCAGAGAGACAGACAGAGAGAGAGAGAGAGAAAGAGACAGAGTGTCGAACGGAGATGCAAGGCAAGGCAGCAGAGGAGTAGTGCTGAAGCGTCCGTTAAAGTCGTGTGTTGTCTTTGTGGCTGCTCACCAAGGCAGCAGAAAGCATTCTCATACCAATGATTCCCTTCCGAATTTTCCCTCTCTGCCATTTGCTTGCAGAGTACGCTTTAATTGCGGTCAGCGTGGTTATGTCTTTGTCTCCCAACCAAGTTGCAAACAGGGGAAAATTTTAAAGCACCGCATGCAAATTCCGTTGCATACTCTTAGGCGCTTGCAACTCGCTTGGCAGATATTTGCCCGTAAATTCTATGCAGGTAGTTGTGCTCAGGTATTCTCTTTATATTTTTTCATTTTATTTCATCTTGTTTTGTTTTGTGGTCTCATTTTTTTTTTTTTTTTTGTGGTTGTTCTGTGTGTTGTTCTCCTTCTAGTTTTTATTATGTCCTTTTTTCTGCTTCAGTTTTGCGCATCAGTTTGTTTGCATTTACAACTAGCAGCGTATTGATTCGCTGTCACTGCGACGTCAACGTCAACGTCAACGCTGGCAGCGACTGTAACATCAACGCATTTTTCCCATTTGTCGGCCTGTGTCCAAATATATGTCCGTCCGTTGTCCTTATGTTTTTGCCAGCTTTTGTTCTTGTGGCCTTTTTTCCATTTGTGGCTTATGCAGCATTGATCTGAATTTCCAATGCATTCTGACAAAAAGCAAATAGTTTTTCTCACAACCCAATGTTAAATGATTTCCCATTTGATTTTTAAGTAAACAGCATGTTTAATTAATTATCTTTTGGAATTCAATTCGTATTATAAATTCACTATTTGTAATTTAATTCACAAGAATACGATACAAATTTCACCTTATGTTTAATTTTCGTGACTGACACGAAAAAGTTTCCATTATGAAATTCATTTAAAGTTAATGGCACGATAAATCAATTATTATTTGCGGTTAAATGTGTATTATACATTTATGAATCTGATGCGTTTTAATCAGTGTTATAATTTCATGAATTATAAATTGATAATTTGTTAATTAATTCCCAATAATATTGAAATAGTGCCTCGGGGTAAGAGCAGCATTTCATTGTATATTTCATTTTGTGACTGATACGAAACAGCTTCCTTTATTTACTTTTTATGGCTATTGATTTTGCAGCTCCTGCACCACTGTACTCAGCAACGTGGCAAAGGCACGTTTTGACTTTCAATTAAGACCGACTTTTTTTATGCATTGATGGGCTTTAGGTTTTAATAACTGCAGATGAACCAGTTGTGTATTGGCGCATCGATTTTTCCACTATTTGGAATATTCAACATGCCGTTGTTGCGGGCTTGGTAACTATTTTTGAGTTGGCCATTAACACAATATCGAAAAATCGACCATAATTGTTATAATTGCTGAAATATGAGATGGCCGCCAATGCGTATGCGCGATTTATTGCATTTGGAGCTCATTAGGCCTACGCTGTATGAAATTGCAATTATGTATTCAATCGCAAACCGCATAGGCCCTACACACACACACACACACGCACACATACATTTATAGATATACAGATGCATATTACCTATAAAGTAGCATATGCTCCGTGACTGGGTGGGTAATGGGCTAACCGCTTAATTGAACTAAAAGCAACTGCTGCTGATGGTAATGACGGCGCTGATAATGATGATGATGGGGATGCCGTTGCTGGTGCTACTGTTTCTGTTGCAGCAACTGTCGAAACATTTAAGTGATTTATGAGGGTCAGACACACGCACACAAACTCAGCACACACGGAAAGGCGACTTCTTTTTTTTGACGTTCATATTTCAGTGTACATATTTCTCATGCATGTGTATGACTTTTCAAGATTGTCAAGAGCTGACAACTAGTGCATGATGAAGTCCCTGAAATCGTCGAATATAATTAAGAATTAAATATTTACTTGACATGAAAATGGGTTGGATATCCAGCAAGAATTGAGATGGCAAAGAGTCTGACGCTTTTTATGCTTCTCACTAAAAGTGAATGTGAATCCAGTGAAAAGTATAAATAAGAGATGAATTTTTTTTTTAAAAAATCGGCTGTAGGACAGTGTAATCATATTTACCCAGAAATGCAGTACTGAATTTCTTTGAATCGGAACAGTAATTACAAACGAACTACCAAATCAGATAATTTTCAATTTCTCCGAATTGAAAATGCAAAAATGAATGTTTTTTTACAACATTAACGTAAATAAACAATGGAAACCATAATGAAAACCGCACTGAAATTCTTGGGAAAGATGATTTACATTTTGTGTGGTCGAAAACGTGAAGTTGATTTTATAATGAATGACTGAAATATATAAATATAAATTCTTCTTGTGAAATATCATATTTCACAGATATCTTTAATGTTGACTGCTTTAATTAAATAAAAACCTTAACCGAAATCATTGCAATGAAAACCAACCTTGCATCAATTACTCATTAATTTTTTTTGCTTTAATCAAAGCATAATTAGAAACATTTGTTAGGTTACAGGATTAAAATGTTAATTAAAAACTCATCGATTACTTAGTCAGCTAAGTGGGCGATGTATTTCAGGTCTGATTGATTCCGTGCAAAATGTCAAGTGAAGCAAAGAGCAATTGTCAGCCGTAAATGAGTGCTGAATGAATGAAAACTGTAATGAAATAGCAAAGGCAACACATTTAATTAAGCCAACTCACACGTCACGACACGACACAGCCCGGACAGATGTCGCAACTACCTCAACTAACCTCGCCCCATTCGAGGCGATACGCAATCAACGTCGATGCAGTTCAGGAAGATCAACACGCGCTGTCGCCGAGCGCCCCCACAGGTCTCCTCCCACAAAGCGGTGACATAGTCAGCGCCATCATCGTCGTCCTTCTGCTTATTCGTCCTTTTGTTCGGCTCCACGTCTATGTTGCTCGCTCATGCAGAGGCATCAGAACATGGCAGAGATATACCTTATGGTTTCATGCTGCCAACGAAAGCTTATTGAATACCGTGCCTCTCATTTCGCTTCCGCTCCTGCTATCGCTTTCGCTATTCCATTCTCTCTCTTTTTATTCCTTGTTGTATTTACCAAGAGTATTTATACCACGTACCATCAATATGATGGGGTATGCTGGCAAAACACTTGTGTAGAAGTAATTTGAATTTGCCTTAATTTGACCAACCAACTGGAAGCGAATATCCAAGTTGAGTAAGTAAAGTAGAGCAATAAAAATAAACATTATTGCTCAGTCTTGGTTAGAGTATATTATAGTTGAGCAACAGTTTGTTTTAGATATTCATTTTTTATTTTCCGTTGCATGTGCACAGTTAATTCCATTCACTGCGTGGCTGTCGTGTGTGGGGCTTATTTGAATTGACTTTATTTGATGGATTGCCGTCTGCATGTTTCGTATGAATTGATAATGCAGCTGTATTGTTGATTTTGGCCTGGGAAAAGCATTCATTTATATTGTAAATTAAATTGACAAACCCATAGTTGTAGATTGTCTGGCTGCTGGAGGGACAACTGTGGCATCCTTTCAACAACTATTGTGACAATATTAACTAGATTGCTGCGTTCTTGCTAAGTATTCAAATCTCATAACGATATCAAAAGCTTATCAGAATTTAATTTCTGTTCTCAACAGAAACGAACAAGGCATACGAGATTTATTAGTGGCAATTAAATTTCAGCCTTTTCGCTAAGCTGTTCGTATTTGGGTTTCTGGCATAGCCGTTAAGCATATGCCGCATGAGCTGAGAGGCCAAATAGTTTGACAAATGTGAAAAGCAGTATCGTAAATCAAATGTGCACAAGATCCGGCCCAAAATATGGCCAACATAGCATAAAGAACAACTCTACATAAGCTGCTGTTAACGGGAAATTGGGTAGATGATGAGGGGAGAGATGCTCAAGATGCTATGACGAAATTGTGTATGAAAAGCACTTGACGCTGGCGGGGCAGAAAATATATTTCCGCCAAATGCAGAAAGTGTCGCGGAAGTTGTCAAAACATTCGAAACGAAGCGATACGAAGCGAAATGACAGATAACAGAAGCCGCAACAGAAGCACAAACGATTGCCTGTTGGTCTAAACTGACAGATAGACAGACTGACAGACAGCGCGCACACATACACCGGACACTGAAGCTGCAGGACAGCAACATACACATACACATATAGAAGAGAGTGGGAGAGAGAGTGGGAGAGAGAGAGATAGTTGCTTTCGACCTTAAATGGAGGCCATCTTTCAAGCGCACCTTGGCTGGTCTTAAAGTCTCTGGCTACTCGTGGCAGCTCGGCAGCCAACCAACTGGCCAGGCTGCATCTTTGAGCCGAGGCGTAAATTAATTTTTATGTGCTTATCGGGCGGGGAATTTATAATCTCAACCACTGGTCGCAGAGTCCTCGGCGCGAGGTTTTCCTTATTTATTGTTTAACTGCGCAAACACAGATAATAAATTTTGCCTTCATTGTCGTTGTTATTGTTGTTGCTGCTGTTGTTGTTGCTGCTGTTGTTGGCATGATGTTCCAGGCGTGAAAAATTGTTGGCGTGCATTTTACATTTATTTCATAGCATTTTTTGAGCAGCCATTAAATATGCAGCCAGGCCATTTTTGCACACTCGTCTCGCGTTACTTTTTTTTCGGTCGACTATCCTTTTCAAGGACTTTGTGACAAGCTTTTAATGAAATTAATCTGGCGGGCAAAGCCTACGAGTCAGGCGCAACTGCTGCCAGCAATTCTGCATATAAATTGTAATTTAAGATGACCATTTATCAATGCTCATAACTTTCGATGAGCCCTCAGGCCCTCATCCAATCTCAAACTGCAGGTCGTGGCTTTAGCTGCATACAGTATGTGTATATATATAGAATATAAACGGGTGAATTGTTCAACCAATGGAGAACTTAAAGCCTTTAGCAATGATTGAGGATTGAGTGAAACTTAATTTACTCTCGCGTTAAATCAACAATACTTTTTCGTGCGCTTTATTTGATTATTGTTACAAAAGCTTAGCCAACAGCTCAATAAAACTTTGTCTTAATTTATTCATATGTAAATATATATTCTTGGTGTTCAAAACTTTGACATTAACTTTGACATTTTGTGAATAATATGCTGTTTATTCAAGGCCCTGTAAAAGTAATAGCAATGATATTGAGTATTTAATTTATTTCAAAATGCAATTAAACTTGTCAAAGAAAATGCATAATGCAAACCGTGTTTGAGCTATTGGCCATTTGAGATGCGCTTACGGCAATCATTGTAATTTGATTATATAATAATATAATATTGAATGAAGTGTACTTGAATAAATATAACATTACACATCACAATGTACACCTGACTATAAAACTAGCAGATATTCCAGGCTTTGCTGGACAAATCAATTTCTATCAATTTCTACTCATTTTGTAACCACTTACTTTAAATCTGCTCTAATTCTTGATAATGTCTTGATAATTTTCTGAACCTTGAGTGAACAATGTACAGTGAACAGTAAATACAATGATTCAGCATAGTTCTTATATTAACGCAATTAAATAGTGCACTCAAACTTGCTTTACCTAAAACATTTTAAAGATTTCTATATTCAATTTGGTAGTTTTATCATTTATTTAATTGATGTGTAATGCAAGGGTATTATATCTTATATTTATGGGATATATTTTCAGATAGACTCACGTACATAGAATATATGTAAATGTATTGCCTGTGCCATGTGCCATGAATAACATTAAATTCGAGCTCAATTAAACAGACTTTGACAGTTTACTGTTGGCTGGTGGACTGTGGGATAGTGGGGCAACATTCGACACTAACTGACACGACCTCGTCCTAACCAGCTAACTGAATGGCATATGAGACAATGCAACTGACAATGCCAGAATTTGCTAAATTTGCATAATGCCTACGTAACAAACAACAAAACAGCTTGCGGTAGTCATTGAATTGGCGTTGTGTAAAGCTTCCACACGGACAAAGTGCACTTTTCAAGTCAATTTATGCAATTGCTGCAATAACAAAAAGCAGTCAACTTTGTCTTTAAGCTTTTAATGTACTTGGTCCAAATGTTCATAAGCAATGCTCAACCATATTACTCATACGACGCATGTGATTCAGCGCTTACAGCATGCATACATCTCTCACGTGTAAATAGCTCATTAAAAGTTTTATACACCCACACACATATACACGTACACCTAAACATACATGCACTCGGTAAGGCCATTTATTAAATGTTAGCTTTTCTATAATTTCATGTGGGCAAACATTTTGCTATAAAACAAACGAGCAGCGAGCAGACAAGTAGACAAAAAATGTCATAAGGCAAACAGTGAGCCAGAGCCAGAGAGCAGCATGGAGGCATGTTAAACATATATTTATATACACACACATATATATATATATAGCATACCTACTATATATAGCGGGCATAACGTAGATGGCATAGCAAACAGGGATGTCTACTTCCGTCTCCCGCTTTTTGTCTGCCTGAGTGTGCGAGTGTGTGCGAGTGTGTGTGTGTTAGTTTTTGCACTCTGCCTGCAGCGCAACACTTCCTGTTTACATAAACAAACACGTCAATGTGTCTGACGTGTAGCTTACCTCCTTGCCCCCTCTCCCTCTCTCTTTCTCTCTCTGTCTCTTTTTCTCTTTCACATCGCTTCACTGTGCATGGGCTTCGCTAACCCTGCATGCACAAACATTTTGCATTAGCTCAACAAGGATTTTGTTTTCAATATTACAACATCACATGGAGGACATTTTGGTGGATTTGGCTATCGTTGTTATTGCTGTTTTTGTGGCATGCTGAAGGATGCATTGAAAAAGTTAACTTTGGCCGCCGGCAACTAAATACATTTGGGAATATTTTCAAATTGATATTTTTAATGATTCATTGCTTTTCAACTTTTTCGATTTGCAATTATTTTATATTCAATATAAAACTTTTCGCTTATATCAGAAACGTTTGAGCGTAATTTTTTTACAAATTGATTGTATTTAAATAAGTAATTTTCGTAAAATATATTGAATAGGAGAAAAATATCTCTATGAAAATAAGAAAATTGTAAAATTAGGTTTCTTGGAAATCCGTATAATATTTGCTGGCTAAAGTTTATAAGCTGAACAGCAAACATTTTTACTACAAGCTTAGTGTTATTAGCTGAGCTAAGATTGAAAACTTATAAAGGATTCACAGTTGTTGTAAAAGCTTAAGAGGTTTTACGCATTTTGCTTGCGCCACGCCACATAGTTTGTGAACAACTCTTGGCAACATTAATGCCACAAAAATATTTTCCATTTTAATTAAATTGCATTCCCTGCCAGTCTGCTGAGCTCGACAATTGCCCCAGAGGCAAACAACCCACTACCTTGAATTTTCTGTTAATCAAACGCAGCGCTCTGCATGAAAATGCTGAATTGTATTGTTACATAACTTTTGAAGACGGGGCACTGAGCACTGAGCACTCAGCAATGAGCAAAGAGATGAGCTTACTCATACCATGCTTAAGAGTTACATTTTTAATTTTGAGCACGAAAATTGTGTTCTTCATGTTGGAAGTGAAGTTCGTGTCACGCGCCCACCTCTAGCACACAGCTGAAGTCAATGTCTGTGTCAGCGTCTGAGTCTGCAGCTGCCATAATTTATTTGGCACTCGATACAAAAGTCTTCGGCAATTAATTCACGCGCCCGTTACTGATAAATCAATGCGGGATTCCGTTTCAAAGGATAATTAATACGTTGCGCAGCAACACGGCCTGCATGTGACAGCAACAGCGAAGTTCAGCAGTAAGGACTGCCTTTGTGGGATTTCATATTGTTGTTTAAGTTCTGCAACACATAATCACATAAAGCCAATTCAAGTAGCTAATATAAGGATTAAAAGGAGATTACTGCGTACATTTTTGAATTCACTATTATTCAAAAATAGCTTATGCTTAAAAGCAATGTGCATCATGCAAGCAGTACGCAATGCAATGCAATACAATGTTATATATATATATATATATATATATATATATATATATATATAAGTCTGTTCAAACAAGAGGTACAGTTGCTGGGCGGGGCTTAAGGCGCAAGCGGACATGTTGCGACATGCTTTTGTAATTAAATTAGCATTAATGTTGTCGCTGGGCTCCATGGACTGCCAGCGCTCTTGTTAGCACTGTCGTCATCAACGTCTTTTCTCCGTGTGCGACTTCATTAAACATCGCTCATACGACATGTTTGCTGGCCAGCGGATGTGCGACTGTGTCTGTGTGTGTGTGTGTGTGTGTGTATGTATGTATATATGCCTTGCTTGAAACGTACTCAAGTGAATTTCTGACACACTTTCTGCTCACAGTTGCCTTCCTTGGACTCTCTATTACCGCTCTTCAGCTCTTGCTTTTAAGCTTCCATTTCAATTTGAATTGCAACAACTATGCAGGATAATTATTTTTGGATTTTATGAGCTGCAAAGTCAGCGTGCTTCTAATTGCTGCTGCACACAAAATTATACGAGTTCGTGCATTTCTGCGAAGTGGCTATAAATATAAACCCGGCACAGCCAAAGCAGCCAATCAAATTTTGCTCAAAAGTCCTGCAAAATTGTAATTTCTTCGTTTTTTAAGCTTAAACAGAAAAAAGTAAAAATGATTGAAGCATAAAGTTGAAGCTCAAAGTTAAATGAAGTTTTTCAGCTCAGCGCAAGCAAAAACTAAGAATTTGCAATGCAAAAAAAAGTATAAAAAAAACTTTTGAAAGTAGTTTGCATGTCTACAAACTGAATTTCAAATACTCTTTCCGTAAATGGTTAGTTTGGTGAAATTTTAAAATAGTAATTTTTCAGAATTACTTGGAAATTGTGAAGAAAAATAATTTGTAATTTAATTTAAGTGCGAAAATCGGTAACTAAAACCTATTTTGAATCGTACATTTATATTTATACATCGGATAACTTATCTTTGAAATGTGGACGATTTTGGGCAAATTCTTTAGAAAGTGTAAATGTTGAACAAGTTTGGCCATAAATATATTTAACTATCATTTCAAGAAAGGAGAAAACAACTTTATGACATTGTTATTTTATGTGCCAGCTGTTGCAAGGAGCTCGTAATAATGACACCAAAATCGAAAGTGTTGCGTGAGAACCACGCACAGACTTTGCGGCCGGAAGTGTATAAAGAAAAACGTGCTTCTGGTTGGTTGTGTGTGTGTTTTTGTGTGTGTGTGTGTGTGTTTGTGTGTGTGTTTGTGTGGTAAATACAGTTGTGTGTGCATGTGACTGTTGCTTGAAATTTCAAGCTGAAAGCGGTGTGAGTGGCATTCAAGCAAATTGCCAATGTAAATATTGCAAGAACTAGCAGCAGTCGCAGCAGCAGGAGCAGCAGCAGCAATAACAACAAATACGACCCTTGTCGCAGCAGTGTAAACAGTGGCAATAACAACAACAATGCCGATGTTGCTGACGTCAAGAGACACGCACACACGCATTCAGAAATTCACACAGTCTCAGCACACAAATTACACACCAATACTCGCGCACACAACCAAAAACACTCACACAAAATGCATTTAGCTCACGTCTCTCTATATAAATCACGAGACCCACCTCCCTTGCGTACTATTTGGCTCTGCTTCGAATGTTCATGCAGACAACACAACTCAACTCAACTCAGCTCAACTCAACCAAATTATAGCGAACTCAATTCAAGAGACCGACCAACCAAAATGGCCGCAGCGGAAGTAGCTGGCCGCCATTTGCCTTTCAGCCGCTGCACGCGCGCTTCAATTTGATCTGATTTTATTGCTGCTGCTGCTGCTGCTGTTGCCATTGCCGCATTGTCCGTGTTGGTGTCGTTGATGGTTGTATTTGGTTTTATTTGATGTAGTCGTTGTTTCAACATTTAGTAAAGCATTTAAGTGTGTTTATTTGTCACAGGAAAACGACTCACACAAATCATTAGTCGCTCCATTAGTCAATCTCATCAGCAAAGGCTTTGCTTAAGCCACATTCAGCTTCTGCTAGTTGCTCCTGCTATCTAAAAGCACATATGTTTTATGTGCAGAAATTTAAATGCGAGAATTAACAGAAATCAAATTAAAATCATATTATGTGCATGGATTTCACAACAAACTTGGCCTTAGCACTTTTGTCTTAAATATATACATTTAGTACTAAATCTTATTCATTAACTTGAGTTTTCAAATAAATATATTATAATTAGAAATGCATAAGTGTACCAACAACATGATAACTTAATTATTTGTTTCTGCATTTATTTGTTATTCTTTAAGTTGCAGCTATAATTAAGTTCCCTTGTGGACTCAATTTAAATAACTAGTTAGATAATCATTTAAGTCTATTTTAATTTGGTGTTTGTAGGTGATCAGAAATATGTATTTGTTTATAATTATGGCAATAACAGATTTGTAGTTCAGTTAAAGGTATAAGTTGGCTGAAGTATAAAATCTCAATGATATTAAGCTTTATAATTTTAATTGAATGCCTGCCTTCACTGTCGAGGTGCATCTTTGTATTTCCATTCAACTTGCTGGCTCTGAATGATTTCTGTGGTCCTTTGATGCAGTCTGAACTTGTGAAAGGCTCTCAATAAGAGAGGGCTGCATCACTGTCTGTTTGTCTAAGTGAAAGATGCTCGCGGTTGCTATTCGCACCCTCAAGTTGTAATTGAAAGCCACAAGGCGTATACTTAATTCCCGTCTAATTAGTATCCTAATAGGCTGGCATTACACATGCGAGAATTACTCGACTCAAAGCATCCTTTTCACTTGTTCTACTTTCAGCAGCAGCAGCAGCATCAACAGCAACAACAACAACATCCGCAGCAGCAGCAACCACAATACAAGCAACGGCCAAAGCAGCAGAAACCGCAACAACACTTGTTAAGTGGTAGACGCGAGGCAAACAGTAAACAGCAACGCCTTCACATTGGATTACGCGCAGTTTTACTTTAGACCGGAGCCAATTAGTGGCCAACAGCAACAACAACAACGACAACAACAGCAAGTGGCGCGACAACAACAGGCGCAGCCGACGCAACAACAGCTGCAGCTGCAGCGACAGCATCAGCAGCAAGTGCAGCAGCAATTGCTCGCTCAACAGCAGCAGCAGCTGCAGATACAACAGCTGCAACAACAACTGCTGCTGCAACGGCTCGAGCGTGAGTTGCAGCAGCAACAGCACCAACAGCAGCTTGCCCAACAGCAGCAGCAATTCCTGTACCATCAGCGACAATACTACGAGCGCCTGAGCACACCCGGGCGCCATCGTTGGCTCACCAACAGCAATCACTACGATTACAGGCCACTGCATCAGACGCATCAGCAGCAGCAACAGCAACAGCAACTGCAGCAGCAGCAACAACAATACAGCTATTACTTCAGTCGAGGCAGCAGCAGCAGCGGCAGCGGGCTGGGTTTAGGTCTGGGTTTGGGCTTGGGTTTCGGTCTGGGCAGCAGCAATTTAGCCAGCTGGTACCATCTGCCCTCCACGTCGGCGCACATTTACATTGGCAGCAGCAGCAGTGGCGGCGCCCCATATCCGTATCGGTTAGGATACAGTGGCGGGGGCTATCCTGCAGCAGCGCTGATTAACTTTGACGCCTCACCCACACCGCTGTTGGGATCGGACAGCAGTTCGCCGGGTTATCTGCCACCACTGCCGGCACCGGAACTGCCACCGCCACCACCGGCGCCAAGCGTAGCCACCGACTACTATTTTAGCAGCAGTCGCAGCCGGAGCAGCAACAATCGTGCGCCCGCAATAGTTGCTGCCGATCCCCCGTTTCAGGAGTACGCAGCGGCAGCAGCAGCAGCAGCATCAGCAGCAGAGGCAGCCGAAGCAGCAGCAGCAGCTGCAGCAGCAACAGTTGCCTCAGCGGCGGCGGACGAGGAGCTACAAGCTGGCGCCTATCGCTTCAAGACAACGCCACGCCGGCGCTACGACGCGTACGACAACTACGGCTATCTGCCGGGCCTTGCCAGCACCACCGAGGACGAGGACGATCTGCTTGAAGAGTGCCTGCCAGCGGCATTGCTATCCACGGACTGTGAAAGTCTCGAGGACGTACGCTTCCTCCAATACAATAGCAACCACCATCCGGAGTTCAACGACTACGACGACGACGAGGAGGCGCAGCTGGCGCACATACTCGACATTGATCTGCCCGATTTTCTACGCCCTTACAGCAGCAGCAGCGGCGGCGGCGGGAGCAGACACAGCCACAAAACGCCGCCGCAAAACGAATATCAAACGGAGCACGGCGCCTCAGCCGGAGCAGGAGCGGGAGCAGGAGAAGGAGGCGGAGGAGCAGGCGGAGCAGGCAGCACCAGTGGCGATCCAGGGAATCAGTCACACCGTGAAACGGAACAACATCGCTATCACCACTACCAGCAACAGCAGCAGCAGCAGCAGCAACAACAACAACACCAACAGCAACACCAACACCACCAGCACCACCATCAGCACCACCAGCAGCAGCAACTTCTGCCAGGGCAGCAATCACAACAGCAACAGGCCTATCAGTCCTATCAATACCCTTCGCACGACAGCTGCGAGGGCTTCAATCAATTCGCCAACGACGCCAGCAGCTGTCTGGGCAACCAGAGAATGATGGTTAGCAAATTGTGGAACAGCTGCTTTCCGGAGTTCACGCCGGACCATGTTCATCGGCACAACTTCTACGTGTGCCAGGTAAGACAATTTACTTTAAACAGCAAACGACGACCAAGCGATAAACAGCAAACGACGACCAAGCGATGCTCCACTGATAAACATTACTACAGAGAAGAATTAAATAAGAATTGTATATTAAATTAAATTTAAACATTATATATATTATATCCAAAGTATATTAGAATCATTAATTACACCCTGAACCCATTAGAAATTGGAGTAAGAGAGCAGGCAGCAGAAACATCTCCTCTAATCAGCATCAGCAGTCGAGTCAATTCAGTCTGTCTGTCCTTCTGACTGTCCGAATCTCAGACTTATAATTTTAAATATAAGTTCCATTTATTTTATAGATTAAGTTTACTTTATTTTATAGACAACTTTCCAGACTTAGTGAACATTGATAAATATAGATTACCGATGGAAATAAAATCCACAATTGTACAGACTGAGCCTTCCAATAGGATATTTAATATACATTGACAAATTATATGTCTCACTTATTTATAATGTGCGAATAAGAAACTGCCATTATATTTGTATTGTATTTTTTTTATCAGGTAATTGCAATTGATTTGTTGTGTGTCTGCCACTAATTAATCGTATAATCATTTTAAATATCATGCGCAGTGGCAGCGGAATACGCAGGTGCGTATTGTGTATTTGTTCTATCGCTGGATAACAGCGATAACCTGTTTGGCGGCATTGGTCTGCTCGCTGCTGGACATTGGACGGACAGAGGAGCACTTTGAGCACCACTATGCCAAGTGGTGGATCTATCTGACCCACTGGGGACTGCTCTTCTGTACGGTGCAGGCATGGCTGGCCGCCTGGATAGTCACCCAGGGCATGATGGTGGAGCGTGAGGACTTTGAGATTGTGCGGCAGGCGAAGAAGAGTCGTCTGCACCACCTGTACTGGGTGCTCTACACCTGTGCTACAGTTTACGCCTTTATTGTCACAATGTGCTACTGGCTGCTGGTCCACAATCCGGGTAAGTAAATCAAATAATACGAAAAATAAATAAAATTAGTTATTATAAAACATTGATGGATGGATAACATGGATTGCTGCTCTTTAAGTTCAATTGATTACTTCAAATGTATGAATCATTGACCGCTTTTGACAAAACATTACATCCTGACAGTCTTCCGATTCAATAGCTGTGTTGGTAATTCGATATACGATCACCAAAGCACCCACAGTGCAACCATATGCGATATACATTTTGGCCGCCAGATGCAGGTAGCTGTACTCCGTGATGTATTCGCGGGAAATCGCATGCAGCTTATGCGTATTGTACATGGTCCAGGGCCCAAAGACCATGAGGTTAACACAAAGCGGCACGTAGCAGTGCATAGCGAGGCCGGTAATCAGTGCCAGAGCCGAAATGAGCACTACGGTGAGGCTTGAGAATATCAATATCCATAGATTTGCCGGCAACAGGGGCGGCATCCAGAGCCCAAAAGGCGTATAGATAACCAGCACAGCCATGCCAATGACTATAAAGTACCAGGTGAGATCCAGTTCACGCATGCTCAGGCACATTATGAGCAGCGTGAGGCTCTCGAACATGCAGGCAAAGACGATCCAGTTCAACGGGTAGATGTTCTGCAATCGCCGAAAACCGATAAAACCCAACGACAGATTCAGCCAGGTTAGCAACAGCAGCAGTACAAAGAAACTGCGCTCGTTTGGATTGATAGATGGCCGCCAGCGATATGTGGCGCCCAGCCATTGGAGCGTGGATAGAAGCACCTGCAAGCCCAGCAGCACATAGACGTTGGCCAGGAAGGCCAATCGCGAATAGGTTGGGCTGAGAATACTCCGACTCGGTTGCTCTTGCGGTGGCTCCTCCTCCTCCTCCTCCAGCTGTGTAGTTTCGGGTGCATCTATAATCGTATGGCCCGATGGGGTATGGAACTCATTGGATGCAGTGGTTTTCTTCTTTTTTTGCGTTTGAGTTTCAACTGACCGTGCATAGAGTTCGGGCGCTGAGGCAGATTTGTAAAAAAAACTGCTTGTCAAATACATCCTTCAATTCAGTTCAGTTCAGTTGAGTTCAGTTCAGTTGAATTTAGTTTGCTTTTCCGTTCGAATATCAAACTGACAAAAACACACAAGCAAACATATACAAAAAATTAAAATTGATGAGCGAACCGTTCCGGGGATTGCCGCAAAGCGTGCGCAGTTATTATCTACAGTTATTTGGAGCCGCACTTGTTTCCATACTAATCTCCGTGCTGTTGCTCCATCTCGTTGGCCAGCTGCATGATGTCGTCGTCAAAGACGAGGATTGCTGCATTGCCGCCATGGTACTGTTTGTGCTCGGTTTAACTACATTGTGCATCTATGTCAATGTAATTCAACTGCGACGCAAGTTTCCAGTGAACTGGATTATTTGCTGTTCGATTGCCCTGCTGCTTGCCTTGGGCAATTCCTTTCTGCTCGCCCAGCAAGACTCCGAAAACCTTCTACTGACTCTGGAGGTCCTTTCGCTGATGTGCCTCTTCCTGCTGCTCGGCTACTGGCTGCCGGCCCATTGTCCGCCCCTAATCTATATCGGCTTGACGTCGCTAATTGTCTTGGTGCTTGTGTGCATAATATTGTCCATAATATCACATCTATCCGAGGATGACAATACTGTCGCCGTTCACATGGTTCATGGCGTAATGTGGGTCTGCATGTGTCCAATGCTCGTCTTCCAGTCCCAAGTGATCAATGGGCATCTGCAGAATGTGCTGCCAGTTTTGGACATTCCACTCTGCTCGTTGCTCCTGCTGATCGACTTTATGGCCTGCTATGCATTCGTCGAAGCAGCCGATGACATTATAATGGCAGTTCAACTGGTCTCTTCTGATAACAGGAGAATCATATACGATGGCATAGCCAATATGCTGGAAGAGAAGCTATAGTTCTCTAACTCGAATAGAATTCAATATTGTTTTATGAGCCTTATTTTATATTAAAATTTTAATAGTACAAGGACTTTTCTCAAAGTGAAGTGTGAGGGAAATGAGAAAATTCAGTTAAGAATTTGACTATTGAAATCAGGTTGGAAACGTTAGCATTTAAGTTATGCCTTTGGGCAACCTGCAGCGGTCTCAACTCTTAAAATTTGCATATTTGTTAAGGCCAAATGAAGACTTCAGATCTTATATAACAATCTTTCAACTTAGTGCAATGCTTAAAGTATAAAAGCAAAGCGCCAATTAGCTTAGAATAATATATGGCTAAATAAACAAAATGGCTTCCTGCTAGAATGGCCAGTTGAAGCTTACATTTTACATTTTGGTTAACAAGGATTTTTGTTTAATGGCCGTTTCTCGAGTGTTCTCAAAGGACAATTTTCAATTAAAAAGCTTTAAGCAAAAACTAAAGTTATCAAGCAAGTCTAAGTTCTCTTTCTCTCTCTATCTTTCTCCCTGTCTGTCTCTCTCTCTCTCTCTGTCTCTCTCTCTCTCTATCTCCCTCTCTCTGAATATATCTGACTGCACTTCTGCACATTTTTGTTTGCCTCTCTCCGCCATAGACATCCACAAGATTGACACACTGAACATAATGGTGCACGTGCTGAATACGATTATAATGCTCATCGACTTGGCCATTGTGGGGCATCCGATTAAGATGAGCCACGCCTACTTTACTACAGGCATTGGACTGGCGTATGCAATCTTTACGGGTATTTATTTCTTGGCCGGCGGCACAGACAGGTAAGCCTTAAACTTAATATTCAAAACCAAATTCGCATAATGAGTTTTTGTGTTGTTTGGGGAAATTAGAAAAAATCAAACTGCCATCTATCCGATGATGGACTGGACCAAGCCAGGCAAGGCCATCATTGTGACTGCGTGTGCCATCATCTTCACGTTCTTTGTGCACTTCTGCTGTTATCTACTCTATCGTGGACGCGTCTGGCTCTTCACCAAGCTCTGCATACGCGGACGCCACAATCGTGATGGTGAAATGGGCGAGGGACTCAACGATGATTCTGGATCGCGCATGGGTGCTGGCGGTGGTGGTGGTGGTGGTATCAGTGTTGGAGGTGGTGTCGTTGTCGGTGGTGGTGGTGGTGGTGGAGGCAGCATTGGTATTGGTGGCGCAGCTACTATAGTTGGCGGCGGCGGCAGCAGCCAGGACTATGCTCATCAGCAGCAGTATCCCATTGCGCATACGGAGCAACCGCGCCCAATTTCACAGCAGCCGCCATCCAGCTACCAGCTGCCTCCACAGTATTCGGGCTATCTGCAGCAGCCGGTGGTCGCCGGCGTCAATGTGGGCGTGGTCAGTGCGGATGGTGTTTATCAGCCGATTGGCACAGATACGGGACGCACCAGTGGAGGCGGTGCTGGAGTCGGCAGCGGCAGCGGTGTTGATGGCATTGGCAAGCACAAGGTCACCGGTTCCGGTTCCGGCTCTGGCAGCGGTTCGGCACTGACACGTACTGTGGCCCATTTGGATGCTGCACAGCGGGAGCAGTTCCTCAATCCCAACAAGATCGTCGAGTATAAGATGTAAAGGCGTTGTACCCGGCACCGGTATACGTTCCGCTTGTCCATGAAGTTTCTGGAGAAGCACTGTGCGCAATGTGAGGCGGCGCGTCTCGCGGTCAGCGAAGAGCAGCGCCATCTGGCGACGGCAGAATCTCACGCGCACAGTGGTTAGTTTAAGATTTGCTTTCGCTGTTTGATTTCCAATCCATCTGCCAGCCACTTACGATAGATAGTATGTATGCTAGCCTAGTAAGAGCGCTTAGTATTCGGTAATTGGTATTTAGTATTTGGCACTTGGGCATTTGGTATTGTAGCCTGTGTATTTGGTATTCGTAGCTGTAAAGTAGTTTCGTAATTTTGTAAAGCTTTGCCAGTGTATTTTTTTTAAGGGTTTTTTGTAAGTGTAGCCGCATTGCCAGCTACAGTAGTAATTCGTTTTGTGTACCAGCGCGCCCGCCCAGCACGAGCGTTCGCATAAGCGCAATATTTATCTTTAAACTATTGATGTATGTAGTTGTCGTATCCTTTATAGAGTATAGACAGACTCATCGATTTTGAGCAATTTCAAACATTTTCAATGGACTAAGTTGAACATTCTTATGTTACAACTACACACACACACACACGCACACACACACGCCCCCTCCCTCTAATTTAATTAACAGCAATTGTGTTCAAAAATATATATGTATATGTAGACAACAAGATATAGACACACAGCGTCCATTAATGAATAATTTGTTTTACCAAACTATTAAAGAGGAACACATACTGCCGCAAGTTGTGGCACTTTCAGCACATTATACAATTCACGCTTAACCTTAATTGCAATGGTTGATTTAATGCTTGATTTATCCACAATTTTAAATATACATTTTTATCGGTGCAGGTGTACAACAAAAATGCGTGCAAAATGCGTTCTGAATGCAGCAAATAATGAATTTGAATTTTCTGTTGGCATTTGCTTGCACTCAGGACACTGTGCGCACGCTTAAAACCATAATTACATAATTGGCAATATTTTGTGAGGCGAAACTCACCATAAAATAATTTTTAAACAAATATATAAATAAATATTAAGTTTAAGACATGCTTGGCATTGCTTAGAGTTTACACAAAACACAAGATCAATGAAGCAAAATACAAAAAAAAAAAAAACAAATCACAATTTAAATTAGCTAACAAGTAATTGAGTATTTTGAAGCAAGCACAAATGCTGCACAAAAAGAAAAATAAGAAAAAAAAAATCAATGAATCAAATATACAAACAAATACCTAAATCAAATATTTAAACACTCAAAATTAACATACCTGTACGTATGATGTTAAACCTATTGAAAACAGTATTAAACTATGTTATGAACAATGCTTTTTGCTCAGAACACACAAAATAGTTATACGATGTAGTTGATGTTGAATCGAGGGCTCAATGATTTGTGAATCGCATACCTTGTACCACAATTCAATGACCTGAACACCTGGACAACATAATATACCTAAACAAGACCTAAATAAATGAACATGAAATGTAGCAAATGATTAGAGTTAATGCAAATACCTAAGTATATGTATTTTAAATACTTATGTGTATGTAAATAGTTGGTTTTCATATACGTTCTATATGTATATATATACGCAAATGTATATACATATTACATATGTTCAAATACATACGAAAATGTTGCAAAAAGTAATTAAAGATCTTACTACAAGAAATACTATGTGAAATGTTGTAATAGAAAAATTGAACAAAAATAAAAAGCTAAGAAAACAAAAACAAAAACAAAACCAAAATGCAATGAATAAAACTCGTCAAGAGGAATGTGTTAACAAACAAATAGATACAAAATGATATTTAACTGCATACATACTACACTCATCTACAGTAAATGAAATGCAAGAATCCAACATCATATCCATCAATATACAAGCTCACATACATATACACACACACACACACACACACACACACACCATACATGACACACACACACACACACACACACACTATACGTACACCATGTATGTATAAGAAATATGTGAAAATTACACTTAATTTTCGATAGATTTACATAAACACAATATTAATAATAAACAGGCACAGACATTTAAACCCAAAGAATATAACAAAAGAAAGATAGATATATATATATATACATATATATATAACATCTTTAAAACATATAGTATGTATGTATGTACATATTAACAGTTTTAAACAAGCATTACCCATTTAGTATTTCCGTTTTATATACCCTAGCAGAGGTCGATTCAACACAAGGATGCAGGTTTCTCAGGCCTCAATTGGTCTTCAAATTCTTAATCACAAATGCTCTCTGGTGTCCGTCAATTCTCTTATCCGTTCTGCCAGCAGATAATCAGACTTGTCGCAGATCTTTTTTTACATTCACACGGTCGATCGATCGATATTCAACTTTATAATCTTCAAATTTGCACAACACGTAGAAATTGTTGAAAAATAAGCATTTTTTTGGTGTCAGTCTGCATGGGTATTGAATCATCGGCGTGCCGAAGATTATTGTATTTTTTTTTAATATTGTATTAATAATCGTGTTTTTTTTAATATGCATAATATAATGTGTGTATGTTTTTGGTATTTTCGAAATTTATTTTGTATTTAACCAGTTTTGGTTGGGGTTTTAGCAGAACTGAAATTATGCTTCATATTTTTGCTTTTCTGTTCAAGCCTTTAGCATAAATGTATAAATGTATGTTTATATAGACTGAATATTATTAAATAAAGATCTAAAGAAGAAAAAAAAAACAAGTAAAACAAGTTATTCATATACACAAATTATTAAAACAGTTTTGAATTGTGTAACAAATAAATGAAAACTTCGTAATAACCACAAAATAAAACAGTAAGCACATATCAATAATTAAAGAATTAAAACCAAAATTTAATAAATAAATAAAATCAAAAATAAGCAGAAATATTATTGAAAACAAAACATAAAGTTGCATATTCTAAAAACCAAATCAAAGTTGACCTCATCAAAAACCAAAAACAAAAAAATCGAAGAAAAAAAACAACATAATTAATAAACATGCATAAATGTTAAACAATCATAAAATGTATACATTCAAATATATTAAGCAAAAGAGAAGAAAATTAAATATTATATTTTGTAGATTTTTAGTAAATTAATTGAAATGTCAAGATACATACATATATATCTACTATATACTAACTATAATCATCAAAACAAACAGACACATAACACACACATACATACGTATTTAAATGAATGGTTAGCTATATGTACTCGAGACGAGAATCCGTATTTGTATTCAAATGTTCAAGCAACAAACGAGAAATGGCAAAGCTTTAAGATACTAGAACTGTTGGACGGAAACTTTTTACTGCAGCTTAAATCAGTAATTAATGTTTCAGTTCTTAGCAAGATGTTGGCTCATTATACAGATTATACATAGAGTACATAAATATTTACGTAATGTCGGATCCCAAGAATTGCTCAACAGGCACTAGCAGTTAGTGACAAAACTATACTATAGATAAACAACAAAAAAAAAACCAAAATCAAAAACTTCTTAATGAATTGCACATCAACAAATGAAAATTAAAAAAAAAAGAATAACAATTTTAAAGCCCGCAAATTTAAATACGTGCGTTGAAAATAAAAGCATTCGCTTATACAGAGATATACATTTCAATATACTTAATTGTGAAATTTAATAAAAGCTACACACAAATGAAATAAATTAGACCTTAAACCAATTGTTTACCTTTAAAGTATTTCTGCGCATTTAAGCAAAATGATAACAAATTAAAAACTGTTCAAAAATTATTTAAAGCAAAGAGCCGAATTTGTGTTTATAACCTGCGACTAAATCAACAAAAATTGAACAGAACATTTATAAAGCATATTTAAACCAAGGTTTTTCTTAACGACAACTATACAAGAAGAAGAACATGAAGAACTTTTAAAAGCGAAAAATGTAGATGGAAGACAAACATTTTAAGATAAGCATAGCAATTGGAGAACTACATGTATTATTACCAACAAAAAAACAAAACAAAAAAATACAAAAAATACAAAACTAAAAAATAAACCCATAATTACGCATATATACTTTAATATGAAGTATAATTAACTATTATTATGTATTTGAAAGCAAAGCATTGTGAATTAGTATTAAAGCAACCAAACAACAAACAAAAAGGTGGTAAATAAAGATTGTAAACGAAATCAATAAAATATTTAAATCATGTTGGGAGATTGGGGTTTGCATTGGTGGATTAACTCCAAGTAATCCCTTCATAAGTGACCATCGGCGTGGTACAGTTCATCGATATAAACTGTAAGATATTGAAATGGTGTTGTCCTTAACAAGAAAATAGCCAACTTATAGTTTTCATACATTTATTAATATATGTTGTGAGTTCTAATACTTAATACAAAATCTATTTGTCGTTTTCTTTTAGTTTCATACATTTATAATTGATTTTCAGTTTATAGTCATAGATACATTTAGTTTTACTTTTATTATTACATTTTTATTAAATAATTAGTAACATAATTTGGTTTACTGCGACTTAAACATTAAACATCCTTTAAATGTATACATAATCACTTTCCCTTCCTTTCATTTCCTTTCCTTTCCACTTCACTTCACGTTTCGAGTAATTTATCAAATGATACATACAAAACAATAAAGGGAGACTGCGAAAGTTAAGTAATTACACTTTATATCACGTATGCGGTTTGTGTGGTTGGCAGAACTTGGACAAAAAAAACAACAACAGAATCGTATGCAAAAACAAAATCAATCTTACAAAAGAAGTGCAATATAATTTAACAAAAATAGAGATATTTCATTATATTCAAAATTTGTCGCTTGCTCGGTTTGCCTTGGTTCCACCACATCTAAGACAGTTTCAAATACGACGGAGGCGAGCATTTTTTGCGCAAGAACTTTATTATGTACAGGGGCAAGCAGGACACGAGCGTGATGAGTGATACCTTCCACAGAAAGTCGTACGACCAGATGAACTCCCAGTCTACAAATAAAAAACAACATTAGATACATATCGCAGTTGGGGACTTTTGAAGATAATACGCACCGAAATACTCGTGCAGTACAGCCAACGAGATGAGATAAAGTGCCAAGCTGAATAGCTCTGCCAAGACCATTAGCCTATTAAATAAATAAAACAATTATATTATATTTACACTGGAAAACTGTAAATAATTTGAGTTACCTGTGCCAGGTGCGCACCGTCAATGCCACCATAATGAGTTCCGTCATAATAAGCGCCGAGAAACTGATGGCCACAATGTGTATAAACTCATCCACAAATAATATGAGTGCACCGTACATAATGACGCCACCCTGGTATATGCTGATCAGTACCCAGATGAAGAAGGTCTTATAGCTAAGACTGCGTCCCTTGGAGAGATCCTTGTACAGTTCCGGATATGTGACTGCCGTCTCTGAGGTAATGTCCTGATCTAGTACCAGAGAGAACACCGGAAACATTGTATACAACGTGGAATAGCCGACCATCAAGAAGCCCTGATACAAAGCCACCGAACTCAGATAAAACACCGCCGAGAATACTGCCTGCAGTGTGGTAATTATCAGTCCGCGATGTATGACAAACTGGGAGAGAGCCGCCGAGCGTTTGTAACTGCGCCGACCGTGAATCAGCAGCAGCTTGGCAATGTGCGAGAACTGCGGAATGCTAAAGTCGCCGGCCAGCGATGCCTGCCGGCCCTCACGTCCCTCGATGCCGACGCCCGCATCAGCCTGCTGAATCATGCTCACATCGTTGCCGCCATCGCCGACGGCACAGGTGCGCTTGCGCGTATGCTTCTGGATGAGCGCGACCACCTGTGCCTTTTGAGTGGGCGAGCAGCGGCAGCAGACGACCGCCGGTGAGGCAGTGGCCAGCTCCAGAAACTCCAATCGATAATACTGCAGACACACCTCCAGGGACTCGCCGGATATGACCAGAGCGTGGCCCTGCTTGCGTCGGAATTGGTTAAGCTCTTGATGCGCCTCCATGCGCGTCTTTACCGAGCGCAGCACATGCAGCCCCTGATTGCGTCCAATGAGCTGTGACGATTTGGCAATGCAGCAAGCGGTCTCCAGCTTGTCACCCGTCAGCATCCAAACACGCACGCCGGCATTGCGCAACAACTCCAGCGTGGGACGCACATTCTCCTGCAGCCGATCCTCGACACCAGTGAGACACAGCAGTTCCATTTCCCGTTCCAGTGATTCGACGACGGCAGCCACTTTGGCCACACGATCTGTAATGCTGAGACGGGCCGCATTGTAGCGCATCTCGAAGTCGTTGTACTGCTCCTCGGTGAGCATCTTCTTGGCAACGACGAGGGTGCGCAGACCCTCGCGCGCCATGTTGTCCGATTCCTCACTCAGCCAGTCGTTGTACTGCACAATGCTGGACATAACCACATCGGCGCCCTTTAAATAAAACGTTATCTGACCCGTCTTGCTTTCTCGCACAATGATGCCCATGCGTTTGGTCTCGCTCGTAAAGGGGAACAGCTGCAGGATCTGATACTGCATCAGTATGTCATCTGTGCAGAAATTAGTGGGATTAGTTAGCAGATCGATTCGATGTCACTTAAAGTAGATGCAAGATACTTACTATCCTCGGTGGCCGTCTTCACTTGCAGCGTCATTGTGTTCAGATCTCGGGCTATGAGTGTTAGGCCTACCTGTTCGGTCCACTTGACAAGGGCTATTTCGTCGGGCGAGGCGGCCTGATACTGGTGTTCCGTATCGGTGCTGCCAGGCGCCTCAATGTTTATCACAGATTTGGTGGGTGAATTATTGCCACCAGTCACCGTCGAAGCGGTGGACACCGAACGATTGTCCTCATCATCGCTTACTGGCGTCACATTGTGGCACAAAGCCAGAGCACGTACCGCCTCCCACTCCCGCCAGCCCTCGGGACGGCGCATGCGATTGCCAGCAAACATGGGCTTAATCGACTCGCCAGCGCTGCTGGAACTTGAGAGACTGCCCTGCTGTTGCATCAAATTGCCCGAAAGCTTTTGTATGATTTGGCCAATGTGATGAAATGTGTCCAAGTCGTGGGACACAATGCCCAGATGGATCTTCTTGAAGACCATCTCGTTTTGGGTGAGTGTGCCCGTTTTGTCAGTCAGCACATAAGAGATGCGCCCCAGCTCCTCGGGTATTGTTGTGGAGCGCACCACGGTGCCTTTGATATTGTCATCGTTTTGCATTTGCCACGAGTAGAAGGCCTTGCCCATGTCGAGATTCACGCGCAGACTAATCGGTATGATATACGAGAAGAGCAGCACAAAGCGGAACATATAACGATACCATGGACCACCGAAACCCTTCAGCATCATCATCACTAACGATAATCCTAGCACGGCACAAAATAGCACCTATTCGATGGAAAAGAATATGAGTTAAATTCATTCTCAAATCATTAACTTGCCCATATCTGAAATATATATTTCCATTAGCAGTTCTTACGCACCTTGGTCAGTCCGTTGATTTCGGTGTCCAGCAGACCCACCTTGGAGCGGGGCTGTGAGTTATTCATTACGCTGCGCGTCTCGCAGCCCGTGTAAATGACAATTCCGGTGGCAGTGCCGGCAGCAACTACAGTGTTGGCCCACAGGGTGTTCTCCACGCTGAGACCGGTGTCCTCGCTGCCATCGCTAATGCTGAATGTGGCTATAAAGCTGTGTATATCATTTTGTGGCTTCTCCACATAAAAACTCGCATCGATGTTGTGCAAATCCGCATCCCGATTGAGTTTCTGGGTGTAGGGCACCGCCAGTCGTGGCTTCCAGTCTGTTTCGCCATCCAGTTGATCGGTGCGCACAAAAACCGAGCCGCTGCGATCGCTTGTGCGCAGTAGTATAAGATCTGCGGGTACTCGCTCGTTCTTCTCAACAATGATGACGTCTCCCACTTTCAACTTGGAGCTGGGCACCATCTCGTAGCCGCTGCCATGTGTCGCCGAGAGGCGTTTGTACTTCTGCGAGTTGACCTCATGATCCCGTTGATGGCGTCGCAAATCGTCGACTGCCTCGCGGCAAATGGTCACCATCAGCACAAATCCGAGTGGACCCCAATACGTGTAGGGATAACCAATGCGTATATCTGGTATGAACTGCGAGAGTGCCATCAGCAGAAAGTACAGATTGAGAAAGAAGCGAAACTGCTCGAAGAGAACCAGCGGCAGGAACGTGATGAAATTATACTTCTGGTTTCGTATCTCGTTTGGCGGAAACTTCTCCGTATTCGATCTGCCCAAGTTGACGGAGCGAGCTCGCAGCTCGCGTGGCCTAAACCATTTCTTCCAGCAACTGCAAGATAAGAAAACTATTAGTATCAAGTAGCTGAGTCTTTAATTTTGAAATTTAAGTTTTGCTTCAAGCAGTTAGAAAAAATAGCTTATAAAACGAAGAAGACACGAGCTGCAAATTTTCGATTTTAGGACAGCTTTAATTTCTATATAATATATTCTTCAAATTTAAATTATTATTACTTATTTGTTGTCTGATTTTCTGATTTTTTGCATTTTCTCAAATCCATGCAACAAATGTTGGACCATATTGCATTTAAATACCACAAGAAATCTTCAAAATATTTATAATTATTTTTTAATTTTAATTTAATCTGTTTCCCTTTTGAATTTTTTGTGCCGACTGATTTAAGTTAACATTATATAAATAAAAAATGCTTTAAGCACCACCAAACAATTTCCAAACAAATTGTATTTCATGTTTTATCCGAAGTAAATAAAATAGTCGTAATTAAGAGAGTGGGAGGAATTGCCAAGTGACCTTGGCGAAAATGAATCAATAATAAAAACATCGATACACACAGCTGTAATACACAATGTACGTGTGATGCACCCACATTGAGGTACACCCAAGCACACGAACACAAACACACACACAAATACCCATGCGTGGGGGGAGTAAGTTGAAAGGTTGTTGAAAAGGGAGCGAGGCGAAAGAAGAGACAATTCATATTAACTGCAACAGTGCTCTCGCTCTCTCTCCCGCTCCCACTCTCTTATCTGGACTGTCGCCTGTGCGAAAATGCAGATAAACCAGAATTTCCGTTAGACGGGCTGGGGATGGAGGTCAGAAATGTTGAGATGGATGATTCACCTAAATGAGTACCAACGATTGCGCTGGCGATTCAGCAGCGGAATATTCTCTCTGGTCATTGGGGCTGCTGCGGAGGCTTGCGAAGTGCCGTCATTCATTTTTACCGATTTGCTCTAATTTCACAAATTTATAGCTCAATTTTGCTACTTTTTTATTTCGCTTTGTTCTAGCAGCAGCAACAGCAGCTGTGGCGTTGTTTGTTGTTTTTGTTGCAATGTTTTTACACAGTAGTGCACAAGGTGCATTGTATACGCATTATTTGACGCATTAGCATGCCAAATTTGATTAACTGAATTATACACTTGTATTATTATTATTATATTCTTGTGCACAAATTTAACGCAAATGAAAATTCCGTGTCAAAACTACTTTGTCTGGCATTTGTGGAGCAACCCTGTCTGTTTGCAAAGAGAAATCAATAAAAAAAAAGCCTGTGCGTGTGAGTGAGTAAGAACGTGTTTGTGGTGAGTGTTGGCAGAGTGCAGCTAGTGTAACAATCACGGCTGCCAACAGTCTGGCAACACTATGACGGCGAGATTGCGCGCGCTCTGACACATCATTTGAAATGCGAAATGTCAAGCGTTTTTAAAAATGAATGTTAACTGGCAAATGCTGTAGCTGATTGCGCACTTTGCTGCGCTCGCAGACTGGTGTTAATTTAATAAGCAGCGTCAGTCAGGCTTTCGCTGTTGCCGACAGTCGCTTCTTAGATCATAACTATGAGCAGCAACCGTCTGCCACAATTGTATTTGGCTTTATTTGCTTTGGCTCTCTGGGTAAACTTGTTTTTTGCTTTTATGGGCTTTTGTCTGTTGCTGTTGTTATTGCGGGCGTTAGCGTATTTGTGTTTGTGTATAACTCATTCAAATGGAGTGCGCCTTTATAAAGTTTTGTCAATATTGTTTTGAAAGCATGCTCGCTGCGTTTTCGTGCTATGATCTCATAAGAAAAAGTTGCCAACCGAAAAGAAGCAACCACCATAAAAGTGAAGAGCAACCACCTCAAGAATGCCAACAACAACAACTGGCATAAGGAATGGCAAAACGAAAAAAAAAACGGTTCAATGACATCAGCGTGCTTAATTTCTTGTAAAAAGCTCGAAAATTGAGGAATGGCCAAAGACAAAGATCTCGACTCGACACCGATACAAAGGGTCGTCAGTCGTCGACTCGCAGCTTTGTAATATGTAAGACAGGCAGAGCTAGTATTATGATTTCCATGGATCTGGAACTCGATTTGAATCTCAATTCGAGTGCGAATTTTACTAGGCTCTGACTCAGACAAGGCAGACTCAAGGCAAATTGCACTTCAAAAGGCTGCGCCGCAATATGTTTGTCACCGTTCCATTTTCATAGCGCGTGCTGCATGCATTTTTTTTGTCGTTGTATATTTATCGTTGCTGTTCCTCATAATTGCTTAGCCAAGCTGAAAACGTAAACAGTGCTAACTCGTTTCATTGGCAATTTCGTTGCTCCGCCACTAATTACAACATACGAAATGCATTCGCTGCATTTCGCTATAATTTTATTACAGCACGTCTCGGAAATACGAATCGGAATTATGAAACATTTCAAGAACTGACAGCAGATATCATTGTTGTTATTGGATGACAAACACGATATTTATCTCTTGATAAATAGTTGAACAGCTGTATTTATTCTTTTTACACTTATTACGAATAGGGACTGTTTGAGATCATTTCATTTGATTTTTACACTTTAATCACTATTTGCTTAAGTCTTTATTTGCGAGTTTAGATATGTGGATGATCAAATACCCTACCCTGATATTGATGATTTTTGTCCCAATGTGAGGGGCATTAAAACACTCATATGGGCTAAGTTTGACCCCGTTTCTTGTTGAAAACAAAAATGTTTTCCATACAAGAACTTGTCTTTCGACTGATTGTTCCCATGGGAGCCAGATGATATAGTGATACGATCCGTATGACTTCGATTTATGTAGCAGTTCTATTAAGAACATATACATTATATATATTCCTATGGAATCGGAGACGTCTCCTTCAATGCTTTACAAACTTCTCGACAAAATCATAGCCCACTGCGGGGTTGTAAAAAGATAATTTTATGAAATGCTTTTTAGGCTTAATAACAAGATAAGAATTTAGTGATTTTATAGATTAATTTTGCATGAGATATTCTTTTGTCTACGTTGTAACTTAAATTCCCCATGCATTATTCATTACGTGGTATGAAAAGACAGTCTCTTTTGTAAATTCTTATCCGGTATAAATAGAAAGCTGCTACATAATAACAAATTAACAACATTCACGTAGTCTTATAAACCGGATCTCTTCTGCGTTTTATTTGAGAGCATGTCGTAAGATTTGAATACAGATCTCAACAGAAAAAGCTTGATTAAGAAGCAGCACGCAAATCGTTGGAGCTAAAAATGTCTGTCAAATCGAGAAATACATTTTATTAAATTTTTATGACGCTTTATGTACGAAATTATAACTCATTCATGATCTAAAAACCAGTGTTTTTCTATTCTTATTTCCAGGGTGCACTTTTCTGGAATGTTTTTCTTTTCATGTGTACACAGAACTCCAACATCAAGTTTTTAGATACAAACATTTTAAATATACTTTTATTTTCAAGAATTATTTTCTTTTATCAAATAATAACTCTCAGAAAAATAGAAAAAAGTGAAGCAATTTTTGAATATAAATTATTTCTAAAACCCAGAAAAAGTATATATTTTTCATGATGATTTTCTTCTATTATGTATTATGTACACATATATGTATATAATGAATACAGTTACTCGCACCAAACTGTATTCAATATGGCAATTGCACACGGTTAAACGCGCAACATACTTTTTCTCAGGTTTTTCACTGCGCGTTTCTGTTTCCATTTAACTGGCGCTTTGGACACGACTATTGTAGTCGTGCAGCATGCAAAACAGCCCCCATCTTGCCCCAAAGTTCCAAATATATTTGTAGGGCCCGTCAATGGCAACGCCTAATGTTATTATTTCAATTGTGGTTTCTGTTGTGCTTTTTCTTCTTCTCTTTTTTTTTTTGCTTGTTTGCGAAGAGTTGGAAAAGCAAACGGTAGATTGTTTCACCCACAGCTGGCTGGCAATGCGGGTTAATAAGCAAAATAAACGCAAGTCAACCCGGCTGCCCTCACTTCCCGGACTGTGACCAAGCCCTGGCTATTTATAACGTATGCTCCGTGGAGCCACTTATCATTGTCGCAGAACCTATTTACACAGAAATCAGCCGAGCGGCGATTCGATTCGGGGCGCGTCTGCCAAGTCAGGGGCAAGAGGGGGGGGGGGGGGGGCATTGCAGTGGGGCAGCCAGCTTGTTGACACACAAATTGAAAATTAGCCAGTGCGAGTCGATTGTTGTTGCTGTTTCAGCTGCTGCTGCCGCTCCGTTAGCGGTTACCGACAGGTGCTAAGTGCCGCATAAATTATGCTCCATAGTCAGTCAAGCAGTCCGTCAGTTCGTCATTTCATCAGTCCGTCAGTCTAGTTGTCAGCCAACAGCTCATTGTCTGCTCTGAAATTAATTCCTTTGAGGCGAGTGAAAATTTCTGCACACTTTGCGGTTCTCGGTTTCTAGACAACAATTCTATTCTCTCTTAGCTGTTGCACATTGTTTGTGCCACTATTTCTAGCTCAAGGCAAAGATAAACGGCTTATTTGACTAACAGAGAAAATTACAGACTATTTCAGAATTTGAATAACGAGCAAAACACACTTCTCAATGTTTATTTTGATGAAATCATAAATAGAGAAAAGTAGGGAATATAAATTAAGAAATAAGTTGAGATCACAGCCGCATTAATTTGTATATATTTTTACTTAAAGAAAACTACGTAAGCACTTATGATATATATATATTTTATACTTAAGATATCAGTTTCTGCTTTTAATGCGTTATTTTTCGGTTTATTATCGCACAAGCTGAAAATTACAAGTAAGTCAAGGTCATTTCGTACTTCTGGATGTTATCGCTAAAATGGGGCCCGTCGTTATTTACCAAGTTAATTTCAATTGTTTTGGTTAAAGTTCGCAATTAGGCCATCAACAACAATAGGTTAAGTGGGGATGGAAGGTGGGCAAGGTGAGGCCAGTTAAACGACACATTTTTATGTGTACCACTAACTGCCGACGCATTTGGGCCAAACTAGAGCTTGAGCCAGGTAAATGTGTTCAAGTGAATAAGGCCCAGTAAGAAATAAGACCTTCCAAACAGCACCCAAATGCCCGAAAAAAAAACAAAAAGGAAGAAATTTCAACTGTGGACACTTCACAAATGAGGCAAACTCAGGGTTGCTTTTTCAAGAGTTTTGTTTAGTTCAAACTTGAGCGACGACGGCAAAAAGTTCAAGATAAGTGTTTAAATATTTTTGATTGGCTTTGAAATTCAAAACGGGTTTAAGTGTGTGTAAATCTGTGCGTATTTTACTTATAAATAATATTTATAAGCATAACATAAATAAATATGCTTCATAACTAAACTTGATTTTCGCTAGATAAATTGCAATATAAAAAAAGATTTAATTGGGTGTAAAACAATGCTATAAACAAATGTTTTGTAAGCAAGCATGTGAGACATGTCCTAAACGCATATATAATCTTTTGTTAATTTAATGAAAACATAAATAAATGTTTCATAAATAAATTCGTTTTAAGTTGTCGCAAGCTAAAGCTACGACTCAAACTTAGTACAAGCTTAAAAGAAGAACCAACTGACTCGGTCGTCAATATTATCCCTGTAAAAGCACCTAAACAATTAACTTGATAGCCTAATTGCAGGATAAGAATTCAATAAGTTGGAAGCTTGACAGATGCAATTCACTTAATTTCTGATAAGAATTCAATTATACTAATGCAATTCAGAGTCATATTTTTCATTTGATAATGATAAATAACAAATTTCCACAAAAACGACAGGCTTTACATGTTATGTGCTGATTACAAAATAAACAAGTGCTCGTATATAATATAATTGTTGTGCCACATGCCCAAACAATGGGTCTTTATTCTCAGGCACACATTTTGAGACTGTTATACTAAGTTTATAATATATATATATTTATATAGTCTATTTGTAGTAGAAATTACTCAACACAAATCTCTTACCAGCTATGCAAAGCGTTGCGGTTTTTATTTTCTTTCCAATCATTGCGAAGACTGGTCACTGAGCTTTGACCTCTTTCTGATAAGCCACGAGGGCACATAACTTTCAATTTTCGACACAAAAAGAACGACACATAAAAAGGCACACAAAATATAACTAATGGAAAAAAAAGAAACATGCTGGATGCGACTTTTGCTGCGGAACTTGTTTGTGCTTTTAGAAACCTTGAAAAAAAAACAACAAATAAGTAAAATGCTCTTATCGAGTGAGCTCGACTGGGAGAAACCCTGCATCCAACATTTAAATATAAATTACTCTGGTTTAATTGCAAAATCCCACTTTAAAAATATTACGTTTTAGACTATAACTCAAGTGATTATTATGCGATATTAATCAAATTTGTACAGTTGATCAATAGTATATTAACGGCGATAGTTATCGATTAAAGATAACTCCTCGACTGTTGAAGCTGAACATGAATAAATATATATACGTTATAGGCTTGCAGACACTTTCTTCTGCCTGTAATATAATCTTGCCCAACAACAATATACCCAATTGAATCATTTTAAATGGGTTCAGGGTATACTAAGTATCTAAGCAAACTGGTTTCTGTAGTTCAGTGTTTGCTTCCTCCAAGTTGAACGGCAAACGACATCGAAAACGAGTCGCGTTAGTTTCGTTGAAGGAGTTGCACGCCAAAATTCGATTACATATGCAAATTTAACAAAGCCCCCGCCCAACCCCGCACACCACCACCAACGCCCCGTCAACTTTCGTGATGGGGAGCATAACAATTAGAGGTCTACGTCTAAAATGGCTTAGCGTGAGAAATGTGTCGCTTGTAGTGCGTTCTCACTTGACAGATATCGCAACATTTTTAAGTAGGTGGTTCAGTTTGTTTGATATTTCCATTTTCCCTTTTAGCCGGAATACATAGGTATACACATATATACATATATTCGTATTCGTTTGTATATAGACGCGACGTTTTGGTTATTTGCGGATCACGTTTATCGATTTCAATTTGGTCGCAAATGGCAAAATGTTGTTCTTTATTTATTTTACCAGCGGCATTTGCCGTCTTTTGCACTCTTTCTCCATTTGCTTGTTCTTGTTTTTCATCTAATTAAGCAAATTAAAAATATATATTTATATAGCTAAACTATATATACTTATGTCTGTGGATATAATGTGTGCCACGCATACAATTTTACTCTCGTTTTGAAAACATGATTTTTTCTTGGAAACGTTTCAAACGAAACAAATTGTCTGCCTTTGCAATTTGCTTATTTTTGTTTTGTTTCCATTTCTTGAGGATTTCGAAATGTTTTTATTTGCTAGTTTGAATTTCAACGAATTGTTGTTGCTGTTGCCGTTGCTGTTGCTGCCAGTGGCTGTGGCAGCCTCATTAAACAGCAGGCGTAACATCAAAACGATAATAAACAAAGCCACTGGAGCAGAACTTGCTGCCCAGAAAGGTTTCAAGATGCGATTATTGCGGTTTATTGAGGTTTGAGTTTATTCCTCAAGCATATGCCAAGTTAAAAAAAAGACCCGTAACTCCCGATGTGGCAAGCAGGAAGTTGCATCAAATTAAAAGCAAGTTATTTTAAAACCGAATCTAATAAATTGTAAATATTATTCTTTAGGAACTACTGTTAAAATACAGTCATCACTCGAACATTGTAACTTTGCAACCGTTTTCTTTAAGTTTAGAGCAGTTTTGTTAATCTACAAAGCACTATATTTGTTTTTTTTTTCACTATTTATAAGCCAACGGCGGGAAATGAATTGCGGAGCTATCACTTTTTGGTATTCCACTTGTGTTTGTTCTATTAATAGTTTAAAAAAAATTTGGTGTTCATGCCATTAAATTAACATCTTTATGCAGTGTCAGCAGCTAGCGACGACTATCAAAACAAAGAAATAAAATTGTTTTCATTTAAAGAGTGTCTAGAAAATAATACAAAAATATATATAAAAATGGGGCCAGTGTTAATAGTTTTAATAAAAATACACATTAAAAGCAAAAAAAAATTTAATTGCAAGCACAACTCAATTCGAATTAAAAGTGTTTCAATGTTAATTTCGATCAATCAACGCAAGACACACAATTAAATGCAGTTGCGAAAGAACAACTGTTCGAGAAGTGTGAGGGGGCAACTAATAGTTGCCAGCTGTTTTTGTTTTTTTTCTTCGGGTTGATGAATATTGTGATTGAATATAAGCAAACGGACTTTGGGGTTAGACGTACCTGCACAGACACATTTTGCAGACATTGCCGATGCTGCGTCCTTTGCTGCGTCTGCGATTGTTCTGATAGAAGACTGTTGAGGAGCCGTTCTCGGGATCGATTTCGGTGTGGGGGCCAATGCCGTTGGGTGCACCAATTTCAGTGGGATGCGGGGCAGAGCCATCGACACCGCCGCTGCTGGCGTCCGTTTGTGTTAGTTGCGCCAGTTTCGTTTGAACGGACGTTGTCTCCGACGTAATGTGTCGCGTTGCAGTGCCGCTGCTGCTGTTGCTATTCGAGTATTTTGCGCGCTCGCGACTCCGCTCATTTCTATAACGTATCTGGCCGGCGGCTGAGCCAAGACTGAATAGATTACCTAAAAAGCTGGCGCTGCCGCTGGTTGGGCTACCAATGGCCCCAATGCCGCCGTAACCAGTTGAGCTTTTGCGTCGTCTTTGCCCATGGCTGTTGTTGTGGTTGTTGTTGTTGCTGTTGTTGTTGCTATTGGCAATGGCAGCGTCACTGTGTGTGTGGCGTATGAGCAATTCTGTTTCCGAATCAGTCTCTTCGCTCTCTTCGTCAAAGTCACGTAGCGGCAGTGCGTTATCAGTCATGGCGTAAGAGAGCGCTCTCTAAATGCAAAATGTGTTCGAAGAGAGCCCAAAAAATGCGAGCAGATTCTAAGCAGGTGTGTCTTCTTCTCACGATTGCCTCAAATCTTTCTTATTTATTTATTTTTTCTTTGGCTATTTTTAACGAAACTTTAATTAATTTTTTTTAGTGCCGCTGTTATGGTTGTTGTTGTTGTTTGCTTCCGTTTATTTGCTAACTGAAATGCAGTTCAATGCTTCGCTGACTGTTGAAGCCAGCTTTAAGTGTGAGCTTGCCACGTTTTCAGTGACTAATTCGAGTTCGAATGCACTGCCCTTTGTACACCCTGCAAATAAAACGTGACGTTTTTATTTGGGCGCGTAAACATTTATAAAACACATGGCAAATCGTAAATCAGATAAGCCAGGTAAATAACTTTTAACGGCCTCAAAATTCCATAAATCATACTGTGTTTGCTACGAGTAGTAATTATTTATGTGTCGCAATGGATAGCAATTGATTGCCAATTGAAACTGTTCAATATCACAATCGAGACTGTTGAACAACAATAACATTTTTTATATTAGCAGTAGCCAATCACAAATATACACACACCAACTCATATGCACTACAATATTTTCATCTACTTCGTTATATTGGCCTGTTGTTGAAAAGCTCACGTTTTGCATTTATATAATTAAAATATTCGTATATAAAACTAACTAATATTTAAAATGAAATTTTAGCACATGTTTGAGTACGTTTCTGCCTATTTCTGTTAAATATGTTGATATTGGCCGCTGGCCAATTGTCTCAATTTGGCCAAACTGTTGAACAGCTGTGCGTGTAGTGTTGGTCAACGGCGGCAATGCTTGCATGTTGGGAAGCGTTGAATGCAAATTTGAATTTTAATTGGTAAAAACTCGAAATTGTTTAACGAACTTTGCACACGCTTACTTCAAAATTGGAATGATTTAAAAGCCTTGGTTATATTTTATAAAATTGTATATTTTTGATTTATAATTATGTGTATATCTTAATAATTTAGTATATAAACGAAGAACGGGAATTTACAACGAGATCTTAACCAAATAAACAAGTAAATATGCACAAATTATTTAATAAATTTAGAGTTTTGCTCATTGAAGCAGTCTATAATTAAAATACACAATACACAAGTGCTTCAAGTACAATTTACGTTTAAAGCGCTCTAATCAAAGTTAATTCTGGCTAAAACGTAACGCAGCAACTAAATTCGTTGCTTACTGTTATTTTTTCAATTTGTTTTTTTTTTTTTTGGGCCTTTTGCAATATTTTTTATATATATATAAATATAGATACTTTTATAATGTATACATAGGTAAATATGTGGATATATTGCAATGCAGCATGCAGCGCTCGTCCTATCTGCGCTCCACTTGTAGATTAATATTTGAGTCCGAATTGGAATAGCTTTGCTCCAATCTGGCTCGAAAGTCATCCTCGCCATCCGAGTAGGAACCCACAGAGCGACAGATTCTGCAAGAGATTTGCCAAGTTAGTTTCAGTTGGAAAAGGGAACTGTATCTGATTAAAACTGGTTAAAATAGTGCTCTTTTTGAAATCAACTATGCAAAAATAAAATTATTGCTCGATATTTAAAAATTATTACTCATACCGCTGCGTTGACGCATAGCCTTCGATGGCCAGCGCCTGACTCACGCCCGCTGGCATCAGATGTTGCATCAGGGCATCTTTGGCCACATTTGCCGTTGTGGGCAGTGGTACGTGATTCATATCTACCGAGGAGTGCGACTCCGATAGCTGAGGATTGCCAGCCAGAGTTGCGGTCAAGCCGTTCGCATGTCTCACATTTACCGCCCACTTGTCGCCTGAATCGACCTCGTCGTTCTGCTTGCGCAGCCAATCGAATAGCACCAGCAGATTGCCAAATGTGTTCCGCATATCATTGCGCTCTGTGATGACATAGCACAGCTGCGACACATTCTGCCGCAGCAAATAAATGGCATACTTCGTTTGTTGAGATGGCAGAATGGAGCGTGTATATAAAGGAAAACTACAAAAGCGAAAACAGATAGAAAAATATAAAAATATAATGCGGATAATATTGATTTCGCTTGGTTTCTTGCTCACTCTCTTGTGTTGTAGGTCAGCTCTTTGACATTGTCGGTGATGCGAGCACGCGACGGTTCGTAGGAGATGGGATTGCGCAGCGGCAGATCCATAATGAAGGCCAGCATCTGTACCAGATGCGCCACATAGCTCAGCGCCGCGCTCACCGCCAGTGGCGACACATTGCCCAGCATTTGTGCATTGGCCGCCTGCCGCGACTCGCACGTATAATGCTCCATGTGGGGAAAAGCAATGTCACAAATGCTAAACTGTTGCGAGCCCAGACTCTTAATGTTGTAGATCTCCTGCAGCTCCAGCGCCAGCGTGAATCTGCGTCGCTTCACCTGCAATATTAAACGATTTGATGATCTCATCGAGATGCGATTTATTTTGCTGCTTACCTGCAGATTAATTTCACACTTCTTTTGTTTGCGCTGCGTTTGCCGCTGCGGCGACTGCGTACGCCACTCCAGATGCTGTTGCTCCAGCTGCAGCCGCTGGTTGTGCAGCTTAAATTGCAGTTCCTCGCGCTGCTCGCGCAGCATCTGTAAACGCTCCTTTTGGCGCTCATTGCGTTCCGCGAAGGTGGCGCGTTCGGTTTGCAGCAAACGCTGCTTGCAGCGCAACGCCTCGATTTGCAGCGTTAGCTGCTGGGCACTGTAGAGGGTGAGGGGCGCAATCTCTTGCTGTTCGGCCAGCAGCTCGGTGAGCATGCGGCCCATGGAATGACGATAATGCTGCGACGTCTGACTGCCATACGGCGAGCCCGAGCTCGAAGTGGAGCGCGGCTTTAGTCTTAGCTCGTTGCGTGTAATGCAGCGAACGCTTAGCCGAGCAATCTCCGCGCTTACCGCCAGCACGTCCCGCCGATGCTTGAGCTGATCACGCTGGCGACGCTGCAGCAACAACAGAGTCTCCAAGTTGTAACTGTATCGCATCTTGGTCAGCTCACAGCCAAGCTGAGTGTAGCGCGTGATGCTCATCCGCAGCATGGGGCTGCTGCTGCGACTGACTGGCGGCGAATTGATGCCACCATCGTCGCTTTCGACATGCTGTTCCTTATTGTCATACTCGGAATAGCGCTGGTACTGCAAATGCAGCTGGGCGTGTAGACCCTGCTCACTGATCAGCGCCGGCGAGGTGAAGTGCTCACCATTCAGATGGAAAATCAAACAGTTGGCCCGACAATTGGCCAGCGACAGCGTCGCCAGCGGTATGAGGCCGGAAAAGTAAACGCCCCAGCTGAATACGAGCTCCGGCGGTCGTGGCAGCTTGTGGGGTGTTAACTGCACATTGGCCAGACGTTGCGTCAGCTGCGCACTGCAACAAACAAAACATTACTAATTAGATTTATTTCACGACTCATATTGCAATCGATTATCTAATTTACAGACATATCATATAGATAAGGGCATATGACACGATTTCTAATGCTGCCCAAAAGCAAAATAGTTATTTATATATTGGAAAAAAATTATAATTCTGGGCATGTTTGGAATCAAATTAAAGGCACATTTCAAATCCTTTTGACTCATCCCCTGTGAGGGACCCACTGAAACTCACCTTTGCGCTGGCTCCGCTGTTGGCTCAGTCTCGTTTGGGCCACTTGTAGTTTTTTTTTCTCTTTGCTGGGCGGCTGTTGGCTGATAATGGGCCCAGACTTTGACACAGACGCATTGCGCATTCGATTTGCGCCAGACGTCGTCGCCCGCAGAAATCTCCGCCCACTTTTGGTGCTGATGGCGCTGCGGCAGCGGTTCGCTGGTGTAGAACGCCTCACTGGCCTTATCAGCATGTAACGTGTAATAGAGAAGCAGCTCTTGCTCCTCCTGCCCCGATTCGAGATCCTCGCCGCCGGCGTTGGCGATCAAACTGCACTCGATGTTAAGTCCTTGGATGCGTGCCAGGTTGCGAAGGCGCAATTGCTGCGTTGCTAGCGGCAGCCATTCGCTGCAGCGCGGTCGCAAATGCATTACGGATTTGTTGGGCGTTACCCGGCTTAGCTGGCCGTGCACATGGTGCACATATACACTAGAAATTTAGCTTACGACAAAAATTCACTTTAAACAACACCACTTTGGCTACAACAGCTGTTCTTTTGGCTGAACAACGGCAAGCGCTGTGTGACCGTACTCAAGCAATTTCTATCTAACTGGCAACGCCAATCTATTGCACATTAGTGCTGCGAGCAAATCTGTGCCAGAATTACAACTATCTAAAATACAATTTTAAATGGTCTTAAGGCAGTCGAATGTGCGAGAAATTATTTCTCCAACGTATAACAGATTATTTAAGGGGAAATTAAAAGAGCAAATTGTAGTTACAAGCCATTTATACAGTCTAGCTATTTTTTTGTTTTCGAATTTGAGCATCACTGCCGTTTGCTGATAAGCGTTAACCACACTGGCAACGCTGGCCAAGTAGTTTACATTGGTGCGCTTAAAAGGCAGCTTGTTGCGAGGTTTGCTGAACAAAAAATAACATTAAATACGCATTTACAAATCGAATTAACTATGCATTTAATTGTAGATGCTCAACTACATTAAGGAAACCATAATGGCGCCGTCCACACGTGGTAAATGCAACCAAAACTCAAATTCCAAGGAATTGGACAAGGATCGAGATAAGGACAAAAGCCCGGAACAACCATCTCCTGCCAAGATGAAGGGCTACAAAATAACTGACAATGAACGCTCGCGAAAATACGGCATAGGTGCCAACTCATTGGCAATGCTTGTGCAGAAGGCACAGCTCAAGTTCCCGGTAAGTGTCTCGAATATATTGCAAATTGCGTTTCTACATAGAAAAAAATCAACAAAAAACTGCCTCAGCCCACTATTGTCCCTGTCCCTGTCCATGTCCCTGGCGATTCAAGGCCAATGTTCTCAAGCTGGCTTCCGCATTGTTTGTCGCTCTGCACGATTCAATGTCAGCAATACTCCCTTCCACTGCAACCAATGCGCATGCTCCAAAATTGCAAAGTAATCACAAAAAAAAAAAAAACAAAATCAGAGCACCTGTTGATATCCTCTTGGTTCTTGTTTTGCTTAGGTCAGGGTCCATTTTAGTACAAGTCAAGGGCAATTTACTCATGTCTTTTCCTTACAGCTTCAGGAGCTGCACATATATCTGGCCCTCGACGGCTTCGAAGTGTCCGATGATGAGTATTTTAACAGTTTGCCAGCCCAGACGCTGTTAATCGTTGCTGGCCCCGACGCTGTTATCACCACAGGTAAGCTGGCTTATCACAAAATAAATAGACTAATGATAAATATATATTTAACAGATGCGGATTTTGAGTTTGAGAAAATGCGTCAACAGTCGCCGCTGCTGAAGGTGGCCGACATTTTTTACGACTTCATTGAGCAGCATCCGGACAAGTTTCGACGCATGATTATGGAATACGAACAGCAGAAGCAGCAACGTGCCTTGGACAACACCAAGGCACACTTAAGCCTGAAGGCCGAACATATGGAATGGTTCGAGGGCAGCGAGGAGCGCTTCCAATCCAAGGAGGAGGCCATGGCCATGCGGGCGCAGACACGTGTGCGCGGCTACTACTACAAGACAAAGGAGGAGCTGACGCGCACTCCGCTGTACAGGCAGAATTCGAAGGCGCGTCAGGTGATCAATTCGGTGCTGGAGCAGTTTCGCTATCTACTCATCGGCTGCGATTATTTCTCCATGATGTTCAATCGCAAGTGCCAGCAAAAGCATGAAATATTGCTACAGCAAATAGGTGAGGAGCAGCCAGATGCGGTGAGTGTACCCAACAAGCGGTTGCGGCAAGTGATTAAGGATTACACTGTCCGAAATGCAATACTGGACGAATGGTCCGTTTCGTTGTGCACGGATCTGGGCGACTTCTATTGCCAGGGCGCCTACTCGGACAATGGCAATTTCTGCTCGATGCAGCACACCATAAATCCGTATGCCTCGCGTGAGAATCTCATATTGTTTCAAGTGTGGAATCTTGACCATCAAATCGAGCTGTGTCGCTCAATTTTGCCGGCCTTGGTGGACAATGTCCAGGAGCTGGTAACACAACCGCAGCGCAAGTGTGCGTTGCACAAGAAACGCGTTGTAGACATCTCTGTGCTGGAATACTTTCTGGAAATATTCTCGCTAAAGAATCTCAAGTTGGTTCACATTGTATGCCATGAAAAGGTGCAGCGTGTCAATCGCTCCAATGGTCGTCTCTTATGCGCCGATTGCCACGAGTATCGCATAGTGCAGGAGCTGATGGATCTGCAGACGGCGCACACAACTTCCTAGAGAATTAAGTGTTAGGCAAATACACTAAAGCAATATATTATACAATAAATACATATACTATTGTCTTGTATACATTTATGAAAGCTGTTATAACCGGGCATAGACCTAAAAATGTGTGCCAAGTTAAGCTATGTATATATAAATATTTATATATATAAATATGTGTACTATATAATTTAGACAGGTCTAAAAAAAAAATTAACTGAAAGCTAAAATTGTACAAATCTGAAGTATCTCAAAGTTAACTATCAGCGTTTAGTATTGAAGTATTGTATTTATAATCAAAGACATATTTATGCATTTAATATACTATCTATGGTAAAAGTTGGCCTGCATACCATTTACTTAAATATATACATATATATAAATATACAATATACATTTATGAAATTAGCTTTAAATGTTGCTAACTGTAGAGCGCGTAGCTGAGTTTTGAACAGGTATTTTGGCCGTTGCTTTGTTCAACAAGTCCATTTTAAGAAATAGTATACTCGAAATATATCATCATGACCTAATGTTACAGTTAACCGGTACATGAATATATATATATATATATATATAATATATATGAATATAAATATATAATAACCCGATTATTGAATTTAAATTGTATCTGGATTCACTGAAGTGCAATATGAAATCTACTTAAAGCACTTTAGAATAACTTCATATTGATGTATGTATATAAGTAGGTATATATATGTGCAACAGCTTGGTTTTTGCTACTCTCGGCTTCTCTGTACCTCTGACTATATATATTAAAAGAAATATATGAGTTTCAAATGTTTTATGGTGTTTTCTCTTCATTCATTTTATTGCAGGCTTCCAAGCAGGAGTCATTTTTCATATGATTTCCAAAAAATAAAAACTTGATTTGATTTGTTTTGATATATTTCTTTATTTACTAAAAATGTCACTGCATAAAAAATTACACAACACAAAATATATGATTATAAAATAATAATAGTAGTCAAATAAATTTGATAACACATTCGTATGCATACGAATACCATATGTATATGTATATGTTTTGTATAAATAACTATGACATAAACAAAAAGAATCATGTTAAAAATGATAAAAGTTTTTTTGTGTTTTTTGAAAATCTGTTTGCTGCTTGATGAAGACAACACACAGAGATTTCTTAAACCAATTTTATTTTATTTATGTTATTAATCGTTTCAATATGCGCTTTCGTATTATCCGGATATATTTTATGAATGGGTCGATTCTGTTGTCATTGCGTTGTTTTCGTTTCGTTGTTACCTCCTCAATGCGTCTAAATGTTAATTCACTCGTGTAAACTTTTTACAGCTTAAGAGTTAAGGTTAGTAATGATTCGCTTCGCTAGTGGCTTTCGTAATTTGTGTTAGACGTTTTAGTGCTGCTACCAAATCGCATTAAACAATTGAAAACAAAAAAATAAAGTACATTTCCATGTCAACTGCAATGCTAATAGTGTTAGTTTTAAGAAATTTACTATTAAAAAAAACTGTTACTGCATGGCCCGTTCCCAAGCTATTTGACTGTGGTGATCCTAAGTGTGCTGGTACTTAAACTAAAAAAAACATGTGCATTTAATTGCATCGCTGTATTTGCTGTATAGTCTGTTGTCAGCTATAATTGATTTCTATGGCTTTTGAGAAATAATTATAGATCCGATTGTCCAGGTCCTGAAATAAAGTAAACAAAATCAGAATTAAAAACAAATTCGCAAGCATAACTGTGTACACAAATAAAGCTAACAATAAGAAGTTGTGGAAAGTTGTTTGTCTTCGTTTTTATTTTCGCTTAGTTCGCCTAAACTTTAAAGATATTTAAATCCGAAGACCAGACATACGTACAAAGGTAACTATATACACATAAAACGAAACGGATACAAATGAAGCGGCAAATAATAATTGAAAATTGCAGCAGTGCAAAGCAGCCAACAGAACTTCGAGAGGAAACTTCACCTTTATTGTTTACATTATTTTCTTTTGTTTTTTTTTTTTTAATGCAAATTTTGTCAATATTCTTTAATTTGTAGGGAAAAAGCCATTCATATTCATTATCAGAATCATTCAAATTAACGATTAATTTTTGTTAAGAATATATATTTTAATTGTGTGTAAAAAAAAAAACAAGTTAATCAAATATAAGAAAATAAACATTCAATTATGTATTGTAACTCATGAATGGTTAATGTTACGAACGACTTTTCATTTTATATTGTACAATTTTCTTTGGTTTATGCTCTTTTGATGTTTTATTTGTTTCACTAATGCAAAAATCTTCATTCGTTGTTCAGCATTCTGTTCAAGGTGGAGTTTGCTCTCCAAAATTCGCTTACGAGTTTTCCAAATTTTTGTATATAAATAAAGCATTGTTGAAAGGTATAATAATTGAGTAAAATATTTGCGATGGGACATTTTTGACTATATGTTTCAGTTTGTTTATCTAAATATTGTTTTTAATTAAGCCAAGTTTGAACTATGTAGTAAGGCTCTTTACTACGTGACATCTAAGTTGGGTTAATATCTTGGGCAGCTACAGGAAAATTGTGTGTTAATTGTGTAACATTATTTAGATACAAACCTGGTTAATTTGGATTTCATATTTCAAAGTAATTCAAAGAAAATGTTCGGCCTAAAAATGTGACTATCGCAAATATTTGTCGCAACAAATTAATAATTAAGAAATACGGCACATATAATTATAAATCAAATAGCGGCAAAAATAAAATACATAGAATAGATAGAGAGCAAATTTGAAATATATAATGAAAACATTAAAAAAAAATTAGTTCAAATTTGGGTTTGATATAAATTTTAATTTAATTTAGGTACCTTAGGATTTTGAACGAGTTTTACAAAATCATTGAGTTGATGAAATTGTTTTTTATTGTGGCGATTTGATAGATTTTTGTGGTTTTTGCTTTTTGATATGTTTTCTTTTTTCTTTCGTTTTGTTGTGGATTTTTGTTTTGGTTTTTTTTATTAGTTTTTTCTTCTTTTTTTCGGTAAGTATTAATTGATTCGATTCGAAAGTACATACGAATGTATATATGTAGTTGAATTTAGAAATGACTGGCGAAGATTTTACGCTTTTACTGAGATAACAAACGAACGAGCGAACGAACGAATGAACGATTTTTCTTTGGTTTCAGTTGGTTTATATACATTATACATTATTCATTAGATAGTATTTAGTTAATTAATAGTCTGAGTGTTGTCATATTGTACAATGTGATGTGATGTGAAATGCATTAAATGACCCAACACTTGGCCAGGGCAGTGACTGTTTGCTAGTCGGCCTTGTCCACAAGGCCAAGACACAAAATGCAAGTTGCCTAAGTTGCTACACTACTAAAAACCTATTTTTCTCTTTTTTTATGACCCCTCCCCGCCCCTAGTTATACACAATGAGCTAATCCCTTAATAGACTCCTAGACCTTACGCCAGCTACTAACGGAGCGTTCCCTAGACTGTTGTCTGAAGCACTCGGGACTTTTGCTCCCACGACTGCTCAGTATTTCGGGTGACTCTGTGACCCGCGCCAGATCCCGATTGATGGTCTTGGAGCTGAGGACGCGTGGACACCGCACAGTCCACGGACTGCGTCGCGGATCCTGCAGCGCTCGAAAGGCTTTCGATGGGACAATCTCCTCGCCGCCACTGGCATCGGTCCAGCTGCTGTAATAGTCAGCGTATTCCTTGTCCTGCTTGGGAGTTATGGCCGGTGTGCTGTCCAGCGAGCTATTCTCCACCGAGTCCATTTCCTCGACCAGGGCACGCTTCGCTGCCGCCTGAAGTCGCTCCATGGGCAGATTGTGCAGATGAGTACTGTCGCTCTTGAGCAGCAGACTCTGCACCAACTCGTTCACCAGCTTGTCGCTGACCACGCGCTGTTTGCTGGGCGATGGGCCCACAATCGGTGAGGCGGGGCTATTGGGCGTGGATGGATTGTCCGCATCGATGCTGGTGTTCTTGCGCAGCGGCAGCGAGAGGCGCTCCCGTCGCTGTGTCATCGATTCGGCTTCGGCCAATGCATTGGGATTCTGGCGACGTGTGATGGACACATTGTGCACAATCTTGCGTCTGCTGGGCTTAAACTGGAACTCGTCCGCCTGGCCAGTCTCGCCACCCTCGGGCACATCGTTCTCGTCCTGCAGCAGCTTGAAGAGTCTGGAATGTGTGGCGGCTCGCTGATAGCTCGTCATCTTGCGCAGCTCCGGGAAGCTTTCGGATTCGGTATCGGTCTCAGACAGCTGTCTGTTCATGTCTGTCACTCCGGAGTCATCCTCCTCGATCTCTGACTCGGAGCGCTGTGTGCTGCTGTTGCGGGAAAGTTGTCCCTTGCCACGGCCACTGTCTACGGATAATGATTGAAGGTTCAAAGCCTTGTTGGGTGTGGTTACATCTGTGGTCGGTGGACTAGACTCGAATACATTAATGCGGTCACGCACTGATATTTTAGATGATTCATCAAACTTATTCACACCGAGATCGGGCAGACCGTTCGATAGAGGTTTTCTTTCCTCCTCCGGCTCTGGTTCTGGTTCGACGTAAACCTCAGGCAGTTGTGCCACAGCATTGGTTGGCGTTACACCACCAGCTCTATCTTCTTCCTCGCTATTCATAATTTGTGTAGTATGTTGCTCCATTACGATGCCATCCTCGCCAACAATCTCATATTCGCCTGGGGAGCCGAGTTCGATTTCGTTGGTCTCCTCGGATTCCACGATGACGCTGTTTCGATTGGATTGCGACTTTTGCTGCAATTTCTGCTCATCAATGGAGGTATTAAAGAATGCCATGGCCTGGCGATAATTTTGACGTTTCTGTTCTGCTTCCTCGATCTGATCTTTCTCGGCGCGTTTCTCTTCGATGTCGGCCCAGAAGTCCGGCTCATCGCTGTTCTCCTGCTCCCCATTCGTCTGGTTGTACAACGTCCAGGTACGCACTGTGGCTGGCTCATGCATGGATGCCAGCGACATTGTATCCACATGATTGAGATTGCTTTCTGGTGCCTCAATTGGGCATGGCTCCTCCTCTGTGGGAGGCTCCTCAACGTTTTCATGCTCTAACCCTTCATATTGAACGGCCAGAATTTGCTCCTCTTCGACAACAGGATCGACTATCTCTGGCTCCTCTCCACGTGCTGCCTCCAATGTGGACCACACATCGATATCCACTGCTGGCTCATCGGGCAGCTTGGCCCGGAATGCTTTGGTTTCTACGGGCTTGAAGGGCGTCTCTTCAATGGAGTGTTGTCGCTCTTTGCTTGCCCAGAAGGTCGCTGATTTTTGGAAGGTTACGTCATCATCATCAGGATCGCGATTCGCTTCGAGCTCTGCCCAGAAATCGATTTCTTCATCGGTATCCACCTCGCGAGGCTCCGCCGGGTATTTTGTGGGATCAAATTGAAAGTCGGCTGGTTTGTTGTCTGCGATACATTCATTGGATTTGTTGTCAGCCCAGAAATCGGTCTCTTCTTCCTCGGTAATTTTCTCAATTGGATGGGGGTCTGCTGGCTGGTCTGCCCAAAAGTCCACCTCCACTTGATCGATAGACTCATTTGGTTCGGTTTCTTGCTTTGGAGTCTTCTCGGAATTCGTTTTCTCTACTGCCGCCCAAAAGTCCTCCTCATCCTCTGGCGTTTCTTCAGCCTGTGTTTTTTCTTCTACCACAAAATGGACTTCTGCACACTGAGATTGCGGCAAGTATTCGATTTTAGATTTTAGGTTTTCTGTCCAATTTTTCACTTGGCATACAGTTTCCTTTTTCAGTGGAGTATATGTAACAGTTTTCTTTTTTTTCGTCCATTGACTTTCCTGTGTGTTTTTTTCTTCACTTGCCCCGAAGTCAGTATCTTCTTCCTGTTGTGGCTCAGTCTCTTTGCCCGCAGTTGCAAATGTGGACCAAAAGCTGTTCTTGGCCGCCTCCAATGAGGCCTGGGTCTTGGTTAGATCACACGATTTTGGTCTAGCTGGTGTCGGTTGTGCATCGTTTTCCTTAACTCGCAACTGGACAGTCTCTGTTGGAGCACATTCCTTTGGCTGTTCTTCAACTGGTTTCGTTTCGGGCGTTTTCCAAAAGTTCTTCGACTGTTCCATCATTTTTTGTGCTTGCATTTTAGTGGCCAAGAGTGTGGCAAAGAAATCGAATTCCTCTTTGGGCGCTGCAGCAGTATCCTCAACTTCTTCTGTTGCCTCTAATTTTGCAATATTGTTGGTAAGTCCGCCGTCGAAGACATCAGCCGAGAACTTGTTGCGCATTCCCAACGAGAGGGAAGTGGAAACATCCTCATAGCTAGTTCTACGGCCGCTTGTGAGAACCTTTTCGGCATCACAGAAGTTTTGGGGCATCGAAGATTTCTCCACTGAATTAGATCGCGAGGAATTGGACAAGCTTATTGTGACGCTAACCTCACAGTCATTATCCTCTTCATCATCGCTCTCCACCTTGGCTATGCTGAAGGAGTTGCGCTTGTATTCCAAGCTCGGACGTCTCTCTTCAACCTGTGTGGTGCTTCCCACTTCAACTGTGGCGATATTCTCGTCATTTGAGCTTCGACTAAAGGAGAAGCGCAATGGCAAACGCACCGTAACCGAGTTGGACTCGTCATCATCATCATCCACGTTGCCCTCATTTTGATCATTGTCCTCAATTTGCTGATCCAACGCATCGTCTTCTTCGACTTGGCGATCTCCGAGAGTAGCACTGGAGCCATTGCAGTTAATAACTGTCCTGGCATAATTGCTGCTGCGTTCCAGATCGCTTTCCTCCTCGTATATGGTGCTCAGATCCTCTTCAACAATATAGTCCTCATCGAGATCTTCAATTAGTTCCTCTTCCACCTGCTCTTCTTCCTCGTCTAGCATTTCATCAGCTGTTGTGCCATCGTCATCCTCACTTTCGGAGTCCAGCTGCTCAGCTGGAAGTTTACCAAAACCTTTGTAGACCTGAACATTGGTAACCGACTTAATGGCCTGCAACGGAGATGGGCGACTGGCATGTTTGGGTGTATCTGAGTCCTCCTCATCCTCATCGCTGCTATCGTCCGTGTCGCTATCGTTATCGTCCAGCACAGCACTGATCTGCACTGGCGAAGCATTCTCGCTGGGTGAACGTGCTCCCAGCTCCTTTAGCTGTTCTCCTGCATAGCTTTTCTGCAGTTGCTTTGATAGATTATCTTGGGTATTGCCACCAGCGATTTTATTGATGTTCGCCAGTCGCTGGCTGAGCATATCGATGACCTGCTCCTTGTTGTTGCAAATATTACGCGATTTCGGGCGACTAACGAGCTCCTCTATCTCAACGGAATGCGCACGCTTCGGAGGCTCTCGGGGCTCTACCTTGACATGGTGTTTCATAATGACCTGGGAGGGCACATCATCGGTGCTGGGCGTTATAATAATATCAGGTAGTACACTGCTAGCGTGACTCTCGGTCGAGGTTTGACTGAAACTGGGTGCTACCGGATAGGCATAGGGACCGTAGGGTGGCACAAACTGTGGATAGTTGGGCATTGTCTGCTGGGGATCGTTGGGATTATTTGGCTGACCATAGGCTGGTGGTGGGGGTAGATAATAGGGGTAGTAATATGGATAGGGTGGATAAGCATCGGACTGCTTGCCATCCACCGTTGAAGGCATTGGTGGTGGATAGGGATAGGGATAGGGCCAGTTCACCATTTGGGGTGGCTCCCCATTTGCATGCGGGGGCGGCATATACCAGGGATAGGGATAGCCATAAGCATAGGGAAGGTGCGGTGGCACGGATTGCGAGCGCTCGGGTTGCGTCCGTTGTGGACAAGAACTTTCTGAACTTAGTGATGAATTGGATGAGTATGTCGCGTGAGATGTGCTTGTGTGTGTGTTTGAGTCTGTGTCTGTACTGGTTGGTGGTGGTGTGGGTGTGGCTGATGTGTAACTATGACGTTTATTGATTTTATTGTTAATTTCTCGGTTATGGTTACTATTGCTGTTATTTTCATTATTCTCATTACCATTATTATTATTATTATTTTTATTATTATTATTACTATTGTAATTATTATTAAAGTGATTGTTATTATTATTATAATTATTGGTTTCGTTTAATTCAATATTTTCCAAATCCGAGTCCAGCTCGGGGTGAATTTTATGTTCTGAGGTCGGTTTGGTGCACGGTTATCAAAAATAAAAAAGAAAGAAGAAGAGATATAGACACGGTGAGAGTGCATATTATGTTCAACACACCAACAATTTGGAAAGTGAATGTTTTTTTTTTTTGTTGTTTTACTTTTTATAGTAGATTAAACGATCAAGCAAAAATTACTATTTACAATCGAGTGTGATTATATGTGAGGTGATGTGATAATAGTGAAGCCCTGGGGGTAGATGCTTTATAACGATAAACGAAAGATAGAAATACGTGTATAGATATGTTGAGCTGATCGGTTGTGGATTTCAACATGTATCATACTCAATACCTTTAAAAATAGAAGGGTTGCTTAACTCTTATGGGGTTTCCAACTTTAACAATAAGGCACAAAATATTAAAGTTATTTTTAATAAGGTGAAATCTCTCCATAGAAAATACAATCAAGAACATAATGCAGGTGTTCGTATAAATGTGTATATTTGTGTGTTTTTGTGTGTGTGTGAAAGTTAGTGATGGTTTATATGATGGAATATATACAAGTGATGTTAGCATCGGAGCTAACGTTGGTAGATTGCAATTGTTGAACATAAAATAAGTAAAAACCCAATTTCTCGCAGTGTTTCTGTATTATGGTAACCTTAATACACTTACCGGCATTCTCTGGTGTTGTCATTGCCTGTAAAATCTTAAATGATCGACTTGGTATTGCGCTACCGGTATATTTTTTTGGTTCCAATGCCTGTTGTTCACTAGCTGGTATATATTGTTGCTGGGGTGTATCTGTAGCGAGAAGCAGACGCTCAAACAAAGTCTTAACTTAAACAAAGTCTTTGGCTTACCGTATGGTGAACGCTGTGGTGTAAAGCGGTTCTGTGCCGATACGCCGTTACCTGCAAGAACAAGCGATTTCACAGCGATCTATTAACTGATTCCATTTTTTTACAATTTCCAAACGAGTTTATTCTGCTTAGTAGTGCTGGCAATTTTGATTTAAATTCTATTGCGGTACCGTTTTTATGGTGGACGCACACACAAGAAGCATATTAGTTCTAAAATGTTCCAAAATGTTTTGTTGTGGCAGCTTAAAGCGTTGTAGTATTAGTAGTAGAGGGTAAAGTACCCATTTTAGAATTAGACTAAAGACTAGAGACCAAAAACCCAAAACCCAAAAAACCAGACAAAGACGACAATCAAGAAAAAGGGGAACCGAATTGAAACCGTGAGACACTCTCCAAAGACAAAACCTTACCAGTCCACTTTTGCTATTGAGATGGGGGAAAAGGGCACCGTTCAGAGCTCACCTTGCGGGGACCAAGCTGGAGGCGTACCCGACTGCGACTGATCCTGTGCGATTTGCAGCCGCCTCATTTGCTCAATGGTCGGACTATTGCGCGCCTGCTGAGCGCTCATCTGGCGAGCGAACTGTGGACGCTGCAACTGCGGCGTCTCCAATTCCAAATGAGGCTGCTGCTGCTGTTGTGGCGACTGTAGCCGGGCATCGGAGCTGCCATCGTCCACTGTGTCGGTTATCTTTTGCAATATTCTAAACGATTTCGATTGTATGGGCGGTGAGCGTGGATCGCTGCAAGTAGATATAGGCGTATGTTAGGTTAGGTTGTTGGTTAGCATGCACTCGAAATAATGGCTGAAAACCAAATTACAAATTTTTCTGCTGCTGCTGGATGGGTTGGGGTTAAATTGTTTGTATTTTTTATGAGTGCTTTGACACCGAAAGTCATTTTTCATATGCGAGATTTAATTGTAATGTGCGTTCTGGTGTTGAAAAATGAGCTGATTTTCAAATGCCTTTGCAAATTACCAATGAAATGACAAATACACAATACACACAACATTGAAAAACAGTATCACAGAATCTTCGAGCAGATTGACGAGTGTTTAAATTGTTATTGCGATTGATCCAAGCACTAGTTTGACAACACTGATAAGCACTGATTTGTGTTTGGCGACGGCGACTTTGACTTTACTACCTGAGTCGATTCTTTCTGTAGCGTATCTCAGCCTCGAGCGGACATTGATGCACATACAAATTGTAATTGCCTCTAACAAGTTGTAAGTCGTTAGGGTTTTTTGTTTATTTTATTTTTTTATTGGTGTTGTAAGAAAGCACAAAAATTAATACGCATTAGTGCTGGGTAGTTGTTGTTCAAAACGATTAGTTGTTTAGTGTTGGTAAAGCACAAAGAGTGTTGTAATTGATAGCCTTGGCTTCAAATACACAAACTGTACTTACTTTTGCAGCACAACTGGCGATTGGGAGATGTGTCCGCCTCGTCCTCCTTCGATCGCAATTGGTATAATGCGTGTTGAATTGTTGTTGTTGTTGTTGTTGGCGTAAAATTGTTGCTGGTGCTGCTGTTGGTTGGGCGACATGGCTGCTGTTGCTGCTGCTGCTGCTGGTGGATAGTTGTTGTAACCTTGATCGACAAATTGATTAGCTGAGCGAATTATGTGGCCAGCAGGCGCTTTCGTAGGAAAGAGAGAGTATACATAGACACATATTGATATCGAGATGGAAAGTTACACAATGGACGGTAATACATTCGAGGGGGAGGAGACTCGTAGGATTGTGGAGAGTGCATGGGTTCGCATTCGGGGTATACAAAGGAGGGAACAACTACATATGGTGGGCTCGTTTTAGTGACAAACATTTAGGGTTTAGGAAAGCGCCAGATAGAGTATTTAGGAAACATAAACAAACGCACATAGAACAAGCTGGAGAACTACAACACAAACTTACCACCAAAATTGGGCTGTGCCGCAGCATAGGTTGGCGTTTGCTCCAGCGTAATGGGTATAATGCGCTCCTACAAAGATTCCAATTAGCAAATTGTACAAAGACGACTAAGTAGCCGATTTTTCTTATTTTACCCTGGGTCCACTTTGGTTTGCATTGCTGCTGTTTACATTGGTGTTGATCTGCAGCCGCAGTCCGCTCTGCTGAGCATTTGAGCCAAAGTTTTGCTGTGGAACAGCAGCTGGAGCTGGAGATGAAGCCGTTGCATAACCATTACCCTGTGCCATCATCTGTGGCTGATAAAACGCTGTCGTAGTGCTCTGCACTGGCGCTGGCGCCGACGGCGTTGCCTGTCGCAAAGTGGATGGCACAACATTGCCATTCTCCTCGGGACGTGCCCAGGGCGCCTGCTCCTTGCTCGCCGGCTGAGAACTGAGCCAGCGCAGTGGCTGACCACCAGCCTGCTGTTGCTGCGGCTGCTGTTGTTGCTGTGGCATTTGTCTCATCGGTGAGTCACGGGCACCGGCCTGTTGCTGCTGCTGGAGCAGAAGGCGCTGAGCCTGAGGCTCCGTCGGTTGTGCCAGAGGAGCTATGTAAAGTGAGCCAACGTTGGTCTGCATGGACAAGGATTATAAATATATATGACAATTGCTGCTTGTTGCTTATTCTTTGGGTACAATTTAAAATTAATTATAATACTAACATAACCGACTAGCACTCGCTTCAAGTTCAAAATTCGTGTTTGGCCTTTGGCAGTCTCTAATTTTAGCTGCTGCACACGCGAAATGCGTTCAATGTTCAATTTGCTGTGCGATTCTTTTGTGGCAGCCAACCGAGTTGGTTTAAAAATAAAATGGAATGCTTCCGCTTATGCAGCAACAGCACACAATGAAATGCAGATGTGAGATGCACAAAATTGTTTCTCTTGGCCGCATAACGAAAATAACATTTGTTTCTATCTTCCATCGAACACATTCTTTCATTGAAAATGATGATTGATGATGCTGTTCAAATATTACGCATACGCCATGAGTGTGCCACTCATTGAATCGATCAACATTTTAAAGTGTGGGAACCTATTATGGGTATTACTGACGAGGTACTCACTGGCTTTGCTCCTTGATATTGCGAGTTTTGTTGCTGCTGTGCGTTGAAAACTGCTGCTGCTGGCTCTGTTCGGGCTGGGCTGAAGACATCGCGAGATCGTTGTTGCTGTTGCTGTTGCTGCTGCTGCTGTTGCACATTATTGAAAATGGGCTGCGGATGCGTTGGCTGCTGCTGCTGCAGTTGCTGTGCAGCGGGCTGAGCGCGTTGCGTTCGCCAGGGCACAGTTTGTGCTGCCTGTTGCTGCTGCTGTGGCTGTTGCTGTTGCTGAGCCAGCGGCGAAATTGCTGTGGGCGGACGCGGCTCTTGTTGCTGAGCCAACGGCGAAATTGCTGTGGGTGGACGTGGCTGCTGCTGTTGCTGTTGCTGCTGTGCAAAACGGAAGGGACTCTCCGTGGCACGCTGCTGCTGCTGCTGTTGCACCTCGAAGGGCGAACGTGGACTGTCCGTTTGACGCGTGTAAACATTAACAGCCGGCGATTGGGGCATGGGCACACTGCGGAACTGTTGTTGTGGCTGCTGCTGCGGTGGTGTTGCCGGTGGTGTTGGCTGCTGTAGTTGCTGCTGCTGATACTGCAGTGGCGGCGATTTGGGTGAGGGCGCTTGTGGCTGCTGCTGCTGCTGCAACTGCTGTGTGTAGGGGCTGTAGCTGTTGTTGCCATTGCCATTGCTGTAGTTGTTATAGCCGCCATTGTTATAGCTGCTGGCGTTGTCAGATGGCCTGTAGGCTGCAGGAACAAAAAATCACAGATACGATTAGACTCCTTAAAAGAAAAAACTGTAAGTTGTGATTCAGATTTTAGTGGCGTTAGTGGGGGGAATGCCAATAGATAATGACGCTTGATGTCTGGTGTTAGTCAAATGTCGTTTTAAAGCACCAGAAACCGCTTAGTACATTAGCCGGCGATCAACATGAGGCGAGCGGAGGGCCAAGAACTGTACCAAAAGAACTTCGGCCCACTTCTGTGACGGTGGGATTAGAGAGTGAACCCAAAACCAAACCAAAAAGCCAGCGAATATGATGCGATATCCAAAGTCAATGCTCTGGAGAGCTCACCATCAACGGCATCTTGGCTGATGTTGTTGTTGTTGCTGTTGCTGCTGCCATTGCCGTAGTCACCATTGGCATTTTGGGCTGGCTCCGGCAGGGGACTCTTGGAGCGATCCTTAACATACTCATCCTTCCAGAAGGTGTTCTTCTCGACGGGCGGCGGCACCTTGCGCAGCGCCGCCATTGGATTGGCCGGTATTTTGATCTCCGGCCGAAAGCCAAGCGGTGGCGGCTCAAAACGTTGCGGTGTCGGCGATTTGCGTGCTGCTGCCGGCGAACCGGGTGCACTGCCTCGGCCCGCTGGTGGTGCTAATGTGCTTTGTTGTGGGGGTGGTGGTGGGGGCGCTGCAGCATTGTTACCATTCTTACCCTGTGTCTGTGACTGCGGCTGCGGCGGCGGCGGTGGCGGCAGCACCTGAAAAGGCATCCCCATTGCAGCGGCACCCATGGCACTGGCAGCGCTGCCACCAGTGCCCGAGCCTGGCGACTGCGGCGATGGTCTGTTCTGTTGGGAGGCGCCAGTGGCGCCCTCGGCTTGCGCATTGCGCGCCAATCGCTTGGCCATGCGCTCCGACCGGATTTGGGAGAGATCAATGCCGCCGGGCGTATAGGTGAAGGGTTTCTTGTCTTTTGTCATCATGGCGTTCTGCACACAAGCTGGTGCCTCGTAGCCACCGCCTCCAGCGGCGCCTCCGCCTCGTTGCCCATACCTATACCAGACAATGAGCAAAACAGAGAGAGAGAGAAGGAGAATGATTTATAATTAGCATATCCGAATTTAATATTTTGGTTTTTGGTCATCAAACGGTTTTACGGTTTTCATGCAAATTTTGTGTGATTCCTATTTCTATTTTCGTTTCATTTTGGTTTGTGTACGCCTCCTCGTTTTGCCGTTTATTTATCGAGCTGTTTGTCATAATTTTTGGCTAAGTCTATTGTTATTAACTGTTTAATTTTGACGCTCCATGTCAAGAGCCCTCATTTGTCTGACCACACTTCAAGACCTTTCTTCCACACAGCTTGACTAATGACTCGCTCATCGACAGTTCAATGAGCCAATTTTTTTGTATTGGCAAACTTATGTGTTTATTTTTTGTATTATTATTTTTTTTTTTTGTCAGAGGGAAAGTGAACTGAAGATGGTGCCATAGGCATTTATACCCTCTTATTAGTTGAAGTGCAATGCTGAGGGCCCTAACGGTTGGCAGTTGAAAGTGAGAGTTGGACAGATGAATGGATCTCAGCAAAAAACAGTAATTAAAAAATGATTGTAAAAACATTAATGAACTACCTTGACGGTCGCTTTAACACAGAAGGAAAAATTTATAGTTAAAAGCTTAACTTATTTGTATAATTATACTATTCTAAAGTGATTTGATGAGAAAGCTTGTGAACTGGCTGCATGGGAACAAAATCATAAGATGACTAAATGTATAAAAATGTATTCTTATATACAGATTTGGAAATTTTATAAATTTCGTTACGCATTCTTTATACCCATTCCATATAAAATAAGCTATGCAAAGCCTTGCAGCTTCTAAGAAATATATATCAAATGCTACTTATCACAATTGCAAGCTGGTTCATATATTAAATTAAGCTATTTCAGTGGACTTTGCACATGCGTATATATAAATGTAGATTAGTACGCCATATTTATATACACTCGACAAATATTGAGCATGTAGGAAATGCGCATTGCATTTCCAACAATTAATATCTGGCAGTTTTCTAGGCTTGTCAGGCTTGAATAATGCTCATAACTGCGCTACCTTAAATGGTCAGCGACTATTAACAAACAAATTAAATGTGCAAAAAAACAGTTAACGAATAATCCAACTTGCCATAAATGTAAGGTGCAACTTTAAGGCGCCATACACAGATGCCTGGCTGGCCGATGTCAATGGACGTGAGTGAGTCGTGAGAGAGATAGAGCAGGAGAGGAAGAGGAAAGATTGAACAGAAACTAACTGAACGACCTTACAATTTTGGTTAAATGTGGAAAATGATGGAGCGATAAACTTTAGCTAATAACTAAATGCGACTAATCAATGACAAGTTCACGTCTTTAACTGGCTGCGCATAGCTGGCCATAATTTGAGATGATTTAATATGGTCAAGTAGCATATCAAAGTTGGCATTTCTGCAGTAAACAATCTGTAAACACAGGCATATATATATATATATATACATATATCTGTATGCTTAATTAGTGCCGCCTTTGTCATCGACCGCAGGCAGTTACGTCACGGCTCGACTTGGATTTGGATTTGCATTTGACATTGATGCACTCGCTCCAATTTGCATGTAAAGCGGATTGTGGGATTGCCGCACTCAAGAGTTGTGGGTGCTTTTGCAATACTGTCTGCGGTTTGCCTTCGCATTTGCGGTTAACCCCAACGAGCCTCAAGTGATGGCAACACTTTTGCTATGACAATCACTTGGCAATCGGTACACACTGGGCCACATCGCATCACCTGTTCCTGTTCGCCTGACCCACTTAGCCAAGTTATTAAAAGCGAATCAGTCACGCACCGTCCATGCGTATGTGTGTTCTATGTATGTGTCTCTCTTGTTGTTTGTGCACATAAAAACTAATGAAGCTGACAGGCGACAAGCTAACAGACCACCACATAAACAGACCATCAGGCCATCCACTGGCCAACAGGTCAGACAACTTTTCAGAACCTCCAATACGAGCCGGAGAAAGAGAGGGGCAATTCATGGCCAAGAGAGACACCTGCCCATCACTTTCTTTTGGCATAACTGACTGGCCATATAATGATGCTTAACGGGCCTATGTTTTAACAGGCCTCAACAACAACATCTTCAGCACTCAGTTTTAATTAACAAAATGTCCACGCTCAATGCAACTAAATTAAGTAAATTACGAAGAGGAAAGCGCACAGCAAACATGCACACAGAAATTGCTGATTTCTGATTAAAAAATAAAGAAGTTTAATTATGTTGTGTCTTTCTTAACTATTTTGTATAACACTTGATAGCATACTGTTAAATTATGGTTTTATTTCAAGTCTTTCAACTTGTTTTTCAACTTGCAATTATCAATTTACAATTTGAAAAATTGAAAGTAATTGTAAAAACTTGAACATCAAATGCGTAAATACTCATTATATTTCTTCAAAAGAAAATAAGACTGAACTATAAATCATTTTGTAATATGATTTGAAGAAAAACAGTTCTAATAGTTTAATAGTTTTGTTCGTCCTTCCATCCAACTGTCGTCATAGACCATTATTTATTTCATTTTTTTTTTACTCACACGTGCCTAAAACAAATAAAACACTAAAATCGGTTTTTTGAAAGAAAAATATATATAAATATGAAAACTTTTTAGACACACACGTTATATCTGATTAGTAAAACTGAAAAATTGAGCACAAAGATCAGACGTCACTGCCTGGTCTGGTGACGTCAATCTGCCAAAAAAATTGGCATCAGATCCCGCAATTGAAGACTGCTCTGGTTTGGGGAAGTAAGTAGAGCATCATCTGATCTTGACAGTGTCGGCAATTAAAGTGTCAACTTGGCACCAGGAGGAAGTGTCAGTAGAGTGCAAACTTAGTCAGAAGCAATTTAGGAATAGCTGGCATTCAATTAGCCAGCACATTTGACATAGTTCACTTATTATTTGCATGTGATTCATTGTGACATTTGCAATTTGCATACTAAGCTAAAAATAACAGCTGTAATTTATATATAACCATATCCATAATAGCTATATATGTGTATACATGTAGTATGCGACATGAACAGATGAGAAATATGCCAAAAATAATATTGAAATTGTGTTTGGCTCCCCAGGCCATTAGCAGCTGGCATGCGTGAGGAGAAAACAGCAGAAAAGAAAAAACATATGCAAAAACATAAATAAACGATGAAGAAATTGTTGAAAAACATCTGTACAATTTACATTTTCACTTTTTGCCTGCATGCAAATGAACATGCAAAAATGTGAAATGCACAACAACCACACGATACCCGGGACCCGGGAGGAAAAAAACTGGATCTAGTGGATCAGCTACTCGAGAAGTTGCCAGTTTGCGCATATTTCAAGATCAAGGGCAGCCAGCACAACAACACACACACAGACACACGCTACCTCAAAGCTGCCACATGCAACATGACATAATGATAGTCATTGTCCGCCTGTTCTGGCCACGGCCTCTATGCCTTTCTGTGAGTCTGTGTGCGAGTCTATAAATAGAGATAGAGCCCGCTACAGGGTGCTCCATGTGAGTTGCACATTCCACAGTGCCTAATCTTGCGTCAGTAACAAAAATATTTACATAGAAATTGTTTCAGTTTTTTGCGCACTCAATCCTTATCGCGCATTTCTGTCATAAATTCTAGATACTTGCACTCGGGTTAGATAGATACTAGATACACTAGATACACCCACCGCCCACTTACGTATCTACAGCGCTTTTCACATGACCATTCGCCATGCCATTCAGCGGCATCTCCAGCTGAAATCCACGATCCTCTCGCACCATATAGGCGGGCAGTGTCTCAATGATGGCATTGGCCTTGTCGTTGTAAGAGCCCAACAATTCCCGATACTTGGAGTATACGACGCGTTTCAGCTGCGGATTCTTGATCGCAGCTGGACTCGGCGATGCTGTGGCACTCATTGTGGAGGTGGCCATTATCTTGTTTTATTTATAAGTATTATTTTTATTATTAGTCAGTCTCAGACACTTTGCATAGCTCACTGGCTCTGTCCGAAATGAATCACACATAAATGTCAATCAATGCGTTGCCGGAAAACTACTGATAACAATCCATCAAGTTCGAGGCGTGAATAAGTTGCACAAGCAAACAATGAATGTGATAATTAGCTGCTATATGCAGCAATGTCTGTTAAAGTTAAGCATTTAACACATTAAACTTAATTTAATTTTGCTGCTGTACTGATGTGTGTTTAATATTTTAAACAAATTATTGCTGAAGCGCAATAAAAACAATGGAAACATAGAAAAGGTAATTTGTGATTATGTATGTGTTATCCACTGGGAGTTAACAGCTCCAGCTCATTTGCCTACTGATAAGCTTAATGTGACAAACGCAAAGCTAAAATAATACATTGTTTGATTGTGCAACCCATTTCCATGTCCGATACCCGTGCAATTATTGACTTTGCCGAACAAAGGGCACGGGAGTCAAGCAATAATAAGAAAAATAAGACCTGAAAGACCCAAGCTACTGAGTCAGTCGATCGCCTGATCAATTGACTGGTGGCAACGATCTAAGCAATACCAAGACCTTTGGCAGTCTGATGAGTCATAATCATAACAACACAGCATCAATTTGGGCATCTTTATCGTGAAATAGCGTAAACTATGCCGGGTCGGCTGTGCTGAATGTGTGGCAGCTGTTCTGTGTATCTAAAAGATACGTTTTAATTTTCGCTCACGCGTATTTTGTATTATGTATTTTTAGATATGAGCTAAAGTTTGACCAAATAAACAAAATACAAGAAAATTGCGACATTTGCTACGGTTGCTTGGCATTGATTGGACATCTGTGAGAAATTACACAGTTAGTTAGAGCTTACAGCGGCCGTTGTTAATTAACACTCAAATGCTTAGAACACACACAGAAACACCGTTCAATCGTTTGAATAGAGGCGCGTCGCGAATGTATCTCGAAGTTACGATAATAGTAGTATCTGTATCTGAAGCGTACGATGCGACTGCATACGGCAAAGTCTCGAAGTGCTTTGAAGCCAAGTTCGTTTGACTCGGCGACTTCGACGCCAATATCAGCGTCAACGTCGGCGTCAGCGTCAACGTTGGCGTCTACATCGACGTTAGCAACTTGTTGCAGATACATTTGTGGCAGTCGCCGTTGTTACAACTGCCGCAAAAGGAAAACCGAGTGTATGACAAACGTTCGGCCAGCACGCGGCAATGGCGACGACTGCATCGGTTGCGGCAGTTGTAGCTGCAACATACAAGATACACGGCCTGCTTGACTGCCTGCTTGCCTGCCTGCCACACTGTGAAGCAATTTATATGTCTGTCAATTCGATGGCAAGTTGTTGGACGGCCGCCGCGACTGGCATTTCAAACGCGGCGACAAATTTAAAGCTTAACGCCAAACGCTTTTGACTTTTGGCTCCGAGAGTATCTTGTAGTTTGTTTTGTATCTCGTATCTTGCATCTCGTATCTGAGCCGTAATTGTTTTCGTTTGGTAGTCATGTCGTCTGCTTATTACTTTTGTATCTTTTCATAATTAAAGCAACATTTATCGCCGCTCCCGACTTTTGTTTTTCACATTTCGTTATCTCCACTTTTGGCTCACAGCTCGTAGAATTTACGCGTTTTCTTTTGCCAAAAATGTTTTTCAGGTGCGGAAATATGACATAGCCGTCTTGAGATACAAATGAATTTGTCAACTGATAGTGCCATACTTCTTATCAGTTTGCTCTTCACCCATAAACACAGTTACTACCTAACAAGCCCCATGGAAAGATTAAAGCAACCTTTAAAAGATGCAATTATTGCAAGCGAAAAATAGATTAGATTTGTATTCACAGTAAAGCTACACTGGGCAACAAAATTTTGTTAAGCGAATTTTGCAGATTCTTTCGAATTTTATTTACATTTGTTATCAGCTGCATTTCCTTTTTTGAACTATTGAAAATTAATAAAGTAAAGTTCACTTTGACTTAACTGTCAAATGAATTATGACTTAACTGTCAAATGAATGATAGTTGCATATTTTTTTGGTTGTAATTGTTTCTGCCAACAAACTAAAATTTCGACGATAGAAAATTTAGAGAAAATAGTTATTAAACCTAAAAGCATTGTTAAACTATGGTAAGTCATATTGCCAGATGCATAATCATACACAATCGATGACTGGGAGATTTCGCACAGAACGCCAATTACCAACTTGATTACATTGAGGGCATTCCCGCCAAATGTCCTGTGATTGGTTGCCCGGCCCAACTGCCACCGCAGCAGTTGCTTGCGCATCTGCTAATGCTTCATCGCCCCGAGGACTCGATGCAGGAGTTGGGCGACGAGTGGCAAAACATTTGCGAACTGGACTTGTTCGAGCTAAGCCCTGGTTCTAATCACGTCGTGGACGCGATAGCCTATGCCGGCTCAGGCAAGGCGAACCGCAGCCGTCCCATTGGGCAGGAGCTGCAGCTGTTGCATCATCTGCCCATTCTAGTTATGTTGTATGTCAGACCGCCTAAAGTAAATGTGGAGCAGCAGTATATACTGTATCTAGTCGCTCCGGTCGCCTCCCGCAGAGTGAGGGCCCATGTCAGTCTGCTGAGTGAGTGGGATGGCAGTGAGTTGCGTGGAATGCGTTGCCTGCGCAACTATTTGGACGCACCTCTAAACGATAGCGAGGAGCTGCTGCACTGCAACATGGACTATCTGATTTACAAGGCAACGGACGTTTGGAAGCACTCCACCGCCGGCGCCATGTGCACAATTCAACTTAGTGTGGTGCTGCTCGGCGAGCCAAACTTGTTCGAGGTGCCTGATGACCAGCAGGAGCAGTCAGCCTAACAACAAGAGCCACTCAGTGAGTCATGTGTGGTGGCTGAAAACTAACAGCTGGGCCGCAACCAACAGAAAAAAAGAAAAAACTATTCGAGTCCATTGACGCAGACTTGTGATCTGAGTGCCTGTCAATAATACTTTGTTGTTGTTGGTTTTGTTATTGAATGAAACGCTGCTCAACTGTCAGAAAATTGTTTCGACTTATTATTCATTCAATAATTTCTTGGCGTTCCCAAAAGTGGGTCAGACGCACAGCTAGATACCAACCAAATAGATGCCACACACACTTACCACATTAATACACATGGGCAATAATCAATCAACAAGCCTAATTAGATGGCCAGAGGGGCATTTTCATAGTTATTGACTGCATTGTTGGAAATCGATAAATGACTGGGAAACTCTTCTAATTATGTGTAAAATGTTATTTTTCTGTTTCAACACCATCTTTTAAATATTTCCTTCTTCTTTTTAACACTTGTTGGCCTAATTTGCCTGCTTGGAACGTTCTTGAATGATTTGCCTGTTCAATCTATGATGAGTTGTGGGGCAATACTCGATAGCTTGCAGACATAAAAAAGTGTTTTTTTCTTTTTGCTTTTCAGAGACAAGCCATTTTGGAAATTTGGATTTCTAAATTTAATATTAAAAAACAATAATTTGCTGGTTCTGTAAGTTTCCGCTGTATTTCAGGCTAACGCCAGCCCGTCTGTTTAAGGCAATCATAAATTAAACACACAAACGACGTTTCAAATAAAATATTGTATATATACAGTATACATTATAAACAAAAATAAACAAAAAAAAGCCAATCAATTCGCACAAAATCGTATCTGAAAATGCACAATAAAGTTGTCAAAATTTATGCGCCATTAACAATGGTACAAAAGAAAAACGAAAATGAGGAAAAAACTGAGTTAAGTACTGCGAAATAAAAAACTATTCCAAATCACACCCACGCACATCAGTAAAAAACAAAAAAAAAATAAATACAAAGCACTAAAACAGCACGAGCATTTATTAAAATACGATTTTAGCCCGTATTCTTAGTGGGCTTTTAATTATTATGGTAATTTATTTTGTATGTGAATCATGTGCGACCTTGAAATTAAAAGTTAAGGGAAATTAATGCAAAACACAACAAAAAAAAAAAACAAATATAAATCGCGCAACAAGAAATTGACAGTCAACAATTGAATCCGCTAAGCAGAGCTCATTCCTCATTGATTTGCGCTTTCTACGACTGAGTCTCTGGTCTCCGGTTTGTGGTATGCAATAGCAACCCGTTTTTCATTTGTCATTGGACCTGGCCTGGACCGCATTGATTGCATGACATGAGCACATCAGACAGCCTGGCTGCTTTTTGCCTGGTTGTCTTGCTGACTGGAATCATAATTATTTATATTAATCTGGCGGGTCACCACCGTCGCGACTTAAGTGAAAGTAAAGTCTGCGCCCAAAATCCAAACTAAAGTTGCAAGTCCGATTCCACGTCGAAGACGAAGTGGCAGCCAGCGCCTGTTGCACAATATAATGCGGCTATATTTCTTCTTCAGCTGAGATATGAGTATATTTTATTTATTTATTTACTTTTTTTCTATCAATTTTCCGACCATGGCCACATGTGGCTTGACTGTCAGCCAGTTGGTTGGCCCCGCCAGCAGTTTTTACATTTTGTTTTCGAATTTGAGTAGCAAACAAATTGTTTTGTATGCTCTTTGTGTGTGCTGTGAAAAATTGCAGCGATATTGATTTGAGCAAATGAAAAATTATGCCAGCAAATTGTTTTTGTGGAAATTTGAATAATGTGCAATTACACTTTCGCTCAAACAAAGCAAAATAAATGATTACTAGGTTTTTTTCTTCATAGAGCAGCTGTGAATATTTTGAATTATTCACCAAGTACATAAAGTCCTTAAATTTTTATTGTTACTTATAATCTTCGTTCGTTTCTCTTTATTTGCCTTGTGGTGATTTATTCCGTTTGTGAATTTAAAGGTATGAACATTTCACGGTCATTTCGCATGCACTTGAACCCAAGCGCAAATACTGTGACAACAACAACCACTGCTGTAAAAATCCCACTTAAAATGTTGAATGCAAAAATGCGTAAAGTAAAGTAAATAAATTCACACCTGATTTACGTAACTCACAAAAAAGAAAAAAAAAAACCAGCAAAGAAGTGTCAAAATAATTGTCGGTGACACAAATCAACTTAATGCATCACAAGCATCATCGTCAAATACACCGTCGAACATAAGAGATACACAAATTTAGTGCATCAAAACAAGTTCGCACAAATCGCACGAAATTAATGGATTTTTGTGCATTTGATATTTTGTTTTGACGATTTATGAATGTTATGGCTGACATGAAAGGGGCGAAATTGTATTTTGCTACCAAAGAAGCAGCGTATGATTGATGATAGACGCTGAGTGTTAGAATTATGATATGACGTATTGTTGGGAAGAATACATTTAAAAGTAGAATTTCTTAGCTTTGAAAGACAAATTTCTGTTATAATATATATATCTTGATGTCTAAATTACATCTTGTTAATGATCAGGAATATAATAAAAATAAATAACTAAGAAGATAAATATAAGCTATTCTATTCTTCTAAAATTGTATTTTTCTTTTCTCTTTGTCTTTCTGCGAAACGGGTTTTCTAGTACATGAATTTGACCCAATTTTCACAATATATTTTCGAATTTCGCAAAATATTTTGTTGACGGCCGTTGAGAATTTATGCGAGACACATCAACGTCAACAAAGAAATGCAAAAAAAAAAGTAAATCGGCTCTTTCACAAAAACCTCAAAAAAATGAAATGCATTTCTATGTCAAATTCTTGAGTATTCAAAAAATTTTTTTTTCACTTTTTAATGTGCGTCCAATATCTAAAGTTCGTCGCACAAAACTTCCGGTGCTGTCGCCAGCTAAATTTGCAACACGTGTGCTAAATTTTTATAAACCGCATAAAATTCGAATTTTAAAGGCAGGGTGAACATTTAACGGCAGGAGGGGTTTCATGAATACGCCGCACACAAAGTCAAGCGATGCTCAAAATTGAGAAAATTACTAAATTAATTCGTGTGAATGTGGGAAAGTAAAAGAAAAGTGGGCATGTGTCGCCTGCCAAAAAGCGCGTGCAGTCTCGAGGGCTGCCACAGAAGCGACGAGGGCAGGGGATACAAAAATACAGTGGCAGTGTTGTTTCCTCCGCCTCCGCCTCCGCCCCCGCGCTCTGGGCATGGGCGTAAGTGTGGGCGTTTGCTGGCCTTCAAATTTTATATGAACCTTAATTGTGTGGCTCTTGTACATGTGTATTTCGAATGCGTATATATGTATATATTTATGGGCATACATATAGAAAATTTTGTTCACATATGTTTTATTTATTTCAGCGAAAACACAAGATTTTTTGTTCAAATTTTGCCGGGCGCGAGGTTTTCATTATTTCAGAGCTTTAGCAAGAATAGCAGCTGCTTCGAATTGTATAAATTTTCTCACTGGACTGGTCTGACACTAACAAGAAGTTGTGAAATCAAAAAAAAAAAAGAATTAAAATTAATAGAAAAATTCAATTTAAATTTGTCTCCCAAATGATGAAATAACCATAACATAAATGATGAAATAATAATAACTGTCATACATTAAAAATACAATTTTACTTAAATAATTATATTTCTAATAAGATTTTTCCATTTTCAGAAACGTGTTTTATTTGATTTCAGAAATTATTGCATTTAGTGTTTAAAATGATTTGTAGCGAATGTCATGTTCTAAATACCATTTAATTATGAATTAGTGTTGAATTAACTGTGTCTCCATTCTCTATTTCTTAATACAAAATTTAAATATTCTTGCAATTACTGTGGAACTTACCCAGAATTCATTGCTTTTTAGATTTATTTCCTGTTTGTTTGGACTTAAATTTTGTTCTCACTTCGCACAGAAAGCAATAACTCGTAGTCGTATTTTTGGTTGTTATTTGCACTCAATTTCTACGAAAATATTGCCAATCTATGCACATAGAAACACTGAAAATTTATAGAAAATTGAAACAGTTGTTATAAATCAAGGGTCTTTTGCTTCTTTGTTTAAGTTTCGTATTTTCGCACAGAGATCACGCCTTCTTATATAACATCAAATTCAGCAACGCGAGCGCGCAATCAGACACACACACACACACACACACACACACTCACACACACTCACACACACACACACACGCATTTAACAGATAGTTTTATAGCATATTTAGTTAGGTCAATCAAACACGGTTATTCTTTTGGATTTACAAGAGTCAGTATGAAAAACCTTTTTCACAATTTTCGCGCAAGAATTTTGTAATTATCTATTTTTAAAACGCGACACGACGCATTGCTCACTTTTGCCAGTGCTGCAGACTCAGCGAATAGATCTATATATACCGCACTCGGCTATATAGACAGCTAAATAGATAGATGGGTAGATATATGTTAGTTTATAGTTGATGATTTCTATTTCGGATGGTTTTCTCGTTTGCAACGCGTTCAAGTTAGCAGCCCAAGTCGCACTGAATTCGCACACGAAATTTTCTTGGCCGAAAAGCCGAAAAATTCACATTTCGAAATGAATTTCCTCTATATATTTCGGGTCTCTGTGCGTGTGTACGTATGCATGTGTGTGTGTGTGTGTGTGTAAAGTGCGTCTGCTTGGAAAATTCTATGAATTTTGAGTTTATTTAAAAGAAGAATTGGGCAAGCGGCAACCAGTGGGCGATCACTGTCGGCTGTTTGTACTTTTTATTTATTTATTTGTACTTATAAGCATTCAGCAGCCGCCAGAAGAGCTGCAAATGTTTGCCAGGGGCATTATGGCATATTTAGGTAGACGATCTTTTTAAATATACAATAAATTAACGACGATGCTCTGGGCTTTGAAAAGCATCGTGGAATCATTTTCGATAGTTCTCTCAGTTTCGAAAACCGCATGAGAAAAAATATATAAACCACAAGCTGAGAAAAGGCCTTAAGTGTTTTTTAATGAAAATAATGCAAACGACACTAGAAAAAAAAATGCATCCTTCGAAGCAATATCTCAGTAGTAGCAGAAGCAGAAGAGTTTACGAGACTCGTTCTTCAAAGTGTATCTATTTACGTGGCGGTGATTGTATCTACTAGTACTTAAAGTGTACATAGCACTGGCAATATGTTTTAGCTTTTTGTCAAATTGATCTGGTGCCAAAAAAGCGAAACGCCAAAAAGAAAGAATATAAACAAATAGGCGCATGCAGCTCGTGCCTGTTTGAGAACTTGTATATAGCAATAGCGCCGAATCAGCGAGAAAACGTATATATATATATTATATATTATAAATATATATGTATATGGCATATCTATGAAAAGGTCGGACCAACAGCCGATAAATATCATGCACACAACGCTGACAATCAAGTATCATAGAGAAGTGAATGATGCCAAATGCTTTGGTTAGTCGGACGGCCCTGCATCGAGGCCATATGCTGGGATAAATCATAATTAATCACATTCTACAGTATGCTTGACAGGAAAAGCAATAAAACGAAAACTAGAAGATTTTTAGGCATCGGGTATATACTGTATGGAAAACAAAACATAAGCTTGGCCAGACAAATCAGTACAATATATTGCTTAAAGAATATGCAATGTCTGCGGCATTAGAGATTCATTCATCTTAATACAAGAAAGCACATATGTATATATAGGTAGGTGTGTATATATATATAATATATATAAATACTTGGTTCGAATTTGATTTGATTATTCACATGCGCAGCTATTAGTTTGGACCACCTGCCTAAAATTCTAATTGAATTTTGAATTTTGCGCACTTTTCCTCGCTGTGATCATTAATTAGGCTAATGCGTTCATTAATTGTGCATATATTTAATAATATATATGCCGCATATATGTACAAATTGGTTTGTACTTACTTTATTTTTGTGCATAAATGCGCCATTAAATCTTATAAATAGATTGGCGAAAAGCGCAAAACGGCTGGGTCTGACTCAACGTTCCTCGAACATTAACCTCATTAGAGAAGAGCGTAAAACATTTTGTATAAATTTCGATTTGGTATATTTGAGTATATGTATAAAGCTTTCAAGTGGCCGATAAATTGTCTATAATATGGGTGCGGCCGACCAAAAATTAAACAACAAACCATTGAAATGTCGTTGAGTGACTTGAAATGACAGCTACTTAAGTCTGATCATAATAATCCAATCAATTGTATCGCTGAGTTTCTACTTTTACTTTTAATCCTATTTATAGGATAAACATAATATATCGAATGCGCAAATCTTTAACTGAACAATGGGTTAAAGTGTGACTCATCGGAACGATCAACAATTTAGTCACGAAGTGGATCTGACAATGATTTATTTATTCTTTGATCTGCAAGTGTTTCTTAATCCTTGAAGCGCTGAAGAAAACTAAAAACGCAAACTTGTAATAGTTCTTCAGTTGTTTATTTTAGCCATATACGGCTGCAAAGTGCATAAATAGGAAACTATAAGAAAGCATAACATGTGTTTTATGAATATGCATATATAGTCCAGAAACACATTAAGAATTAGAAGTCAGGAAAAATGCCATTAAAAGTTCAACGCACCCGTCGCTTAGATATTTAACGAAATGTTTAAGCAAACCGCTCAAAGAAAAACTACAAAATACATGTCATGAGCATGGGCATATCGAAACAGACACAAAAACACTGAACGAAATTTGCCATCACTCGTTGAGGGATGGTTTTATGCGTTTCAAGTTGCGTGAATTATAAACATCACTGCGCGTGTTTTGGACACGCAAATTGGCTAACATCGCCTCCCCCCGTCCACACACGATTGTATATTGCAAAAAAAAAAATACTTTAAATTTGTGCTAAAAAATGTCGCCAATAAAAAACCGCAGCATGAGCCTTGACCATAGAAATAAACGTGGTGGCATCGTAAGTATTTCAATGTTTTGTGTATTTTTTTTCTTGTATTTGAAATTAAATTTGTTTGGCATAAAAAACTGCGTTAAGACGTAAGGCGTAAGTCGTATCTCTGTAGTGTTGCTAGCCTTATTTGTTACTACATACACACATATATCTGACGACTTGCTGTTTAGCTTTGTGCGTCAGCGGATATTTGGCTGGCGTTTAAATTTAGCGCAATTGAATTTTTTTATTTAATTAGTTGAACGAAATGAAATGAATGCCAAGAAGAAAGAAAACCAACAAGAACAAGAACAAAACAAACAACGTCCTCGACACACCCTAATAGTCATCATCGCTATCATCAGAGGATAAGCGCACCGACTCCCTGCTAGCCTGGGACAAGGATATTCCATTTACATCAACCGACAATGGCATCATCATATCGTAGGCATCCTCTTCCGGATTGCCGGGATAATAATCGAGGAGCACACGACGCAGAGTGTAGCCCAGTGCACAATAGAGCTTAAGGGCGGACTGATTGCTGCAGCGCAAAAAGAGATCCACATACCAGGCATACTTCAGGTCCAAAATATGCGCAAAGTATTTCATGAGAAGCGATGCAATGCTCAAGCGACGATAATCCGCGGAAACTGTTAAGGAGCAAACATGCCCATGCAACTGGGAACTGTCTGTGAATTTATTGAAGCACTTGCCAAAAATGAAGCCCACCAGCTGACCATCAGGTGCTGTGGCAGCCACTGCCAGTTCAGGCCACAGTGCGAGATGGCGCAAAAAGAAGCCGAGGTGATACACCTCCGTTAATGGGTCAAAGACCAATGCATTGAATTTGAACAGATCATCAAGTTGAAGAGCGCGTAGTGAAGTCATGCTCCAAGCTGCGCTGGTATATACTACTAAGAAAATTAATTTTGATTACAACAATAAGTTACTATAAATATACTATAATTATTTAATGGACTGCTACGATTCACAATACATTCAAATTACAGTCTGTTAAACAGAACAACATTCCGTAAGACCGACTGACCGTCGCAGGTAATCTCCCAAAATATGTTATCTTGATGAAAACTAGAAACAATCAGTTGTGCTTTAAGTACTCGTATAGCGATGAGCAGATGGATTGCGGTCTGGAAGGGTATGCAATATTAGACCTGCCTCGATATCTTGCAAACTTGGTGCGATTTCATGCAACAATCCGAAAAATGTTGCATACTTTTGGGCTGATGGCAAAACTTTCTTAGCAGAAATCAGAACCATTTTAGCCCTTGCAATACCAAAGATTTTTGATGAAGTTGCTTACAAAAGAATAAAAAACCTATTATTGTGTTCTTTTTTTCCATATATACCCTTTTTTACATTATAATACTATATTTTTGTCTTATATGACCAAAATTTCCCTTATTAATTTTACACAATGTAAAATATTCAATTTAATGCCAGTCGTGAAACAGAAAACATACAAATAAATTTTTTTTTTAAATGTACAAAAGATGCCAGCAGATTAAGTCTGGTCAAAATGGGTATGTTATTTTCGGTGTTTTTGATTTATTGATATTGCTATTATTTATGCACATAGTAAATTATTTTGTGCATAACGAAGGAGACAACCACTGCAAATGCACTTTATAATGTTTATTACACTTGTCTCAATATCACGACTTAAACTATATACATTTCGAAGTTCATTTAATGTTCTTATAGATCCATGGCAGCAGCGCAGTGACACGCGTGTAGACGCCCGGATACTGCCCCTTGCCGCAGCCAATGCCCCAAGAGACGATGCCCACCTGCGTATAGCGGCTGCCCTCCTTGACGATCATCGGACCTCCCGAGTCGCCCTGTCAAAAAATTTACCAATTTGGTATAGGTTAGTATATACATAAGATATATGAAGAGTGAGCTGGGCTCTTACGCTGCACGAATCCTTGGCAGCCTGGCCAGCACAGATCATGGACGCGATGATGCCACCAGGCGCAGCACGTCCGTATTTCTGAGCGCACTCCGGATTTGCCCAGATCGGTATGTCCACCTTCTGCAGAATAGATGGCTGTGGTCCGTTTTCGCGCAGACTACCCCAGCCGGCAACAGTTGCCACATGGCCGCTGTATGAGCGTGCCTGCTGTGCCACCGATGTTGGCAAGCAAATCGGTTGAATCTCCTTGCTAAACGGCACTGGCTCACTCAGCGTCAAAATGGCAATATCATTGTGCTACATAAAAAATCAAATATGTTTTAAGCGGTGCACTCTGCAAATATGTATGTTTAACCCACAAGTGTGCTAAATTCGAAGCCCTTGTGCCGCACCAAGCGTTTGATGCGACGCGAAACGTGTTGCACCTCAAAGTCCGTGCGTATATTGTAATCTCCCAAATGAGCAGTTAAGGCAGCCACATCCCACGATGTCATGCTAGGATATGGAGAAGAAGATTAATATTTCTTTACTAGACTCTGATGAATTTGAATTTGCTTAAGAATCTGTTTACAGTTAATATCACAAGTAATTAATGCTATACTGAAATCAATTCGCTCCAGTTTTGAATTCCTCTTGATATTAACTCAATTCACATAGTTTAAGATATTAATATAATATAATTTTGTTGTCTAGCTTACCGTGCCACGCAATGAGCCGCAGTAAGGATGTGACTGGTGGTAATCAGACTGCCGCCGCAGAACTGCTTGCCTGACTTGAAGAGCACCGCAATCCAGGGGAACTCGTGCGGACTGGCATTAATGCCGCCCACAATGCGCTCCTGATCGGGTGACACGGGATTCTTGTTGCCGCACTGCAGTGGCAAGCCCTCCGGACTGGAGCCGCTCGCCGGACGACGAGTTGTGGTTGGTTTCGATGTCACCGGAGAGCTGGGTCGCCTGGTAGTGGTGTATATGCTGCTAGGAGGCCTGCCCAATGGACGTGGTGTGGTGCGTCGAGTGGTCAGCACCGAGCTGGGTGTACTGTGGATGGGTCGAGAGGTCGGATGCGTGGGATACTGATGACTCGGCGGATGGGTCGGAATTGGAGGTGGCCAACCGCCAACGGTGGGTGGGTGTGTGGGCACCGGTGGCGGCCACTGTGGCAAGCCACCAGCAAAGGTGCCAAAAGGCCATTGATAGGGATAAACAGCTGTCGTGGGTGGCGTAGGCGATGGTGGTTGTGCAGGTGCCGGCTGCACCTCGGGAGCATTTGGTTCAATTGTGTTCATGTCCTGAAAGTCGGGGGTGTCCTCCACGCTATTGGCATTATCTACGGGATCAGTATCCTGCTCAGTCGGCTCTGCATTGTTAATTGGCAACACATTTGTGGGATCTTCCTCTTCTCCTTCTTCAACCACCCTGTCAACGTCATCGTCAGCTGTCGAGGGCTTCTCTGTTGTTGTGGTAGTTGTCGTTGTCGTCGGTATTGGAAAAACGCCAAATGTGTTTCCATTCATGTTTGTGCAGCAGATGCCATTATTGACGCGTCCCAACTGATCATAAAAGTTGCATATATTAGCACCCAAGCCCAGAGATCCTGTGGGCTGCCATTGACGCACTGCTATGAAGGACAATTGCCGCACTGAGCGATAATACTGCTGGCAACTTTGGATGCGGACACAAACGCCTTGCTGACCATTCGAGGTCAGGCATCTGGACCCCTCCCAAGCGCCACCGCCAGTCAGACCACTCTGCAGTAGAAACAGACTGGGATCAAAGAAGAATTGTCGCTGCTGCCGGGCATTACCTTCCAATTGGAAAAAGTAAATTAATAAACAATCAGTGATTCGAATGGTTTGGAGTGTATTCACAAAATTAAAGATCTGACAAGATCTGATTTGAGTACCACTTGTTATTGTCATGGTGCTCGACAGCTGTTACAACAATTTAAAATCCATCAAATGCGATTTGTGTATCAATAACAAGAAAAATAAAAATGTTTCCATGATTTGGCCCAGATGAGTAATAAGTGTTTTGGCTTTCTACAGGGATTTGTTTTGCACTCGCATTCAAGTCAAATGACTCACAGTATGCCAAAAAAAAAGCCAATAAAATATTTATATGCCTCTTAGCTTCCCTACTAACATTTTGTTTTGACTGTTTACCGTGCGTGCAAAAGTTCCCTTTGTAATATGCAAATCTCATTCACAAAATGCTCATTCAATATGCGTAACAAGTCTGCAACATTGCCTCCATTAGGCCTTGTCCACGGCCAGGGCAAAACACGTGCGAATATTTATTTTGCTACCCGATCGAACTATATGCACTTTTAAGCGATAACTAATGTTACATCTTGCTGGCGGACAAAGAAACTTGTTAAACAAAAATAAATACAAATTTATTGTTAATCGATTATAATCAACTCGGTTCATAAAGCCAAAAATAAATCTTCGGCAATAAAGGGATATGTGGAATTTTTTTATGGCCAAATTATAATGCATACTCTTAAACAGAAGAAAAGGGCATGTCCATCCATTCAGCTTTATCTTTAACAGATTATAATATTCAATGTATACTCATAAAGCACTTAACACACAAAAGCACACTAAACGACTCATTTACCCGATTGTTTTTTTGTAGACGCATAAATCAAGTCCAGCCTTAATAATATGGGCCACACTCGAAATGCTAAATAAATTAAACAAATGGCAGATTTATGTTAACTTGAAAGAACAACAAGACCAGCTCGGACAAAGCTAACGCACAAAAGAAGCCCAGATCACTTTTAAGAAGCTGTCATTTGGCTAGAGGCATACGAGCATACATACATATGTACATGTATGTATACATAGATGTGTACGAGACATACACTTGCGTAAGTATGACAAGTGACAGTAGAAAGTTGCTTAGGGGGAGCGACTCGGCTGCTTACAAAGAAATGTTGTCAATTGTGCGTTGAAAGGCGCACATTACACACAAAACAAAAAAAGATAAGAAATAAAAAAGACATGAAAAAAATGGCACAGCAATTGTCATTCAGCTTAAAAAGCGCTTAAGTTTATTGTCAATATTCTGGCTTTTGTTTTTGTCATATTTTTTTCATATAGAAATGTCAAAATATTGAGTAATCACACGAAGCGTGGACCCCAGCTTCGAATTGGAACTCGTAGCGTGAACGAATGTTAAGTAAATATTGGTTGGTCTTCTTTTGTGGTTTTTTTTTAACTTTTCTACTTTGTCAACACACGACAGATTGGCTTAAAAATTGCGGCTGGCTGAAATAGTTTTTAGTATGTGACTTTTATCTTTGCAAAGGCTAATGAACTCTAGCTCTGCACCAACGTGCTGTAAATGTTTAAGTTACTCCTCCATGTAGTCTAATTATATTTTCGTACATATTACATTGGAGATTCCTTTCAGATTTCAGTCAAAATACACACCCTAGAGCTGCAAACTTATTTAATTTAGTGTCATAAGGCTCTGAAGATATAAAACGATAAAACGAGAATAGGGCAAACAACCAGTTGAAGGTCTAGACATGGCCCCCTTCGGTCTAGTCTTTTCAATTCGATGCACAAATTAAACTGGACTGAAACAAAACGTGAAATAACCCGCAGGACTTGTAAGCTGAGCCGGGCAACCTTTATGAGGTGTGAGGCTTTAATATGGATAGGCAAGCGTATCCATGTAACTTTTATTTATGGCTTCCTGCAGTCGTTTAACAATTCGATGTTCCTTCAAAATGTAAATCCAATTACACAATTAATCTGCTCAAGTAAACAGATTATTTTCGCTGCCAAAATCGATTAATAGGCTTATATTATAGCTATGTTTTCACAGCGAAACATTCGTGAAGATCACGCCTAATTTAAATTGTTCAATTGTTGGCAATAAATAAATTCGAAGCGAGCACTCATGTTGCGGCCATTGACAGATGACAACCACACAGTTTCAGTTTCAGGCCCGTTAATTGTGTGGAAGTAAGTCAATTTGAAAGCTCTATAAGATACGCCTCCACTGCGACATTTGTTGTCTATTTTGGAGTTGAGCACATACATAGAGTAGAAAGTAAACAACGCAATTACAATGTGGAACAAAGGGACCTAGCTTCGAGACGTATACGAGAAAGAGTAATTCCCCAATAATTCTCAATCTCTATATTGTCACTCTGGATATTATGGGATTCTGAAGGTCACATAAACCAATAGTGCTGCGTGCCTAGCATAAATTTATTAGATACTATAACGTAGCACAAAGTCATTGAACTTTTGCGTGATGTAAAATATTTATGTACGAAATGTTAGCAAATGAGATGCTTCTAAAGTGAATATTAATAATTAGTTTATTTTAGTGGTGAGCAAAATAGCAAACATTATTTTGTCAGTAAATACAAGAGATTCAAATGAGAATTTCGATTAATCGCTTGCATTATTATATATTCTTACAAATTAAACATATTTTTATAAAATCTGTTATTTTTTCAAAAATTTTGAGTTTAATAACAAAAATTATTTTTAAAAGTAGAATATATTTTAAGCAATATTAGCTGTTTATCAGCATCAGTTCATCAAAAAAATACCAAAGCATATTCGTCTGTTAAGTAGCAAGTTCGTTGCCTAAGTCTTTTGTTCTTCTCTAGCAATTTCACTTTTCATTGCGGCTTTCTCAAGCTTCCGCATTACTCACCGTCCACAGGGGCAGCGAAATCTTGATCAACCGTGGCATTGACAGCGGCCTGGGAGTCAACCGCACTGGTTTGCGGAATTTGATCCGATAAGGTTGTTGCTGATGTTCTTATCGATGGCACATTCTCGGCTAATGTCGCTTTAAAATGCAACAAATGCACACAAAGTAATAAAATCTGCCAAAATGCAATCATTTTGCCAGCAAAATACTTGTTTTTTGTTATTTTCTTTACTATTTTGTTTTCGTTTCAACTCAGCGGGAATTGCAGACCCATATATAAATGGTACAATATAGTATAAAACCGCAAACCGAAACGCGTCTCGTGGCTTTTAGAATGCGGCGCACGTTGCCCGATGGCATTCACCTGGACGGGCAGACGACTCTTAAGAACTTCTCGTCGGACTCTTGGCTCGCGGTCGACTTCGCGCGCTTATTAGAAACAGGACCGTGGGCAACCGAGATCCGCGAGCTTCTGAGCCAAGTGCCGGCACCGTAGTTTGGTTAACAGCTATGTCGACGCCAGTCGACGCCAGCGACAGTGACAGCGACGTTGACTGCGGCTTTGGCGCAGACGCAGAGGCAGACGCAATCGAAACGTCAATTACTCTCGCGCATCGATTGGCTTGTTGTTGAATGCCTGGTAGGCGTTGTATTGGCCGCCTTTTGGCTACCTTTTAGCCTGATTCTTGCTTACTTCATATGCTTATGCCGTTTTGCATATGTAAACTAGTTATATTATTGCTTGGTGGCATTCATTTGCTCCTGCTCCATCGCTTCCTTGGCCCGATGGCCAGACATATCACAAACAGGCACGTCGCTCCAATTGCAGACAAACTGGGACTTACACCGGGACTTGAAAGTCGCACGGCTCTTGCAGCGTACTGTTAAAATACCAAGAACGCAGATATGTCTTTCGAGCCGTTTGTTTATTATGCACTGAACTAATACTAGTGTCAGTTGATAAATAGTACTTTATTTAATTATTCACCGCATTTTATACTTACTTTCCTTAAGTTAAATTTTATCCATATTTATTTTATTCACAATTCTGAGTTAAAATTAAAACAAATTTTACAGAATGCTCACTCAACTTTTTCTCTGTATCAACTTTAACTCCTGTATCAACTTTCCGCTTAAAATTGGTTAAGACTTTCATAATTCATTTACTCTTACATCGCGCATCTAAAGTATGGCAAGGGTAAATTTTGCTGCAACAGGTATTTTGTATATGTTTCATAAGAAAACGGGTCAAGCGAGTCTCTTGAAACTAAAAGCAAGGCAAGGAATTTTTCAAGCTCCTAATGGAATAGCTAACGGATTTATCAAATTCGTTCATACCAATAAATTATCGCTTTAATTTCCTCTCTTGGTCAAAGTATACCTCTGAGTCGGTTGAATTGGTTTTCATTGGCTCCCGACGGGAGCAAATTGCTGACTGTCCCAAATAATATGCGAAGCTTTACGATAATTCCGAGCGTATTTGTTTGAATTGTTGGAGATATGCGATGCAGGATTCAATTAAAATACAAATAAATCGCGATCAAGTCAAATTGCATTGTCACTGTTTGTTTGTTAAAAATATCACAAATTAAGTCAATTGTTGGAGAGAATTGGCCAGTTCATTGTTAGCTCACTTGATCTCCTCGCTGAATGGATAAATGCTCGCCCACCTTTAATGAATGTGTGATGTTCTCGAGTGTCACCGGCATGGTGGCCACAACCTTTTGGCGACATGACAAAGTCGATCAATATTTTGCCGACTAATTGTCTATAATTGGATGCCAAAGGGGCATTTGCCTTTTGATTGATCGCAAAGTGCTCTCGATTCGATTTGAAGTGTTGTATTTTTGAAAGCAAATTCGCTGAAGCGAACAGGCATCAAGATCAAGAAAGAGACGAATAGCCAAGTAGAAAGACGAATAGCCAAGTCTGCTCTAAGAAAATTTCATTAAATTTCAAATATTCAAATAAGAAATGTGGACTTTCAAATAGTCCGTGTACAAAGTGTAATTCCAAAATCAATTGACTCAAGTGAAAGTTCCAGTTATAATAAGGGTCAAATTAATTCTTAGCTCAGCCATTTATTTACTCTTCAATCTTCATTCATATTTAAGCGTTTGCTATTTATTGATCCTGAACATTTATATATTATTTATATATGACTTTAAAATTTCGCCAAAACTTTCCCTTCTTTTCTTAACTGCTGAAAATTATGCTATATGTTTTTAAACTAGTCTTTTATTTGAACTTTATTTTGTTGCCTTATTTTAGGCGCGACGAAATTAATCCAATGGCTGCAAAACCTGTCCCACCTTGTACTCATTTAAAGTGTAAGTTGATTGAAATGCATCAATTCATTTATGATTTAAACATTCGAATTTAATAATTTGAAAATGCAGAAACATTTTTGTATGGATTGTAAGATGTTTTTTTTTTGTTGCTTAAATGACATAATAAATATACATTTTGTGCTGTTCAAGAAACAATTCTTGTCGTTAAATCGCTGACAATTCAATAAGCTGAGTAATTATTTGGAGGCAGCATTAAAAATTATTGATATTTTGTAAATAATAACTAAGAACTAACTAGCTATAAAATACGATCATTTAGAGCATCGATCACTTCACTGAACCAACAATTTCTCTATAGGAACCGGAGCGAAGAACTCATTGATATGTGCAACCAAAATGGGGGCCCATTGCTCACGGGTGGCGGGAATTCCGACACGCGTAATCTCCGGCAAGTTCTCATTGACCAGATTCAAGATCATAGCATCTGCAAGTAACAAATATGGTTTAAGAAAAAACAGATCACGCCAGCGCCAGCTACTCACTCAGGTTGCGATCCGAGAAGATGCCATTGGCCAAGACTCGAGCGTTGCCAACGTTGACATTCGCATTCAGTCGATGTAAGCTCAAAGTGTGCTTGCCGCTGGAATGCTTCTCAATATGACCATCGGTCAGAACGGTGGCCTTAACATTGTCTAATTGAAATTTAAATTGAAATATTAATTATGTCAGCAATCGATTGCCTGCAGAGACACTCACCAATCGTGATGTTGAATGGCCCCTTGGGCACGAGACGCAGACCGCCGAACTTGACATCCGCCTTAAAGTAGCCGCCAGCCTTCAGCTGTGGCAACTCCACGCCCAATTTGATGACAAACCCGCTGTCCGTGAAATTGGATGACACGCTGTTGACTTTCAAACTGCTGATGCCATCAATTTCCATGTTCTTGATGAGCAGGCCACCCTGTATGCCATCGTTCGTGTAACGAAATATGCCTCGTTTGTAGAAGTACGGATCAACGGAGCCCATGTTCAACTCTGACAGGCCCCGATTCTTCAGTCTCGGCACAATCGATTGGAATAGTCCACGTATGCATTCATCCAGATCCGACGAGCTGAGGCTGCAACTGCCGAGGTCATCGCCAGACGTTTGTGGTGCAGTAACTGTGGCGAAAGTGGCGGAGATTAGTACATAGCAGTTGGTGTTGGTCAAAAGTCAAAATATAGTCGGTTAAGTTATGGTTGGGCTAAAAGTGTGCGTATTAAGCTCAGTCAGGCATGCATCATTGCGCATAGCGCCTTTCGAGTCATCCAACCAAGCGTGGCACAGTTCACAGTTTGGCATGCCCCGCACAAGCTTTTCTCCAGTTTTGACATTCAAATAGTTGTTGTTGCGTGCTTTGTGTCAGGGTGACAGGTGACAACGACGCGTCGCAGTCAAGGTCTCCGATCTAGGCCCCGCACAAGCCGAGGTAATTGTAAATGGAGTCAGTGGATTGTCTTGTACGAGTTTTGGAGTACATACTTGTACTTATCAATAGCTTTAGTTCATAAAATTTCTCAAATTATCAGTAATTTGCAAAAGTTTTCGCATTTTCTTTTAAATCTAATATAGGTCAGATATAAATACAAAATGTTGGATGTATTTAAAACAATAATTAAAATTTTTTATAAAGCTTAAAAAAACTTGTTTGTAAATTATTAAAAATATTTAATATTGATTGTTATGTTTTTCAAATTTATTTAAAACATTAGTCTCCGCTCCTGTTTGGCTATGTGATTAGCATATAATCAACATAATTTTGGAGATGACCTCAAGTACAAAATTAGTCGGACAGACAAACAAACAGTCAAAAAAATTGCAATACGTTATTGCGTCATTTTAGCGCTGGCTGTAAAAATAAGTGCAAATAACATTTGAGTTCACTTGGTTAAATCTTCACATGAAAAGTAAAGTGTTTAAATCTTTAAAGCGGAAATGGATAAGAAAGATTGCAATTAAATTTAGCATTCCCTGCAATTATGTCAGAAAATTACCCAAGTACTTAAAATAGTTAATTTGGCACGAACAAGCAGACAATGCTTAGTTTTACCCTTCATATATTGTCAGCTACTTTTAATACGGATTAGGCTTACGATTTGCTCAGCAATTTTGTAGTCTGTAATTTAGTTTGCCAAATTTTGAGCGCTTTCGTGTTCGGTGACTTTGTCTATTCGCTGTTGGCTGACAAGTTCAATGTCAAAGGTGAACCAGCCAAAATAAAAAGAAGACGAAAATATGCAAAATAAAAGCCCAGTCAACACGTTGACATTAATTACACTTTGACAGGCGTCACAAATGTTTGTGATCTGTTTTTTTTTTTTTTTCAGGGCGCGTTTGGGCAAATGTCGTGAAGTTCGTTGCCTAAGTCTTTCGTTTGCTTACGCTCCCAGTGCAAATGTCAATCAATTTATTGGGCTTGCTGTAGTCAGCATTTTGACTGCTATTGCTGCTCGACATTTTACGCAATTAGTTACAAGTTACAGCTGCAACTCACAGCTCAAACTCAAACTCAAAGGCCCAGCGACGCTGACGCCGTTTTTCGCATTGATGTAGGTCAGTTTTTAGCTTTATGCGTTTAAGAAATGCGCGCATAAGCAGCCGGTTTTTTATTTGTTGTTGTTGTTGTTGTTTTCATGTTGATATAATGTAAACCTCTTTGTTGACGCTGGTGCTTTTGACGCGAATACTTTTTCGCAAGCGCCCCACACCAAATACATACATAACATACAAATCATTTATTTCTCTGCGGTTGCTTGAATTAATTCAATTGGAGATAAATATTGCAGTCTTGCCTGTTCGACTTGCTTTCGACTTTACGTATTCGGTATATTTATTCTGCCATTTATTTTGCATAATCCATCAATATACATTTTTGTTTTGTTTATTTTCAACGCCTCATGTGCGGTACTGCTTGAGAGTCACTGTATTTCAGCATTCACATTCAGAGCGTTTTTTTGTTAATGCTCTCTTGCGGTTTTATAACTTTTACTATTCACACGAACCAAAAAAATGGAAACGAAAATATATGTCAAGTTCAAGCTGCTCAACATTTTTAGTGTTGTCTCAGGTGTTAAAAGTCAAGCAAATAAAAAGTATTTTTTTCTTATTTTTGAGCTGGCTGACTTGCTAATTTCTATAGCAATGGCATTATTTTTAAAGAAATCTCATTAAAATCACACTTTAAGATTAAAATTGCTTCAGTTGTTGTTAGCTGCTTTTATTGGACTTTGAAGGTTGTAGGCGTAAATAGCTCGCGTAATCTTTTCAATAACAATACAATGGGTTAGTCACCGAATTACACTCGACAATGCTATAAATGACCTATTTAGAGATTAATACAGATCGTACTTCTCTAGCTGGATATAATTGTTGCTGGTATAACTCGATATGCGCATTGCGATAATATATCTTAAGTGAAACTAACTTAACCTAATCTTGATCGACTGAAGTTTAATTTATTACATTCCAATCAAAACATTTCCTGCTTACAATTTCCGTCAAAACAAAATTGCGCAATTCGCTTTAGGCTTCGAATACTTCAGATTTGGATTTTCATATATTTGTCATACAAGTCAACTACAATATTATTTATTTCAATTATCATTTTCAATTGTCACTTTGGTAAATGAATGACTCTGGCAACAAACTTGCTTAACAGCTCTGATTTTTCATTTCGCTTGTCATTTAAATATCAAGTTCTTGCAGTCTGGTTGCATAAGAGTAACCCAAACATATATCTACCTGAATCGAATTGGGAGTCTGATGAGAAGGCGGTCTGCTGGGGGTCGGTACTAAGTTCATCTGGAGCGGATGTTGGCAGTATGGCGGACGCGACACTTCCGAGTGCCACAGCCGCGATGGTTAGCAAAATGTACAACGCTTGCATATCGATTTTGTTGATTTATGCAGTTGTTGTTTTTGTCAATTTGGACAACGCTCTTTTCACAATTGGCAATGTAAACTTGTTTTAATTGAATTGTTGTAGTGCTTTGACGATTTTGTGGCTTGATTCAACACAAACACACACACACTCACTCACATACACATACAAACAAACAATGTGTGCAATTTTCGCTTGCTTTTTTTTTTGCGTAATTTTAAAACCGGCTTCACTCTTATTTCTACACGAATTTTTACAGTTTCTTGTGGCTGTTGTTTTCTTTCGGTTAACTGCAATTGTTGCTGCAATCGCGAACACCGACAGAAAAGCACACACACACTCCTACACTATACTCTAGCTAGCTAGCCAATTGCCAAAGACACCAAAAAATGCTTCTGCAAACTTTAAAAATCAGCGAACGATTTCGTTGGCGGCCCGCCGCTTGCAAATCTTTAAATGAGCGCTGCATAAAACTCACGTTTATTTATAGTTTTCAGCTCGAGTTTTTTAAGTTTTTCCATGCGCACGATGCCAAAAAAAAAAAAAAAAAATCAACAACCACAACAACAAATAACCAATTTGAAGGCTTTTAGAGCGCGCCGATTGAGCTTTCAAAGCTTTTGGCTTGTTGAGTTGCTGAGTTGAATTGAGAACTTGTGCACCACAGTTTGAGCAGCGCTGTACCTGAAATGCTCAGCATGAGTTGGCATAACTGAGAGCCACACTTGAATGTTAAGTACGGTAAATTTAAATCACGTCTCAGACGTTGGTATAAATTAAATTAAATAATACTTATTTAATTACAAGACTCGCATGTTGGATTACTAAATAACATGTTATTCTCAGAATAAATAAACAAAGCATTTATTTTAACTTGAAAGAAGATAGATCGATTTTCAACACAGTTATGTCATATTGAAATTCTAAATAAATATTATTTAAGTAATTTGAAATTTTCCCCAAATTTTTTTTATAGTGAGTAAACATTTTTGTATTCCTCTTTTCATAAATTTAATACAACTGCTTAAAGCTACTACTTCATAATTGTGGTTGTAATTATATATAATTACAAAAACATTTATACAACTTTAACCACTTAATACAACATTATTTTTTTTAATCAAAAGAAAATTATTATAATGAATATTTTTTTGGAAATTGTTATCTAAGCACAAATAAGAAAGAAAATAAAGAACTAATTTTGCTTTCGCACAGTGACATCTTTTTTTTTCTTATTGACCTTGAAAAAAGTTTGCAAAGCAATTTGTGCTTGGAATCTCCCACGACGGTAGTAAATGTTCTTCAGCATAAGAAACTAAATTACTCCATATATATTATTAAGTTTAAGGCAACACTGCGCATTCAAGCGTTAAATCTGCTGATATTTAGAAGCTTGAAGACGAAGAAAAGCAAATAGATTTATAATTATGCATAGTCAAGTTAAATTACTAAGATTTTCAGATAATTGGGGGATATAATTACTGGGAAGCGAAGTTGCAAATTATTATTTATTTTATATGCCATATTCAACTTTTGGCACTAACAATTCTTAAAGTAAAAGTATTAATTTGCGCAGGGTATTTAAAAAAGTATACGATTTTAAGGCTGATCAAAAGATATGTAATTGTAATCATATCTCAGTTGAGTCAATGTCAATCAATAAATCGCACCCACAAATCAATCAATCTTAGAACAATGAGGAAATTATCAGCTGCTCCCATGAACTACACACCTACAATCCCAAACCCAATCCCAATTCCAATTCCAATCCCAGTTACAGTTTGAGTCGCATTGCAGTAGTTTAACAAGCACCGGGCCTAGTTGAGGCATTGGTTTAGCCCTCGACTCTGGGCTACTAAGTAAAATGTAGGCCAGTTGTTAATCTCTTGCCACAAACTTGCGCACTATATTTATGAAGTTTTGGGGCGTCTATTTCCAAGGTGATCGACGTGACTTGTTTGTCATGTTGCAATGCATGCCTGACATCCAGATTGTTGCACTCTAGGTGCTTCACTTTTGAACTTCCGATGAACCAAACAAGTTACTGTGGCGGTTCCTATGTACAGGTGCGTCATAATATGTTTTGGCAAATCTAATGCTCCAATGCTTATTATGCTCGGCCAGTCTTGTAGCAGACGACACTTGATCGTGTGCCTGGCATATCCATTTAGCAATTAAAATATTCTACGTATGCATATATGTTGCGAACATATCCACAACAACTTTTCAAATATGCGAGGCACATCGCTTTTTATCGACGTTTATAAGACATATATGCATAAAAGTGTGCAGCACACACTCTCATAATAATGAGCTGCTGATTTATCGCAGAGTTAACGTCGCGACCTGGGCGCTAACGTTGCCCTATGGAATATTACCTCACTTTCTATGCGAAGCCAAATTCCGAGCTGCTTTGTTTATGTCAACCTCTAGAGCTTGTTTATGCCCCATAAATAAAGTAAGACGGCCAACAGCCATTGCTCTGGTTGACGTAACCAGACAGCTGAAACAGTACACGACTTGGTAATTCTCAAACTACAAACATATATTTTACTAACTTAATATTGAACTGTTGCATACTAAATGAGTTTGCCTGACATTTAAGACTCTCAAGAGTACTCCTGTCCATAATTTGTATTTTAGCCTACCATCGGAGCTTGCATCTACCACTTGGGAATTGAGCCCAACACCCTGAAGTAGGCAATGCTATTTACTTAATATAAAAATAATAAATATTCAATACTAAAATAATTCCCAGAAACCTCTGAGCACGCTTAACTGTGATAAACATATATATATTTATTATCTGTCTCACTCCTTAAATCGCTCTCTGACTTCTTTACTTTTTACTTTCCTTGTGACTAAACGACTAAGGCTTAAAAATATTGATTTCTTTTTTCAATTTCCCCAATCCTTACATTAAATTGTGAACAGTTTCAGATTTTATTCCATTTTTTTTTATTTAGGTTTTTTTTATTTAAATTACCAAATAATAAAATTAATAAAAGAAAACATTTTTCTACAAATTTTAGAATGTCCTGAGCCCACATTAAATAAATGAAAATTAAATTTTGCATATGCAAAAATGCTAAATCAGTAAGAATGCGCTCATTTCTAATGGGTACATCAATCAATTTAAGGGTACACTCGAATGACTTTTGATATGAATAGAAACGCAATTTTAAAGTGCTTATTTAGGCGACAGTTGTTCTCAAAAAGTTGGTTACTGAAGTTGTTTCAAATCGTCGCCGACTCATTGCTCAATTTCACACTAAATGCATGCACTTGACCACATTCGAATATAAATAGATTGATAGATATGTATGTAGATATATACGAGTTTTCAAGGTCGACGTGCTGTGCACTTAACCCCATTAACTGGGTGCAGTCAGTGGGCAGTTACATAAAGTTAGTTAATTTTTTTTAGGCACATAATTTGATGCTAAATGAAACTGGGGCATGACCAAATCAATTAAAACCTGTTTCAATCTGCCCGTTAATTGTGCATAAGCCGAGTGCGCCTGAATTTAATAATCGCATTTTAATCGCTGGCTCGAATTTTATTAGAGGTAACCCGGTTTCATTAAGAAATTTCCATACAAATACTAAAGGCAATCACAACCGCTATCTTATTCGCTTGACTGGAGAAAATCATCGATTGGCACATTTATCAGAGCCTGGTTAATAACGCGCAGCAGGACAGGCAGCCACGACCTTCTTGTTTCCGGCAAAATAACGCCATAGATATCACGCCAGTAGTTGTTAGCCACATTGAGTGCAATCTCATCTGCCAAGCATATAAATTAAGCGTTAAGGAAATAGCGATTCAGCTAAAATACACACTTACCTAATTCAGGATCCGGGAATATGCCATTGGCCTTAATGGTCAAATCACGAATCTTTGGGTCCGCTTCGATATCGGTGAAACGAAAATATCTGTGTCCATCCTTGCTTAAAATGTCTCCATCCGTAACCACATGGTTCTCCACATCAACTGCAACAACAAAGATATGAAGATGCGTGTATAAAAATGTGTGTAGACAGTTAAAATTCTTGTATATTTCACTACTCACACAGCGTTATGTTGAAATTGCCTTTGGGTTTCAAATGCAACGAGTTCACCTGCATTTCCGCCTTGTAAATGCCATTCATATTCACTTTGGGTATGGTCGAAATCATTTCGAATTTTACCTTGTCGCCATTGACTTTCATACGCAGTTTCTCGATTTTGTGTTCAGCTAAGCCGAAGAGTTTCACATTACGCACCGAAATTCGACCCTTAACCACTCCACTTGAGTAATGAAAACTCGAACGATTTATGAGCAAAGGATCATACGGCTCTATATTTAATTCGGGTACTCCAAGTCTAGAACGTTGCAAAACCGTATTGAACATGCTCTTGATACATTCCTCAGCGTTGTCGGCACCCTCAGGACACTTTGCTAAATTGAGAGCTAAAAATTATAGAATTAAATATGTTATTCACAACGTATGCGCAATGTGCCCTAGCTTCATACACACAATCAAAATCGTTTGTTTTATTTGCTGCTTCCTCAGGCGCCGCCTGAGATCCACTTGCCAGAAGGCACAGCATTGCCACAACAATGTACAGCATTATGGTTAAACTGATTTTAGTATCCTTTTCGATTGTGTAGTCCTCTTGATTCTTCCGTTGAGTCAGCATCAACCTGTTACTTGTATGAGCACCCTCCAACTGAGCTGACAAGGCACTGGGTGGAGCTATTTTATTCTCAGATATATTTTAGGTTAGTCACATCCACTTAGCCAAGAAAAATAGTACTTATAAATCAACAATGTTGCAGGCAAACTGACTTCGATAGATTGAAAACCGGCTTACCCACTGATTTAATTTCAAATCATTAAATGGAAAACAGTTCAAACAAAATTAGCCCCGAACCCCGCAAAATACTTTCTGAATTTAGTATTATAATTATTTACAATAATAATTTCAATAATAACCTGTTTACTATAAGCATATGCTGTGCGTTTGCGATTAACTAATTATACCCTAAACACATCGAATATTGGTAATAGAGCGTTACAGTCTCCAACTTGCATAATATAGGATGACACAATTTTATTGAGATTATCAATTACTAACAAACTGATCAAAATACAGTCAAAGGAGTAAAATTATGTTATTACTTATGATATTAATATGCTTAAAATTGCGAAAGAGTCTGGCCTGTATAAAAAGTGAATAGGTACAGGGTAACTTTAAGTCGAACACTCTTTGCTACAAATTTTTTTAATTGACTTTTGATTCCCAAAGCATTTTTAGATAATTCATCAAGCCAGAATTAACAATATAACATTGAGAATGTTTTATTTTATTTAATCTAAGTTTTTGTTTAATATGTTCGATTCAATATCCTAACTTCTGTAATTTCCAACATAAATAAAATTATATAATTATATAAATTGCAAACAAAATATAACCATTGAAATGGAAAATTCGAAAAGATGCTTTGCAAAATAGTAAAATGTTTGAAGAATGCTCAGTTGTATCCCCCAACTGAACCTGCACTCTATAATGTATGTAAATAACTTAAGCACCCAATTGAAAGGGCTTGATGAATATTAAACAGATTTATAAAAAATCGTCAGAATCAATTAAGAATATTACCATAATTGTAAATTGATAATTGATATTTTTTCCCCACTGTTAAACTTATTGACTTAATAATATTTAGTATCTGTAATATGCCCCTCTCAATTTGGCTAGTAAATCTTAGCTTGAACAACATACAACAATTTTCTCTTAATTATAATTGTTGATTTTATTTGTCTACTAACTAAGTTAACATATTGAATAACGCTTCTACCAATAATATGATTGCATCAGCACACCAGAGATTGCAACGGACTTAATCCTTTGTGACAAGCAAATCGAATGGCAGGGCAGCAAAGAAATCATTGCCCGCTTTGAGCATTAGTGGCTCCCAAATGGCCATAGTTTCGGGTAGCATAGCCTGATATAGCTGGCGCCAGTACTGATTGATAAAGTCCAGAATGACATCATCTATGAATTCAATTGAAATTTATATAAATATGTATTCATATATCAATCGATGCGATTATGCTGTGTATGCACTCACTCAACGCTGGATCGGGCACCAGGCCATTGGCATAGATGCGCATGTCACCCACTTTCGGCTCCGCTTCGAGCTTGGCCAGACGCAAATAAGTGTGACCGTCTCGCTCGTATAGTTCGCCCGAGGAGCGCGATTTCATGCTGACGTTGGCTAAAATGTCAAATTTGATTAGCTGAGTTAGTAATTACATGCCCAGCCGGTAGTTGGTAGTTCGTATTATTATTTTGCTTACTCAGCGTAATGTTGAAGGTGCCTTTTGGAGTTATCTTCATGTCGTTCAGTTTGATGTCCGCCTTGTAGGCACCCTCAGCCAGCATCTGCGGTATATGGCTGAGCATCTCCAGGCGTACATGATTGTTCTTCAGACGATAGTCGACCTTGTCGATAATGCCCTCGCTGAGACCATGCACCACCACATTCCTCATGGCAATGCGGCCCTGCAGCACGCCCGAGTTGTAGTTGTACGAGCTCTTGCCCAGCAGGAAGGGATCCATTGGTGGTATATTCAGATCACTGATGCCATTTTTCAGGCGTGGCGTCAGCTGCTGGAATCCCTGCTTAATGCACTCATTTATATTTGCATCTTCTTGGCGGCAGGTCGGTATATCGGCGGCTGTGTCAAATCGAAATCAAATGCAATCAATCAATGAGCACAATTACACATAAATACAACATTCATGAACATTGCCCTGACATACAACTTATAGTCATCTCATATCATCAATGATCTCTGCGCTTTATGCCCAGAACGTGATATTTTAGACGAGAGTTCCGCTTTTGTTATTCGTTGTCGCGCATAATTGCTGGTCTCCCCTGCGCTCTCTCTCTCTGTCTCCCCCTCCCATTTCTCCACCTCCCTTTTCGCTATTTATTTGCTGCTGTTTGGATTTTAACTTAATTACTCGGAGCATTTTGTTTGACATTATTGTCAACAACATTTAATTGCTTATTTTGTGACAGAGCATTGACTAAGCGTTTCATTGTATTGCATATCGCACAGCCGAATCAAGTTTGTCGCTTGAATCTTTTGTACTGAAGGCTTTTTGCAACGGTCGCTGCGGCAGGGGAAGGCCAATTAGCGGAAGTGGCAATTGACTGCGACCTGCTCCATTCGACTTAGAGCCGGAAAGCTTCTGGCCTTTATTGGGCAAATATCAGTCAAGGCTTCTGAGTATTCTAGTTGAATGCCGCAACTGGGTAAAAACTGCTGCCAATGCTTTTTATTTTATTTTATTTTATTACTGAATGTTTGGTATAAAAAAGGAGCACCGAAAATATTATGTAAATTCTACAAATTTATTTTCAAACTATTCTATTTCGTTTTTTTAAATTGCTTTTACTGTTTTAAGTCCTCCGAAATTGTTATCCATACTAGGAAAACTTGGCTATCAATATCAGTACTTTTATATATTCATGAGATGGGCTTGTTCCCCCAGGAATATTAATTATTTATTTATTATTTCGACTACACTTTATTAAGCCATATCATTCATTAACATACTGTCACGTCTTCGCAATTGCCAAAATTACCATTTAAACAACTATTATACACTCAATAAATAATAGGTAAAAATAAAATAAAAACCGTTTTAGCTAATTTGATAAACAAATTTATTACCATGCAACTTTATAATAACCATTTTATTTTTATAATATGTAAAAATCTATCGCTCAGTCAACAGTTGCTAAATTCGAATTGAAATTGAACTTTAGCATACGTAATGGCTTTGATATACAATTTGCACAGCTTTTGCGTGTTTCCCATGATTGTTGCTACTCGATTTGCATTTTAGTATAATTAGTGATATTTATCTAGCAATTTAACAGTTTTATTGTCATCTATGCCTAAAAACTTATATGATATCTTAGCTGATAGTAGTATACAAATCCAACTCAGATCATACAAATGAATATAATTAAAACTTTTAAAGCAGTTTGGACCCTTTGTGTATATTGCATGCAAACAAGTTTAAACATGTAAGTTCTATGCAAATATTTACATACGAATAATTATTAAACACTTTAAGATCACCGATTTTACCTCTAATATTTGCATATACGTTACAAAAGTCAACACAATTTAAAAAAAAAACTGTATTTACAACATTAAAAAACTTGAATTGCGGTTTACAACAAATCACGTATGATTCAATTTCCAATACTCACCCAATTTGGTGATGGGCTTGTATTCAACTGGAGGCAGCGTAAACCCTTCTTCAGCAGCCAAACTCACGCCCAGCAACGTGACAACAACAATAAATGCACTCAAAACACTTGCCATTTTCTTTAAATTTGTAAGAACAATTGTTGAACTTTCTTTTGCAAGTCAAATCTCACTTTCGTTGGAGATATGGTCAAGTAAAAATGAAATTAGACAACGACGCCCCCGGCTCATACAAATGCGAAACGACATCTGATTCAACGACTACTCGTCCGTTGTATTTATGGCGAAAATAGAGAGTCAACTCAGTGCTGTGCCCTGAGCGAGCCGACAGTAACAAATAATGGGCACTCAGACAGCCGGGAACTGAGCTCTGGGATTAGGGGGTCGTCAGAGAAACGAAAATAGCTTGGAATTAATAATAGCGACGATGACGCTGAGCAAAAGGCAAGACCAAAACAGAATCAGTAGTGAAATACAAACGACATTATTAAATACCCTAGACAAGAGTCGTGAAGTTTGATCATTCCCCCCATCTGTTCGTGCCCAACCAGATCTCTCACAACTACCGGCAGCTGTCCGCTTTTGATGCGCTCCAATCCATTTAATGCTTCCTCGTCTCGCTGATTATTGGCTTGGCTAATGCGAATCTAGTGGCCAGGCTGCCACTTGAGCAGCAGCACTACCCAGGCGTGAAATAGCTTCTGCTTCATCGAAGCTAGCAAGACTAATACCAATACCTATTTATATGTTGTAACTTCACAGATGCTACTGCATAGAAACCGAGTGCGCTTGGTTAAAGTGTCTCATCCCAATTCGTATCGGATTGAACTTTTACTTTCACATTCTCTGTGAAATATTATAGTCTATATGATATAACACTTTGTTTTCTTAATTTAGAATTAAAATTGAAAATCATTTTACTTTCGACAAAGCTCATTAATATGATCATTCACATGATTTTTGTGTATAAATAGATACAATATACAATCAATAAAGAACCAGTTATAGATGACAAAATTCTAGTTTTAAAAAAAATGTTTCAGACAGATCCCCCACAAATCTTGCAAATCATTGTGATATCAAGTAATAAGTAGCTGTAGCAACTCGTGTGTAGAGAATCTAATTAAATGACTCTGCAATTTAGTTAAATTTATTTAAAGCACTACTTCAACGAAGTGACAAAGTAACACCATTAAAACTGGACATTTCATGGCACATAAATTTTTGTTTGAGTGGTTCTACAGAACACTCTATAAATAATATTAAATTTTACATACACAGTAATTCACAGATAGGATCTCTTGCCTTTTTGATATAGCCATTTATTAAACGACTTAATTTAAGTGTGTTCCTTGTGGTACTTCCCATATCCAACTTGCGGTCTATAAGTAATTAGAATATTTGTTGTACAGCGAAAAAATGAATTTATCTGATTATCTTTCATATTAGTACTCTGCCTGCAAAGAAAATAAAAGTTGATGAGATAATTGGTGATCAAATAAAGCTAACAGTGATTATTTATTGTACTTACACAATATCAACTTTTGTTTCCCACTGCTGGGTTGACTTTCAAAATATAAGTAACTATTACAAAAATATATTTACTTCACCTCTTGTGATTTTGTGTGCATATATCACTCTTTTCTATTTAGAAACCATTCTTAATTTTAATTTGTTCAAAAATTCCTAATAGCATTTCGCGTCATTCGTGTCTTATCTTGGTTCGAAAATTGAATCTAGTTTTTTACCCCGCAGCTCTTTTCAAATGTCTGCACCATTCACTTATCAACGGCTAAGTTATATTAATCTCGGCTCTGTACAAAGCCTAAACATCTTATCGGCTGGCGTAATGCCAGTGTCTGTCTGCCTTTTGCAACCCGAGCTGGAGTCGCTGAGAGACGACATCACAGAACAAACTGCACTTCGCATCTTATCAAAATCAACAGCATGATGCACCAGGCCAATGCCAATTCCAAGAATAGACGCTCAACAATAACAAGGGAGAGACAAGTAGGAAGAAAAACAAACCAGTTCGGCAATATCTTATCAATTGAGAGGCACACAAAAAGCATTTTACCCAGGCAGTTTACAGTCGGACAAATGAGCCGCAAATACAAAAAAAAAATTGAACAATTCAAATAGAATTGAAAATAAAAACACATGGCAAACGCCTCAACTATTGACAAAAGCTGCGACAATGTGACGAACAACAAAAGAAAAATGAAAATTATCTGCAAGCGGAACAAACGCAAATTGAATGAAAATCAAACAAAAGGCGCGCATTTTGCCACCTAGGGAGCTGGCCAAATAGGCAAGACACATATGTATGTATGGACATATGCATAAACAAATCCCAAGAGGATTGCCAAGGGCAGCTCATTAACTAGGCCTGGTCACACTCATGCACGCAAGCACAAGCACGCACACACAAACGGCTTATCAGCGGGTGGCTGCAACGTACTTAGGTAACGATTTGTGGCAGCGTCGGCGCATGCGCGAAACTCCGGGGCAGCAAAGGGTCGTGCGCAGGCCATCAGTTAATTTTATGATCTTGTTTTTGTTTTGCAAAAAAAAGAGAGATGCTCTTCGATTTTGTGTAAACAAAGTCATAAACGATAGCGGATTAAACTAAACCACATGATAACAGCAATCGCTATATAAACTTGACTGGCAGCGGCACAGGACATCAGTCAACCCACAGACGACAGTCCAAGCGAACGCACTTGACAGCTAAGACATGGCTCTGAAATTGGAATGCAACAATTCAATCAGCTATCGCCACAAGAAGTTTGATATGCGGCGACCACGCACCGACGAGGAGGAGCTGCACATCAAGGAGGAGTTGATCTCACGCATGGGCACCCCGGCCAGCAGCAGCTACAATGAGGAGGACACCAGCAGTCAATGTTCCAGCGAATTTATGTTGTCGCTGCCCAAGCGACGTCGCCTCAATAGCACCATATGCGACGGGTCGAATGAATCGGAATCCGCATCATCTTCGCAATCATTGCCGCCATCCATAAGCCCCGAAGCCCTGAGAGATATCTGCAAGTACCACGGTAATATGGTGCGAAAATTTCCGAAAAAAGAACGCACACCCAAGGATCAGGATCGACGCAATAAGAACACAATCGCCTGTCGCATGAGCCGACGTGTGAAGAAACTCGAGCATCTGGCCATTGAGGAGCAGTACAAGGAGTTCACCAACCAGCATCTCAAGATTGTCGAGGAGAGCATGCGGGCAACTGCCTATTTCAATCATCTCAATCAGCTGGTTAAGCACGAACAAGTTAAGAGCCCAGCTCCAGTGCCAATTCCATTGCCCTCGAAAAACTTTAGTATTGACTATTTGATCAATGGCATCAAGAGGAAGCAATGTTAGTAAAAGTTCCTTTAATCACCGTGTGATTATCAATACGCTTAAATTAAGTCTGCTTTATTAGCTATAAATTAGTAATTACTTATTAACTCTTATTTTATGTTGTACTTAAGGCTTTCTTTAAGAAAAATAGCTTAAATAAATATAGATATCCTATGTCTTTATCATATTTGTCTCTATTCATTTAACTCGATTCAAGTCTGAAGTTAAACTAGAGCCAAAGTGGTCAAACCGTTAAAAGTGCTTCTGGGAAAAGTGCCAGAAATAGCGCCTTTATCACTATCGCTATTGATTTAGCTTCTAAAAGATGCTAAGTAGTTTTCAATATTACTGAAGTTAAAACTAGAGTCAAAGTGCATAAAGAATTAATAGAAAAAAGATTAGTGCGGGAGATGATGACCTTATCAGTGTGTGCTCTTCTCCCCGCTCTTAAAGTATATATACATATATATATATCTTTTTCATATTTGTCCCTATTAAATTATCTCTTTTAAATAGAGCTTTGTAGCTGTCAATATTACTGATAATTAAACTATTTGTCAAAGATTTTTTTAAAAAATGAGATAAATGCCAGAAACATTGTCTTTAACACTGTGAAAAGTGATTTTTACTTTTCCTCTCAAAGTAATTTTCAACTTAATAGTTTAATATATAGAAGTACTACAGTACTACAGTAAACTAAACAATTGAACTGTTCAATATGTGGAATTCGTCACAGCTACTCTCAATATGTGAGTCATCAGCTAACTTTCACAATGCTAAGCCAAGCAGATAATCAATGGTTCATAGGCAGTAGGCGCATCAAACTAAGTATGCAGTCAAGATAATGTTGGTTTATAAGGAAATTCCTGTTGGAAAACTAATTTCAAATTGAAGCCACTAGAAAAACTGACTCAAGCCAAAGTGCAGTCAACTGTGTTGCACACAATAATAACAACAACGACAACTGCAGATAAATTAGTTAATTTAACTTGAGTATTTATTTGGAGTAGTCGGAACGCCACGCCATCTGACAATTAACTATTTGGCTATTATTTTTTTTTTGTTGGCATTGCGCAATAGCCGAGCAGCTAATTACTTTTAATTTTCATTATAGGCCATTTGATAAAGCGCCAAAGCGACTTCCTATGCTGCACTGTGCTGTGGCAAAAGCTGGAAAGTCCAATGCAGAAATTATCGCCGACAACGGCTAACCACTTAACGACCACATTGATACCATTTTGCCACCACTTCGCAAATGCCAACTATTTTCATTGTTGCCGTCACGGTTGCTCTTATTGTGGCTCTCTCGTTGCTGACTTAACATTGAAAACAGCATTTTGTTTTTTATACCAGCAACAGCGTGCTGCAACGTTTATTTACCAAACGTTGTGGTTGCAACACCTTGCCACACAAGCTGCTGAACTTGAGCTCCTCAAACTCTGAGTCAACTGCAGTCGCACCTTCGGCGCTGCTCGTCTCAGCCAATATTACTATTTGACGGCATTTCGCAAGTTGACTGCAGCTTGATTTCTATTTGTGTTGGATCGACCTTAAGAAGTGAAAAAGAAAAACAACAAAATGAGAACACAAACTGTGCTGTGACTGACCACATTAAAACGTTGCTGAGAAAACAAAAAAAAAAAAAAAACTTTATTGCATAAGCTACTCTAACAACTTGAGTAATAAACATATTATTAACTACAAATTGAGTTCTGTTAACCAAAAAACCTATTATGCCATTAACTAGCCTTAGTCATAATTCACTATAATTCTGCTATCTTAGATTCCGTTGAAGACTGGAGTTCAAGTGCTGACATTTTATTATAAGTTTTCTAAACATAGCTATAAGTTTTGGTAACCCCATTATTAATTCTATACTTTCCAAATGTGAAGAGCATAATAACAAGTCAATAATAATCACTTTTATTATTATTATTATAATTATTAATACTACTACTATATTATTATTGTTGGCGGATTTATATACTGATATCTGTTAGATCTTATGTGCCATCCACCCTAATTCCAATATAAATTTTAGAGTCTTTGTCGGGTTGAGATTTTATGTGTACAAACTCAAGTACTCCCTAGAATACCTCAGCTTTTCCTGACTAAGGCGACACAATCTGCTATTATGTGCTTTCAGGATTCCTTCCCATTATCAAAAAATCTGAGATTTTTGTAAACAAATAAGTTTTGCACAGCAGAATTCATCATTGACAAAGATTTCCAATAGCAACTATAAGATATAGCATATATAGAAGCAAAAATATGAATAATTATTCCAAGTATCATCAAGATAACTGAGCGACTAGTTAAAATAGAAGCTGATAGACAGACAAACTACTCGGCTCGTGATGCTAATCAAGAATAAAAAATCTTTTTGATGACAAACCAGTAGACCCCTTCCCAATTAACTTCAATATGAAAACATTAAATCAATTTAAATATTTAGATAGATTTCCTCTCATTTGTTCAGATTCCAAATTAAAAGAACTAGTTTAGTTATAAAATAAGTTTGTTTTATTTCAAAGTCAACAATAACAACAGCTAAAAGTTATTCAACTAATCACATTCAATGGCTGTTAAATCACTTAATCATATAATAATAGTCTAAATAGAATAGGCTTAATCACTGTTGGGAGCCAAAGATCAGTAATTGCTGCGAAAGTGCCATTTGCTGTAGAAACTGTTGTTGCTGCTGGGGCAGCAGAGTGCCGGGAGCTGGGACTCCCCGCTGGAAGACCGCCTGCTGCAGCAGCTGGCGATAGTACAGACTGAAGCGAACCTGTTGCTCCAGGATGGCTGCCTGCTGGGCACGATATTGCTCATATTGCCGTGCCAAGTGAGCTTCATGCAGTTGCTTGGCCCTCCGGTTGAGCAGACAGGACAAGGTGTTGCGATCCCGACGCTGCTGCTCCTTAGGACTGCGCTGTTGTCGAGGTGACTGGCATTGGCGCACCATATTGGCATGATAGATGCCGCCCGGTGGGATTGGCGTTGAGCTGCGCTTCTGACTCTCGTTGCTGGAGACGGAGGATTCAATATTCTGCTCATTGTCCAGCCAGGGGCGAAAGAAGCTCTTCGACTGGCGACGCTTGCTCGGCGGTGCTTCTTGCGTGGACATATTCTCCTTATTCTGCTCCAGAATCTGGTCCACATCTCGTTTGCGCTTTTGTGACGCAAACTTCTTGTGTTCGTAACAGTTCGAGTTGTTTATCAAGCTGGGTTCCATGGTTGTCGTTGTTGCTGCCTTGACGTTTGATATCTGAATGCTGATGCTCTCCGATTGATGTCCTGTTTATATGCGTGGGATGACGACGATGACGGATTCATGCCCAGGTCTCCCTTCGCAGGTAGCTGCCCTTTTTTTGGGAATCATTGGGTTAGTAAACAGGCGGATTAGCGCAATTTTATTATTAGTTGTTTGGCTAACCGTTTTGCATATTTTTATGACCTGCGTCGGCTAATTACCGACCATTTGCTTGCAACTATCTCTTCTACCTGGCCCAGGGTATCCAAAAATCAAATCTTGTCGCGGTTACCGGAACTGGAAAACACTCGCTGCAGTACTCGAAGCTGTGCAGCTATTTTATTGACCTACTTGACGCCAAGCATTGCGTGTGGTCCTTCGGTGGCAGTGCCTAGTTTTTTTGTCACGATTCCTTGGAAATTCTTGCGGGTCTAGGCCAACAATTCTTGGAGATTGGAAAAACAAAAGGATATTTTCCTTGAATTCCTTTTTTTTATTTGCGCTGGTAAGGATGAGCACATATGTGTTGTGGTTAAGAGTGTTTTAAAAGTTGGCTTCTATTGATGGTAGAACTATATTATACATATCTGTATCGAATAATTAAAAATTGTAAGCTAATACTGAAAGTAAATTAATATTACTTTGTATGCTACTCGGACTTGATTTATTTTTGTCGCGTTTCTCAAATATGCTAATTCCTGCAAAAATGTATTCCGTAATAATCAGAAACTTTGTGAATAAAGTTACCAGTGTCAATGTTGACGTTGCATTTTATTTAAATAAAGTGTTGACACTTATAAAAATCTACATTTTCCATTAGTAGATATAGGCAGAGGCTTTAACACATGCAATTACAGCTGTTAAAAAGAAAAAAGTTCCACTTGAGGATTGATTATATGAATGATGAAGGGCCGAGTTTTTTATTATCTGATTAGTATTGCCGGTCGAGCCGGTTTTTTGTATAGACAAAATGATTCGAAATGTGCTAACGGCAACTTTAAGTGATTTCCCTTAATTACTATTAAAACAAGTTAATTTGTATACCTTTCAACGAAAGCTTACAAGTTGACAGCTAATCTATTCGAATAATTCACTTGTGGTTTGGGTTGCATTGCAACTATTATATTTGGTCTGATTTCCGGAGTTGCCCAATAAATACCCCCAAAAATGTTCTTCAATCTCTTCTACTAAGAATACTGCAATCTGTTTTCTTTTGCATTTTTATTATAATCGCAAATAACTATATAAATAATAAATAGGTTAAGAATTTAAACTACCAAAATTTGCAAGTAACTAAATAAGTACAAGGAGCTCAAGAATTCAATTTCATATTTTTCAATTTTAATTTTATTCATTTAACAATTTTGTTTATTGATAGTCAACAACAATAAATAATAATAAAACTTAAAAAGTCATCACAAGGTCTTATAAAATACAAACTAAAATCGCATTTAAAGTAGTTAATCAAAATTCCTTCCGCTCTTGGAAGTATTGTCCATTATGGGATGCTTAACGCTTCATGCCAGTTGCCTGTTGGGGCCAACACTTGTGGATCTGCTGCAGCGTGGATTGTGTGTCAGACAGTGGAGTTCGTGTCGTGGCCATTGTCTGTTGCAGGAACCGCACATAGTACAGGCTGAGACGGATCTGTTGCTGCAAATTAGCCTCGTGCTGCAAGCGATATTGCTCGCATTGCTCCTCCATCGCCACTTGCCTCACCTGTCTGGCCCGGCGGCTCAGGAGACAGGCCAAAGTGTTGCGATCTCGACGCTGTTGCGCCTTCGGACTGCGCAGTCGTGGGGCATGGGAGCGCACCATGTTGGCGTGGTACGTGGTGGCCACAGTGATGGGGCTGGGCTTCCGAGGCGGTTGTTGATTTACTGAAGTGACAGCTGTTACAGTTGTGGCTGCTGATGAATTTGTTGTCGATTTGGGCTCATCCAGCCAGGGCCGGAAGAATCGACGTTTGGCGGGCAGCTCCATAACGAAGACCACATCTTCGGACTCCTCATCTTGACTGCGTTTACGCTTCAGTGCCGAAAACTTCTTGTGTGCATAGCCGGGGGCAGTTCCAGAGCTGAGTTCATTGTCCATTGCTTTTGATAAATCCATAAAATCAGAATTTCGAATGCCTGATGTGGATGTTGTTCTTGTGCGCTGTCTCGTTGTCGACTGTGCTGCTATTGTCCTGGGCGTTATCTTTTATGCAACATTAGGTAATGGGTATCAGAGCGCTTGACAATCCCAGACGTTTTCCCACCAATCCCTTGCAGGTATTTCCCAATCAACTTCATTCATTCAAACGTGTGCCTGAACATCGAACTAATCATCCAGCACCCCGCACCACGCATCCTCGGGTCACGCTACCTGACCCGTTGTTGTTTTGTTTCTGGCCATCAGGGGAGCAGGTATGTCATCCATTGGCATGGCTAATCCGCCGGCTGCTGGCATTGGTAGGGCGTCATAAACCAGTTGCCCTTTTTCCTCTTCTTGTTTGCTGTGCGCATCTCCAGCGATTTTCACTGGAAATACCTGTTGTGCGCGCAGAACCTGGCCTGGCCTGGCCCGGCCTGGCCTGGCCTGGTCTGTTCTGGTTTGGTATTTTGTAATCCTGGCGCTCATATGGCCACGCTGTCTACAGCCGCATTGTTCGGCTTCCTTTGTGGCACCTGAAAAGTTTTATTGTTCTCGCCGATCCGCAAAGCATTTATGACTTCAGCATGTGAGATCTGTTCTCCAGCTGTAAATGCTACTCAACCCAAGGTGTTGGACATCATTACAGAATCCCAATATATATCTTCTATGTATACACAAGTAGTCCTCGGCTGCTCTGCTCACCTTTCCATTTCCTAAGTGCGTTTAGAATTATGTCGGATTTTTCATTCAATGCCTCTTTGTACAAGTGTGAGTCCATTGATTTATGTAGTCAATGCTGTTCGACGGCTAAGCGGATTTATTTTAGGTGGGCTTGAGTCCTGCCCTCAACAAATGCTGAGTCAAGAAGCAGGATTTCAATTGTTATTGCTGCACATAAGTATCAAAGTGAAAGATTGTCATATTGTTTGATTACAATTCTTATTTTCTGTTAACCGGAAAGAATCGAAAAAGGTCAACTAGTACATTTTTTACGATTATGCAACTGCAACTGCCCCATTTCATATATAATGAGTCATACTATTAGAGGCCTACCAGGAAACGGGTTCTCTCCGTCTGCACTATTGTAAGCGAATCAAAGACAAGTTCTTGGAAAAGATTAATTAAAAAGAAAGCGATATCTGAGGAATGTCGTGAATGAAATGCGTTTTAAATGATTGATCAACTCGCTGATCTTTGTCACATGTGTATATAATTTACAATATAGTAAATTGCTCAGACGATCACTACTGTATCAGTAAATAGCTTTGATTTTATGCATTTTTCTTATAAACCTGTTTTCTATATAGTAAATGAAAGGTAGCTTTGACCAAAGCCGCAGTAAAAAAAGATAAATTAATAATACAAGTCGAATTTAAATACCATAGCAATTGAGCTAAACAAGTTGTGCACAGTAATTTGCTTAATAAAAACAATCTGGGCTATAATCAACAGTCAACAGTTTTTCATTAATCTGCTTTTTATAACTGTATTTATAGTTCTAAGTGTCAGTTGGCTAAAATATGACTTATCCGTTGTGTCTGCTGACATTTTTTCTACGTTTAATTCAGTTTATATGGTCGAGTTTCAAACTCCACATCTGATTAAACGAGAGCTATAAATCTCTACTTGAAGACGAATCCCGAAGGGTTTCGTATATAAAAATTACGAATAATAAAAAGCACTTCGAACTGCAGCCAGCGAAAACATATTCAAAATGCGATTCAGCTTAAATTAGTTTTCCAAAAACTTCCGTAAACTTTTTGCTATTTAAAAAAATTGTATGAAATGGTGCTCTGATTTAAGCAACTAAAAATTCCAAATTATTTATAAATTCGTATAGTATACGTTATATATGCAGGCAATATGGTTTTATCATATAAGCAAAAATTTTGTTCCAATTGGCACGTGTCCAAAATTTAACGGCTTCCCTCGGACCAATTGGCTAGAACCGATTTATAGCATTTATATATGCAAGTCTTGGTGTAGAAATAAATATGCAAAATTCTCAATGAATTCGTGTGAGTACATTTCTTCGTTACAATCCTGGTATCAATATCGTCATCAACATCCAATCACTGGAAACTCCCACATCTAAGAAAATCTGTTAAATGCTTACATACATGTCCAGGCACATTTATAAATTTCAATGTTAGCAGCTAATTTAAATGACATGTTTGGAACAGCTAGGAACACGCAACATATTTCGGGAAAATCCCAATAAATTTCCATTCAATTGGCCATTGTCACAAAGCCGGCGAACTGCGGCTCCCTGGAATCTTGTTGAACTTAATGACACAGATTAGCGGTAAGCGCGATAGGAATCTCAAACTGTTCGACCAAAAACCAAAAAAAGGCAATGGTATCGAAATCGGGAATGAAACTCATCAAAGAACATTCGGGGCGCAGGCGCTGGTCGAATGTTCGTGTGTTCTGGAGAAATGTTATCGTCAAATACCAGGAAAACTGAGATGAGAGCAGGCAGGAGACCAGGAGAAGGTGCGAGCCTAGCACCGCTTGGTAAATGAAAAATTAATTACAAAAAGGACAACGGGCAGGTATACAAAAATTGAATTGTGGAACAAATCCTTTTCTCTTTATGACAATGCAGACCTTTTGTCAACGAAGTTTTTCCCACAAACAAGCCGTACTTTAATGATAATTTCCTTGCAGGTAGCAAACTGACCATGATCCCTATATAAGCAGCCGTTGCGCAGCACAAGGAGCACAGTCACTCGACAACAAGCAACATAACAGCAACTCAGCATTCACAATACTCAAAACTCAAAATACCCAAAACGATGGCACCCTCACAAATGGATTATCCGCACAACGAGAACGAGAATTATACGCATAAGAAATTCAACACGGGCTTTTACAAGCACAAGAAATTTGGCAAGCGCAGCAGCAGCAACGCCAAGGATGAGACGCCCACAGCTCAAACAGCCTTGTTCCGGCCATATGCTCTCAGCGAGAATACGCCACGGAAGCGACGACAAGAGTCCGAGCAGCGACAGCTGCAGCAGCAACACCAACTGCCGCCCACGCCACCCACAACGCCTCCCCAACAACAACAGCAGCAGCAGCAACATTATCTGCAGCAGCCGCCACAGCCTTATCATTTATATACGCCCGCTGCCACGCCCACGCCAATAATCAATCATCAGGCATTCGCCTATGTGTTACAGAAGCAGCGCGCCGTGCTTCAAATGCGCCAGTTGCTCAGCATCAATCCGGATGCCAACACCTGGCCAGCGGAACTGCGCAACGCACTCTACTCGATGCTGCAGCAATGAGTGGCAAAGCGATTCTCAGCCGACTTGGTGATTTGCCTAGCAACCAGTGATATAGAAACTTAAGTAGCAGATTGTATATGATATCAAAATGAAATCAAAATCGATAATTGATTTACCTAGAATTAATAATTGTACATAAAATATTTAACGATTTCGCATCTAAGCAAAAATCAAATAAAATATTGTATATTGTATATAACGTAACAGAGCAAGAGTAATATTTCGGGTTGGGAAATTGACTGAAGAACGATACAACCGGATTTAGTTTCAGATAAAGAACTGTATTTGGAACGACACAAAAGTCTGGAAAGATAAGTGATGTTTCAGTCCGGCTTAACTGACTGCTCAAACAATATACATTGTGATATTTCAACTTTAGGGCTAATTAATTTAGATACTGATTCTGACTTTGAATTTCAATCGGCTTCGATTCCAATTCCGGTTAGATGGTTCAGGTTGCAAAAGTAGTTGATCAGTTAAATTTCCTTGGGTATTACCAAAGACCACAGAGATACAAAAGAAAGTCTTCATATAGATAGATAATTATATCTGTAGTTCTGTAGCTTCAACTCTTGAATATATTAGATGCTTTGTCAGTTCTTCCAATATCTATATAGGGCTTTATTCTCTATCATTGCGAAGGTCATGAATATAGCTTAAGATTATAACAAAATAAACCCTTCCATTTTCTAAATTTCGTGCAGTTGAGTAGTCAATTAAAGCAGCTATGCTGTTTTGGAAAACAAATTTTCCAAACTCTGTTGATTCTAGGTCTAAAAATGAATTCTGTGCTCATAAAAAATAACAAAAACTACATAATTAAAAAGCATAAGATACATCTGACGGATATCACAATACATCAATATATATGTTTTTTTTATCAACATAATTTTAAATTTGTTTTTTTTTTCGGACAAAGGCTACAACATTTAGTGCTCATTATTTTGAATGATTGCAAACATTTACTTGTAAACTGAACTAAATCGAACTCTTAAACAATTGTTAGGGTTAGCTTCTTAAAATCTACATTGAATTGTTGAATCCAAGGCGATCGAAAACGGAGTTCGGCTGAACCCGTGACCGATTCCCAGCATTCATGCTCGAGTGCCGGCGTGGACCAAAATGCTGCGGATTCTGATCGTGCTTCTGGGTGCGCTTAGGCGGCGGCTTTACACTGGCTGTTGAGGCTGCTGTTGCTGCGGCTGTGACGCCCAGACGCTTGTGCACCGACATGGAATCCTGGCGTGTGAGCAGCTCATCGCTGCGCATGCGAATTGCTTTGCCCTTGACGGGACTCAGACGCGCGGCTGGCTTCTTTGGTGGAGAGGCTTTGAGATTGTATGTTTTGCGTGTGGTGTGCAGCTTAGAAACTGTTGATTGAGATGGATTGAATTAAAATAATCGCCAGTGATAGCCATACTTATATCAAGCTTACCCAGGCCCAGACGGGACTTGATGTTGCGCGCAAAGTTACTATTGCCACGCGCCTTGTACGGCGTATGTGGAGCTATTTCTCGCACCTCTGCCGTCGAGGCGAACTTGACAATTTTCTCAGCGGGCCCAGCCATATCCACATCCACAAGCTCACCATCGCTGGCCTCGCTGTCTATGTCACTGTCCGTCTCCTTATAGTCGTCATCGTCCATGCTCTCGTCGTCACTGTCGTCGCCACGTTTCAATGGCACCTTGTGCACTAGCAGCACCTTCTGCTGGGGCAGACGCGACCCGCCTGCAGCTGACGCTGCTGTTGCTGTGTGTTTGGCCTTGACTATGGGCGTGTTGTGTTTGACACCACCCACAATGCGGCCACCTCTATTGCCTTGAGTGTTTTTCAAAATAGATTTAATTGCCAGACCAGTTGAGTGATCGGGTGCATCCATCGGATGTTTGCCGCCCAGACGGGCAAAGACAGAATTACTGCTCGAGCTGGCCGCTACCATGACGCTGGGCGTCTTGTGGACGCCAGTGATTTGCACCCGCACATTGCTCTCGCCGCTGCTGGAAACGATGCCCTCCTGGGCATCATCATCGCACTTGTTCTTGTGCAATCGCTTGAAAACGTCCGTTTTCTTGGTGCTGCTCACACGATCTGAGTACACTGCAGCAACAGCAGGAGTAAAACAATAATAAATATCAAATATTCTAATTAAAAATTACTTTCCACATACATTGCTCTCGCTTGGCAAGAATTTGCTTGCTCCGCTCTGTGGTGCCCGAGGGGAGAGTCACTTTGTATTTTCCCTCATGCTCGGGAAGCACGCGACGTGCTGGCTTTGTGGGTGGCGAGGCTTTGATAACGGGTGATGACGCCATTGCAGGTGGTGCCACAGAAATGATAGTTTTTGCCTTCGGTTTGGGCAGCGGCGTCTCCGGAACGAGGACCTTGTCGAGGGCATTTTGGTCGCTTACTTGCTTGGCGTGACGCAGTATGGCTATTATGTCGCCCATCGGAGTGATGCCCATCTCGCGTAGATACTCTTTGTTCAGGTCCAACAGCATGTCGTCCTGGATGCGATTCTCAACGAAGATGTGCGCATAGCTGGCTGCAGCCGGAGATGGAATTCCTCCGGCATTGAAAAACTTAACCCAGCGAGCTGCATTTGCTTGTGTTTTAGTATTTGCCTGAGTGCTTGCACTCTTATACACACCTGCACTTGACTTTGACATGGCTTTGTGTGATTAACACACTACTATAATACTTATTTTTAAACTATATTTGTATTTTTCACATTTATGCAGCGCTTTACAAGTTCTATTGAGTAGTTTGGAATTAGTTCCAGCGAACGGTTTAATGAACTGAAGTATGAAAAAAGAAGATCCCTGGCGTTCATTTCGTTCAGGTCGGCCAAATTGTCTAACACTGGATTCAGGTTCAGGCGCGAACTACCAGTTCAATTTCCAATGAATGAACAGATCAGTCGATGGTCACTTGTCATACAACATGTTGTATGTCGTATAATTAGTGCTTAGTTTGACAATTATTAACCGGTAACTTGGCATGCGAGTATATATTTTGATTTTTTGAAGTCAACATTTTTATTTTAGAGTTAAAGATATGAATTTAAATAATATATGCAACATACATTTTTAATACTTTATTAATAAAATCATACTCAATAAACTGTCATACCAGTTCGTATTGATAAGTCAGACTCGTGCGATATGTTTTAGCCCCTATCGATATCTCGTGTGAGTTACCGCATGCCCATCACAATCTGCAGTGTGATACACAAATTTTGCAATTTTGCGAGCATTGTTTTGCTTAAACATTTGTTGCACTTAAATAAGCTGCACAATGTCTGATAACGATGATGATTTCATGTGCGACGACGATGAAGATTACGGTCTGGTAAGCAATATACTTGAGACAATGCGCCTTGTGCTCTTTTCTGATGCCCGGCGTCCGCTTGGTTTGCGGTTTCAATTGTAGGAATATTCTGAGGATAGCAACTCGGAGCCTGACGTAGATCTCGAGAATCAATACTACAACAGCAAAGCACTCAAGGAGGAGGAGCCAAAGGCAGCGCTCGCCAGTTTTCAGAAGGTGCTCGATTTGGAGAACGGCGAAAAGGGCGAATGGGGCTTCAAGGCACTCAAGCAGATGATAAAAATCAACTTTAGATTGGTGAGTGGAGCACCAAAAAAAAGCAAGAACAAAACAAAGAAAATAATGCATATTTCTAGTGTAATTACGAGGAAATGATGGTGCGCTACAAGCAGCTGCTAACCTACATAAAAAGTGCTGTCACACGCAATCACTCGGAGAAGAGCATCAATTCCATACTGGATTACATTTCAACATCGAAGAATGTAAGTCAGAGTCGATCATAAATGGGGATCTACTGAATTTTGATCTTATTTTCGTGCGCCTAGTCTTAATACAATTGCAACACAGGCTATATATATATTATTGATCAGAACGAGCTAAAAATATCTCTCATTTCAGATGGCATTGTTGCAAAATTTCTATGAGACCACATTGGATGCTCTGCGCGATGCAAAAAACGATCGTTTGTGGTTCAAGACAAACACGAAGCTGGGCAAGTTGTACTTTGATCGTAGTGACTTTACCAAACTGCAAAAGATACTCAAACAGCTGCATTCGAGCTGCCAGACAGACGATGGCGAGGATGATCTGAAGAAGGGCACACAGTTGTTGGAGATTTATGCTCTCGAGATTCAAATGTACACCGTGCAGAAGAACAACAAGAAACTGAAGGCTCTGTACGAACAGTCGCTGCACATTAAGTCCGCAATTCCGCATCCCTTGATTATGGGCGTCATTCGCGAATGTGGCGGCAAAATGCATCTGCGCGAAGGTGAATTCGAGAAAGCGCACACGGACTTCTTTGAGGCGTTCAAGAACTACGATGAAAGCGGTTCGCCCAGACGCACCACCTGCCTCAAATACTTGGTGCTGGCCAATATGTAGGTGACATTTAAATTATTATATTGAGAATGTATAATTAATATGATGCTTATCATTTGTCAGGCTGATGAAGTCTGGCATTAATCCGTTCGACTCGCAGGAGGCCAAGCCGTATAAGAACGATCCAGAGATTTTGGCCATGACAAATTTGGTTAATTCCTATCAAAACAATGACATCAACGAGTTTGAGACTATACTGCGTCAGCATCGCAGCAACATTATGGCCGATCCGTTCATACGCGAGCACATTGAGGATTTGCTGCGCAACATACGCACACAGGTCCTCATCAAGCTGATCAGACCGTATAAGAACATAGCCATACCGTTCATTGCCAATGCCCTGAACATTTGGCCCATCGAGGTGGAGAGTCTGCTAGTTTCCTGCATATTGGATGAGTGAGCACCTTACAAATAATTGATTTAGACTTGGCTTAACCATTACTTTTTCTACTTTGCAGCACCATCAAAGGGCGCATTGATCAGGTGAATCAAGTGCTCCAGCTGGACAAGATTAATAGTAGTGCTGCGCGCTACAATGCTCTCGAGAAATGGTCCAATCAAATCCAATCACTTCAGTTTGCTGTCGTTCAGAAAATGGCCTAAATATGCGCCAACAATTAAAGCAAAACTGTCATTGGTAAAATACTTCAAATCACTGCGTTTTTTCTAAGTGTTTCAGCGAATTTCCAAGCACAGTAAGATAAGTTAATACAGGCTATTAACCGACAGCAACTTTCAACCTAATCTATGAGTGTAAAGGGCTTGATGTTCAGATAAGATCTAAAGCATTAATTATGGCACGTCGAACCGATAAGCCCCAGCAGCTTTCTATACACAAAATTCGGCATTAATTATGACACGTTGAACCGATAAGCCCCAGCAGATTTCAATACACAAAATTCGGTATTTATTCAAGGTGGTATTCAAAATATTATTATTATTAGCAATTATCGTATGTTCCTTTATGTTCCCTTTATGACCTTCGCGATAAAAAATTTTAAATATTTAGAACAAGCAAGCAAGGGGCGGTTTAACGTGCAAATTTTGGAAAATACCCATTGACAAGTCCAAAATATAGGAATTCGAAGAAAAATCTTCAAGGAATTTATAATTTATTTTGAAGCTTATTACTTAAACGGTTTGAACGGTATCCTTGGAGGTTGCCGCTCTGGTTTGCATAACTTCTGCAGCTTCCGGCTTCACGCAGCGCTCGTACATCCATATCCTTAATCTATAGATCCAGAAGATCACTATGCAGAAGAGCAGGGCCAACACAATGCAACCACAAACGCTGCCAATGGCCAAACCCGGTCGCTCCCAGTCCAGAATGAAGTAAATAGCGCGATTGCCAAAGCTGCCACATGAAAAGAAAGTTGGTAAGAGGAATAACAACTCTAAATTACTCACAAATCTGTGCCGCCTGCCCAAAAGTAGATGAGCGAGAATAAACCGTAGAGCAGGCCCGCTATCAGTGGATAGATGAAGTGCATCAGCCGCGTGGGAAAGGCCACCATGAAGCAATCGAACATCATGCATACCGAATTGAATGCATGCGCCCACAGGTTGTATAGGCCAACGGGTCCATCAGACATGGCTAAAGATGGCAATCAGTTTAGGTTTAAGCAAGCTGGACATGGATCAAAACTTACAGGGATAGAGTGCCACCCAAAACACCAGTGTTATCATCATGGCCAACACCGTGGTCGTAAAATGGGAGCCCCAATATATCTTAAGAGCCCAACTGCTGGATGCTGAAATATATTAATGGATATGTATAAAATGTCAAAAATCATAATAATGAAAATTATCAATTTTAGTTAAAGGAAATGAAACAAGGATGACTTCTGCTTACCAAAATAGCTGGGCTTTATAAAGTATATGGTGGCTACCACAGCGCTGTAGGCGCAAGCAAAGAGACACAAGGTGAAACCCCAGTCGGTGAGATAGATGAACCACTTGCCGCCGGTAAATGAATTCACAAGGCTGCCAATGACGCCACCAGCAAAGAAGGCAACCAAAAGCCAACGATAGATCAGCCAGATGAAGGAGCGATCGCCACGCTGCCACTGCGATCGACAGAAGTCGGCGGGCTGAGCGTGTTCCAGTGAGAACTTGGAGCACTGGAACTCATCCAGCAGTGGCTGGCAGCAGCATTTGGAGCTGGTGTCGCGCATGCCGGCGGGATGGATTCGACGTTGACGACGCTTGAGGAACGCTGCTAGGGCTGCCCAGAGCAGCTGGCTGGAACGTTGGTAGAATGCGAACTGCCGCAGCCATGGCCAGAGTTTGCCATTATTTCCGCAAATAGCTGGGGCTGAGTGGCTATTAAACTGTTGGACTTATCAGTTGGCGATCCTTATCGCCAGATATGTGTATTATTTGGAAATACTTCCAATATGTTGTTTTTATTTTATTTTCGATAAGCGCAAACACAACTGACTTACCGATTAGCCATTGTAAGCCGAACTGACTTGGCCAACACAACGTGGCTAGCAGCAGTTGTCCACCTCTGTTTAATTTCCCACACTGACAAAAGCTTTGCCGTCTCCCGTGAAATGTGCTTTAAATTTTGTAAACGCATTTTGTTTTATTTGTTTTGGGAACTTTTGCACATGATTCACGGTCAGATTGAAACTATTGGCAATAAATATTTGCTGACATTACGCTAACTGATATGGTATCGGAGATAAGAATTTTGTTAGCAACAAAAAATGAAATAAAAAAAAAACCCATCCATTTCATTGAATCTGCAGACGCATTGACAATTTGTCAGTTATAATAAACAATTTAATCAAAATAGTAATTGAGTAATGAAGCACGTTGTGAAGGGGGCCTTTGCGTGGGTGCCGCAGCTGGGAAATTGAGCTTAGGTGTTAAATGAATTGGTTACGGAACGCGAATCGTAAAACATCAGATGAGGTAAACATATTGCGGTAGCGGAAAGTGATAAAGCATTTCAGTGCGACCCCAAGTTGAATATACCCTATTTTCTACGGAATACTCAGTCATAATGATAATACGATAATAATTAGCTGATCACACACTGTAAAATGAGTAGGCAACCTTAAACAAAATATTATTAAGATAACGTAAAGTATTATATAGATATGCCCTGAACCCATGAAAAATGCCCAAAAGTTGCGCAATAGTTTGTAACAGGTAAAAGAAAGCATACATATAAAGTGATTCCGCTTGCAAAGGGATCGGATTCAGTAAGAATTCTTCTATTCTTCATCTTAAACAAATAATTATATGACAAATAACAAAATATTTATATTATTGATCTGGATCAACAGCCGAGTCGAACTATTTCCGTCTTTCTGTTTTTATAAACGCACAGATCTCAGGGACTTAAGAGCTAGATACTTTAAATGTGTAATCAGTATATGCAATTTGATCGATAACTCCGCCAGTCTAGCAATTATCGATACAAATCGATTTACGACACATTGATTTGCACAGTCGCTAATCTTCAAGAATTAAAAGAAGAGTGCTCAAGTGATAAGCATGATCGGTAGACTTTCCCACGCCGCAAAAAGCTGGCAATTTGATACGCTAAACTGAAATTGAAATTAAATATTGATCTCAAATCTATTGCTGCTGACATGCAATATCATTATTATGCATATACACTTACTTAACAGACATGCAAATTGTATCCGCACACGAATTGCAATTGGCAGTTGGTATTGTGGTAAGTGTTTGTGGCATCAGTTAGCAACGGTTGACTGTCTGGAGGCCCGTTCTCAAAGATCGTGTAAATTGACACTCAATTAGACTTGTAAATTGAATTTCATACTATAAAGTAAGAATAAAAATCAGATAGCTTTTGTATTTACAGCGATTGCCGACACTTTCGATTAATTCGAGTCAATGGCAAGGTCGCTACAAGAGAACAAAGCAGCAATTGGTAAATTGAGGGGCACGTTTGTGTGTGCCTCCAATTTGTCTGATATATGTTAAGAATATGTACATAGTTGATATATGTATTACTAATTTAGCAGGAATTTCAAATACATAACAAAAATGTGTAATCGATGCCATGTTTATTAAAGTGACCCTCAAGCGATCAAATTGCCATGGTAAATTGGAAAGTATCGCTAATCATGAGTGGGTGGGGCGTAAGCCATATTTCAACAAAACAAATACAAACATATTCTTCAAATTCTTTAATCAATAATTAACGAAAAACAAAAAGAAAAAATTGCTTTCTCTTTGACATACTTTTGCAAAGAACTTATCGCCCGTTAGATAAGGTAAATGTAGGTCAGACATATAATCTTATTACGTTTCCATTGCAGTGGATTCAGCTTGGAATTGCGACTCCCACTCTCAGCGCTTTGGCACATGTCCAATTGGAAGAACGTACAGTTTAAATTGATCGACCTCCATGGCTTCAAGTTCAACAATGTCAGCGGAGTGCGACAAACGATGACGAATGATACTGTTGTCGATATATCATTGATATCATATCACCCAAAACACTTCCCACAGCATCGAGCTTTGGAGGCAGCAGTAGTTAACGGAATGACAGCTTCTCTGCTATTTGACACTCTCTGCATAATTGTTCGAATTCGAATATTTCGCACTCACGATGTGCCTTTAATTAAATTACTTGGTTTAGTTTATTGCTATACGCTGTAAACGGTGCATAAAATGGGTATGTCTGAGTTATGCGAATTTATAAATTGAAAATATATAAATTAATATATTCCTGAACAGCCATACTTACTTTAAGTATGTATAAGATATAAATTTTAAATAAGACTATACATTAATTAACTAAATTATTTTTAAATATTTTACATTTATTTATTTTACAATTATTATAGTTGAAAATTTAAAACAATAAATATATAGTTTGCTGGTTCTAATTGGAGTCAATAAATAAAAAACACTACCTGGAACCAGCAAAACACATATTTCAATTATGAGAATTAATCACCAAATAATAAATAAATAAAATAAAAATAATAATACGGATTTAACCCCCTTTAAGCCATGAAACATTACAATTGTGCAAGCTGCAAACGCGTATTATCTGTGGCAAATGAATGAGTTCGGTTTGAAAGGGTATGTTGGGAGCAAGCACCCCTTTTATTTTTTGGCTGTTGTTATTGTCACAGAGTCTGTTTGTGATATTAATTTTCGGCATTTGTGCCGATCGATTGTATACGGCTTCGTATATAAAGCGTACGAAGCCTGCGCATAGTGTTTTGTCGTTTATTTGCAGTGAGCGCGCATTTCTAATCGGTTCGCAAGTCAGCTCGGGGCAGTCAGTTCGGGGCCGTCAGTAGGTCTTCCAAAGGGTAAAAGCACTTCACCGCTTTCAGTTGGCTCTGTCTCGTCGTTGTGTTGTGCACGAATGCGCGTTGAACGTTCCAAGTGAGGCACCTGTCCAAACGAGCACATCACTCATAATCCGATTCCGTCCAAGCGTGTTAGCTCAGCGCATTTTTTTTTTCAAGATCACCAAGTGCACTGCAAGTTTTCCCCTACTTTATTGTCTGTATGTGTGTCTGAATGCTGATGTGGTTGCAGCGTAAATCACAGCGTTGATTTAACAGAAAGTTTTTTTGCAACTGGCTTATTTGCCAAGCTGACGTTCACATTACCCACATAGAAGCAGCACATTACCACGTTTACAAATCTATCGATCATTCCGAATTCGAAATTCACTCGATTTCCGACTTACGCTTAAAATGCAATTTCTTGAAAGGTTTCGCAAGGGCCTCAAAAATGAATTCCAGAAGCAACATTTCGGCTTCGAGTACAGTCACGTGCACCTATTCTACAAATCCCTGGTGAGTGAACTCCAAAATATAAATGTTGCTGCAATAAATGACATAAGCGGAAGTGTGAAATAGCACAAAGTTTGACTTGAAAGCCCTTTGCAGTTTGGCATTTTATTATTGCTCATTTGTGAGATCATTTCATACACCCGATGGAGTTTCAGTGTGCACACCTGTCATAAAAATATTAGTTAGAACTTACACTGTGCAATACTGGTAGAAAACAGTGTGCCAAAAGCACATTTTCGCAAAAGAAAATCGATAAAAATAATAGAAAGTAATTACTCAAAATTTGAATTGGTTAGATTTTGTAAATTAAATTTTGTTGTATTTTTTTATATTTATATTTTTTCATTTATGTGTACTAAAAACAAAGCATATTATTTAATAAAGGTTTAAAAATATAAAATTTTAAGGTAAAGAAAATCAAAGCTGCATATTAAAGGTTAAAAAGGTTTTAAATAAAATAAATAAGACTAAAGTTACATACTAAAATATATATATAAGTATATATATAATATAATTAATGATTAATGTATATAACCCTTAGAATTCTTCGAATAGATTAGAGTACATATTATAACAACACAAGCCCGCATATTTGCCTAAAATTACAATTAAATCGCGCCACAATTTGTCACACGACTGATTCCGTTGAGAAATGTTTAACACATTTGAATTCAATTTTCGCTCGAATTTTGATTCATTGTATTTAGTGTGCTGTCTTCCGCTATTCGCTGTTCGCTATCTAAATTCCCAAATCAATTCTCGTTATGTAATTCCTGAAGTTTGCCCATGCAAAAGAAATAAAAACACACTCACTAACTGGAAATGCACGAGCCGATCTACTACGTCACGACTTGGCAGCATCACTCGACACACGCTGTGTTCTTAGATAACAGAGAGATAGCCGCTGTCATCATGAGAATAGTTTTGTACTGTTCAAGGTGTGTTGTGATTGCTTCCAGCGGAATATTTTCTAAAATAACCAACCGTAATTTGCGGGGTTAATTCAATAAGCCAAACAAATAAAAAAAAAGGTCAGATAAGGTAGTGCTTACCCAACACATGATGATTATCTCAGATCAATTAACACAAACATATAATAATAATATTGCGCAGAAATATTAGTTCCGCGATTGGTGAATCATAGTTCAAACTACATTTCTTATCTTTATATATATACTATCTTTATATGTACACTATATATACATATATCGATTTTGTTTATAAGGTGTTTATCCGTGCTCTGTTTTTTGTTGGTCAATTTGTGCAAGTCATTGTTTATAGTCTTCTGATAAGAATTTGATTACGTAGCTGACATATTATGAATGTTATTTAAAATAATAATAATTTTATTATCAAGCTGCCCATCTAGCATACGATTTATTGTCAATTTCAATGTCAGCTAGACTATTTGACTGTCACTATAACCTACCACCTTACTAATTTGTACATCTTTCATGCCTTTCTTCTTGCAGTGGCAAAAGAATGAAGTTAGCACAGCTTACTTGCTGTATCGCTGGATATGGGCGATCTTGTGTCTGGCTGTATACATTACCTGCATTGCATTGCAATTGTGTGACGGGATATTCTTCATCTATATGACCAATTGGGGCTTTGGTCTCATCACCGTCACCATGCTTATGGGGGCGGTGCACGTCACATGCTGGCACTACGATATACGGAACGTTCGGAGTCTGGTGCAAGAGTCGGGACAGAAGGGGCGGACCACCACGTGCAGCTTGAAGATCTATTGGTGGCTGTACAATATGTCACTGCTGATGGCCTTGATCATATCCACTGTGTACTGGGTATTTCTCAACGGTCGGATGAGTGAGTACAATATCAATTAGCAGCTAGCTGACCAAATTAACTAATTCTATGCTATCAATTCCATGTGCGTAGACAAACCGGCACGATTTCCGGTAATTAGCATTATAACACATGCTCTGAATAGCGCCTGTATGATGATCGATTTTCTGATCGTTGCATTTCCGCTGCGACTGCTGCACATGGTGCAGACGATGTGCTTGGCCATTGCCTTCTTCCTCTTCACACTCATCTATCACATCAGCGGCGGCACCGATGAGTGAGTAAATTAGCCCGCACTTTGATTGATGCCATTGATTGTCTTCTCTTCGTTCTTCTTTTATGTACAGATTTGGGAATCCCTATGTTTATCCCATACTAGACTGGCATAATCCCATTCGCTGTCTGGTCACATTCGTCGGCATTTTCCTGATGATCATCTGTTTTTGGACGCTGCTCTTTGGCGCCCATAAGCTGAAGCAGGTCTTCAATCGGGCGTTCAGCATCGTCTGGACACCCCAATCCGTGGGTCTTATATAACACTAGACCCACAAAATCTAGCATCACAAAACTGCACTCAATTAGCGATAAGTAGTCCAGCCCGCATATTGTAATTTTCATTTAGTAGTTACATCTTTGTATTCATCTTTACTTGCATTTACTATTTATATCACACTGTAGCTGTACGCACTAAGATTGTTTTTTAGTAAGTGCTTTTTGCTATGCGGCTAGTTTAAGCATTGTAAGTTTTTTCTGGTTCCTTAATGCCGAGGCAACATCCGATTGCTTTGGCTATTACTTTTAAAGAGTATAAACAATTGAATAAAGCTTGTTACTATGGAATCCATAGTGAAATGATATTATGAAGGAAATAAAATAATGTTTTTTGAACATTTTTCATTGGAAAATCGAAATCAACGGCTTAACTTTATGTAGAAATATCAGTTAAAACTGGATAAATAAGCCAAGTATTACAATTTTACAAAATTATTCGAAAGCTATTAAACTCTAATCAATTTTGAGAGAAATATAAAGACAACATAATTAATAAAATCAGTTAAATAGCTTTCTATCTTAAAAAGAAAAAACTAAATGTGACTGCACTGCACTTTTAAAAGAAACTTCTTAATGCACTGAATATGCTCTAAACAAGAGTAAGGGTAATGAGTTCAATGGCATACATACATCTACGTAAATACATACATACATATAAAGCACGTAAGCAATCATGTACGTATACACATACATAAGTATATATGCAGGTACATACATATTTTTCAACTTTCATTGCACGCTTCTCTCAACACACTTTCAAGGGCTGCGAGTTCTTTTTAATTGTGTTGCTAAATCTTGTTGAGCTTCTGTCAAGTGCTTTTTTTTTCTATGGAATTGAAGTCAACATCCAGAAATAAATGTGCTTTGTGTTTGGATTATTTTCGGCACAAATTTCGACAAAACACGGAGAAATACCTTTGCTGTATATTATAAGTCGTATTCAGCTTATTATTATATGCGTCATCACAAAAAATGGATGGAGTACTTCAAAACATTGCCAAATAATTTCGGTCAGAGCATAAAGCCGGCATACAAAAAAAAAAACAAAAACACAAACGAGTTCTCTAAAAGCAGTGCATGATAAAATACACAATATAAGAGAGAACGAAAGAAGAAAAAGAAAAAAAAATCAACTGTACAAAGTTAGTTAGAAAGAATCTTAGTCTTCTTCTTCTTAGTCTTAATTCTGTGTACGTCGATTGCCAAAACGCAAAGCAAAGATAAAAGACTAATTAGGCCTGTCTGTCGGTCTGTCTGTCGGTCTGTCCCATGAGGGAACTCAAAGAGCTTATGCGAAGAACGTTGAGGGGAAGGGTTGAAGACCGTCGTCATCTTTAATTGTTCTGCAAAAGTTGGCGCGAGAAGTAAAATGAGTACACTCAGCAAAAAGAATGGGTATTTATTCGAAGTGAGAAATAATATTATCCAATTACTTAAATAACAAATTAGCAACTACTTTAATTAATTGGTTTACTATCAATTAAATGAGTAATTTATCGGACCAGTCAACGCCTTAATCTCGTTTGCGACGTACACAGAAAAAAAAGCGATGATAATTCGGAATATATTTTGATTCAAGTGAACAACGTATTCAAAGTCCGTTTAATCTAAAACAAACAACGTTGAATCAAGTTTGTTATTTGCTTACTTTTCATTTTTTTAATCTCATTTTGAAGAACACGTTATAGATATGAGTTTGAGACTCTTCACTTAAGCTTTGCAATTCTGAAATGATGAATTCCTCAATTAAGAACGTTTTTAGAAAGTAATTTTTCTCTCTGTGTTCTCTGGGTTCTGAACTTTAAGCTTGTATACAAAGATTATGGAGTATACTTTAACCATTTGACATACGTTGTTATGAACATTTCATACTTAAATAAACAAAATATTTTATTTTATTTCAGTTTTATGATTTAATTGTTGTGTATCCGACTCTCAGCAGAACAATAAAGCTCGCTCACCTGTGCTCAGTCGGCGCCAACCTCAACACAACCTTTTACGATATTGCGACACACGATCTACGATATTCACTTTTTTTTTGTGACAGTGGGTTGAGGCAAACTCAATTTTAAATTTATTAGAAGGGCTGTAAGTTTTGAAATCTAAAAGAACATAAAAAATATGACTAACTATATGACAGTGCTTTGAGGCATATTAAAATAAACATTTATTGAATAGTTTGTAAAAATTATTCTGTAAATTATTTAATACTCAGGGATATATTATATATACTTAGGGCTAATTATCTATGTACACGCTGACCTAAAAAAATACCATCTGCTTATTGGAGGTCGAAGTGCAGTCAATGGATCTTACAATCACAAAACACACAAATAAATACATGATCATTAAGAAATTAATTATTAATTATAATATTTATTAAATAATATATATTATTTAATATATATTATAAAACAAATTGACAATAGCAAGTCAAAAATATACAAACGAAAAAAAATATATATATAGAAGAATGTACTTTTTGTGAATATTATTTATTTAATACGATACAATAATTATTAAAGAAAATGTTATAAATTTCAGAAGGTTGTCGATGTTTTATTAATATGAATATACATTTATATTTAATTAGTTTATGCTTTACCACAAAACTCTAATAAAATATGCGTTAGTTTTTATGTGAATCTGTATTCACGAAGCGATCATTTATGACCACTGTGCGTCTCAACGCAGAGTTTGCCAGCGTCGACGTTGGCCTAAACAAGTTACGATCAGTTTTGGAACGCGCGTCGCGTCAATAAGTCGTGATTTGTTCGGTCGATCTGAGGAGTCGCGAGCCTCGCCTCGAGCCTCGAGTCTCTGTGTGAGTTCCGCTGATTGTCACTGGGGATTCCTTCTAGGATAGTGATCTGAGGGTTGCGTGCTAAGGTTCTCTGTGCTGGTTGTGTGGCATTGTCGTGTGAATGTGAATGTTAACATTGTTAATGTAAATAATGTGATATAAACCAGATAAAATAACGTCCAGAGTCGTGCGCCGTTATGCAAAATGTTTGACCCAAAAAATAATTACTACAGAGACAAAGACCAGGGCAACTATTAGGCTGCCAAGCCACGCGTATAAAACACGCAAAACGCGCTACAAACTAGTTAACAAAAAAAAAAAAAAAATACAAGTTAAAACAATAATAATAAAAATAATAATAATAGCATACTGGCAAAATGGCAAGAAATTCGCAAGACTCTAAAAAATCCATCGTTGTTGTTACAAAGAGCTTAGCCCATTTAAATTGACGATGGCATTATTCTTTTTGGAATCGTGTGTGGAATTTTTATTGCCTATTTTCTTTTTTTTTTTGCATTTGGGTTTTTTTTGTGTTGCCAAATTTGGCAAGCTTTCAGCTCGTACAAACTGATCATTGAGCAAAAGACAAATAGAATTGCATTGCCTGAAGTTATGCGAGGGTTATGCAATTTCCCCCCCCACATGCAAATTGCCTATTGACAAATTCAAATATTTTCCTTGAAAACAGAAAACGAAACGAAAATTTGAAGATCATATCCATATCCAAGTGAACTCGACCCACCAGATATCCGCGTATTGAATTTTAATTGCCGCATTTAGTGGCACGTACTCAGCGCTAATGCACGTTTCTTACTTATCGTAAATGAGTGACATTATTTTTGATTTTGGCCAGGCCATATCCAATTTTTAGCGAACTGAGTAAATAATAATAATAAACAAATTAAATTCCCTCTACTTTAAAGGAGTGGCAATCCAAAATAGTCAAAAACTTGAAAACAAGGGACAAATTGATACATGTTTATGTTCCTAAACAGAAAAACTTCTTATGCATATAGAAACTTCTAATTAGCCAATTCACACCGCTAATAACGGCCACAGTCAAGGTTTTTCTCATAATGCCAATTAGAGTCTCTAATAAAACTCAAGAATGTTTACGACTATTTTCGCAAACTGAATACAAATAATGAAGGTGCGCAGAAAATATTTTGATTGTTGATATTTGCATATGAAACGGCGTTGAACTCTTTTGAATTCACTTTCTACGCGTAACGAAATGGACATGTGTAAAAGTGACTTATTAACTCGGCTAGATGACAGGCGAGAGAAGATGATAATTATGATGACAATGGATCTGAAGATCTAAAATATCTTATTCATCATTATCATAACGTTAAACGTCGCCCTGGGCTACTTTTGGTAATATGCAACGTTACTTTGCCATTTGGCTACCATTCACAAAGTGTGATTATTTACACAGTTGGCTCAGATGTAAAGGTCAACATGTTTTCATAAGCATAGTTTTGTGCTTATTATGCCGCCTATATTCAAGTCTTCAACTTCAAACGAAGGCAAAAGCCGAGGTTCAATGTAGTACAAATCCAAAAGCCATAAACCTACATATCGCACAGACACACATATATATATATATATATATAGTATATAGTACCTATTGTACACACTTATCGTCTGCTCTTTGTTGACGAATATGCAGCTCAAAAGGTGTAAGCGTAAATTAAACGAAAAACACACGAAATAACAGATATGAGTATGTTGTATTGTATTGAATTACATATCTGCTCACGGTTATCGTGGTTAGTTGGACTGTTAAATACTTGGTTCGACTGCCACTCGAAGTGTCTTTCAGACCTGTCTTTCAATTCGCTTTTTTGATGTTCGTGCAAGTTCAGGGACGCGAATGTCGCACACCATAAAATGTTTTTGCTGAAAACAGACTTGAAATTAAATGCGAACAAATGGTGACTAAGTAACAGCTGATGGATCTGGACAAGCCTTTATTGTGTTTTCTTTGGCTTATCACGTATGTGTGAACAGAAATTTGAAATTAAATGGAAAATGAACAACAGCTGCAATATATATTAGAAAAATGTTATAAAATCCAATTAAGTTTAATAGGCTTCTTCAAGTTGTACATTTAAGTGCTAAAAGGGAATAAAAAGCCAAATGAAAAGTCATCTGTAAATCTAGAAAATTATCCGTATCCCTTGTGACCAATAACTTTTCGAACGAATTCTCCAAACTTCCTTACGGTATTCGTTGAGTGAGTGTGTTCCAGTCTGGCGTAACTGACTCTCCATCCTCATAAGGTTGGTCAGGATCAACAGCTGAGTCGATCTGGCCACGTCCGTCTGTCTATTTCTTCTGCATCGGATCACGGAGACTATAAGAGATTTAAATTTGGAAAATATATTCTCCTACACATAATAATGGGATCGACTATTATGATGTTCCACTACGATGATTTGGTTTCGATACGGTCATTTTCAGACAAAGACTATCTGTTCCGGTATTTGGGTTTTAAACAAATATTGAACGTAGGCTCTGATTCCGCTTCCGATTCTCAATTTGAATCAGTTCATGCCGGACATGCGGTTCCGATTCCAATTCCGGTTTGACACCCTGATTTTTATACTGTCCCCATAAAATCTATGATTAAATGGGGTATTTTGTTGCATGAAAAGTGCACAAGAAAACAGTTCCAACCCCATGAAGTGTGTGTATATATCACTGATCATCATCTATGACAGAGCTGATTTGTCTTTGGCCTCTTCCGTTTTCCTAACATCATACAAAAATCGTCCCGACCACTTTTTGTACATATTTTAAAGATGATTAGAGCCAAATGCACAAAATGAAGACATAAAGTATATTTCACCTTTTTAAAATTTGTTTTTAGTGTACAAATTTAAACATGTTAGGGCATCTATAAATAGTGTTAGTCTGATACATAAAAAACCAAGTTTATAAAAATAATGCTCTGACTGACCTACGGCTCATAATGATTGCTTCAATAGTCGTTGAACATTTTATATTTGTTAACCTTGCAGTTTTTAGTTCACCTAGCGGCGACCTTATAATGAATTTATCTTTTAAACAGCATATTATTAAACAATAATATAATTAAAGTTGCCCAAATTCCTACTTATTCGCTGAACTAACTATTAAATACTATAACTAGACGTGGCATGAAAAATAATATAATATAATAATTACAGGGCGCAATTGCACTTCAAATGCAAATTGCAATTACTATATAAATTAATAATCACACATCTTTATCTGGTTGAAACTCGTTCAACCGAATGCGTTGGCAGGCTATAAAATGAATTCTCTACAAAGCCATTTAAGGAATGAGGAAGGAATGACCTTCTAAAGCTCCAAAAGGCCGTCAAGGTCTACAAAAAATAATGCTGTATTCAACTTCTAGTAGGGTATTGACAATCTTGTCACTATTTTTATTTTATGTCTGTCAATTGAATTACAAAATCGAGGACGAATAATTAATTTAGAAAGTAGTGCTAAAATTTGTGCTAGACATGCTCGATTACTGCGTTTAAGAAATATCACTTTATATATCCATTCCGATAGATTCGGCATCAATATTATAAGCAGCATATTGACTATTTGCACGTAAAATTTCTCTGGTCTCCAGATGATCTGCTTTGCCCAACCTTTGCAATCGGCCATAGATTTTGATATATTTCTTGTCATTATCGTGAACCATTTGGCCACCACCTAAACACTCTGTGCAGAGATCCTGCGCACTGGCTTCCTTCTGCAATTGATCATAAACATCAACTGTGGACAGGCAACACATCGAGATACAAAGCGATCATCTACAATCCAGACTCAACTTACAATGGTATTTGACACGGGGTACACCACGTATAACTATTTTGGATTGTTCCGATTCGTCATGAACGAAAACCTTGGCGATAATATATTTAAGCTTGCCCTGACCAATTGTTATCTCTGGGAAGGTCACAAGATTCTTCAATTTTTTATCGTTGCAATAATTACGGGTTGCTTCCAAAGGCAGTTGATAAAATAGAAGTTATTATTGTAGAAGACACGATTACTTACTACGCATTATTGGACGCCAAAATGGCAAAATTAACGTTCGTACTTTATCCATATCGAAATAATTTTGAATGGAATTAAATTTTTTAAATCTATTTTTCGTTGTTTATTATGAAGTACAATCGTTTGGACTGAGAACATAAAATGACGACAATAACATTACCAGACGGGCTACTAAGTTTAAACAATTTAAAAAAAAAAACTGTATTTACTGAGTCGGAATAATAATAAACTTGAATAATATAAAAACTAAATATTATATGTTCTAATAACAATTCACAACCTAAATTGTTTAACCCATAGCGCTGTTCTTCGTCTTGGAAATAATTAAATTAGAAACGGCTAAAGAAAATGGACTTTCTACGATTTGCTCATTTTGCATAATAACAAGCGTGTCGGAACAAGTTACACCATCCTGGTCTTATAAATAAAAACAAAAGCATATTTAACAAAAACAGAAAAGGAACTTCGAGTTGGATGTCAACAAGATGGCAAAGCTTGAGGTGATTGTGCATCCAGTGAGAAAAGAATTTAGGCGTAAGCGATGCGGCTTTGATCATGATACTCCCGATGATTTTGTCAAATCACAGGTAAGTCATAATCCAACCAAAATAAATCACAATGTGGTATAATGTGGTACTGATAAGTCTCCATCATTTGATATGCACCAGTTGCGTATTATGTGTATTATTTAAATGTCAATGTGCGTCACAGGTTTATATTTAACTGGTTAGCCAAAGAATGCAGCTCGAGGTCAGATTGTTAACAGAGCCTTATGAAATACAGTCTAGCAAGGACATTATAGATTAGATGTGAGCCTTAGAAGTAAGCTTAGATTAATTCGATTATACAAAAGACCCTGAAAGCCCCTCATCCCATTCTGGAAAGCTCTACTATTGATCGTCTTAGTCACCAGTACACCAGGTCGCTGCCTTTATATAATCAAATGACCAAAACTGTAAGAAATGGGCGTTGTCCAGTTGCTGGGTTTTAACCATTTCATTGTTTCACCTTGAGCATATTTGATGAATCTATTTCATGCACAGTATCAATAGAATGAGTGGGCAGCTCGGGTGGTTCGGTGGGTTGTGTGGTTTAGCTATCAACTCGATTGTTCTAGCATTGTAAATTAAACTTTTAAAATATTAATAAGCGGTAAAGAGCTACGAACTGTACACAGCCATGCACCGCTTGTGGTGCCAGGTACAATAAAATTACTCACAGCCCCCAGACTCAATTCTTGGCACTATTGTGGGTCTATTGGACTGGTATGTCCACACACACATGGATGTGCATACTAATTTAGACATATGTAGGCAGAGTCGTACGACTTAATATTCATACTCAGCTATTCGAAATTGCAGTGGCAAACCTGTACAAAGAGCATTGCATATTTGTTCTATCGCTGGCTGATGGCCCTCTTCTTCATTGGCGTTGTCATTGAGTCCATGTGGCCGTCGGCGGATCATGAGTACAGCTACTGGATCTACTTTATCTATATGACCAATTGGGGCATATGGATGTGTATGCTAACTAATTTACTCGGCGCTATACTGGTCACAATTTGGCATTATCATCCGGAATATGCGGGTAAGTTATTATATTTACAGCTCATGGCGATAACTATCTTATTCTGATTGTACGAGATTAGCTTAAAACATGCGATCATTATAAAACACTCATAGGTAATTTAGTTAATTTAGTTCTTAAACTCTGATAATTTCTTAATCTCATCGTATTTGTTATCTAAACATATTTGTTAAGAATCGATCGTTTTAGTTTTTCTCCACTCCTTCAACTGAGATTTAAGAGCCTATTGATTGGATAAGAATTTCCCTTTTATAGTCTAACTTAATTTTCCCAAATACTTCAATTTTTAGATTTATTCTGCTCTCTTTAAGCTGAGATTTAAAAGCCGTTGAATGGGATAAAGCAAATTTTAACTGATCTTAACTTTATCTTTCTCAGATAAGCAGGCGCACTTTTGTAGTAAGTTTAGTTAAATAAAAATGACTTCATCTAAAGCTCTGATATTTTATATTTGTAACTCTTGCATTATCTTATAGTGTAACCATATTTGGATAAGGCTTAAACTGATACTTCAGGTTTTCGATTTTTTATTCTCTCCTGCAAACGAGATTTGATAAGATAAGGCAACTATATAACTATTCATAACATTGTCTTCCACAGATAACCTTCTTAATTTGCAACCATTTAGTCATTTTACTTAAATAAAAATATATTCTTCTTATGGTCACATAATTTCTTTTTGTAAAAGGGGCATTACATTATAGCGTAACTATATTTACTGAAGGTTTAACCTATTAACGATAATAAGTTTTTTCCGAGATGCATCAATGCATGCCAATAAAATAAAGAAAAGTTTGACTGATCCTAACTATATCGTCCACAGATAAACTGCTTAATATGCGGGCGTGGACGAGTCCTTTTCGCATATACTGGAGCATGCATATAATAACGCTGGTATTATCGATAGTCATAACTATTATCTACTGGAGCATACTCTACAATGGTAAGTCTTGTTTGTGGTTGAATAATTCACCGAAAAATTTGGTTTAAATGAGTTGCGTCTGTTGCCTTTGCAGTGAATGAGAGTACTTTGGATGCAACAAATGTGCTCACCCATGCATTCAACTCCATTTGCATGTTCATTGACCTGTGGATTGTGGCGCATCCGTTGCGATTGCTGCACGTATTTCTGCCAGTATTATTCGGTATTACCTATGCCATATTCTCCTACATCTATTATCTGTGTGGCGGCATTAACAAGTAAGTAAGCCAGGTCTACTTTATAACGCATAACAATTGTATTATTTCCCTGTTTGTGTCCAGGAAAGGCAAACCGTATATTTATCATGTTATAGACTGGAATCAGCCACAAAATGCATTGATAACCGTCTTGGGCGTCTTGGTGGTCTCTTGTTGCATCTATGCACTGCTCTTTGCCTTCTTCAAGCTGCGTCTCTTTCTCTCGCGTAGCTGTCGCCAGGGCAGCTTTGTACTGCCGACCACAATCGGCAGCGCCAGCAAACAGTCTGGCAAGGCAGCGAATGACAAGCTGGCAATGTCGAACGGCATTCAGCATTCACCCTCCCGCATCTCTATGGTGCTAGGCAACCACGCTGGCTACGAGAATCAGGCCTACAGTCCCAGCACCGGAGAAGAGAAGCCAAAGAGCTAAGCTCATCTCACATCTGACTGATAGCTGGATGGATAGATGTATGTTGGATTATGATGTAATTTTACCTCAGCTAGATGACAAGTGTGCAATTAGCATTTACCTGAATGTTGTCTTAGCTTTTTTTGCAACTTTAGTCAAATTGTATAGGGGAATTTTAGCCCAGTGATATTGTATTATATTGTAGTTTATTCTAAGCAAATAAATGTTGTGTATGTATATCAATTGTATTATATATAAATAAATGTGAATTTTTAAATTATTTTTTTAAATTATTTATATGCAATACTTGGATAATCTCATGATTAAAGCAGTCTCAAAAATATGCGTTGGTTAGGTGACCCCTGACACATCCCATTAAAGCGCTTTCGCCTAGAGAACTCGTAGCATTATAACTTACATTATTTATAGAATTTCCTAAATTCTTTTTGGTTTTAAGTGCGACAATTAAAGTGCGAAAATTATAATAATATTACTAGTATTTTAAACTGAAATTTCTTAGGGCTTCTCCATTATAAATAATGGCCTTCAATATCTATTTACACAAACGTCGATTTAAGTTCAATCATTTCTCCTTGATAACTTTGGCTTTGTACTAATTGTATATGTACATTTTGTATAATCTACTCATTCTGAAGCCCTCATTTATATTTAAAAATGTATCCTTGATAGCGTCGTTTGTGTCCCCATTTTTGAATCAACATTTACGCTCAACTGGAAAACCCAAATATGAATTAAAAATTCCATTAAATATTCAAAGCGCGTTGAACTCTGGCTAGGCGGGGCAGGGAATGCCGTTGGTGTTCCAGGCTTGGGAACTTTACAGTTGATATATCAAAAATTAATGCCCAAGTACATTGTGCTCTATGGATGAATGATAGGCGGGAATCGTTTGCATGTACTTGAAAAGGGTATATAAACAAGTGCTGACAGCAAGAAAATGAATTAACTGATATCGCCGATTTTTAGATACTCTTTTAGTCCATCTAGTCGCGAAGGATCCCACCTTTTGACAGATAGTGCCGACAGATACAGCCGAAACGGGCTCTTAGTCGATCTTTCAATGCGTTCCACATTTTTTGATAATATTGTAAGGCTTTATAATTTGTTAGGGTATACGAATATTATAACAATTGATTAATTGATTGAAGGACTTCGGTGTTGCCAACAAAACTATGGAAAGTTGCTCAACAAACTGCTTCGGCCTTGAGAAATGGGTGAGAACCAATGTGTCATAAGTAAATATTTTACACAATGTCCTAATCACATAGAAATGGTTGTATTGGCCCATTGTCTAAATAGAGTAATCAATCACAAGGTCTGTTATATTTGAAGTGTAGCTATTCAAAGCACAGTTTGTTTAATAATCGAATTACCTATTATAGCTATAATACATAATATATAGTTGATGAAATCTTGGCCAACAACTTTAAGATAAAATATATGATATTTTTTAATTATCATTACTCTCCTGATTATAATGCAAACAAATCTTAATGTTAAGCAAGGCAACTGAAACTATTATTTAAATATAATATATTATTTAAATATTAATTAACATAGATATTGGTAGACAAGAAATTATTGCAAATATGTTGCTTGGGCAAAGTCAAAACCACAAAAACTAGTTGATTGTTGTTTGAGTCATTTAGATTTGGGAATACCTTTAATGTGACCTTTTCAGCACATTAGCACACACGCAGTGTCCTTAATCACAGCTGCCCGATTGTCCAGTCGCCTCCCAACTCCTACCACACGGAGATAGCTGGGGAATCAATTGACACAGCTAGACGAATTCATTAAACTGGCGCTATTGTTGTTGTTGTTGTTATATTTCTTACCGGCTATAACCTTAATTAAGTTTCCAAAAGCATTTAATAACCAATCCCCGAACAGTTGTTGCAAGAACTTAAGGACGAGAAAGACACGTGCTGTTCGAACACACCCCTTCCTTCCACCCTGATGACGATGACACTGTGCTGAGGGAGGCATTCTAATTACGCATATGTTATAAATTTGAGGACCTCCTAATCAAAATCAGAGCAGACAGCTACAATTGGCCTGCCAGGTGTTTGTGTGTGTGCCAATCTTGTTTGTCGTTACTGTCCTTGAGTGACACGGCATGTCACAATATCCACCGCAAATTAACGTCGCATCTGTTTAGGGCACCGATCGATATGTGAACATTTTTGATCGATATGTGTTTTCCTTGAGCTTTGAACTTCTTTTCATGTCCTTGTCGCGCCTATTGACCTGTTCTCCATGCGCCCCGACTGGCCCTCATCATCGTTAGGACAACAGGCCGAAACCAATAGGACGTTCATTGAATACTTTCGGAAATTTCGACAGCTGTCAATGTCAAGTCAATGATTATATTACACTGCACCGCAAACTAGCACCATAATTAAACACAATCAATAGTGTGAAATATTAATTGAATAACTCTGGTTCTTACCACTAAACCATCACAGCTTTTCTATTCCATTGTTAGGCCCCCAGAATTAAACAATTTAGATTTATGGCTCTGTCATTATTGTGCAATTTTCTACCAATAAACAACGCATCCAAGTAATTTTGAATGAAGCCCGATATGCATAATTGCTTAAGACCATTAAAGTGAACCATTTCACCTACGGTGTGGATAATTGAAATACATTCAGCAGCAGAGCAATATACTACAATGGTAAAATAAATAGATTTTGTGGAAATGCATATTACAAGGTTGTATATACTTGATTATCGTAATGAAATTACAGCTACGCGATCAAAGAATAATACAAATAAGCATATTTTAGTAAACAAATAAGTTGTTCATACAATAACTCACATCTCAAACAGATAGCTATAAAAATCGAGGACTAGTTTGCATAGAGAATATTAAGACCATAGCAATAATCTAAGCTCTACATAGTAAACTAAATATTTGAAACTGTAATTTAAAAATACATAACAAGTATTAGCAAATACTTGATTATCGAAATTAGCATATCGAGCATATCTTGGTAAATAAAAAAAGTTATTCATACAATAACTCATATATCAAAACGATCGCTTCAAAAGCCAGAGACTGGTTAGCAAAGGAAATAATCTGCTAATGAGACTGAGCTAGTAAATATACTTTATGCATCAGAGAATGCAATCAAATAGTAAAACATTAAAAATTAAATTATTTTTATTTATATGCAGTCTGAACAGCTTAAGCTTAATATTCCAAATTTAATTTGTTTGGTATACAATCTGAATTAAGTGTGAATTCATAAAAATAATAATAATAATATAAAAAACATTTTTCAATCACTCATCTATTTATGTGGCTTAAGCTGAAGTCCGAACAGCTGCACCTTAGAGGATTTATTTATACCCAAAAACAACAACAGCAAGAATAACAAAAATCATCTGAGACAACAGGATGGCAGTAACACAACAATATGAAATGACAGTGACAACAAGAAAAGAACCGGAAGCATTTGAAGGAGTAGTGAGAACGCACCAGGCTGGCCAGGACATTGTTTGGATTGCATAAACAAACTTCGGCACAGGCACACACGAAGTTTGGTAGAGCAATAACTAACTGATATGTGGGTGTTGTGCACCATTTTCCAGTGCTGGTAGAAAAGTTGCCCGGTTTGGGACACCCACACGAATGCATTGTAAATCATGTGAACTGGACTGGAATTCATAAAGTATTCATTAATTGGAAAAGCGCGCTTGCCTGGCTGTTTGCCTGTTTGGCTGACCAACAGGCGAGGCTTGTAGGTAAAAACCGAAGCATTTGTCATATTTGAAATTCAGTCTCGTTTCGGACGCTCGGGCAGCAGAACCTGTTTCATTTTCTACAATAGTACCAATCGCAGTCATAAATCAGGGTTACACGACGCGTTTAGGGCTATGGTAACGGACCTGCTTGAAAAAACCGGCGCTATGTAGTAAATAATTTCCCTGTGCGTGTTGTCGACGATAAATATTTACGTGTCTCCCAGAGATACCAAATACAAAATAAAAGAAAGAAAAAAAATTAAATAAAAATTAGCGGAAGCACATACAATAGCAAATAAAATCTGAAAACAAGTATTCGGCTTATGAGAAAATTTAACGAGTGAATGTATCCGAAACGCAAGTGGAAAGTTCCATTTGAATTGTGTTACCAACTAACTAAACTCCCTTACTCTATGCGTTAAGTGTGTGGAAGAGAGAGGTAGAGCAGCCAAACAGTATTGCGAAAATTCTGCTATACTGGCCACCGAATGGATAATGGGTATTTGCTTAGACACAGGTAAGCAACTCAGCTTTTGACCAACAGGCCACAATAACACAACCGGCTCAAAGCAACAGTCAAAGCAACCAGCTTGTAGCTCGAGTACATTATGGTTCTATAGTAATACAAATATTGTGTCTGCAATTGGCTTGCATATCGATTCCAGTCATACTTTAATGAGTGGCCAACATAAATAAATGATTTATATGAGGCATTTCGACTGACACGTGGTATCAATAGTAGTGTTAAAGCATATATTAAAAAAAAGAAATAAAAAGAAATTAAATAAACGTGTTTTTTCTCTTATTTATGTACTTAACATACTTATAAATTTAAAAAATAGAATAAGAAAATAAAAGGATTGTGAGTAGATTGCTTATCGATTCAAACTGATTTTTGAGCAATTTCTGTTGTAATATTTTATTAATAATGTGCACAACATGCTTTAAGTTAGTATTGAAAACATTGTTTACATACAAATTAAATACGCGTGTTCCGATTTCATTTCTCAAATCCAATTCTCCTACGAAGTGCTCTGAAAGTTATAAAGATTTCGACTTTGCTTTAAGCTAAAATTTATATACTTTGCTGAATATCTAATTCTGTTTTTAAAATCGAATTTAAAATTCTATTCTTAGGTTGTTATACACGAAATTGCATTGCAAGGGTTAACAAATCATAGAAAATCAATTGTATTTCATTATTTTGACATATTTGAAATTTGAAATGTATTCCTAGGTCAAGTGACAATTTAAGAGATTTTATATATTTATTTAATTGAATTTGCTATTCCCCTAAAAGTGTGCAATGAAAATAATAAAAACTCGTTAGTCGAAATAATTGCAAAATTGCTGTAAATACAATTCAAACAAAATTATGAGTCACAAGCGGCAATCTGGCTTGTTACACACTCGTTTGGAGAGCATTTAGGTACAAAACGATTTGACAAAATAATTCTAATTCGATTGGACCTTGCACAAACACTGTAATTTCCGGGGCGCTTGAGCCAAGCGCGGCCTCGCTTATTGGCCCTTGGACATGTTCGTTGACCATCAAACGGGCAACAAACGCATATGAAAAAATCTGGAAAAGTCGAACAAAGATTAAGTCCGTGTGGGTGTGGGCTGAAAAGGGACAGCAACAATAACAAAACAACATGTCAATTAAATAAAACTGCAGGAAAATCAATAAAAGTGTCACAGGTACGCAGAAGAGTGGAGAGTAGAGGAGAGCGAGTTGGGTCTGAGAACCACCGCTAATCGCATGTGGCAGCCACTGGAAATACGCGAAATTGTCGGCATGGCTGCCGAAGAGTAGGCAACGCTTTTGCGCAGCTGATTTTCCATGAATGAACATATAACTCCGTTTGTATTGGTGACGCAATGCGCGCAACACCCCAATTAAATAGTTGTAAAACATATTTTAATGATGTGTTTGGGGTTTGTTGTTCAGTTAATTTCCTACCACAAGCAAATTGCTTCCGCTCGCTGCACTGGTAATGTGCTAATGCCATTTGACACGTAAGGGGGCGGGTCTCTAACTTGCCAGCACATCCGGTTTCCGGTTCTGAATAATGCGCTGCTCTCAACTGTTGCTTTGTAGCGCTTTAGACTTAAGGAATTGAGATTGGCTGGCTGTAAATTCTGTAAATATGTATTTTTAGATGCCAGCGCGGCACAAGATACCGGCGAACCAGGCAACGATTGGAATCATACACGGAATCAAAATGGCCCAAATGCAACCGCTGGCAGCGTTATGGCACTGAACGGGAATGGAAGACTTGGCTCGGCCAATATCGGCGCTATCGATATGCAAAACGCTGGAAAAATCAAATTCGATCCGCCCAAGGTGCCAGTGATATTTGTTTTAGGCGGCCCAGGTAGTGGCAAGGTCACCCATTGCGATACCTTCATGCAGGAGCGACGAGGCGTCACGCACATCAATATGATGGATCTGCTGCAGCAATATGCAATGGGGAATGGTAAGTTTTCAGTTAACGAATCTGGTACGATCAGCTTACCAAATATATATTACCCACTGCAATGATTTACCTATTTAGTTGTAAAATAAAGCTACAAAACAAACTTAAAACTACACTCAGAAGAAAATCGTCTTCAACTTTAGATTATCCTCATAGTTTTGTCTCCAAGGGTAACTCCACTCATTATTCAGAACTTATATTTCTTAAAGAGAATATTGTATTTTTCTAAAAATCTGGGTTTTGCATCTCTTAATTATACACAGAACTTTTATTAAAGGCTAGTATGATTTCGTTATTGTACTTCTTAAAAAAAAAACACATTTCTAATTTGAAGAACTTTTCTTTAGCTTAGTAAAACCCTTTTTCTTTCAGTAGAGTTTTAATTTTAGTGCTGAGTGTAGTAATTCGCCTTGTCTTTCTTTAATCAGTTGAACACATAATTTCTGTATTTGCCCCAATCTTATTGGATTTATTTTGAATAACATCGAACATTTGCTTCAACATTGCAGATATGCAAGACTTTTCGCAACTATCGTCGAAAACAGTCACCGAGGTGTTGATGTTGGAAATGAAAATGGCTCCAGCTGCCAAAGCATACCTTATATCAGGATATCCACGATCCATGCGCGACGTTGTCGAGTATTCGGAGAAGGTAATTAATAATTTCACACAATTACTTTTAGAAATAACAACAGACATGCACATTCATATTATTTATGATGAAACAATTTGTGAGTCTCATTTATTTGCCTTCTTATTTGTCCAGCAAATTGCTGTTGAACCATTCTCACTAATTAGCTGTCAAATGGGTCAGCATTTATTTATTTAAGCCTAATTCCTATGCATTTCCAGTCGAGTACATAAGAATGATCTATACTTATGCACACACATGTGTTTGTATGTCTATGTGCTAATTGACTGAAGTGGCCTCTAGGGGCACATTGGGGCTTATATAATGCAGGAGGAGAGCTTTGCTACTGCTTAGTGTCAGTAAAAAAAGGACAGATATAGTTGAAAAACCTGCACGCTGTTACCAAATATATAGATATATATTATGTATATATATTTAAGTATAGTGGTATTAGTTGCTAATCTGCTTCTATTTCGGTACACTAATTGTTTTAATAGCTAGCAATTAAATGTAGCGTTGGGTGGCTGCCATAATATGGTATTATTTTAAACTTGAATCGATTTATTCTAAGGATTATTGTATTTTTAATTTTATTAGTAAAAATGGTTTCTAGGTTCGCTAAGTGATATAGAAGTGCGATTTGCTGCTGAATTTCTTAATAGCTTGCAGTTAAATGTCCCTTTTGAATGTTACTTTAAAAGTTTTTGTATTTTTGTTTAGCCGAAATCGATTTTGTCCAAAATGTAGTATATTCATTTTATCAATGAACTAGCTATCTTAGACATCACCTTTGCAGACATCAAAAACTAATAACAAAAATCAATCCGATTTTTCTTATGTCTGATAGTTAAAATCATAATAACACTTGCAATTAGCCAGTTGGTTGGATATCTTGTTATGAATGTTATTCATTGAAGAACTAATTGTTGTTTACCGAAATTTCAGGTTCATAATGTCATAACTTGTATTTATTGAGTTTTAACAAATTATTTTGGTATAGTTGATATAGTTTAGCTCAGCTTCGCACTTTTGCAGTGATGCGCAGCATTTTGTTGTCGGAGCAGTTGCTCGCCTGTTATACAAATAGTTAGACAACTGCCGGTTTTAGTCCGGAGCGGACAATGGCTAGCAAATAAGCGTGAAGTGAAGTCAAGTGCATCAGCTGCTTAAATATTTGACATTTAACTTAAAACAAATAATGTTGCAACAATGTTATGCACTGCTGTCCGCTATTCGATATAAAAGCCACTCAAATTGCAGAGCCAAAGGCATCTGAGCAACTCAGCTAACACGATGCAGTCGATCAAGGGAGTAATACTGTTGCTCACACTGTGCTTGTGTGCAAGTGGCATTCGGAGCAGGTCAACCTCCAACATATTTGACAGGGTATGGGAAGATTTGGGTGATAAAGGCAACACTATCCTCGATGGCCTAAGGATTGCAGGAAATGACGGCGCCACAAGAGGAAGCGAATTGCTCAAAAATTTGCACGACATCAAGGGCGATTTTTGGGATGATTTAACCCAATTGGGGCAGGATTTGTCCCATGCCATTTCGAAGGGCGTAGTTACTGGACTCGCTGAGTTGGCGCAAGTCTTATCGGATAATATTTCAGCCCTTCAGGCTAAAGTGAATGCAGAACGGAACACCATGAAGAGAAAGGTCCTCAGAACTGGGCTAAAAACACTTGTGAAACTCGTCTCAGTGACTAATGAACTGCAATCCGTATTTGCCGATTTAAACGAGAAGCTGGCTGACAAGGTTAACAGCCAACTAAATGAATTTCTTGCAGATTTGCTGAAATGGAGTGAGGAGCAACTGAAACGTGTGGAGGAAGGAACGAATGGAGTTGGTCTCCCGGAAGCGAGCGATTTAATTGAAGCCCTAATCAAACAATTCACGGAGAGTTTAGTGAATGCAATCGATGAGCTTGAGTTCAAAAAGAGCCTGATTGAACAGGTGTTAAACGATAAAATCGATGAATATACCGGTTATGTCAAGGATCTAATTGAAGCCATGAACAATTCCGATAAATCAGACAACAATCAGTGCTCAAATCGTATTGAGGAAATGGTGGAGAATTTACGCGATGCTCAAGAAGAACTACAGCGATTGATTGAGAAGGGCAAAGACCTGCTCAACGATGGTATATTTGGATCTGATACGTTTAACGCCGTCTTGAGTAAGTTGATCAGCGATGCTCTCCAAATCGAAGAAGCCCTGAAGAAAATCATTGGTAAATCGGAACCACCGACAAATGGGGAAAATGAAGGAGATGAAGCAGATGAAGGAGATGAAGCAGATGAAGGAGATGAAGCAGATGAAGCAGATGAAGGAAATGAAGCAGATGAAGGAGATGAAGCAGATGAAGGAGATGAAGCAGATGAAGGAGAAGAAGATGAGGGAGGATGTTAGTCATTCATCAGTCCCGGTGGGCGACGGCATTAGTTTCATGATATTATTATGATAACATAATAACTATCTTGGTAAATAAAAAAAATTTCTCATACAAGAAATCATCTATCAACTGATTGTTTATTTGTGAGCCAAATGAAATATTGATTAGATCCGGCCGATTCTTACTTATTTACTGCCGCAACAAAAAGCGCAGAAGTTACAAGTTTCAGTATTTTATAATTGGTACTCTAGCCTAAATAAATTGTTAGAAGGTAAAGTCAGCATTATATTTAGTCATATTTTATTATAGATATTAAATGCATCGACAGTCAGTCGCAATGTGCACAAGGCAATATTCAGCTGTCTAATAATTGTTTGTTTATTACAGTTCTAGCAACTGTCTAAATGTTTAATGAATACAAATATTGCCTGATGCATTTATCGTTATTATTAAATAATTAAAACTTCTCACGTACTGTACTTGTACTTGAGTAAACAAACGTCAACTTTTATGCATCATCTATTGGTTCTTGCCCCATAATTCTACACGAAAACTTATATACGCTACCTTTTAATGTCATCTATAAAATACATGTGCCATAATTTCATTTAAAAATCGACCTGAATTTTACAACATTGGGACAAGCTTAACTCACATTAATATTTAGAATTTTTTATTTTAATATTTATTTTATCTTTTTAAAATCAGGGAATTCTTTGCTTAATTCAAAGGTCAATTTAAAAAAAAATAGCTCTAACTTTTAGGTTGAAACATTATTATTTTAAAGGAGGTTTTCTAAAAAGAAAGGATTGTATTTCTACATTTTAGTTGTCCTTTCTATTATGAATGTCTTTTTTGTATATCTAAAGATTATTTCTACAGAAAAAAATAAAAACTTTCTAGTATTGAGCGTGACTTTATATAAGATTGCATTTAAGCAGACAGAATTACGAACAGACTGACTTGGCTATACCGACAGAAATTGATACTTTTGATATTAAATCAAATATTTCACTTATTAAACTTTTTTTAAACTTGTTCATATTTTCCAGATACAAGTCGTTAATGGTGTTATCTTAATATCCTGGCGTCAATCGGTGCTACAGAAACAAATTGATTATGGCGCTAAATTAGGTCATGTTGTTCTCTCCTTAGCCAAAATGGAATTAGAAAATTTCTTCAAAAATGTGATGCCGGTCGCCGATTATTTTGATCAAAGTGACATGCTATTGGCCGTAAGTAAATTCAAAACTTTATTTATATGCGCACATTTCCAGCAAGAAATCAAAAAAAATATAAAAGAAGAACAGTATAAGTTAAAGAATAATTTTTCTTGATATGATGATACAAGAAATGATGTGAAAATGTTCGTGGAAATGCGCATTTATAAATAAAAATGTTTAAAATGTTTTTCCAATTTTATTAATTTTTGACTTCATATTGCAGGTAAATGGTGAGCGTGCTCCCACAGAGGTGTATAAAGACTTTCGCACCGCTGTGCTAGACATATTGAGCACGCTCGAGAATCAAGAGGCCATTCTGAATGGAGTAACAGGTATGGGCAGAGGGATACTTGATATACCCGGCAGTATAGTTAGCGTTGACACCGCACCTAGTCAAGCCCAAGCGCCTCAAATTACAGACCAAGTCGCCGCATCTGCGGCAAGTGGGCCCAATTTCACAAGCGCTGTGATATCTAATGTGGCCGCCAACGCAGCTGCCACAGCTGCAGGAGTACTGAGAACCGGTGGCACAAGTGCAGATGATGACAGCGGTGTGGTTGTCACACAACAGCCAAAGTTCACCAATGCCAGCCACAGCATGGACGCCAACGACGAACCTGAGCAGAGTATTCCGCCCATCATTTGGGTGATTGGCGGACCGGGCAGTAACAAGGCCACCCTCTGCTTGAAGGCGGTTGGTCTCAATCCCGGCTGGTCGCACATCAGGTGAGCATTAACTGAACCCGATTGATCCTCGTTGCTAAACTGTTGTTTATGCAGCGTTGGGCGTCTGCTTCGCAATATTACGGACATGGCGCCACGTGCGAATACCGAGAGCTATGCCGTCAAGGAAGCTCTTGCTGCCGGTGAGATGGCACCAGAAAAGTCGCTGAATCAACTGCTGGATAGCAATATTCGTCAGCTGCGCGACAAAACTGGCATCATCATCGATGGCTATCCACGTAATTTACAGCAGGTCAAATACTTTGAAAACAAGGTATGAAAATGAACAGAAATAATGAATAGGAATATATAAACTTATATAACTGCTAATGAGTGGCATTGCCCCTGACTTAGCTTGGGTTACGTCAGACAATTGTTGGCTAATATAGCCAGAATTGGCTCGTTCTACTATCGTGTTCCGTACTCCGTTTTCCTGACTCTGGCTGGAAACAGCAAGATTAGAAGAAATAGTGAAATTAGATAGGTCGACTTGAAAGTGGCTTTCCATCTGTTAATCTCTAACTGGCAAGTGACGAGGAGTAGCAAAATAAGTGTCCTGGAGATTTTTCTTATTACTCCAGCAACTTTCGCAACTAAGATTGCCCAGCTGCTGTTTTGGGAGGGATGAGAAGCACTCCGCATGCCACCAAGCCCACTTGAGCCAAGTTCGGCTTATACCGCATGGACTGCAACCCCTTCTGCTCTTACTTGTGTCACTCCACATCAGTAAAACTAATGCAGCTCTTTGTGTTAGTTCATGTAGAATACGATTTTATTTTTGGTTCATAGCTTATACTTAAAGCGCTTAAAATTTCTTATGGCTTAATCCAGTTAAGTTCCAATTACATTTTTCTCACTTTTCTCACTGTAGTACAAACAACGTCCGCCCACCATTCTACTGGACTGCTCGAAATTGCAGCTGGGTCGCGGACGCATCGACGATACGGTCTCCTCGTTTCGACGTCGCCTGGAGATATTCCGTGAGCAGACGCTGCCGATGCTGAAGACCATGGATAGCAGCAATCGATTGCAGATTGTAAGTGTGCGGCTCATGCACAGCCAATTGTTAGCTAATTGGGAATTTACACTGATTCAAGGTCGATGGCGATACGGACAGTCCCTCCGTGCAGCGTGAGTTCGAGCGTTTGATACGCAACCACATTCAACAGCTGACGAATAAGGTGGAGAGTGAGGAGGTCAGTGAGGCGCTGATGCGCAACGAGCAAACCGATGCCATACTCCACGACCTGGAGACGAATGTGCCGGGTGCGGTGCCCACGATCAGTCATCATGTGAGCATGATGAATGGACACCTCAAGAGCCGTGGCAGCGCTCAGGTTATTGCTAAAAGACCCACCCAGATAATGAATGGCCATGCAGGAGCACGACCCGGTACAGGTCCTGTTGCTCCGCTCGCTCAGCATGTCGATTTTCGGCATATGCTCGAGGAGGCCGAACGCTATCCGGTGGACTCGTACATGTAGAATCGTCTACCCGAAGGTGTCTGCACGCAGAATTAATTAAAAAAAGAAAAGGGAAAACAGAAACAAACTGATTTGTAGTAGTTTAAGTTCGATTGTTAATGTTGATTCGTTGGTATTTAAATTTGATAGCTTTAAGGCCACTTAGTTGGTGAATTTTGATAAAGTAGTATTTAACAAAACAAAAATGGCTCATTAGAATTTAGGCCAATTTTCTTTGAATTCAAATCTAGATAAGATTAGTAAGAAACATTTAAGTAAAGGCTTCAATACAATTGAGGGTAGTATTAGGAATTAGCAACAAGCAGAATGCAGAAACCAATTTAGCTCTAAGTTTGGAAATACACTTTAATAAAAATCTAAAAGAAAACAATTAAATAAATTCAAGTAAGTTACCAATTGAGTATATACATTTTTAAACTTTCCATATTAATTGACGTATAATTATGCATCTAAATATCTTTTAAATTGTTCTTTGATTAATTTTAAAATTGTTTGAAATAAGTTTAGTTTTTAGGGCAATGGATTATTGAAAGTTTTCACCCAGATAACATTCAATTTTTATTGATAGACAATAATAATATTATTGGAAGTTTAAAATGCATGCAGGGTAGTTAGTTTCATATTCTTCCAGTCCACCATAAATGCATTTAATGTCCCTTTGGGATAGCAGAAACAGAATTTCTTCGCAATCTTATTGTTTACACACTGTGAACTATTCTTATAGCTATTCAGGCGACTTATGTCCGGCACAAACAAATTCTCAATGGTCTTCAAATCGCGATTGAAGCGCAATGTTGTCTGGAATTTACCCCCGGCGGGATGGGTGCGGAAACGCAATCGATAAGTGCCAATGTTGCCATAAATTGTCTCCTTGCCATTCTCCTCGAAGAGCACCTTCTTCTCGGCATTTTCCATATCCTGAAGTAAAATGCGTTGACAAAATTTATTGAAACCATTTAGAACCATCCAGCGATTGATGTGATAAACAATTTGTTTGCCCAGCAAATATATATCCCCATCCAGGGCTTGATTAATAAACTCGTTGCACGTGCACCAATGCTCCCCAATGCATGCATCTTGGCAGCTGCGCTCCACGGGCAGAGGATGGAGCAACGACTGGCTACCGGGACATGTGGCCATAAGAGGCAGTTGCTCTGGCGTTGAGGCATTCAGTCGCAGAATATGCCTCAGCGTATTGTGCAAATCATAATTGGAACTTAGACGATTGCGATTTAGTTGCAAGGCCTCAGCATATTTTGGATACGTGTCGCGGAACCAGGGCGGTAGGTAAACATGCAGCATGGGCAAACGCTCCTCTAAGAAACTGTCGGACAGTTCTGAAAGATCACCAAACCGCGCTCCATGATCGCTCATAAGTATTACAATTGATCTCTCGAACAATCTGTGTCTCTCCATTAGACGCAAATACTCCACGAATTTTGCATCCAAGCTCGACGCACCAAAGTAATAGTCGTGTGTGAAGGTGCAACTCCAAAATAGGGCAAATGTCGGCTGATCGAGTTCCTCCACGAATCGAGCTGTAAACTGCGCACAAAAGTCATAAACATAGGCCAAGCTCAGCCGGCGTCCAATGCAGTAATCATAACCGAATCTTTTATAGGTGCGTAGGACGCGACTTATTCCCAACAGCAGGGGACGAAGATAATAATTGACTGGCTTATGCTTGAATCCGGGCAAATCCATTACAAATATTCCCTCGCCCAATATATCCTCTCCCAAGGCTGTGGTATAGCCAGCTCGAGCGTAATCAGTCCAAATCCAAGGCAGTTTATCCAAGCAGCCATACGAGTGAATTTCACAAATATTTTCCAATTGACTGGCCATGTGGCCAGTGAGGATGGGAAGTAGATTGGGCACAGTGTTGTCCGCCACCTTATTATATCCCTCCATTTCAAACCAGCCGGATTTTCTTACAAAATTCAGCGTCTTGGGCATTGTCCGCTGGAAATTCATGCGCGACATGCTGTCCAGTCCGAGGATTATAACGCTGGGTTGACGGTGGAGTGGATCGCTTTCTATTCGGGATTCCTTATTATATACTTGCACCAGGGAAAATGCATCCTGTTGCACAATCGCTGAAATATTGTGTGCATCATGGCATTCCACAATAATTCCGCTCAAATTCTGTGGCAGCGTGCACTTGCCTCGAAAGTATATTGGAGAATGTATGCTAAGAAATTAGGACACGAAAATGGTTTAAGAATGTGTAAAGCTTTAGAGGATTGCTGGCAAATAGTCGACTTACTCGCTGTGACGATCAGGGTCCTCATTGGTGCCTCGTGTTACTGCACGATAATTGCATTTAAATTGGCTCACGTGAGGCTTCAGTTTGGACAAGATCTTCTCATTAACGTAGAGCTTGTAGTGCTTTGTGTGCTGGTCGTAGTTCAGATAAAAGGTGTCGGACTCATTGGTGCAGACCTTCAGCTTTGCTGGATGATAGATTTCCAATGCCTCACGAGAGAAGGGATCGGCGTAGGGCATCTTGCATTTCGTACTATTCACAAAATACCGCGATGGCTTATCCCCAGAGCTGAATTTATTACCGGTGGTTTCATACTCCACATTTGATATTAAATCGGCAACTATTTGGTTATCTGCTATTTCCATCTCAGCCGAATCAATTTCGGCAAATCGATCCACAATTTTGAGACTGTGAGAGTCTTTGCGCACAAGATCACGAATCCGCGCCTTTCTGAAATGGAAACTTGGCTTCAACCATGTCAAAGTCGTCTTTATTGATACAGGTGCAACATGCTCCAAGCCTTTCTTTGGCTGATTACCATTGTGACTTAACCAAATGAATGTCAACAAAAACCCAAAGAATACAAATATATATTTGCGTATCAGTATCATCGTCCTACGTCGAGGCATGTTCGTTTGCTCAGCTGTGTTAATTTTTGAAAGCACTACTAAATCAGAAAGTATTTTTTCTTATTTATCTGACAATTGTTTGAAATATTACTAGCCGCTCCCCTAAAGTCATCTCGACTAGAACTATTTGTCCAGAACATCCCGTCTCTTTAACAAAACGTCCAACTGGTGCAGGAGGCCACAATCATAGACTTACCGAAAACTTTGAAAACCCAGAAAGTTCATCTGAGACATTGAGTCAATGCCCAGCCAATGACACGACATGACATTCCACTATAAGACGTTCTACTATAATAACATTCTACTATAATGACGTTCCACCTTGCAAATGACGACCCACGATCCAATCCTGACCAAAATAGTGTCCTTCCCTCAGTCCTAAAAATAAAATGGTTAAGTTATAATGATAAAATTTAAATGATATTCAGATCTGAACAGATACGAGAATCATTCGATTCACGTCTTATTCCATAATATACGCAGCCATAGTCTGAACTATTTGAAATAATACACAGAACTCATTGCTTGGGACATCCTTACTTGTCAAACTGAGCATCGAGGATTTCACATTGGGTATGCCCGAAAAATATACAGTAGATTGGGAGCTTTCCTCCACAATATTTATTTTATGATCAACATATAAGTTTTGATCTGGATCTATTTTTTATTATTAGTTTTAATGGTTGGAGGCCTACTCCAAGATATTGCGAAATATTTGACTGCATTAAATCAAGTTGAGATAAATAATAAATAGTAGGCTTCTATTGAAGTGTGGCTTAAACTTTTAATCTACAAAAATGTTTCGTTGCTTGATTTGTAGAAATGAAAAACTAGTTCTTATCCCCCTTTTGATATTAATCATTTTTATATATTTAAACCATAAAACGAAGGTTCAGATTGAGAAAAATGCAACACCTACTCAAAATTGTTCAAGTACACTCGATGTGGAAAACACGAGGAGTATCATGGCAAATAAAACCTCCACACCGATCAAGGATTTCTCCGTGTTTGCACAGAACTGCAAAATACCCCGTGTTGATTCATTTTCTGCAGAAGTGATGAGAATTTTTAAGCCTCCCAAATACAAGCAATGTGCCGATCAGCCTGCCTTGGTCACAGTTCAATATAATCAGCAGAAGAAGAAATATATTGTATTCTTCAATCAGTCTCTGCCCACAAATCTATTACAAAACATTTCTGACTATGGCTGTGTCTATTACGACATAGTTCGATTAAGGAATAACTCTCTTACCTGGTGTGTATTGAACTTACGTAAGTTAATCAGGATTGACAGAAAATTGAATAATTTTCCAAATATCTCATATAATTTAGGAATAGAAAACCGGTTAATTTTCAGCAGGCTTGGATCGTGCCTCGTCACATTGAAGGTATTGTTGTGGAATGCCATGAACTGTGCAACAAATCGAGAGTCATTCAACGAGATGCATTTTCCTTTGTCCAGTATCCAGCAGGTCGGAGTGAGAAGAGCGATGAGGAACGCAGTCGAACTCATCCTAGTGTTATAATGCTGGGCATTGACTCAATGTCTCAGATGAACTTTCAGAGGACAATGCCACTCACAGCACAATTTGTGCGCCAGCTGGGATGGTTTGAGATGCTTGGTTACAACAAAAATAGCGAGAGCACTTTCTCCAATCTCTTTATTCTTTTGACGGGCTCAACATGGCAGCAAACTTGTGGTCACAAGACACCAGGTTGTCTAGATGCAATCACTTATCTATGGAATCACTTTCACAATGCCGGCTATTTGACTGCTTATGCCGAGGACACTTCCACCTTTGGTTTCAGTCGACAGCCAGTGGATTACTATCTACATCCAATTGTAGATGTTATAGAGCAGGTCATGGGTAGTGTCATAAGCTCTGCTGTCGACTACTGTACGGGCAGCAGGCAACTTTTTCGTTATGTATTTGACTATGGCCTTCAACTGGTGCAGCGTTTTGTTAAAGATACGACAAAGCCAATTTTTGGGTTGTTCTGGACAAGTAGTTTTAGTCATGATGACTTTAGGGGAGCGGCGAATGTGGATAAGGAATTTGTGAATTACCTCGAGCAATATAAGCAGCTTGGCTTATTCGAAAGAGCAGTTGTCATTCTATTCAGCGATGAAGGACAACGCCAAGGACCTCTAATGAAGTTGAAATCAAGTTTCATGGAGGAGCGATTACCCATGCTGCACATCTACTTGCCACCGTGGTATCGACAGCAGCATCCAGAAGTCGTACAAGCGCTTGAAGTGAATCGTCGTCGCCTGAGCTCCACCATAGACCTGCATTTGACCATTAAGCACTTTCTGCTGCAAGTGCATCCTCGCATGTCCTTTGAGTCGAAGTGCTGGCACTGCCGGTCGTTGCTTCAAACGCTGCCCGACAACCGCAGCTGCCTAGAAGCAAATATCCCGAAACACCTGTGCACCTGTGAGCCACATACCCAAGTACCAAAAAGCGATATAATGCAGAACTTGGCCAAGTTAGTTGTCTACCGCATTAACAAATATCTCGATAGGAATTCTTATGAGCGGCACTGCTATCACTTAGAGTTCGCTAAATTGTTGAGAGCCGAACGTAGGCAGCATTTTGATGATGATGGCCATGAGGTGTCGCCGTCTGACGGAGTTTACTCATATCTGCTGATGTTCACTACCAATCCAAAGGGACTGTTTCGGTCCACTGTTTTGTCCAACGAGGAAGCCAATGTTGTAAAAGTACGCAAGGAATTCGTAGAGCGCCTTAATTCCCATTTAAATGAGTCGCACTGTATTGAAAGCTTCCCAGACAAGAAGTTTTGCATTTGTAAACCAGAAACATAAGTCACATTGCCTGTTTCTTAAACATAACAATTGTCGCATTGAGGATTTCTATGTCTACCGACCTTAAGATACGTTTCTCCAGGGTATTGCATATTCTTCTCGATAAGGCTAAACATTCTAATATGATGTGCTTTGAGAATTCATCCTTATTGTTACAAAGTCGGGAATGTTTTCAACGGACTAAACCCATATAAAAAAACTCTAGGACTTATTGGCAAGTTATTCAACGATTTTGTGTGCTACTTGCTGTATTTTCTAGCTTCCCAAAAGATTAGTTGAGTTAATTTTGTACATAGTAAATTTATTGTAATTTTATTAAATTAGAAACATGGCTAAGGTTGGAGGCTATCAAAACATATACAATATAATTTAGCAATTTTATCATTAATACACATCGAATCCTCTTTATAGGAATTTGTGCGACTTATGCTCTCCACATTGACCTCCAAAGCCTCGGTAATGTTGTTAAAGATGACTGTGGCCTCAAAATCGGCACCATTCTGTTGCACTTTAAACTTGGTGCGATAGACTGCCACATCCACTTGAGGCAGATCCTCTTCCCAGCTAACATCCACACCAGTTCTAATTTCCGTATTGTGTATGTAGTGTAAACTCAAATTGCTGCACAATTGGCTTAGGTTCTTCTGCACAAAATAATCGTTCATACGCTCGATAACAAGGGGTGCAATGCGATGACTCCAGTAGAGCTTAGTAATACGCCGGTACGGGTTGCAGGTGCACCAGTGATCAGCGATGCCCGCCTCGGGGCAGGTGCGGCTCTCGGCGATTGGATGGAACAGGGATTGGCAGGTGGGGCAATCGTAGGATTTGGGCAAGGCTGGTCCATCTGGTGTGCCGCCAATTTCAATTATGTGCTTCAGCGTATTATGCAGATCAAAGTTGGAGCACAGGCGATGCTGATTCTGGGCCAGGGCTGCAGCATAATGCGGATATTGTTTGCGAAACCAGGGTGGCAAATAAATAAACATCATGGGCAGTCGCTCCTCCAAATAGCCCTCAGACAAACTTAATAAGCTACCAAAGCGTACACCATGATCGGCAAAAAATATCATAATGGTATGCTCCAGGGAGCCATCTTTTTCGTAGGCCCTCAAATCACCGAGGACCTTATTCTGCATAGCCGAGGCCATAAAAATGTCATCGTGACTGAAGTGATTCGACCAGAACATTCCCCAAATGGGTCGCTCCTTCACATAGCGCTGCATAAACTGCCTGCAATAATCGTAGATATAACTATTGGCCAAGCGGCGACCATAGCAATAAGTCATATGGCAATCAGGTAAATTATAATTATCCGCCTCGCACTCAAGAGCGCGCAGAAACGGACGAAAATAATAATCGGTGGGTTTCTTTGTGAAGCCCGGCTTCAGGTAACTAAACGTATTCGAGGCACTCTCATCTTCCGCATAGGCAGTCAAGTAGCTGGCGTTCCGAAAGTACTTCCAAATCATGGGTATCTCATCGAGACAACCCTCATTATCCGTATCACAGACATGCTCCTTGGCCTTCTCCGGCGAATATCCACTCAGTATGGCGAGTATATTGGGAAACGAATTATCTCCCACCTGTGAGTCAAACAATTAAGGGCCAAGTCAGTTGAGAAACTTATAAATACAACCTTATTGTAGCCACGCATTTCATACCAGCCGGGTCCGGTAAGATACTTGTACACCGAGGGCATTGTGCGACGCACATTTATTCTGGACAGTGTATCGATGCCGTACATTAAAACACTAGGCTTACGCGGCTGGGGTGTGTTTGACCGATTCGGTTTACTTGTCTTTCCACTGGGTTGATATTGAATGAACATATAGGCATCTTTTTGCAACGTTACAGGTGGTATTTCAGCGGTTTCGCACTGCAGCAGCAGGCCCTCAACATGCAGCGGCACCACATAGTTTTGTGAGAAATATATACTCGGATTGAGCCTAAACGATTGCAAGGAATTTATTACATTATATGCTGGAAAATCAACTGAATTGTCAAAAGGAAGAGACCTTAAAATGTTTTCGAACTGTAGGTCTGAAAGGTCAAATATAGCTGAGTACTGACTGATTCTGTTCTGTTCCTTTGATCAGTTCTGTTGATGTCAAACTAACTAACTATACGTAATATTTTCGCAAATATATGAGCTCCATTTGGATTTTAAAAAAACTGTATCTTTTTCAATCAAGTTAGTTTAGGATCACATCCATACAAAATTACATGTCATAGGTTTCCGTTTCTTTTCCAAGCTGGATCTCACGATAGAAACAATTATATTCCTGGTCACTGGAGTTGAGCAGCTTTTGAGCCACTTGTTCGTTGATATGGAGCACATAACGCTTCAGACTGGCATCGTAGAGTGCTGAGACTAGATCACTTTCATTTGAGCAGGGTATAAAGGTGCGCGGCGAGTAGATCTCCATGACCTCCGGCGAGAAGGGATCTATATAGGGTATCCTGCACTTTGAGGTATGCACAAAATACTTTGACATTTCAACATTTAGTGCAGTCATGTTCACTCCTGGTGTTGACACAGCATTTTCTAATTCTCGACGCATTGCGGTTTCGGACTCGGGCATATACAGTCTGAATATAACCACAAGAACCAAACAGACCGTACAATATTTAAACAAGTGCCCGGTGGCAAGACGAGCACTCATAACGTGGTTTAAACGCGATCACTAACTGAACTCGACTAACGACAACCAATTGCCAAACCAAAGTACGAAACAAAATAATAAATATTAAAATAAGTTTTTACTTGCAATGCCTAATTTTAGGGTTTGTACTTAGTCGTACATGAATAACATCTCTTCTTAATTGTTATGTCATTTACCGTAATATGCACATATGTAATAGGAATACTTTTAAAAAATATACTTTTAACGCCGTTATCTGTCTTCTACTGAATAGTTGGCCGCTTGTAAAAAGCTAATTAAAGTTATGAGTATTGAACTAGTTTTGTCTAATTACTGAGTACCATAAGTGGCTCCATTGTATATTGTCTTGTCAATGCTGTGCTGAGGCAACAGTAGATTTCCATTGTTTATGCCATGAACCCATAAAAAATGGTTAAAAAGTAAAAGTATTCTTCATCAGGATCAACAGCTGATTCGATCTAGTCATGTGCCACTGTTTGGCAGCCAGTCCTTCAGTCTGTCTGTATGAATTAAAGGATTTCCGAGAGAGATAAGAGCTAGAGATAGATAGAGATTTGAGATAGAAAGCCACAATTTAAAAATCATTTATAATTGATATATAATATGCACTTTGCCGGAGTATAAGTATGATGCCATCGGTATCTTAGTATGAGAATAAATTTATAATCTGTTGACATCAACTACAAAATATCTAAATATCAACTCTTCCACCAAAAGCTGCTGTCGCATTATAAATTAATTAAATGTACACAAGATTTATAAACTACGAGATAAGAACAAGATATGGCTATATAAATTTTGCATTTATGTCACCAAAACAAATATTGGACGTATGCCGCAAACTGACGCTATTCTCATACTGATGTGAATATTATGTCGAAAATGTGTTGCCAGCTACAAAATACCTATTAATATTTTGATCTCATTTAATATATCTTAATTTATATGTTTTTGTTTTGAATAAAACTTTAAAAAATTGTGTTTCAAAACGATGTACAAAGAAATCGTGAGACGAGAATAAATCAAATAAAAAACATATTACAAATAAATGAGTAATTCTTTAAGCAAAACATATCATTAAACTATGAACAACTCACATTGACCAAAATCCATTTAAAAACTACTTGTACTCCAAAATATTTATCTAAATTACAAATAATTGAGAGGAAATCAATAAAATGTAATTAATTATGTATAAATTGTGTGTGTCCTGCTGCATAAGCTACAACCATATCCATAATAGACTAAGCTTTGTTGTCTGTTTAATATTACACATATTAAATGTTTACGGGTAACGTTTGTGTCTAGGGCTCGTCCAATGCCACATACATACCCACAATACAAATAAATAGGTGTTGGCTTGTTCTTGACACTGCTCGCCGGAAATTGGTATTAAATTTCAAATTACCACAATGGATGCAGCAACACTACAATGTGTTCTAATGGGATGATAATTGACTTTGACTTCTTATCAATAACTATATGCGAGTGTTGTGTTCTTAGTGCACATTTTATATATTTGCCTACAAAGTTGTCATATTAATAAACGACAATTTATCAGCATTTTGAAGCGCGCTTGCCGATTGCCTGGCTGCGAGTTTGTAAGCCATCGCAGCGCAGACAAACAGACAGGCACCTGATATAGCTCTCGGTTTCTAGACGATAACTCATTCTATTTGGATTGGGCTATAGTGTCAACATTGGAAAATCACACAGATTACGAGTAGAAAGTCATTCTGCTCATTTTGAGATTCTGGCGTTAGTTTGCAGCGAAATTTCACGAGAGTCGGTTCGTTGATGCTTATCAAGCTGCTGGATTTTATTAAAGTTTTGCATAGATCGAGTCCTCATACAATATGGCTCCTAAATCCTTTATGAAACGTAGCACTAACATAAGTGCTGGTCAATTACATTATTATCACACGGATTTTTACTACTCAATGCCGGACTTAAAGAGTAAGTCTTAAAAAGTGTTAAAAAAAAATCATACCTCACTTTATCTTAACAAATTCCTTGATAATGAAATCAATTCATTTTGTGATATCTATTATTAGCACTGTTAAATTATTTTCAAGTGATATTAATATAAATTTATCTGTCTGGCAAAGTGTCGTTTTGGTTTTCTGAAATCGAGCAAAATTAGTCGAATCTCGCTAAATTTAAAATATTCATAAGTTATAATCAAATATAGCCTTTTAAATAGTCCTAAGTCCTTTCGGCATTTTTTTAAATTGTGTTCTACATCAGAGTAAAAATGTACTTCATTTGCAGTGTAAGAATAAAATACTTAATCTTATTTTGGACTCCCATTTTTAATAACTTTGAAAAGTCAGCATAAGTATATACGTTATTTTATTCTGGTTTCCAGTGTCTAAGTGTCTATAATCTAGGAAAATTCGAAAGGTAAATCATAAAATTTGTATTTACTTAGTGGGCGTAATTGTTGCATAAATATTAATCTAAAATTGTAATGTAATTCCTAAGATTTCTGGGAAACTCAAGTAAAGTTCAAGTTCAAGTTTTACATTTTCAGATTTTCTATCGGGGAAGAATACTTTTTATAGGGAAAATCTGTTCTTAAAATTGTTTATACATTTTCATCAATTGTATTGTGTACACGGTAAAGTGTAGTCAAGTTTCAAACCAATGGCAGCACCGCAGCCAACTTCATGTCAAAACAAATGAGTTGATTCTGAGAGTTGTTTTGATTTTTCCGAGCGAAACCAACACAAGCGCGTTAAAGAGAGACAGCACAGCACAGCTGGTGAGAGACAGAGAGAGAGAGAGAGAGCGTCTGTTCACAATGGCGCTTTGTTAGTCTCATAGTTTTTTTTTTGTTATGTTTTGCGATGAAGGAAAAAATTTCCATTGCAACAGAAATGAGTAGCGAGTTTGGTTGTCAGTCAGTCGTCAGTTGTTTGTTGGAGGCAAGCGTGCGTCGCGACGGTTGGCAAAGATTTCGTAAAGTTTTTTGATAGAATTTTATATTAAATTTAACCGAAAAAACATATAGATCTGAAAGTGCTTATAGCCAAAAGAAAAACCCATTGCTCACAAGAAGCGAGCAAGGCACGAATAATAACAAAAATAAATTTGAAATCCAGAGAGAGCTGCACAAAGAGAACAAAACAGAGAGTGTGACGCCAAAAAAAAAAAACAAGCACAGAGACAACAGTTGTTGATAAAAATGTGTGTCAAAATGTTATAAGCAAAACAACGAAGAGGAAGAGGAAAATACAAATAATGCTCATCTTATAATCAGCCAAGTGATAATGACGAAAGCACAGCACGTGTAGATAAAAATGATAATTGTTTTCTTTCGCCGCCCATTCTCATTTCCCCAAGCAAAGAAATGACAAAGAAAAAACACACAGATAATGCCAATAAACAAAACAAACTGCATTAAAAAAATATACAAAGAGATTTTAACTCATTACGTCGCTGGCAACGCTGCTGCCGACTTTGTCGCCAAGCCAAACCGTAAATAAGCTAAAAGCTAAAAGTAAAATAATAAACATGTAAGTTTATAAAATGCAGCACGAACAGAAACATGGGAATTAGATATAAAGAACAACATACACATATACACCACACATACATATATTTAAATACAAATACTTACATAATGAACCTATGTACTTTAGTACGCATACCAAAGTGCATACTTAAGTAGGCGTAATATGTATATTTTATGAGAGGCGCAGCTCGACCATGAATAAGCTCGACTGTAAGACAGTTTCTCAAGGTAGTTCAAGTTTATGGTAGCAGCATAGACATAGGAAGAATACGGCTATTGGTACTTGAAGTAAGCCAAATCAAAATCAAATCTATAAACATAAAACAAAAGTTTATTTTCTACTGGATTGTAATTAAAGATCTTAAACTTAAGGAATCTGGTTTATTTACTTATTTATTGTTGGTTGACTTTTATTTTTTTAAATTAAAATATATTCTCGCTCCAGTCTCATTCGATAGAACTTCAGCACACACTTTTTACATCTAAGATACAGAAATATGGGGCCCATATATGTTACTATAAACATAATCAAATCTATATGTTAATTCGACTCTTTTGCGTTCTGCAAAACAAGTTTTGGGCCGATAATAATTTTGTATATTCGCCACAACAGCCTACACTCAATAGTTTCAATGTCAACTTGTCGAATTTAACCAATCCGTAATTCTGGTGGAAAATTAAAAATGTACAAACACTGGTATCTGAAAAGCTGTCGTGACCAAATCGAAAACCAATATATTCTATTTGTAGTCAAGGAAATATGCGACCTCTGACATTAGATGAGGCCATACTATGCAGAGGAGGTCTAAAGACGTGGCTAACACCAGCCAAGGGCAAAAAATTTCCATTTCAATCTTATCAACTTTACAGCAATATGACTTAAACTAACAACTATTTTTAGCTTTTTATATAGAAAAGTGATTATGACTCAATAAGCAACGTTATCAGTTATCAACTACTTCAAGTAGACGATACCAAAGAGTCTACAACAAGTCTAGCGTCTTGTGTAATCTTTCATGCAGTCAAATTGTCATTTATTAAAGTGATCCATTAAATGTGATTTTAAATAAAAACAAATTGGTATGGCTATAGAAATAAGTGTATTTAATTATAGAAGATACATCAAAATATCATTAATAAATAATCAAAAGGAATGTAATCTTTAAGGAGATTGATCTTTAATTACTTTTAATTAAAGCAGACAAAATTGTTTCTTCAATTCTTTACTCAGCTCTTTGTTCAACTTTTGTTTTATTTTTAACAACACTTTTTTTTTGTTTGATAAGCTTAAGTAAATTTTGATAGTCCACCTGTTGCGTCAACAAAATGTTTTATTTTTTGGCTAGTAGAGCAATTGGAAGCGATTACACATAATATCACGCATAACGCAAAACACTGGATAGAAACGTGATGAGAACGCGATCATGAATACATATTTTCGTGTGTATAATTTAACGTTAATTGTCGTTATTATTGTTGTTTTTTTATATTCTTTTCAGCAGTTGTGTTTGTTGATAACGTAAAGTGTTAATAACAAGCAAGCAGCAGTAAAGTGATAAGCGGCAGACTAATATCAACATGACATTTTCATGTACTACATTGGAAAATAGCCCTTATCATCATTAGCATCAAAAAAAAAAAATATTCTGCATACTGATTACCGATTACATATAGTAGCCGTCACATTGATTACTATTATTTATTCATTTAATATAACAAAGATAATAATGTTATAAGATCAAGAACTTTAACAGAAGCATTTAACATTTTTAACATTTAAATACAAATCATGAAGCTTAAAGTAATGCTAGCTTAAGTTTATATACTGTTGCCACAAAGTATGCAAAGAAAAATGCTGTCAACTTAAATGTATAAATTGAGCTTAGAACATTTTTATCAACTACTTCGTTTAATTTTTCAGTGCAGACAGAATATATATAAATTGCTGCTTATATTATCATTCTTATTATTATTATTGTTTACTCCACTCTATCAATGCAATGGAAGATTTATGTCTTAAATAACAAACATAATAAAAACCATAATAATAGCGCTGTCATTAATGATAGCAGAGATGATAATTAAAATAACAGCATTTATTACAGAATATATTAAGGAACATTAAATGAAAAGATCTCTAAATGAAATCAATCAGTTACGATTTCTGAATATAAATAATATAAAATGAAAATAAATAATAATTATTAATTGTAATAACACGATAATAAATGATTTTAATAACATTAACAACAATCATAAAATTTAATATTATTGCAATTCATTTTTTAAAAGTTTTCTGAATTATATCAATCAATGTGAGACGTCTGAATAAAGCGGCCAATATTAAATGCTAATCAAATAGAGTCTAGCACTTAGTGCACGTTTTGTTGTTCCAAATGAATCTTGTAAATAGCTTGGGTATATATTTGAACAGAATTTGCCGTGGTTGTTGGCTGGTTGATAGGCCAACAAACACATCTATACAACCCAACCCCCAGAATCCCTTCTCACTTATACACTCCCATCGCTTCGTCGTCGTGCGATAGTAAATAATGAAAAACTGTCGTCGGAGGCAGCGGTCTAATTTGATAATCGCAGCATTAAGTCAGTACTCGAAGTGCCCGTTTAACAGCAACACACATCGCGCAGTGCCAAACAGAAAATAAATGAAAATAATTTAAGGATTTCATACGAAAATCACACTGCATCAAAATGCAAAAAACTACGGAATATCATTTTGAAGGTGGTATGAGGAGAGCAATGAATATTGAAATATTTAAGAATATGATTATTTCAACAGATTTTTTGCATTAATTGAATTTATTTATTTCACTTTTAAGACATTTTTGATTCGAATCTTTTGCTAGATTTTATCATATGAATAATAAAAAGATATTTTGAGTGGCTACAATTTCTTAAGTAAATACTAGTTCTGCAAACTGTCTGCTTATCATAAACCTTATCTTTTATCTATTTGTCTCGTTTCAGAGAACCGCAAAATGCACGGCGTAAAACGTGTGCTGGTATTTTGCATTATGATTGTGATACTGCCAGCGATGCTGATCATAATGCCGCTCTATATGCGCAAGACGATCTTTGCAGATGTCGTCTATCCGGTGGCTGAATCGGATATCATTGAGATAAGGGACGGCATCTCCTCCATATTCTGTTCAAAGCACACGCTGCGCATGAGCAGCAATTTCAATGCGTTCCAGTTGCGCAACAAGCCAGAAATATCCACAAATCGCAAGCACATAAGGCTCAAGAATCGATGACGCTGCCCGATGATACCCTCGAATACTGGGGCTTCTTTCTGCTGAACGGTGCACGAGTGTCTCTCAAGTTCTGCTCCCGTTACAATGGCTCTCGCATACTGGTCATCAAAGGCAAGCGGGAGCTGAAGCTCTGCGGCCTAACGGATCACAATAAGAACAAGCAGGGCGCCAACTATGCGCAGGGTCATGAACAGGTCAAGGTATTCTTCGAGGATGTTGTGGAAATAACCGAGGAGAAGCTGCCGGCCGATGGCCTGCTGGAGCATGAGAATCATGGCGGTGAGGATCTCAATGAGGACAATGCGCCAACTAATTCGAGCACAACACCTGCGCCGCCCAAAGGCTTGCGGAAGAAACTGAAAAAGGGCACTCCGCACCAGGCAATGGAATTGAATGAGAGTGAGAGCAAACCGGCTGCAGCAGTGCATCGACACCGGCGACACATTGAGCCGTTGCAGGCGGAGCAGAGGCGGCGCCAATTGTACGAACAGCTGTACAAGCGCAAGGAGCGAAAGAAGCGTGAGAATGTCTATGACCGGAAGATCAGTCACGGCGGCAATGCGGTCAACTTTACGGAAACGGACGAATCGAATTCCATATCGAGCTTTGAGACTGGCCTCTTCGATTGCTTCAATGGTGCCATTTTGCTGGCGGAGGGCTTTCCACCGAAACCGGCATGCAACAATGCCCATTTCCTGGAGAAGGGCAAACATGACACGGTGAAGCATAATATCACCGAGGATGGCTACTACTACTATATCTTCTACAGTGACAACGATCTGGTGCGCAACGACATCCATGCCATATTCGACATATATAAGCCGACGTTTCAGTATTCCAATCTGAGTGAATCTCGCGGCTGTCTGAACAGCACCGATTGCAGCTTCAACATTGGCTTCCTGTCGGATGAAATAGTCGTCGTGGAGGTGCCGACACGTGATGGCATCGAGCATGAGGATGATGATATCACCAATCTAATCTCGACCTGCCATCCGCGTAGCGAGATCTATGCCCTGTTCCCCATAACGGTGCTGGTGCTCATATTGTGCTGCTCATTCCTCTGAGGGATTTCATCACTATTTTGGACTCTAGGAATCTTGTGATATTCTTCTATTGAGATAACTGAGTGATAGACGTGAGCATGATATTTATGCCAATGGCAGGCCCAAACTATTTAATTATATTTTAAGGTTGTATGTCCCAAACCTTATCATTATCATATATCAAAATATGTACTACAACAGTCTGAACCAAACAAATCAACTTAATGTTCATAAATGAAATGAAATATATATTTGGATTTGTACGGAAATCATTTAGTCTACGAATCAATCAACAAATTATTTATAATATATATATAAATATGTATAAAGCATTTTGTACAAATAAAAATAATATTATTTTAGATTTAAAACAAATTACATTTTTAGTGGAATATTTTACAACATGCCCTTTAAGGAGTAACCGCCTCATTGAGTTATTTTATTATTTAACGTAAGTCAAATATAAAGTACATTATTGTAAATTACTGCTAATGCCTAAAACAATATTCCATAAGTTTCCATATCTCTTCAAAAGCTTAGATCACTCGACTCAACAACTTATTTGCCAAAGGAAAACTATTTTGCTCAGCTGTTTATTTTACGATTTGAGCTCAATTCACACGCAATTATTTTTTGTATGCAGCGTGACTTTTTTTGATTTTTAGCTTGCGAACCATGCAAAGAGACTTCTGCAAATACATACCACAACATGTGCAAATGTATTAGTAAACATATTTGTATATTTGATATAATATGCAAATTAAGTAGAAAATAACTAAACAAAAATTTTGTTAAGTGTGTAATTTAGACACGTGTAATAGAAAGGTAGTAAATAAAAAGTGCCTTATAATATTTAAGGATTAATTGATAAAATACTGTCTTTATGTGTATAAGATAAAGTAAATAAATAAAGAAGAATTAATTAACAACATTTTTGAACAATTTGCTATTAAAATTTATGTAAAATCTAGACGACCAGCTGATGTGCAAAAGCTGCTGGCTACAGCACTGCGGTTGCAAACTTGGCTACATACACCTATTAGAAATTAGATGGTTCATTGTCCATTGCGAAATATCCAACTGATTTCTTATCAGTGCACGTTTCTCGCGTTTAATCTTAATGGGCATTTGATTAAAAACGTTATTGTTGGCGCACATTGGTATTATTCTATTTTTGAAACTGGAGGGCAGTACAGCGAAAGCCCAAAAAATGAACTTGCCAGATAGTTTGGTGTTTTATTAATTAAAATATTAAATATTATTAAGCATTTCTTTTGGCCAACACAATAAAATATTTAAAAGATCTAGTATTTGTAGCCACAAAACAAACCATCCCTTCAAATGGTCTAATGAACAGCTGTTTCACTTAACTCTCTCACTCTTATTTCCCGCTCTGTGCCGCTTATGGCACAGCTGTCATTGTCACCTGGCCTTGTCAAAGACAACATTAAATATTTAAGGAAGTTCTGACTGCATCCCGAAGAGAAGCTAATCCCTTCTCCGTCTCTCTATCTCTCTCTCTTTATGGGGTGTTTGTTTTCTTATCAAATGCATTATCAGCAAGCGCTGAGCAGCCAGCCGCCCGCCGGCTTTCGTTCAGTTTTTTCTCTCATTTTCTCTCTCTCTATCTGTTTCTGGACTCTCTGTCATCATCCGCCCCTTTCTCATGCATATGTAAAATTGGGGCAACGCATGCGTCCCTCTCTCTTCTGACGCGTGCAGTTCTCGTGAGTGAGGTCAGCCAGCGCACACACGAATGTGTTCTAAAATTGCTGCTCCTCGCTCAGTCGCAATTTTCGCGCGCTGTCCGCAGTTGCTGTTTTGCTGTCACATTGTGCGCTCGTCTGCTCGTTCGCTCGCACGGCTCGCACGCTCATTCGCATTCGCATTTGCGTTACCCCTTGTGAGAGCTCGGAAAAATAATTTGTTCAATTAAATAATATCAGCGTTGGTGTTTATTGTTGTTGTTGCTACTGTTCTTTTTGTTATTGTTATAATATAAATGCACAACTATTAATACAACAAATACAACACATATCGCGTTAATGCCAATTCAATTAATTCGCCGCAAATCCATATACAAAAGAGCGTCGCTGCCCCAAGGAGCGTCCTGCTCCACAAAAACAAAGAACGCCACAACAAATACAATACAAAACAAAAGCAAAATGCGAATAATGGTGCTAAAAATCAATTGTAAGTAGCGTAGTGCAGTGCTAAATTCTGTAATAAACTCAAAATACAGCAAAAAATACAAATTTTACAACAAAAAAAAAAAAAACAGAAACAAAATAAATTCAAAATAAAACCGAAAACAATTAAAAATATTTTGGTCAGCGTTAATTCCCTGGTCGCAGCTACCAGTTCGCTTAGTATGTCAAAACAGAAATGCATGAGCTCATAAATAAAGCGCATAAAGTACAAAATCACACATGCAAAATTAAGTCTGGCGAATGCAATCAAATATAAACGACACATATAAAATGCATTTTAAAATAAGATTACAATGTGATACATATTACAACAAATAAGATTGTTCAATTGGTGCACAACAAAACTCAAGAGGAAACCGGCGAAGCACCGCGAGAAACAAACGGTCAATTTCTTATTGCCTAAAGTGGACTTTATTATTTAGCCTTTTTTATAACACTATACTTATATGTAATAATAATAATAATAATAATATTGTGTACTTATCAAAACAGTGTCAGCAGAAATGTACTCTTCTCAATAGTTGTAAATATGAACAATTTGTGTATTTAAGTGCATTTACAGTTCGTTGTGGTTGTATTTGCTTAATAGTTGTTGTTATTTATAATTTGCTGCAGCGGCAGCTGCCCTTCGCCTACTGTTCGCTCTCTTACTCGCGCCCTCTCTCTCTCTCTCTCCTCTCTCCTCTTTATGCTGTTGCCATTTCCGTTGCTATATGCCGCATACACACTCTCCCTCTATTTCTCTCTCTGTCTCACTCTCCTGTTGTCACTGCAGGGGTGAATTGCCGCCGCACTTCTTTCATTGAGTCCCAATGTGATTCCTTAAATGTGTCTTCACCACTCCACTCCCCAATCGTCTTATAATTCTTAAGTGTTGTAGTTGTTTTATTTTTACACACTTAGTTACATGAACATATAAATATTTATATACTGTGACATATATATATATATATATATATATATATACATAAATATATATATACACTTAGATTATATTACTCGGCTGACTTGGGTTAACTTGACTGATAAGCGGCTGCAATTGTTTTGCATCCGCTTAAGAAGCAATTCTTTATCTGCAAAGTTCTCTCGGGATAAATAAAATTCTCCCAATTGTCGTTGCATTCAAATATGAAATGAAACTTGAGTCTTTACTTGATCGATGATTAAGTTCCAATTGGCCACTTGAGGCACATGATTAGCATGATTCGCTCTTTCTCTCTCTCTCTCTCCATCCATTTCTATTGAAATTCTCGACAATTTTGTCTTGCAGCCACTTCAGAACCCTTATATTTATTCAAATCATTAAAACATGTTTATCACTAATATATGTACATATTAGCCTTTCGATAATAGAAGTATGGTATATTATAAGTATTATTAGAAAAATCTTTGTATTTAAGACTTTGTTGATTGCGGCACGAAAAAACATGTGTCAATCATTACATGCAATTTACATCTTTTATGGTATTCTTGCAATATTAATAATGTAATAGTTACTTTGAGGTTGCTCTTTTGAGTCTATTAATTTATGCAAGATTGTAAATCTTAAAATATAAATATACGTTTATACCTTAAACAGAATGAATTTAAAATACTAATTATAGCTGCTACTAGTTATAAATATAATAAATTACGAATTACATTAAAGGAATATATTAATGGGTTCGTGAGCAGTGTATGTCATAGTTCATAACTCTCACAGCTCTTTAACTCTGAAGAATTTCAACGTATTGTTTAATATAATAGAATTGATAAAGCCATCATTTTCTATACTGTTTGTTTTCCTTGAGCAGTTTATTGTAGATTCCACGAGAGGTGATTGTCAAACAAAGCAATCAATAAAATACATCGACTCTTTCAATCGATAGTTCTTCTTAACAATGCCACTGAAATTGCTCAACCCTTTAACAGCCAACGGCCTCATTCCAGCTATTTCCCATTTTATCATCGATTAGTCACTATGATTAATATTCAATGGGAAAAATGCTAATTTTACTAGATGTGATTAATAATCTTTTGAGCGTTGCAAAGACTACATAAAATGAAAATTAAATTTTCCTTGCGTATCGTTTACATGTCAGCAGTTAAGTAAATTAAATGCAGCTGCAAATTAGAACACAAGCTTGTCAAATTACCCATAAGATAACCAAAACATGTGATAAGTTCACGTACATGTTATCTTTGCTGCCAATACGACGAAACTGAATCGATAACAAGAAAAAATCCTAGTACTGACAACAAATGGGCTAGTTAAATGCAGAAAACTTTTATGCGAATATTTCTTTTTGGCTGGGGCCCTTTTTATTGGACGAAAATGTGAAAGTGATGATATAATTAGGTTCCGCACAATCTTCTTAGTATAAATATAAACCATATTGACAGTGCACGAAAAAAAGCAACAATTTTTACTACAAAGCAAATTATATATAATTACTTGGAAGATAGCTGAAAACGAATTCTTTTTGACAAGGTAATGTTTTACAGCTCGATAAGAGTGCCGTTAGACTAAGTGCCACACAAGCGAATTGCTTCAAGGCGGATGTCTGAAAAAAAGAAAAACATAACTAAATAATATGATAACAGTTTCCATGGTCAGTTCCTCTAGGACGTGATAACAGAGCGGTTTTCTAGTGGCAACACATTACTATATATATATATATATTATTATTTATTTATATGTATGTATACATTTTTGTTACTTTTATCTGGTAGCGAAACAATTGAAAGTAAAGTACACACACACAAATGCACACAGACTAGAATTTAATTAAATTCTTTTTTTTACTCCGAATCGTGAAGCGTGGCCGATTTTATTGGTTAACCGGCGCGTCAAATACAAAACAATTGAACAATTGGTTTGTTGTCAGTGCCACCGTGCTTAAAGCATCCATCTGTCTACTGTGAATGAAATGTCACGGTATTGTGACCCAGGGGGCTCATTGATACATCTGTTTTCCATGCGATAATCAGTTTATTACGTTGGAACATATTTAAAATATCTATTACGCCTCGCATAATTACTCTTTTAAATTGCAAGTTTATTGCAATACAAATTGATACTTAAAAAATATATACTTTAGTTTATTTAATTTCGCATTAAGTCCATTAACCTTACAGTGCAAAACTTTGTTAACTAGCAAGTCTATTGCAATATAATTCGATTAAATAATACTTTACTTTATTTTGTTTCCCATTAAGTGCTTCAGTTTTACAAACATCTCTCTTGTTCATATTTATTTTAAATTTCCTTCACTTCTCCCTTTAGTAAAAGCTAAATTATGTTCAACTCTAAATGAATTTAAACTCATGTTAATTTATAATTCAACTATTTTCCCACAAATGAAAAGGCAATTTATATAAAATTCAAGGATCTATAATTTCAATACATTAAATGAAAACTTTAACTTTTGTGCATCAAATGACAAAGTTTGCAAATAATTGTTTCAGAAATAAATATGCTTGAAGCCCTAAACCTGTTATAATAAATACCGATTTGATAGCTCAATTATAGAAAATAATTAGGCCAGAATTATTGGGAGTGAAATGTAATAAATTAGAAACACGTTGAAAAATGATTTCATTTTCGTGTGTATCCAGACAAAAAGTTTCAATTTGTTATTTAGAAACTGCACATATTATATATAATTTCAGCTTGAACAGATTGTTCAGCTAAATATGGATTTTTTTTTAAATTTTTTGGATTTGTTATTGCTAATAGTGCACTGTAACATTTACGGGTTAGTCCAGCTTTGGCATAGCAAAGTGAGTCAGTGATAAGCAATTTCTGTAATTTACTCTTAATTGCAATGCTTTTCAAATGCAAAACGGTTTTCAGCAAAATAATTGCCGTGACACGCATTTCGTGCCGTGGAAACGACGAAAACTGGGCAAACAACAATAGTTGTTGTCAATGTCTATATTTAATTAATTTGCAATTGCAATAAAAATTGCCGGAACATTCAAATGAAGTCGCCCAGTTGAGCCCGGTACCTCCAGTGACCTGTGGCACAATTGCAATAACTACATATTTGAATTTGACCGCTAAACGATTTCAACTCATTCAGTATCGCCTTACACTACATTACCAGTATCGGTTTTCGACTATTTCGTTAAAGTTGTCCTCATTAATGTTGGCAGGTTCCTCCTTTGCCAGCGGCAAAAACTCACCCAAACATTTGCACAATCATTTGGTGATTAAAACAGTGAATTCATATGGCATTGTCTCATATCATATCTTATCAACATATATATATTTGTAATACCAACAATTCGTTTTTTATTATGGAATTTTTTGGTGTTTAGGCAGATAGGTAAATAAGCGATCTCGTCCATTTTTACCAATTTCAAGATTTTGGGATCCAGAATGTCATTTAACACAATTTCTTCTATTTTAATAGATGTAACCAAGTGTTAACAAAAATTTAAATACAACAAGAAAATATTCAATATAACCTAGTAGATTTATAGATAATAAATAATATTTAATTAACTTTTTATTGAAAATCTCAATTCCAGCAACAAAAATCGATTATTATTATATTATAGGCAGCTCAGGTAACACTGCACAGACCCATTATTTTTCGCACATACAGTTCATGTCCACTACTACCACGCCTACCAATAACAACAATACAATATACTGATATGCCCAAATATATATTGATAAACTGAAATGATTCATTTCGGCTACGAACTTAGTTCATTTAGATTACTTGCATTGTATGAAAGCTGAAAAAAAACTCATAAAGAAAACCATATGTTTAACTCAATACCGAATGTATTCTGTTTTCCACTGATAACGATTCGTGCTGTAAGTTTTACCAACTTTATTTCCATTTGGGTTCAGCAATAACACAGCTACAACAATTGCAGCAAAAGCATTTGTTGATTAATGCCTTAAGAAGCATTGCCTGTGTGCACAGTGGGCTCAGTTGCCGATCGTAAGCGAATCGTGCAAGCCGATGCCTGTGGGCAAATTCTCAATTAAAGTTTAAACCAATATAATAAATAATTTTAATTAAAATCCAAACGTACTCTCTGTCAACCAATTATCAGTTTTTGATGTGGTCTCAAACACGCTTAAGCCAACGCTTTAAAGTTGACTAACTAAACGAACACACGAGTCGTGACGTGACCGTCAAAAAAATATATAAATATGAAGAATTATGTTGACCCAGTAGAGGTACATGTAAACAAACGAAACACACGTGCCGTTGATAATTAATTGATAACAACAACAGCACATTATAGAATGCATTAAACTAAGAAAATGAGTCAAAAAGAATAAGCCATAAAAAAAATATAAAAAAATAAATGCAAAAAGTGTGCAAATAAGAAAAGCGTCGCATCTGAGCTTAGTTTGATTGAACGTCTGCCAAATGTTTCAATTGTCACGTTTTCGCATATTTAACAACACAGTTGAAGCCATCATCGCCCCGTCATACAATTCTCATTTACATAGATGACACTTGTAATTGGGAGACAGACGAGTGTAGAAGACTCGGTGAATTGTAGAATTGCAGACTTGAAGACTGATTATACTGTGCGTGACTGCGATGAACATGAGAACATAACAATTTCAATTTATTATTTATTTACATGCATACTTATTTCTGGTTTTTCTTGCAGAAGATGTAATGCGAACAGCAAATAGGAGCTCCAACTACGTAACGCAACCAAAGAGGCCTGAGGCCCACAAAACCCAAAGAGTAGGTGCCTAGTATTGAGATTACCGTAAACCAAATCCCCAAACTCCTATTTACCAATAAGCCAAATGACTGCCAATAGCCTGCTAGGACGATCCTTACTTAACGAAGGTGAGTTACGTTCTGTAAAATATCAGACACAATAGTAAAGAACAAATAGTCATAGACAGTGGTCCAATTCGCCTAATTCGAACACATTTACTAAATGTATGAATAAGTATATACAAATATATATCAGGGTATATCATTTGAGGGTTATAAAAAACATTTCATTGAATGGTTCCTCGAAAGAAACCAAATTGATATTGTTTCCTATTTCTTGCAGGACGTTCCAACAAGCGTTCTTTTGTCTCACTGATTGTCGGCCTAATCGTCGGCTTCTGCCTCGCCGAGCTTTTCGTCTACTCATCCACGCCGGAACGTGCCGAGTACGTGCCGTACGATGGTCATCGACATGGCGATGTCAACGATGCACATCACAGTCACGACATGCTGGAGCTAGCCGGTCCAGAGCAGGATGTGGGCACACACGATCATGTGCACGAAAACACCAGTATTGCGGAGAAGATGTACAGCGAGGTGCGCATTCTCTGCTGGATAATGACGAATCCCGCCAACCATCAGAAGAAAGCGCGCCACGTGAAGCGCACCTGGGGCAAGCGCTGCAATAAGTTGATCTTCATGAGCTCAGCCAAGGATGAAGAGCTGGATGCCGTGGCGCTGCCCATCGGCGAGGGACGCAACAATCTGTGGGGAAAAACAAAGGAAGCATATAAGTACATCTACGAGCATCACATGAACGATGCAGACTGGTTCCTCAAAGCAGACGATGACACCTATACGATTGTAGAGAATTTGCGCTATATGCTATATCCCTACAATCCCGACACGCCCGTCTATTTTGGCTGCAAATTCAAGCCATATGTCAAGCAAGGCTACATGTCCGGTGGAGCTGGTTATGTTCTCAGTCGCGAGGCTGTGCGTCGCTTCGTGGTCGAAGCTATTCCAAATCCGAAACTTTGCAAGAAGGAAAACACAGGCGCCGAAGATGTGGAAATGGGCAAGTGCTTGGAGAACATTAAAGTTCTGGCGGGCGATTCCCGAGATGCCAACAAGCGTGGTCGCTTCTTTCCTTTTGTGCCGGAGCATCACTTGATACCTTCGCATACGGACAAGAAATTCTGGTACTGGCAGTACATCTATTACAAAACCGATGAGGTGGGTTCTTTCAAATTCTAACAACCTATACACAAGAAATTTGTATTGTACAAAATAAGCTAAAAAGTCAGGTGGTATAAAATATTTCTTTTCAATTTGATAGATTTCTCTCACTTAATTCTAATGCAACTATTTTCTGATTATTATTACAGGGTCTGGACTGCTGTTCGGACAATGCCATCTCATTTCATTATGTCTCACCCAATCAAATGTATGTGCTGGACTATTTAATATATCATCTGAGGCCATACGGAATCGTGAATACGCCAGATGTGCTACCAAATAAACTCGGCCTGGGTGAACTAATGCCGACTCCCAAAGAGTCCAAGGAGCAAAATGAGCCAGAGACATCAGATACTGTTCAAACGCAAAAGGGCGCGCAGTAGTTGCTGGTCACTTTAATTGTAAATAGATCATGTGTAAATACCGAGCGGAGTAGACCGCAACTAGTTTAAGATACATAATTTGCCATTCCCATATAATTTGTTGTCTCTTGTGTTAGTTTATTTCTCTCAGGTTACGGTTATAAATGCTCTTGAGCTCCGACTCTTTTGTACAAAATACCAAAAAAAGAAACAAAACAGATTATTTGAGTGCTGTTAGTTTAGTTTTTAGGGAAGTTTGCGCAATTATTGTGCATAACACAAATAAAAATAATAATTAATATAATAATAAGAAATAACATTTAAATAGGTACTCATCATACATATGGCACATGATTAGATCTTAAGACAGCGATAAATAATTTGAAGATATTCAAGACACATACATTGTGGCCCATTTAGTTAGCAATAAATTGTATACTGACATAGTTCTTTCGATAAGCTGTATTATGTTATATATACTTATATACATCGGCATTGCTTCTAAGAAATGTATTACACTCTACTATTTATTTATGTATTTAATAAAATATAATAAAATAGTGTATTACAAATGGAATAAGAAGGATTTTTATTTATTTTTCTTTTTTTGGTTTAATTCGAAAAGCTTTACGAACTCTTGGGATTCTGTTTGTTGAACAGTTAAGTTAAATTGAATTTTATTTTATTAAGTTTAACAGATTTTTTAATGCATTATTTTTAAAATCTAAAATTATTGAATTTTAGGGGATGAGACTAAATTATACGTTTTCATATACAAATATGGAAATGATTAAAATTTCAAATTTATCCATTTAAATTTATTATTGGTTCTATCGTGCGAAGATGTTTATTCTGAACTAATTAACAACTATTTGGAAATCGCATTTGAACTGCTTTTCAAGCAGTGAATACAACGTTTAGACCAGTTTATAATTGTATTTGAACTGCTTGAAAGTTTGCACTGCTTTTTATGTTTGTTAAATATGGATACGAGTAAGTATTAGTAGGAATTATTTTATCTTTCGATTACTTCCCCCGCTTATATAAATATTATAATAATAAATAGTATATCAAATTTATAATATAATAATATATCTTGACATATTATCGATCAATTGTAAAAATTTCATCAGATCGGATAAAAAAGTTATAGTCCAAAATGAAAATATATATGTAACAGCTGAGTTCCCCTAGACGAGCTTTCAGCTTGAGAGCTTTCTTACTTGTTTCTCCTTTATATATGCTACAAAAAATCACATAAATTTCTATACAAAAAATAAAATATCTATATAATAGAATCTTTATTGTCTCCACAGGTTTTAACAGTTCATATTTTGGCTATCAATATATATATATATGTGTTAACTTTGCATGGGTTAACTTTAAGTCTCTTTAGGCAATTTAGTGATTCATTTATTTATAATATGGGTTTCTATTTGTTGAGCAGTTAAATAAAGATATTATTTTATTTTCAATTTATCTTATTTTCGAAATGATTTAGGACATGAACTGCTTGAACAGAACAATATATAAATCTTAAATAATTGAGTGTTATGGGATAATTTGGTTAATTATTGTGAACATTTAGTAACTGAAAACAGTATGGAAATCTATATGGATTTGTTTTGTTTGTATTTGAACTGCTTTAGACGTTTTAGTTTTTTTTTATTTACAATTAAAGTGCCAAGCAATTACTGCGTGCCCTTTTGAGTTGCGGCAGTGTCTGATATCTCTGGCTCCTTTTGATCATTTTGCCTCTTTTGCTCATTTTGCTCTTTCGGCTCTTTGAGAGTTGGCATCAGTTCACCCAGGCCCAGCTTGTTGGGTAGCGCATCTGGCGTATACACGATACCATATGGCCTCAGATGATATATTAAATAGTCCAGCACATACATTTGATTGGGTGAGATATCATGAAATGAGATGGCATTGTCCGAACAGCAGTTTAGACCCTGTAATGAAGATCGGAAAAGTTGCATTAGAATTAAAAATATAATTTATTATTATTTGTAAAAGAAAACATTTCGGAATCGAATTCTCTTATTTTGTTATTTATATTTTTATTGCATACAATTAGAATTTGAAAAAACTCGCCTCATCGGTTTTGTAATAGATGTACTTCCAGTACCAGTATTCGTTGTCCATAAACGAAGGTATCAAGTGATGCGCCGGCACAAAAGGAAAGAAGCGACCACGCCCATTGGTATCTCGGGAATCACCCGCAAGAACTTTAACATTCTCCAAGCACTTGCCTATTTCCACATCTTCGAAGCCAGTGTTGTCCTTCTTGCAAAGTTTCGGATTTGGAATAGCTTCGACCACGAAGCGACGCACAGCCTCGCGACTAAGCACATAACCAGCTCCACCGGACATGTAGCCTTGCTTAACAAACGGTTTGAATTTGCAGCCAAAATAGACGGGCGTGTCGGGATTGTAGGGATATAGCATATAGCGCAAATTCTCTACAATCGTATAGGTGTCATCGTCTGCTTTGAGGAACCAGTCTGCATCGTTCATGTGATGCTCGTAGATGTACTTATATGCTTCCTTTGTTTTTCCCCATAGATTGTTGCGTCCCTCGCCGACGGGCAGCGCCACGGCATCCAGCTCTTTATCCTTGGCTGAGCTCATGAAGATCAACTTATTGCAACGCTTACCCCAAGTGCGCTTCACGTGGCGCGCCTTCGTCTGATGGTTGGCGGGATTCGTCATTATCCAGCAGAGAATGCGCACCTCGCTGTACAGCTTCTCCGCAATGCTGTTATTCTCGTGAACATGATCGTGTGTGCCCACATCGAGGCCATATCGATAGTACGGCACGAAGTCGTTACGTTCCATCGTGGATGAGTACATGAAAAGAGCAGCCAGGAAGAAACCAATGATTAGGCCGATATACAGTGAGACAAAAGAACGCTCGACGGAATGTCCTGCAACAGATAGGAAAACTTATGTTATCCTTAATGAGACAGTCATCTCCCCTATAATATATTTTTTGTAAGACCAGCTCAAGCTCGAATAACATCTTCGACTTCGCTTAGCATTGGGACACACAGAAAAACAAAAGCTACCCCATATTATTAGTACTCAAACTGACGAAAATCATACACTGCTAAATTAAGCTTGAATTCTTTAATTTCATATTTTTACTAGTATGGGAACTATCCTTGTCTTGTATTTGAATCTCAGCAACCTTGCTTTATACAAGTTTCACTCGTTTTCATCCGCTTTCAAAATTTTCTTTTCTAGCTGCCACACAAAAACGCCTGATGGAGCCAGTTATTCGCGTGAATAACAGGCCTTTTCTTAAAGCTTTCGTTGAAATGTTTTGAAACTCTTCCAAAATATTTTTAAATTCTCGGAGAAGTTTTAACGAATACCTTCTAAAAAAGAGTTTAGTCCCATATTGATTACACTTTTCGCACTTCTTGCACTTTTACAATTAAAAATAAGGAAGACAACACTTCTTAAATATGTTTTGTGTAATATGTAATCTATAATTATTTATTGTGATTATTATAAGTTTGATGGTTCTTTATTGGTTTTAATTAACATGAAGTTTATTTTCTAACTGTAACCGACACAAAGTACTTCACGCTATCGAATCGACTGAACTTTCAAAATATAAATTGGGGAATATATGTGTAAAAGTCGATGCATGCTGGTAGCTGCATGTGGAGACAATTGTTCAAACAGAAAAGAGACTTTGTCTTATTACATTATCTTACCAGGGTAAACAATGTTTATTATTTATTCCGTGTTTTAGAAGATAGCTATTTTAAATGATGCTGAATTTTATCAGAAACAATCTTTATTTCTTAAATAATTCAATAATAACAAAATAATAATAAGCAAAAACTTAAGGTAGACCTCTGTTTTAGTATTTTTTTTAAAGTAATTAAATAAGTTTTATAGCTTCGTCAACCATCCAATTGTCTTCGTCTTCGTCTGCATCCGCTGCGTAATCCGAATCTAATAATAAAAATTGTAATTGTTATTACATTAATTTATATATATATGGTGAGACACAAGTATAGAAAACTTCTGTGTTGAAATATCTACAACAAATTTGAAAAATTGGCGCGTTGAAATTTGGTTTTCTACTTGAAACAAATCCTTTTGTTTTAAAACATTGTGTGTTCCCGACAATTTTATATAAATCAACTTACAAATGAAAAACTATTTTTTGGGATTGAACTCAATATTAATATATAATATTTTAATCTAGTAACTTCCTTCCGAAAGGATATTAAGTCTTCGGTATTATTTTTTTATATGTATCTGATCAAATTTACGCAAACACATTGAAACTAAACTCAAAAACTAGAGATGTTACAAAAGTATGACAGTTGTGCAAACAAATTAATTTATGAAAATGTTGCTCGGTGCTCTTAATTTTGTCGTGTTTTTGTTTACACAGCAGTTTGCTGGTTACTTGTGAAATAATTAAATGATTCAAAAAAAGAAGTAATTATATGTATATATGTATATTATATATACCTACATATATATGTATCGAGTAGTTACAGTGGGATTACAGTGCTGTTGGGTGGCAACGCCAGTTAGCAGATCTAACAGCAGCATTAGATTCAAGATTCTCTGATTCACTGTATATACTTATAACAATAATATTAATAGGATGTTCAAGTAAGTTACAAAATTTATTTTTCTGGTAATTTGTGACATGGTTGAGTTTTTCTAAAAAAAAGCTGGCTGTTAAGTTTATTGTTATTATCGCGAATAGTATAATAATATGTTAAAGCAACAATTTTTACATAGTTCTGTATGCACAATGTACATAGAGTTACCAAAACATTCTGTATGCGAGTCTCTTAACAGGTCACTGTAAAGACGCGCATAACATCGCGTTTTTATTATCAGCATATTTTCTTTATCAGCATATGCATTATTAACATTGGACTTTTTCACCATACACTTGCAACACTCGACGCTTTTTTGGACTTGTTGGCCGTGGGTGAATTTGGAGTTGCCTTAAAGTAGGCAATATAAAAGAATTGTTAGTAACCACACTTGTTAAACATACCCCACCTAAGAAAAACTATGCTACATTAAAATTAATTGCACCAACTGATTATCTTAGAACATAGGCAAAAGAAATGGCAGCCCACAAACAAATAGATTAAAATAAAATAAATAAAAAAGTGAAAATGTTTGGAACTTTATAATTTTAAATAGAATTAATAAAATATTTATCAATTTAAAAAACTCAATTGGATTAGTTTTAGTCAGAAATATCATTATAAGAAATTTTTTTTAGTAATAAATTATGAAATTTATGAATAACTCTGAGAAATTTACTAAAATGATTCGTAAAGTGATTGTATTTCCTACTGGCCGATATTTAAGTTAATATGAACGACAAAATTTTCTTTTGGAGGCTTTTCATAAACAAAAAGAATTGCAACGCAGGAAGTCCAATTGGATGGATGGGTAAAGACCGCTTTATAGGGGCAAATAGACTCCAATCAGGAAGGGAGTTCCGGGATGGTAGCAACAACCCCCTCAACTTCCCTGCATGAGCTACCAGGTCCCAAGCCACTACAAGCCTTGGATTCCGCTCACACAATTAACAAACATTTCCTTCGAGTTAACATTACATTTGGTTACAATTTTGGGAACATATTGGTTAAGATTGGTTAATTAATTTTCCAATCTTCAATCCACAGTTTTTTGCTACCCCTACTGTGGGAGTGTACAACGTATTTATGTTTGATTCGTTCGCATCCGTTTAAAATCCCGTGAGGAGGTCAATCAATCGCTGAAATATTTTGAAATTCTGGCAAAATATTATCAAATGCTCGAGGAAATTTCGACGCGTACCTTCTAAACCGGGGATTAGTCCCATATTGATTATACTTTTTGCAGTCTTTGAATGAACAATAAGGAAGACAAAACTTCTTAAATATATTTTATGTAATGTGTAATTTATAATTAAAAAGTTCGTTTTTGGCAATTTGGCAAGGAGACTAACTACACGCACTGACTTTAAACTTACTAATGACGCTGATTAAGATTGCGCAGCACATTTCATGACAGAAGTGCTTAGCTAAGAATGAACACAGAACAGACTGTTCAAACATGCTAGTGTGTCTGAGCACTCCAAATGAAATATACAATTCAAAAACAGTTGCTTTTGTATACACATATACATCTACTAAATATATAGGCATAAAAGAATTTATATACACACTAAACATTAAATAAGCTGGTATAAGAGAAAGATCGTGCTTAGGTACACTACATAAATACTTGGTGGTTTTTATTTTCCTTTTATAATAAAACTTAATTATAATATATCTGAACATCTCTCGAGATTGTACGCTGTGTTTATGTCTTAATGTTATAGTGGGCAGATATGTAACAACTCTGAGCATTTCCTTTAACGAGATTTTACCGACAATACACATATTTCCCTCTTGAGCACCTTAACATGTAGAAAAGCGATTGTGAAACTTATAAATAAAACGTTGTTTAAAATATTATTTTTAATCAAGTAAAAAGTGATTTTCAATATAATAAAATTTCAATTTAACAACTTTTTTCCGCACGGTATTTTCACAGAATCTATTTACAATTAAAGTTATCAGTTACTGCGCGACCTTTTGCGTCTCAGCCTTATCTGATGTCTTTGGTTCCTCTTGTTCATTTTGCTCCTTGGGTTCTGTGGGAGTTGGCATTAGTTCACCCAGACCCAGCTTGTTGGGTAGCGCATCTGGCGTATACACGATACCATATGGCCTCAGATGATATATTAAATAGTCCAGCACATACATTTCATTGGGTAAGACATAATGAAATGAGATGGCATTGTCCGAACAGCAGTTTAGACCCTGTAATGAAGATCGGAAAAGTTGCATTCGAATTAAAAATATAATTTATTATTGTTTGTAAAAGATAACATTTCGAAATCGAATTCTCTTATCTTTTATTATTATTATTTTGTCTACAATTGTAATTTGAATGAACTCGCCTCTTCGATTTTGTAATAGATGTTCTTCCAGTACCAGTATTTCATGTCCACATGCGCGATCAAGTGATCCACCAGCGCAAGAGGAAAGAAGCGACCACGCCCATTGGTATCTCGGGAATCGCCCGCAAGAACTTTAACATTCTCCAAGCACTTGCCTATTTCCACATCTTCGGAGCCAGTGTTGTCCTTCTTGCACAGCTTCGGATTGGGAATAGCTTCGACCACGAAGCGACGCACAGCCTCGCGACTAAGCACATAACCAGCTCCACCGGACATGTAGCCTTGCTTAACAAACGGTTTGAATTTGCAGCCAAAATAGACGGGCGTGTCGGGATTGTAGGGATATAGCATATAGCGCAAATTCTCTACAATCGTATAGGTGTCATCGTCTGCTTTGAGGAACCAGTCTGCATCGTTCATGTGATGCTCGTAGATGTACTTATATGCTTCCTTTGTTTTCCCCCACAGATTGTTGCGTCCTTCGATGATGGGCAGCGCCACGGCATCCAGCTCTTCATCCTTGGCTGAGCTCATGAAGATCAACTTATTGCAACGCTTGCCCCAGGTGCGTTTCACGTGGCGCGCCTTCGTCTGATGGTTGGCGGGATTCGTCATTATCCAGCAGAGAATGCGCACCTCACTGTACAGCTTCTCCGCAATGCTGGTGTTTTCGTTGACATGATCGTGTGTGCCCACATCCTGGCCATATCGATAGTACGGCACGTAGTCGTCACGTTCCGGCGTGGACGACTGAATGAAGAGCACTGCTAGGAAGAAGCCAACGACGAAGCCTACAATCATTGAGGCAAAAGCACGCTTGCTGGAACATCCTGTAACAGATAGGAAAACGAATAATTTTCCATCTTCATGGCACACGTTTTTGTTACCCCTACTGAGGGCGTCTCTACCCCTCAGCGTACAGTATACAGTACAGGGACTGGCGACGTATCAAAATCTCCGGTCTCCGACCCATTAAGTATAAATATTCTTGATCAGAATCATTGGTATAGCCGACGTAACATCCATCAGTTTGTATGCAAAGTAGCTCCATATGTCTGAACCGGACGGATCGGGTCAGTAAGCCATTAAGCTACTATAGGAACGATCGGTTGGGGCACAGTGGAAATCAAAAGCTACCCCATATTATTAGTAAAAATTATACACTGTTAAGTTAAGCCGTGTAACTCCATTACTCTTGAATATATTATTATTACTAGTATGGAAATTATCATTGCCTTGTACTTGAATCTCAGCAACCTTGCTTTATACAAGTTTCACTCATTTTCATCCGCTTTCAAAATTTTCTTTTCTAGCTGCCACACAAAAACGCCTGATGGAGCCAGTTATTCGCGTGAATAACAGGCGTTTTCTTAAAGCTTTCGTTGAAATGTTTTGAACTCTTCCAAAATATTTTTAAATTCTCGGAGAAGTTTTTACGCATACCTTCTAAAAGAGAGTTTAGTCCCATATTGATTACACTTTTCGCACTTCTTGCACTTTTACAATTAAAAATAAGGAAGACAACTCTTCTTAAATATGTTTTGTGTAATATGTAATCTATAATTATTTATTGTGATTATTATAAATTTGATGGTTCTTTATTGGTTTTAATTAACATGAAGTTTATTTTCTAACTGTAACCGACACAAAGTACTTCACGCTATCGAATCGACTGAACTTTCAAAATATAAATTGGGGAATATATGTGTAAAAGTCGATGCATGCTGGTAGCTGCATGTGGAGACAATTGTTCAAACAGAAAAGAGACTTTGTCTTATTACATTATCTTACCAGGGTAAACAATGTTTATTATTTATTCCGTGTTTTAGAAGATAGCTATTTTAAATGATGCTGAATTTTATCAGAAACAATCTTTATTTCTTAAATAATTCAATAATAACAAAATAATAATAAGCAAAAACGTAAGATAGACCTCTGTTTTAGTATTTTTTTTGAGTAATTAAATAAGTTTTATAGCTTCGTCAACCATCCAATTGTCTTCGTCTTCGTCTCCATCCGCTGCGTAATCCGAATCTAATAACAAAAATTGTAACTGTTATAACATATATTTATATATATATGATGAGACACAAGTATTTATTTTCAACATAGACAATTGACATAAGGGGGCGTTAAACCTCCCATTTGTGAAAAAGAGTGACAACAAAGCTGTATTATTTTATGTTGAGATAATATTTTATAAATTTTCTGCCGTTGAGTTGAAATATCTACAACAAATTTGAAAAATTGGCGCGTTGAAATTTGGTTTTCTACTTGAAACAAATCCTTTTGTTTTAAAACATTGTGTGTTCCCGACAATTTTATATAAATCAACTTACAAATGAAAAACTATTTTTTGGGATTGAATTCAATATTAATATATAATATTTTAATCTAGTAACTTCCGTCCGAAAGGATATTAAGTCTTCGGTATTATTTTTTTATATGTATCTGATCAAATTTATGCAAACACATTGAAACTAAACTCAAAAACTGGAGATGTTACAAAAGTTTGACAGTTGCGCAAACAAATTAATTTATGAAAATGTTGCTCGGTGCTCTTAATTTTGTCGTGTTTTTGTTTACACAGCAGTTTGCTGGTTACTTGTGAAATAATTAAATGATTCAAAAAAAGAAGTAATTATATGTATATATGTATATTATATATACCTACATATATATGTATCGAGTAGTTACAGTGGGATTACAGTGCTGTTGGGTGGCAACGCCAGTTAGCAGATCTAACAGCAGCATTAGATTCAAGATTCACTGATTCACTGTGTATACTTATAACAATAATATTAATAGGCCTGTCATCGCTGGATGTTCAAGTAAGTTACAAAATTTATTTTTCTGGTAATTTGTGACATGGTTGAGTTTTTCTAAAAAAAGGTGGCAGTTAAGTTTATTGTTATTATCGCGAATAGTATAATAATATGTTAAAGCAACAATTTTTACATAGTTCTGTATGCACAATGTACATAGAGTTACCACAACATTCTGTATGCGAGTCTCTTAACAGGTCACTGTAAAGACGCGCATAACATCGCGTTTTTATTATCAGCATATTTTCTTTATCAGCATGTGCATTATTAACATTGGACTTTTTCACCATACACTTGCAACACTCGACGCTTTTTTGGACTTGTTGGCCGTGGGTGAATTTGGAGTTGCCTTAAAGTAGGCAATATAAAAGAATTGTTAGTAACCACACTTGTTAAACATACCCCACCTAAGAAAAACTATGCTACATTAAAATTAATTGCACCAACTGATTAGCTTAGAACATAGGCAAAATAAATGGCAGCCCACAAACAAATAGATTAAAATAAAATAAATAAAAATGTGAAAATGTTTGGAACTTTATAATTTTAAATAGAATTAATAAAATGTTTATCAATTTAAAAAACTCAATTGGATTAGTTTTAGAACCAGACCAGACCAGACCAGTGGGTACATCGGCTAAGCCAGTAATGCTGATCAAGAATATTTATACGTGATGGGTCGGAGATATAGACATATCGGCAAGCTTAGCATAAAAATCTAAATCTATATATACATATATCATATGGAAAAGGAAATCAAACTGATTTTTATTCCTGGCTTTGTCCTGGCAGCGTTTTTCATTTACTCGTCCAGGCCGGAACGTGCCTACGTGTCGCACTATCGATATGGCCATGTGCTGGAGCTGGCTAGTCCAGAGCATGATGTTGGTAAGAGAAAAAGGCAGAAGGTCACAGGTAAATTTATTATAAAAAGATAATAAAAACCACAAAGTTTTGTTGCCTGTGCACCTGGTGTACGCTCTTTTCTTCTACTAGCGTAATTGTTATTTATTGTGTACATAGTTTCATGTATACGGAAGCAACTGTTTGTTATATTGTTGTCGACCATTTTATTTACTTAACTTGTACATTTAATTTCGAGTGTTAATACACTCTAGCCTGGGTGTTTGAACAAGTTGCTCTGTGTTAATTTTATGCTAAAAATTAGCTTAATGTATTATTCTGTCTTGACCAGCATTAATCTGCTTAAAGTTATCTTGATGAACTTCCTATACATCCATATTTCGGCTTTGGTCACTTATAACTACGAAATGGGTTTCTTTTTATTAAGCCGTTAAATTAAAATATTATTTTATTTATCATTTATCTTATTTTCGAAATGCTTTAGGACATGAGCTGCCCCCTTCTGAGCCTATAGCTCTTCCGTCAGCCCTAGTTCCCGCACGAATGTGAGGATCTTTGTTGGGTTGTTAAACAGACATTACAAGACTAGTGAGAATGCAAAGATGTGGTTGCATTTGCAGGGCAATTTGGGAAAATATTCGATTTCAGTTAAGATTGTATATGGCACATCTTCCCGCAATTCCAATATTCTGTGAATTTAGCGACCAAACTTAATAAGAAAACTATTTTTTTTAAATACGAAAACTGTTTCCGTGGAAGCTATACAAGTCATAAGTGATCAAAGCCAAAATAAGGATCTTACAATAACACGTTATTTTAAAAATAATTTGTATCGAGTAAAACCAGAGTTTCAATATAATAAAATTTTAATTTAACAACTTTTTAGCCAAGATGGCTCTTGGAGGCAAAGTATATAAGTTAAACTAGCTGCTTTCTGCACCGTAAGATATTTACACATGATCTATTTACAATGAATGTGATCGGTTACTGCGCGTCCCCTTGCGTCTCATCTATATCTGATGTCTCTGGTTCCTCTTGCTCTTGTTCATTTGCTCCTTGGGCTCTTTGAGAGTTGGCATCAGTTCACCCAGGCCCAGCTTGTTGTGTAGCGCATCTGGTGTATTCACGATACCGTATGGCCTCAGATGATATATTAAATAATCCAGCACATACATTTGATTGGGTGAAACATAATGAAATGAGATGGCATTGTCCGAACAGCAGTTTAGACCCTGTAATAAAGACCGGCAGAATTAAGATCAAAATTAAGAGAGATATCTATTAATATAAAAGTGATAATATTAATGCTTTAAGTTTTTTTTTTTAATATCAAATTACTTATTATTATTTTTTGTACGAGACAAAATATTTCAAAACATTGGTAAAAGTTTATTGATTAAATCGGATTCTCTTCTGTTTTTATTAGTATTAATTAATTACTTCTTCAATTACCTATTTCTTTTGAATTGAATTCTTAGAATTGGTTTAAATTAATTTCAAACTGAAAACGATATCCCACTTTGTTAAAGGGTGTTAGAATTTGAAAGAACTCACCTCATGGGTTTTATAATAGATGTAGCTCCAGTACCATTCAGTCTTCTTCGTATGCGAGGGTATCACGTGATCCTCCGGCACAAAAGGAAAGAAGCGACCACGCCCATTGACATCTCGGGAATCGCCTGCCAGAACTTTAACGTTCTCCAAGCACTTGCCCATTTCCACATCTTCGGCGCCAGTATTGTTCGCTTTGCACAGTTTCCGATTGGGAATAGCTTCAACCACAAAGCGACGCACAGCCTCGCGACTAAGAACATAACCAGCTCCACCGGACATAAAGCCCTGCCTTACAAACGGTTTGAACTTGCGGCCAAAGTAAACGGGCGTGTCAGGATTGTAGGGATATAGCATATAGCGCAAATTCTCTACAATCATATAGGTGTCATCGTCTGCTTTGAGGAACCAGTCTGCATCGTTCATGTGATGCTTGTAGATGTACTTATATGCTTCCTTTGTTTTCCCCCACAGATTGTTGCGTCCCTCGCCGATGGGCAGCGCCACGGCATCCAGCTCTTCATCCTTGGCTGAGCTCATGAAGATCAACTTATTGCAACGCTTGCCCCAGGTGCGCTTCACGTGGCGCGCCTTCGTCTGATGGTTGGCGGGATTCGTCATTATCCAGCAGAGAATGCGCACCTCGCTGTACAGCTTCTCCGCAATGCTGGTGTTTTCGTTGACATGATCGTGTGTGCCCACATCCTGGCCATATCGATAGTACAGAACGTAGTCGTCACGTTCCGGCATGGACGAGTGAATGAAGAGCACTGCTAGGAAGAAGCCAACGATGAAGCCTACAATCATTGAGGCAAAAGCATGCTTGCAGGAACGTACTGCAACAGATAGGAGAACATATATGAGGCTGACGAATTTATCCATCTAAATCCCCGAGTTCCGACCCATTAAGTATAAATATTCTTGATCAGAACCATATGTCTGAGCCGGACGGATCGGGTCAGTATGCCATTAAGCTACTATAGGATTGTTGGTTGGAATATGAGTTCTCTTAAAGAAAACTTTTTCAAAACCAAACTTAAGCAATATGATATTTTTTGTAAGACTGGCTAAAGGTCGAATAACATCTTAGACTTTGCTTAGCATTGGGGCACAGAGAACCTCTCGCTGAAATATTTTGAATTTCAGCCTTAATATTATAAAATCCTCCAGGAGATTTCGACGCGTACCTTCTGATAATACACAATTTAGTCCCATGTTGGTTACACTTTTGGCTGGCTTGTTTTAGAATTAAAAGTTAAGTAAAATATGCTTTGTGTAATGTGTTATTTAGAATTAAAACGGTAATTTCAATTTGGATTTATGAATTATTCATTTCTTATTCGAATATGATTATAAATTGTTATGCTTCATTATTGTTTTAAAATAATATTAAATTTATGTTTTAACCGTAACCGACACGAAGTATTTCACGCTATCGAATCTACTGAACTCTCAAAATATAAACTGTGAGTTTGTTGACGTTATCAGCTTTTTGATAGCTTTATTTATATAAAAACCAGAATGTTAGCTCAGGAACGTTATAAAGGTTACTAGTAATGTCTTGAGACTAGAAGCCACGGCTTAGCCTTTTATCCACAATACGTGGACTTGTTTATACGAAGGACTGAAACCACTGCTAAACCGTCTCACAACAAGAGTAAATTGGCACGATCGCTAAGCGAGAGCAATGCGAAACGACTGATTAGCTGCAGCAGTCGGCGGAAAACGCTTGTTGCTGCAGCTCAAACTGCACTTAACATAGTGTGCATGTGTAAAATTACAACTAACAATGTAAATAACAAAAAGCTTTTCACATTATACCTCGCAGGGCGCCTAATTCAAATGTGTAAACAACTCATGACAGTAAACAATGTTATTTATTTCTTTCGTGTTTTAACAGATAGCATTTTTAAATTGTGCTAAATTTGATCAGAAATAAGTAAGTTTGGATAGTGGGCAGTTCCTCGCCCATTAATGTCAACGAGAAACTAAAATTTTACAGAGATATGTTGCTTTATCGATTTACTGATTTTATTTATTTCTTGTACAAACACAACGAAGTCAAATTTAATCGATATACGTCCAATAATAAATTATTTGAAAGAACAAGTAGTAATTGCTGATCACTTTCATTGTAAATAGGTCTTGCGACAAACAATCAAGCGGTGAAAGCTATCTGGCAACCTTGTTGCCATTGCACCGATACTATTGAGAGCAAGTAAGCTATATCAGTAAAGTATCGATACCTGATCGGTATCGATTGATTTCGGTTGCAGCCAGCAATGGAAGAATGGCGCGTGAAGCGCAATTAAGCATAAATACAACTTCATTATCAATAAGCGCAAACATTTCAGTGTACATATATCGCTAACCCATCCATTATAATAAAATATATATCATAATATATGCGCGTTTTAATTGTATTTGAATTGCTTTAGAGTTTTTAGCTGATTTTCTCTTGATAACAAATGTATGTCAGTTGGTAATATCATTAGAGGTTGGTTTTTACTGGCAATATGGTAGAATATTCGACATTGCCAGATACTCTTCACTAGAGTTAATACAGACATTGAGCTGCTGATTTATTTTATGGAAGGCAAGGAGGCTGACTACACACACTAAATTTAGACTGACTTATTATTATTTTCTTTTTATAAAAAATACTGTGAACCTTTGATTAAAAATGTGAGAGTCTTTAATTATAATATATCTTAACATCTATCGAGATTGCACGCTGTGCTTATATCTTAATGTTATAATGGACAGATATGTAATATGTATAGAGAGAGATTTTACATACAATAAACGTATTTCTGAAACTTATAAATAACACGTTATTTTAAATATTATTTATATTTTCACATGATCTATTTACAATTAGAGTGATCAGTTACTGCGCGTCCTCTTGCGTCCCATCTGTATCAGATCTCTCTGGTTCTTCTTGCTCTTGCTCATATTGCTCCGTTTGCTCTTTGGGAGTTGGCATCAGTTCACCCAGGCCCAGCTTGTTGGGTAGCGCATCTGGTGTATTCACGATACCATATGGCCTCAGATGATATATTAAATAGTCCAGCACATACATTTCATTGGGTGAAACATAATGAAAGGAGATGGCATTGTCCGAACAGCAGTTTAGACCCTGTAATGAAGATCGCAAAAGTTGCATTAGAATTAAAAATATAATTTATTATTGTTTGTAAAAGATAACATTTCGAAATCGAATTATCTTATTTTTTATTATTATTATTTTGTCTACAACTTGAATTTGAAAAAACTCGCCTCATCGGTTTTGTAATAGATGTACTTCCAGTACCAGTATTCCTTGTCCACATGCACGATCAAGTGATCCTCCGGCACAAAAGCAAAGAAGCGACCACGCCCATTGGTATCTCGGGAATCGCCTGCCAGAACCTTAACGTTCTCCAAGCACTTGCCTATTTCCACATCCTCGCGGCCAGTGTTTTCCTTCTTGCACAGCTTCGGATTGGGAATAGCTTCGACCACGAAGCGACGCACAGCCTCGCGACTAAGCACATAACCAGCTCCACCGGACATGTAGCCTTGCTTGACATACGGCTTGAATTTGCAGCCAAAATAGACTGGCGTGTTGGGATTGTAGGGATATAGCATATAGCGCAAATTCTCTACAATCATATAGGTGTCATCGTCTGCTTTGAGGAACCAGTCTGCATCGTTCATGTGATGCTCGTAGATGTACTCAAATGCTTCCTTTGTTTTCCCCCACAGATTATCGAGACCCTCGCCGATGGGCAGCGCCACGGCATCCAGCTCCTCATCCTTGGCTGAGCTCATGAAGATCAACTTATTGCAACGCTTGCCCCAGGTGCGCTTCACGTGGCGCGCTTTCTTCTGATGGTTGGCGGGACTCGTCATTATCCAGCAGAGAATGCGCACCTCGCTGTACAGCTTCTCCGCAATGCTGGTGTTTTCGTTGACATGATCGTGTGTGCCCACATCCTGTTCTGGGCCGGCCAGCTCCAGCATGTCGTGACTATGATGCGCATGGCCACGTCGGAGGTACGGCACGTAGTCGTCACGTTCCGGCGTGGACCAATAAATGAAAAGCACTGCTAGGAAGAAGCCAATGATCAAGACGACAATGATTGAGACAAAAGCATGCTTGCTGGAACGTCCTGCAACAGATAGGAAAACAATTAATTTTCCATTTTCAATGCACTGGTTTTTGCTACCCATACTGTGGGAGTCATCTTCCCCTTAGTGTACAATGAATTTAAGTTTGATTCGTTCTCATCCGTTTAAGACCCCGTGAGGAGATCAATCATATGCCTAAATTATAAGCATTTTGTTGAAGCTCTCGCTGACAAAATTGAAATTCTGCCAAAATATCAAATTCTAGAGGAAATTTCGACGCGTACCTTCTAATGCAGAGATTAGTCCCATATTGATTTTTGCACTGTAAGAGTGAACAATAAGGAAAACAACACTTCTTAACTATATTTTATGTTATGTGTAATTTATAATTAAAAGTATGAGTCAATTTGAAGTTAGGAATTAATAATTTCTTATTAGAAGGTTATTATAAATTTGATGGTTCTTTATTGGGTTCAATTAATTTAAAATGTTATGTTTTAACCGTAACCGACACAAAGTTGTTCACGCTATCGAATCGACTAAATTTTTAAAATATTAATTGTGGAATATATGTGCAAATGTCGATGCGTGCTGGTAGCTGTATGAGGAGACAATTGTGCAAACAGAAAAGAGGCTGTCTTTTATATTATCTTACCAGAGTAAGCAAAATAGCAAAAAGATATAAATAAATAGTATAAATACTATTTTTAAAATTTCACAGAGATATGTTGCTTTATCGATGTGCATTTACTGATTTTATTTATTTCTTGTACAAAAACAACAAAGTCAAATTCAATCGATATATGTACGTTTTACATATAATTATAAATTATTTATATTATTATATTAACTTAAAATAATAAAATCAACGTTTTTTTTTTAAATTTGTTTTCGATAATACTAAATCCTTGTTTAAGTCTTTGCTGATCTTTATTTCTAAAATAATATTAATTATTAAAACTAACAAAGAAAATGTTTTGAAAGAGAAAAAACAGTTAGTTTTATTTTTGGAGTAATTAAATAAGTTTTATGGCTGCGTCAACAATCCAATTGCCTTCGCCTTCGTCTGCATCCGCTGTGTAATCCAAATCTATTAATACATATTTAAATTGTTAGTACATAAATTTATATATAGTGAAACTTCTGTGTTTTCAGACGGCCTAGCCATTTTATTTTCACCAAAGGTAACTGACAGAAGATGACGTACAACATCCACATTCGTCAAAGGCAATGACAACAAAGCTGTATTATTATTTATTGAGCTAATATTTGATCAATTTTGCTACCGTCGAGTTAATATTTGATCAATTTTGCTACCGTCGAGTTGAAACAATTGGCGAGTTGATATTTGATTTTCAACTTGAAACAAATCATTTTGTTTTAAAACATTATGTGAAATAAATATTGAAGCCAAAAAAGATTGATTTCCGAATAGGAAATGTTTAGAATTTTTTCCTCTCTATAAGAACTGCGTTGAGCAGGATTATATGTCAGGTGGAACTGACCACATATTAAATCGTTTTATGATTAAGGGCATTCCCAATGGCGCAATCGATAAAAAAAAAAAAACAAAAGATTAAGTCATCGGTATATATTTTCCTTTTATCTATATCTGATCAAATGTATGCAATAAGATTTAAACTGAAGAGGCAGCAATAAGGAGCACTGTTATTCACTGCTGATGATTCGCTCAATTGAGGTAGCTCACGAGCAAATGAACGAAAAGAGCAAGCCGCTCACAATACGTACACACTTTTACAAAAGTCTGGCAACGACGGCGCATGACCGATTTGACAGTTGGCAAACAAATTAATTTATGGCGAATTTTGAAAATGTGCGCAGAATGTTTTGGCGTTTTAAACACATTTGGGGCTCTAGAACTCTGCCCCTGTTAGCTAGTTGCCTCATCTGGTTGGTGCTGCTGGAGCTCTATTTATTCGCGCTAAGCGGAGCCGGCATCAAGCTAATGGACTATCTGCAACCGCCATATAAGGAGAACATCTCCGACTATGTTGTGGGCAGTCGAAACCAGACCTTGGACAATTTGAGCATCGCCGAGCAGCTGTACAGCAGCATCCGAATACACTGCCTGCTGCAGATGACCAACGATCACGAGCATCGCAAGTTAAGACACATACGCAGAACTTGGGGCCGGCGCTGCAATAGGATGCATCTCAGCCAGTCGGTGAATCCGGCGGGTACCTATCGCCGCATCTACGATAGGTACTCCTCGGACTTGGATTGGTTGCTGCACGTGCATGTGGACAGCTATGTGATCATGGAAAATGTGCGCTTCCATCTTGCCAGCTATGCGCCAAATAGCCGAATTTACTTCAGCGCTTTCCATCTGGCCTATCCCTATGCGCATGTTAGCCTGCGAGACACCACGGATTTTATATTTAGTCGCGGCGCACTGAAGCAGCTGGTCGCACAGGATTGTGTTCCCAACAACAACAATTTAGGCGGCTGTCTTGCAGCCATGCAGGAGGGTCCCAATGTGTACCTGTTTCCATTTAAGGTGCCCGCCGAGTTGGTCCCGTTCTCGCTTCGCTCCGAGTTTTGGAATTGGCCATATATACACAGAGCGATCTACTCCGGGCTGGTAAGGGGTACATATAATAATAGTCCCTGTTTACATTTTTTAAGTAAGATTGGACTTAATTTGTATGTATTTACATTGTGTATTGCACTGCACCCAAGTAGGCGGAAATGTTTCCGCTGTTTGATCTTTACAGGGCATCTGCAAGTTGAGTACTTTCTGACTTCTATACTTATCATCATCACTTTACAGGGCTTTAATATATCCACAGATTATCCCATCGCCTTTCCATATGTCACCGCCAATCAACTTTATGTGTTGGAGTATTTTCTGTACCATCTCAGACCGTATGGGTACATGACTGGAATGCCTGGGCTGAGACAGGGATCGGCTTTGCAATTGGCGACTGTGCCTGTAAATGACACCCTATCTAAGCAGCTCTATAAGCAGGTGCGCATTCTCTGCCTGGTACTGACCTATCCGGACATGTATGCTAAGGTGGCGAGGGCCATTCGACAAACCTGGGGGCGTCACTGCAACAAGCTGATTGTGTTTAGCAGTCGAAGGCAGGAGAGACGGGAAGAGGCGGGAATGGCAACTGTGGCACTAAATGTGAGCGAGGGCTACAGCCTACTGTGGGGCAAGGCGAAGGCAGCTTTTAAGCACGTTTACCGACATTATCTGGATGAGGCGGATTGGTTCTTTAAAGCCGACGATGATACCTATGCCATCATAGATAATATGCGCTACATGCTGCATCCACATCAACCCGATGAGGCCATCTACTTTGGCTGCAAGTTCACTCCGGACGTCAAGCAGGGCTATATGTCTGGTGGCGCTGGCTACGTACTTAGTCGGGAGGCAGTGCGTCGTCTGGTCGAAGACGGTCTGGATTCGGGCAGATGCAATCAAAATCAAATGGGCACCGAGGACTTTGAAATGGGTGTCTGCTTGAGCACGTGCAATGTTACCGCTGGCGATTCGAGGGATGCTGAAGGGCGACATCGATTCCTGCCCCTCTCATTGGAGCACATGATGATACCTGGACGCATGAGCAATGACTTTTGGCTGTATGAATACATGTACTACAAATTAAAGGAGGTACCCTTTTCTTATCCATCATGATAGTAAACGGTTTATATAATGATCATATTCCTAGGGCCTGGAGTGTTGTTCAACCTATGCCATAACAATTCACTATGTATTACATTATCAAATGTACTTATTTGATTATCTTCTGTATAATATGCGTCCATATGGCATTATAATGGGATACGAGCCTCTAACTGGAAAACTAAACTCAAAAAGAAATTTTACAAGATTTCAGATTTAAATGTTGAGCTTCTTATTGTGCTTAATACAAACATACTATATACATATTATAGATTATTTATCTTACGGATACTAAATATATATTTTATGGAAATGATTAGTCTCTGTCTTTGGCATACTTTTGCTGCAGTCCTTTCCAAATTTCGTAAATTCCCATTACATAGATGTTAAAGGGTGCAGTCTGTAGATATAATAATCCATCTGATAAAAGCATGCGGCACTAACACAGTGAAACGATATCGCTGAAGTCGAACAGCATTCAAGTGATATCTGTAATATATATATATATATATTTTAGTGGGATCTTTGATGTCATTAAATGCAAAAGTCAGCTTACATTGCTGAATTTGGGGGCGAAGAGTGGCAGTCCGTGTTCATCGCGCGCATTGCCGGATGCCACGCCCACATTTCGAAAACAACGTGCAACTTCCACATGCATCATGCCATAATCCCGATTGCTGCAGATGCTGCTATTCCCGTGTGCCAGTGTCATAAAGCGATGCAGTGCCTCCCTACTAAAAATATAACTATCCATTTCGGACTTGTGCATCTGAAAATTATGATCAATTTTAAATTATTTAATTAAATTATGATTGCATGTAAGTGTATAATTCTGATTTCTAATGCTTTTATTACAACATAGCTTATAGTTGAGCATTTTGCGTGCATGTAAAAATCTACTATATTTAATTGTTAAAAAAAAGAACTTGAATAAAATACTACTCCAAAGTGTATAAATGTCCAACTAAATTTAGATAGAAATTACTGTATCATTGAGTGATTGCAGGTATTTTTCGTATACTTTACTCTATTTCAAGCTAATTCCTTTTATTTTTAACTAATTCGTTTTTTTTTTACATTTGTTCTGCGCTCACCTTTTTTGTGTATTTCCAAGAATTGCTATCAAAGTAAATAGGCGTCTCTGACGCGTGGTCAAACAGAAAACGCTGTAGATTCTCCATGATCACATAGCTGAGATAAGTGAATGATAAGAAGTTAAACGAAAAATAAATGTATATTATTTTTTTGTTATGCATTTCGAATCAGAGTTAAATTTACTAACGTTTCATCCTTGACCAGCAGAAACCAATCGTGTTGAGTGCCATAATGCTTATAGACATGCTGCAGGCTCGATCGTAGCCTGCCCCACGATATGTTGTGCCCCTTTCTCATTGCCAGCCCCATAACGCCCGACTGCTTATTGGGCTGGCCACTCAGGAATAGCAACATCTTGCAGCGCCTTCCCCAGGTGCGTTCGATGTGCAGTTGGCGTGTGCGCATCGGATCAATCATGATAATGCAGAGTATTCTCTGTGTCGTATTCTTGTCACTCGAACCCGAATCAGTTGCTGTAACATGCTGACTATAGCTGCTGGCATATGTTAGCTGGGAGATATCAGTTTGCGCGTTGATATTATCGTAGAATTGCAGACGCACCAATTGCAACAACTTCGACAGCCCGCTGCCACAGATGAGGCCCAGCAGCAGCAACAGCAGTGGCTCCACGCGATTGCGTTGCTGCCCCATGAAATTCATATTCTGTCTACTGCTTGTATTCGGTTCCCAGTGGGAAATGGTGTGTGAACACAAATTGATATTGTCCAGGAATAAGAAGCTTCATTATCCAACAGTCAATAACACACCCTGAATCTGGGAAAAAGTTGAGTGTTTAGATGTGATGTGTTACTCATGATCCCTGTTCACGGTTAACATCTAAAATTAACAGCATTCAGTTTGGCATTTATCACATTGCTTAGTCACAAATACTTCACGCCTACTCACAGTTTGACAGCCACTGCTCACGAGTCAGTTATTTTTAAACCAGCCGTTTTTTTGTTTGTTATTTATTGATGATCTTTAAAAAGCAAGTGAAAAGTTTTTATGCATACAATTTAGTATTTCGCACAGTTTGAGTGTCTGTTTCGGTTAAACAGTTAACATACAGTTTTTATTATTTGTACGACTATTGAATTTTTTTGAAAAAATATGCAACGAAAGAAATGTGTCTGCCACACCAACTGCCGCTCCCATCGCTGCGCAAACTGCTGGATTTCTGTTTTGACTGGGCTGAAACAATCGGGGCAGACCACTTCTACTTTCTTATGCAAATTTAATGTTTCAGTTCGTGTCGCCGTTGTTGTTGCAGCACATTTTTGTGTGTACTATTCTTGATGATGTTGTTGTTGTTGTTGAAATTCCAAATTAACACATTCTTGTGAGGTGACGTAGCGACCGTTAAAAGGCAAAAGACAAAACATGTAAGATGCGGTTGACCTTCACGACCGAGCGGCGCACACAGGTGAGACTAAGACTTCACTTATATATATATATATTTTTTTTTGCTTTCCGCTGCAACTTTTGGGCTTAATTCGATTTGCAATTGGTAAGTAGTAAACTGTTGGCCAGCTGTTTACCGGGTTTTTTTTCGAATGCCTCGCAAACTGTGCTGCCCCTCTTCGATCCGCGCGTGCTCTGCGAGGGCGCAACGCTCGTTTCGTTGTGATTCGTTTCGTTTCGTCTCGTTTTATTTGGCTTTTGTTTATTTGCTCACATACACATACACACGTAAGGAATACAAAAACAAAAAACCAACAAAAAAAAAACAAACAAACGCAGTAAATGTCGTATCGAATAAACAACTCGAGAAGCGGCAGAAGAGCGCGAAGTCGACTTCACGCTTTGACGATCGTTGACAGACTTGCACGAGTCGCTTGTATTCTGTTGCTGTTGTTGTTGCTGTTTTGTTTTGTTTTCTTGTCTTGTCTTGTGTGTTTGTTGTGCTTTTTTATACGTGCGCGCTTCACTCGCGCTCAGTGTGACCATCCATGTCCAAAGCTAGAGATGTACCAAAATCGACAGCTGAATAAGTGGGAACACTTACACATATTCAAACATGAATGAATCGATTCTATCAACTGCAATATTAATCCGTTACTTATGAATGAAATTAAATAAAAAAGTCGCATGGGATTCGTGTTCTGGCTGCAAAATGAAACCAAATGCGTTAATAATAATCGTATTCAGCTCAGCTTTCTGATCAGCCACCTGGTCTTGGCTGTTTAAAATGCACAACTGGTTACGACGTATCTCTTTCGTTTTCTCTTTTGACCTTTGTTATTTTTTTTTTCTATTTGAAGTTCTTACGATACTAATTGTTATTGTTTTATGAAACTATCATCTGAAAGTATTAAGAATACATATTTTAGCTCGATAACTTTTACCTTTTCTAATCAAAAAGTTTTTAAGTTCTCGTATTAAACACTTTTTAACTTGAATTTTATCGTCTGCCTAAAAGTTTGCAATGAAATAAAAGAAGAGCTGCGAATATGAAATTTTTTCAAATCTTTTTTATGATTAAAAACACAAAATTCAGTCTGAATAAAATAATGATATATTTTCTGCTCTAGCACATACAAATTACAATTTAAAAAACTAGAAATATGATTTAAAACAATTGACATTAAAAACTAGGCGTATACTCCACCCGTTGTTCGCTCATTTGCCGCAATCACATAGCTATCACCCGATGTCGATCTTAACGTATTATCAACGCCCCTCACAGTTGCCGAGCCCGAGGAAGTGGCAGAGAGTTGGCCAACGGGCGAGCGCTCGTTCAGCAGCACTGAGGGCGCCACAACCGCCAGCTTCTTGAGGACGTAGGGTACGCGAGTGACGACCGCATTGAAGCCATGCACATTGTCCGCAGTGTAGGTGACGGTCCGCTTGTAGCCATCGGGATCGACGAGGCTGTAGGAGCCACTGACCACATAACCATCGCGTGTCTCGCTGTGTTCCTTGATGTCGCCGGTGCTCTCATCATTCACGGCATAGTTGAAGCTATAGCTAGCGGGCGCAAAGATCTCTGCCTGACGCTGCTGCTGCACGGGCAGTGGCACTGCAAAGAGCGGCGCAGAACCCCGGACAGTGCTGGTGGCAGCACTCGAATCGGAACTATCCAAGTGAGTTGTATAATCATAGCCATTGGGCGTGGCCTGTGAGTTCTCGTTCGTTTGGTAGTCTGTGCGATAATCCTCGTCCGAACTGGATGCACTCTGCTCCACCGAATTGATCTCATTTGAAGCTGAGGTCAGCTTTAAATTTTGATTTATGCTGTTGATGCTCTGATGATTATTGGGGTCGTAGTTGTACTCGGCGTGTATTGCGCCGAACAAGGCCAAGGCGAGGAGCAGCAGCTGAAAAGGATTCGTGTTTAAGTCAGCATCATCTCTATTACAAAGTATTTGTTATTTGTATAGCACACCTTGAATTGCATCATTTTCTTTTCGTTTCTTTCTTCTTTTTTTCTGCCTCTGTTGTTTGTTGTGCCCACAAATAGCCAGCAAACTACAGTTGTGATTGTCGCAGCTTGGCTCTTTTATACCAATGCGGTGTTCGATATTACTTAATAGTTACCGTTATACAATGTCATGCGCATCAATTGGCCGCAATGCCATTTTCTAATTGACCAAATGAAGTGATTACTTATTACTTTCGTTTTTCATTTTGTGTCTAGTTTTGTGCTGCGTAAGCATCCAACAATTGGTCGTCTGCGACAACTAAATACATCTGCCAATTAGACAGATGACAATGACAATTGACCGATATTTAAATTCGCCATTGAAATTGTCAACCTGTTCGTCTGCCATTGCCAAATTATGCTAACATCTTAAAAAGTGTCTTGAATTAATACCGCTAAGAATTCATAGAGACAATCCATCAATGTAACGACAAAAACTGCCTATATGAAAAATCTGATCGATTGGATAAATTGGTAATAGGAGCAATATTTTTAGGTCATCAAGCAAAGGATTGAATTGCATGTCAAGAAACAGTAAAGAGAATATAGGGAAAATAATTGGCATGAGAAATTCATCGCGCGAAATGAAGTTGTTTGTTTTTAGACATTATTATGTGTGTTAGCACACAATAAGCACGCACCTAGACTAGTGTAAACAATGCCTTCGACAATAAAAGGCATCAAACCGGTCGTTGGTCACAGTCTTGGCCTGAAGCTGCACGTCACAGCGAACCACGAGTGCAATAACAAATTAGCCGTCGAACAGAACACAACACAGCAGCCGCAAACGTCGCAATGACAGCGGCCAAAAGCAAATCAATCGCCAGACTGGGGGCCAGCTACGTTGGCCAACTGCGCGGCCAGTTGCATCTATTGACGGGCTTCATATCGGGATTTGTATGCGCCTTCGTCCTGCTCCTCTACATCTATGATATGCAGAATGAGGTCAACTGTTGGTCCAGCAGCAGTAGCATGATCAGCACGACAGCAACGCAGGGATTGGCGATGCAAACGGATTGGGAGTTGGCGTCGGTGCGGGTGCTATGCATGGTGTTGACCTGTCCGGATTATGTTGAGCGCTATGCACAGCATGTGCATGCCACATGGGGCAAGCGCTGCAGCAAACTGGTGTTTGTCAGCAGCGAGAACTATGAACCGCTCGGCGTGGTTCAAGTGGTGCAACCCAATGGCGGCAACTATGAGGATCTGTGGAACAAAACGCGCGAGGGTTTTCGTCATGTGTGGCACACATATGGCGAGCAATTCGATTGGTTTCTCAAGGCCGACGATGACACGTGAGTGGTGCTACTAAACAAATCCAGAAATCGTCTAAGAACTCAGCTTCCCCTCTTCTGTGAACTCATTATCCTAATACTTTTTTCCAGCTATGTCATCATGGAGAATCTGCGGCACATGCTCAGCGCCTATGATCCCAATATGCCCGTCTACTTTGGTTATCAGCTCAGACGTTACAATGTGGTAAGTTCTTAACTGCAGATCATTGTTATATCATCATTTCATATAACTATACTTGGTCTTCTTCAACTATTGTTTCAAAATTTGCATTGCAAATTGCTAAAATTTAACTGCCACCAGTTTAAAACACCTGGCAAAGCTTTATTAAATTTTAGCTTCTTATATAATTATTCTGTCCAAATATCATATTTCATTTATCAAATAGTCAATGCTTGCAGTTGATGTGGTATATCAGTTGCAGAATTGACAGAAAAATGTTTTGTGTGAATATTAAGCTTCTTCTTCTTTAAGCCTGAAGTCATTCAAATACTTTTAAAAATATGCTATATTTGATATACATATGCTTTATTTATTTAGAAAACAATGATATATCTCAGAACATAAAGTGATATTCTAGAGAAACAAATGCAAGAATTTTTTCCAATTTGAATTTTTGATAACAAAAATTTTGATAAGAGTATTTCTGTTACGCCATGCTAATAAAAATATTTAGTTGCTTTCATATTCGGGATAGCGAAATTTCTAAATGCAAGTTGTTTTCTATGCAATAAATGTTGAGCAGATTAACCGGTTCTCTGTTCCGTGGTTAAATAATAATTTGCTGATTTTCGTTTAATTTCTTTGCTAATTAAAGACAATTCTTTGCCATAAAAACCTTGACAGTTTTAATAAATGATGAATCCATAAAACATGCAACAACAGTAAACAGCAGTAAACGCAAATGGAACTGGTGTCAGTGAATAGACGTTGCTATTCACCTGCTTCTGTCTTCTTCTCTCAGTCTCTCAGTTAATGGTCAGTTGACGTAAGGTCTTCGAGGTGACTTGGCATCTAATGCACAAACTCATCGTGTTGAGGGCTGCCACTCCTCGCAGTTGACATTTATATTTTTTTTTTTACCTCTTCAAATTACATATTGTGCAAAGTTTTGGAGGCAGCCAAAGTACACATTGTTGACCAACAGCTGGTGTTTAATTCTTGTTGTGAGCTGAACAGCACAAAAAAATAAAAATATAAGCCAAAACAAATATGAGCTAATGAATGAGTTAAATGAAAAATAATATTTATATATATATAAGTATGTAATCAATTTTGGCATAATAAGGAAGAGCAAAATTAAATTGGCATTTAAATTGAATGAATAAGTTATTAAAATGAAGTTTTTTGAGATAATAATAAATCATAACAGAATTATGTTTGTTATTGGCCAAATGGTTACTTATTAAAAGACTTGTTCAAATAAAAATAAAAACAAAAGTATTTGTATTCAGCTGCTAAGAAATAGCGAAGAGTAAAACTTTTTCTATATTTAGATTAAAAAATATTTTTTAAATTTATATTTCTTATTGCAGCCTGCTTATTGAATATAATTTTCTGCTTATTTGAATAAAATATAAAAATATGGCTAATGAACAGCAATTTTTTATTTATTTTAATGCTTTTTCTCATTAACTTTAATTCAAAGTGTTGTTTTAAAATGCACGCTGCTTAATCTTAACTAATACCAAATATAATATACTGGCTAATTAACTATACTTGGCTCAAAGCAAGTAGCCAAGTTCACAACACAGCAGGTGGCTCAGGCTCAGTTGCACTAAGAAATAGCATTTTTGTTTGCCAACAATATTTGAAAATTGTTTACAATATTTTATGTTTATCAAATTTCTTTGATTTATTACGACGTTTATGTTACTGATTGTATTTTAAAGCTTTGTTAAGGGTTTTGCGGTATTTTGTAGAGATATAAATTAGCATATGTTAATTTTTTAATGGCAGAGCTTTACTACAAATAACTCTGAAATCAATTAGATGCACGCTTGATGCTAATAAAAAGGTTATCTTGTTAGTCATTGGGAATAGAAAAAAATACAAATTTGATTTATTGTACCTAAAAATATGAATTCATCCGGCAAATGTCAAACCAAATGATCTTTAAGCTTCCCGTGTTCAAATTTTAATTAAACTCGCATTTTGACACATCATCTGCAATTATGTTGTAGCAGACGGCCAAAAGGCCTTCAAAGCTGCTTAAAATCCATGTAATGAACAACGTTGCACTTGACGGATAATTATGCTAAATGCCTAAACCATAACTAATAGCTTCGACCGAGCGCTGTTTTCGCGCCTTTGATGTGCATATTTGTATACAATTTGTGGTTCCGTGATGGGAAACATTTAATAGATTTTTATAAGTGGTGGGTGTGGTGCATAGCCAGTTTCTTGAAATCAAGTTATTTCACTATAATTAATACATTTTTATTTGAATATTTAAATTTAATAGGGGGTATATTCATTTTGTTTTCAAATTTGCAACAACAATTGAAGAAGTCGTCTGAGACTCTATAAAGTTATATATTATAGCTATATTAGTTATATGATGAATATACGTCAACATCACTAGGCAAGTCCATATAACAATTAACGCCAGTCTAAAAGGGTATCTAAGCTACAGCTTAAGAGCCTAACAATTATTATTTCTTTCTTTTTTTTTTATTACAATAAGTTTTACTGATTTTTAAGCATGTAAGAGCAAAAGACACATAATTTGGTATTAAACATATTATATGGTTAGATGAAAGTTAAATGCAAGTTAAATAATTCCTTTAGAAAAGATGGCTTAAATATATCATTTAGAAATTAACTTAATACATTCACCTAAACATGGATGTGGATCCGTACTAACTTTCGAAATTTCTGCTTGATCTCTTAAAATATATAATTTGTATATCATTTGAATAATTCCAATAGAGTTATATGTCTGGCGGTGCCTCTTATGTGCTCAGTCGCGAGGCGCTGCGTCGCTTTATGAATGAGGCCTACGACTCGGATAAGATTTGTCCGGAAGCTAAGAAGATGGGCATTGAGGACTTCTACATGGGCATATGCTTGCAAAATGTGGGCGTACATTTGATAGACTCCAGTCATGCCCTGCCCAACGATGAGCGACCAAAGTTCTTTCCGCTGGATGTCGTGAATTATGTATACAATGCTAATGGCAGCATTCCAGATTGGCTGCAAGAGATGAGTGTCTCGCAGATATTAGCCGTATGTATGCCAATTGAAATGCTTAAGAGCATTACGTTAATTGTGAATTTCTTTAGGGCAGCGATTGCTGTTCAAATTACTCGATAGCCTTTCACTATACCAAACCGGAGCGCATGTATCTATATGAATTTGTGCTTTATCAATTGCGGGTCTTTGGACGCAAGTACGAGGAGCAGCTGCCAAGAAGGTTCACATTTACCGAAATGTTGGAAATGTTTCCCATCGAAAACAACTCGCAGATCAAAGACTTGTCACAAATGCAAGAGAGGCCGGATAATTTTTAATTTCTTTAAGTAATATATAATTATTTCATGTGATTTAATTATAAATAAATTAGTTTAATAATTAGCATAACCATGTGGAATGTAAAACAAACGGCAGCAGTGTTGTGGCTGTCAAACTGTTGCCTTTAAACAAAAGACTTAGGCAACAAACTTGAGTGGAAGTTGCGGTATACTTTTAGGTGTCTTATTTTTAGACAAAGCTTTTTCTTGAATAATGGCATACAAATCTGTTATAGGTCGGCAAAAGCTTCATTTGCACTTTATGCATTTCGTATGAATAAATATTCATTTATTTATTTGTAAGAATATAAATTGAAAGTCGATAAATAGATTTGATTGCTGTATTTGTTCAATTTTATAGAATGTATCTTTAAGTGGCTTAGCCCAGTTCCAAAAAGCTAGAAATCAATCTCTAATTGTTCAATAAGCAATTTTAAAATGAACAATTTAGTAAAGATGTGAGCTAAAGTGTCACGAAATTTTAAAAAATATTGTTAGATTTTATTATAAGCCTGCATCCATATGAACGTATGTTATATTCTTTTATAATATTATTACAATTGCCTTGCGGCTGCATTACTTAACAATTGTTTAAGAGGAAGCTTCAATGTATAATTAAACTGATATGTGTATTCCAAGTTAATGCAAAAAATCCTTCAACATAGCGCATTCTTGCATGAAGGGCCAAAAAACCGGCAATGCTTTTCATTACCAAAGTCAATGCCTTAGCCACAGTTGGCCTTGTTACTGCCCCACAATTTGCTTGCCCAGTGCAGTTAATTACCGACAGAATGACATACTCAAGCGCACTATTCCTCACTTGAGTCAGATATAGTGTTGGATATACATATATACACACGGGTATGTAAATATTAATCTGTCGGGTTCGATGTGATGCAACGTGAGAATTAATAAGTGAAAGGGAATGCTGCCTTCGCTTAGTAACTAGAGTTAAACTTGAGCTCAGTTTGTTAACGAATCTTCAGAAGCGTTTCAGTGAACATAAAAGCCTTGAGGAAGCGATTAATGCAGGTGTGTCACTTCTGCATTAAATGGAGTTAGTACCATAAACTATAATTACCAATTACGCGTGCTATAAAGTTATACTAATTGTAGAATTTATACAAAAGAGAACTCTTCATGTTTTGTACACATTTTATAATTACTTTTAGCTCTGTTCAAATTCAACTGACAGTTGCAAGAAAACAATTCAATCAAATTGACTCAATTAATGAGAGACGCACAACGCAAACTGTTTGCTAAACAAGCCAGGCAAACAGCTACCGATTGTTGGCTGCTGTTGTTAGTTAGTTAACGTACTTAGTTAGCTGTATGTTTTATGGATTTCATTTTTGTTAGCCAGCCGTTGTGTCTAACCATTCAAATGGCCGTCAGACGGTGCGTATGCGCAATTCGCTCAACGCGTGTTCCATTTTGTGCCGACACACGCTACACACAGCAAGTGGGTTACATTTTTGTTGCCAGTTGCTGTTGTTGCTATTGCTGTTGCTCTTGTTATTGTCACCTGTCTGATTAATATTTTATAACTATGTATGTGTCCACTTTTCATACCCTCAACCCATTAAAAATGCGGGAAAAAGGGTGTAAAGGTTTTGTACAAAAGTATGTAACAGCCAGATCGAAGCAACTTCGACTCCTTAAAGTGTATATATTATTGATCAGGATCATGGCCGACTATCTGTAGAATCTTTCAATTTGCAATATAGGTTCTCGTATACCCCGCGTAGATCAAGTTTATTTTATTTGATCGATAACTGGCCTCGTTGCTCGCACATCGATACATATCGATTTCCGATTACAATTCAAGACACAATTTTAAAGACAGCCTTCCAATTAATATATTATATACATTGACATATTATTAAGATCAAGATCGGATAACAAACACGCAAGTTATAGTCCAAACGTATTCTCATATGGATCTCATCACTTTCTGTACACAATAACTGCTTACATTTGAGCGTGCTGAGCTGGTTTCAGGGTATCTCGTAGTCGAGACCATTCAACTATAGCATTCTTTCTTGCTTTTTTTGTGTATGTTTCTTTCAATCAAATTGTGCGTCGAGTCATGGCATTTATGTAGCTGGGAGCAGGCGGCTGCTCGCATTCGTTGTTCGCACTCGTGACCTTCGTTGTTGTCAAATGCGAGCTGTAAACTGCTCCGCTCTCGATTTGCAAGCCATTCAAAATTACCACATTTTTTGTAAGCGACGACCAACAAAAAAAAATAAATAAATAAACTAAAATAAAAATAATAAAAATATAAATCCAAATTGAAATTGAATTAAAATCCAAATCGAAACTGTAAAAAATCGGTTACTCAGCTCAGCGTTGCTGTTGTGGCTTTTTGCTGCCTCATATCTTTCATGTCAATTGCTTTGGCCACGCACTTAATTTTTGTGAAAGTTGTTAACTGAATTGTTAAAGCATTATATATAATTAATTAATTCATGATTTCGTAGCAGGTTAAATATTTATTTCCAATTAATATTTTATATGCATAACCAATAAAGTTCTGTCAAACAATTTGACCATTCACTTTTGGTGCCAATCGTATTGCTAAATAGAAATGTAATAAATTAAACAAAAACAGATACCCTGATCTGACAGGCAGAGAATTAAATCAGTCCATATATTTTGACAAAATATTATCAACATTAGTTGTAAGGAGTTGGACTCTGTTATGCAAGGGTACTTAAACTTCGGCACAAAGCAAAGCCAGCTATTATTACATATTTTACTTTGTTGTGAATTGATTCTGAATTGCTGAAATGAAATGTGCGTAGTTTTTAGAGTTGTTTCAAGTATTCGGTGGCACTTGACGATTGGTATGCCATAATTAACGAACTGTCAGGTATTGGTTTTTTCCCCGAAACTAATTGGTTTATTTTTATACAGCAAGTTCCAAACGAGTTGGGATAAATTGAGGAGTGTCCAACAGGAATTATAGAGATGGATATTCCATTTTCGATTATCTTTGAATGCCGTTCATATGAATATATCTGCAGTGACTACAATTCATATTTATCTCTCTTCGTACTGTCAACCTTTTGACCAGAGTTCATGTCTCGACATTTAAGCATTAGCTAAGACAGACAGAGAGACGATATTTTATGTCAATTTTTCTATGGATTGTCAACAGTTTTCTGTTTAATGTTTTATATTTTTTGCTATGTGCTGCCTGATCGATCGGTAATCACCTCTTTGCACTTTGCAGCTCCTTGCTACTGCATATGCATGTTGTGCAGCTGTGCACATTAAAATCAATTAAAATTGTTATTTATCTTCTATTCTCGATGCTCCTAACAAGTTCAGCGTGCAGCGAGCACATCTATAAATATTTATTAATGTTGAAGCGTTCGAAAAATCAGCTGCTAAAAAACGAAGAATATATATTAAATACACACACAAAATACGTTGAATGCACACGCATTGAAATTGAAATTGAAAGACATTCTTGATTCTCAAGTGTACTTCAAAAGAACCACAACAAAAAATATAGTTAGTCTAAGCGACTTGACTTGAGAATTGTTTCGAGTTGCGGCCTCAAAAAAAGTCTAGAAACAACAGTTGCCTTTGCCACACCGAATATTAAATGCGCTTGCCGAGCAGTGATAAACTATTGCCACAAAACTCAGTTATTCGCTTAAAAAAATACTATTATTTAAAAAGAAATGACTAATGTGATCAGCTTTATATAACTCTTCGTTTCGGATATATCTCGTTCGATACGATATATATTTGCTGACGAAATTGAAATGCCCTCATAACAAAGAATTTCATGTTAAATTGACATTAAAATAAATAAAACACAAGTTTAGCACTCGGTCGGTATGTTATGTAGTTAGGTAAGTAATTAAATTAATTAATTTTTATATTCTGCCAGTTCGGTTCAGTCGATTGATGCCAATCGCTTCAATTATCTTATGCGAGAACTCGAAATAAGTTTTAAGAGGCCTTCCAGCGGAGCGTTCATATTGAGCTGAGACCGACTTAAGTCGATTGGTATCTTAAACAACTGCTGTTTTTGGTCAATTCAATTAAGCATTATGACACATACACGATTAACTTAATTCTTGATATTATACAACAATATTAATTGTTACAAATTAAAATAAAAGTAAACGATTCACGAACATTCGTTCGTCTTTATCAATCAATCACGCACTCTTCAATCATCTATGTACATACATTTTCGTAAAATAAATGCCTATGCTAATCGTGACGGTTAAAATACCTAGTGAAAAAAAAAACAACAATCATAAATCTTAATGAACAAGCCGTTAACAATATCAAGAACTCGTAAAATCTGAAATATTGCAGCATATTTACATAACACACTGCTGATGGCGGCTGGCGACTGCAATCATTGACTTTGACTTCTCAATTAGCCAAAGAGCATATTTTGTATTTTGGCCTCTCTTAGCTCGATGCCTGAAGATGCTCACTCTTATGCCGGCCTGCCTGTCTGTCTGTATGCCTTTCCGTTAGTATTTTCTCTTTGCATAGATCCGCATTGCAGCGGCGCTCTTTGGAAATGCCCACACGAAATACACACATATGCTTGTGTTCCTATGGGAAACATTGGCATGACAATGATTAATGCGACACGTTGTCATGTCGTATGTGACGGAACTTATTTGGAGACGGACATGGAGACGGAGACTGAGCGCAAATTCGAAATGGAGCATAAGCCAAACAGTGAAGGGAGGAGCACAGTCCAGCAATATACATAGCGAGAGAGAGAGAGAGAGACCGTGAGCAACGCCATCATCGACCGGTTTCATTGGAGAATGGAGCTGGAGGGGTGCGAGGGGTTAGCAGACAATTTGGTGTGCTCCCTAAGCCAGCTGAGGTGACAGGCACCAGCTGAGGTGCCAGGCACCAGCTGAGTTTTCAGTACTCAACGAACTCTTGGCCGCTGCGGACGTTTGGCGCTAACTTGGTGAGAAGCGACGTGTAAAACGAGCAACGAACGCTCGCAGTGAGAGTGAATGTAAACGTGTCGCGCATGCGTCGTCGTTGTCGTCTGCAATTGTTTCTGGTTCGATCAGTTCGGTTCGTCTTCGTCTTCGTCTTCACCGTTATTATAATTTGTGCTGTGCGTTTTATCTATGCAAAGTGACAAGCAGCGAAGTTATGTGATGGCAAATTGTTCAAATTGTTTGTCGAAAATTGCAAAGCGGAAAGAAAAACAAGAAACTATTCACACACAAGAAAAAAAAAGAAAAAAATCAACTCCACCCGCTGCAATGCTTTCAATAATCTCCAAGTCGACTTTTGTTGTTTTTTCTTTGTGATTTTTTTTGTTGTTGCTTTTTTTGGGTCGCCGTTTCGTTGGCACGCCATCTCTTTTGCGCGCACGCAAATTCATCGTCTTTTGGGGCGTCTTTTCGCCTTCTGCTTTGTTCGCTCTGAGCGTCGTCTTCTTGTCTTTTGCTTATATTCGTTTTCTTTCATGAATATAATTTATTTTCGTGTTTATTTCTGCGGCTGCTGCGGCTTCTTCTTCTCCTTCTTCTTCCTCTTCTTCTTCTTTCATCACCTCTTCATCATCTTCCCACTCTCCACCTGCTTAATGCAACAAAGACAAAAACACTAAAAAAAAAAAAATTTACTTGTCACTTGCGCAATTTTTGCGCTAGAAAAATGTACAAAAAAACATTACCGTAACCAGAAACAAATTCCAAGTTTGCAAATTAAACAAACGGAAGCGCAAAACTAACGGATGAATGTGTGCAAAACCGTAAAAGCTCACAATGCTGGAAAATTTACAAAAGATATTAAAGAAATAAATTAAACGAAAGTTGCAAGCGACGGCTGACTAACTAAGAAGCCAAGTCGTTGACTTTGACTGTGTCTGAAAGAGATTTGCATACGAATTACTGTTAACCATGTTGAACGTGAACTTCTCTCGTTGCTATCCTAATTCTAGATTCTCGTCTATTGAGCTGCAAATTAGAATGAAGTAATTTTTTTCAAGCCACCAATTATTAAACAGTTTGTAGCAGCTTAGGGAAGCGTCTTATTTATATAGTTCAAGTTACAAATAACATTAATCTGTAAAGGATATACAAAAATATATTTTTTTCTTTAAATAGATCAAAGAGTTTGCTTTATTGCGACAAACTTGTAAAGTTTTTAGATTGACAATAATCACTAAGTATCAGCAATTGCTTAAAATCTATTTAAGCTCAGATCGCAGAAAGTGTGAATTTTGTCTAAGCCGAAGTTCATGGTAAACCGAGCTATTTAAAATAAATAATAATAGCACTGCTGAGGTTTTTTCAATTTATTCATGAAAGTACAGGTACTAGTGTCATTTAAGAAATGTAATCTCTAGTCTTGGGGTGCAGGGGCTGTAAACTTTAGCTTGGCATTGATTGCAGGTATTTCTTGTGTTTCTTTGCATTCCATTATAATTACGGCTTTTAAGTCTTCCACGCTTTCTTGCTTTTCTGTTACTCATGGCACACTGTTTCCTCAGCTTCGCTTTACGACAATTTCTAAACAAATGCCACCGAGCAGATACATACTTATGCACACATACACACATGCATTCCCATACATACATATATACACACAACTTGTGTATAACTGTATACCCTTAATGTAGTTTAGGTCTGAAGCTCTTTCGGGTGTCTCTTTGGCTTTATGATTCGCTGGATTTAGCTTTGACTTTGCTGCTTGTTGCCGTTGCTGTTGTTGTTTTAATGGCATTGTTAATTGTTGCAGTTGTGCAATGTATTTTTGTATTTTTACTTTTATTTTTATTTTTTTGTTGTATTGCTTTGGTGTGTTTAAGTTGTCGTTGGTTTTCTTTCGGTTTCCTTCTCGCTCTTGTCGATTATGACTAATGGACATTTGTCGGTTTTGTTTGTAAGCACGCAGAAGGTCAATTGTCTTGTGGGTAATTCCGTTTATTTAATGTATATACACACATAGGCCAGACTTTTTTTGTTGTATTTTTCATGTCTTGATGTGCCGTTTAGTTTGCTTTATACATTGCATTTGAAAAAAACGCTTTTTTTGCTGCTTTACTTTATGCAATATTATTAATTTGAAACATTAACGAACCATTTCGTCATTTACTCAAGTCTGTTGATTTGCGGTTTTTGTTGTTTCTGTTGTCTTTCAATACCGAATTAAATGCGGCTAAATACTCTCCTATTTCGTTTGGATGATGGTATTTTAATCGAACTTTGGATTTTAGGATTGGGTCTTTGGCTAATATTCCAATAATTAGACTTAAGTCTATATTAATAATAAATAAATAAAAAAATGCTCGCAATAAAATAACAACGTTAAAATTTGCATTGAGAAATATATAGTAAACAACTAGAACCACATTCTCGAACAAAGCTTCATTAAGGCTTATGCAAATTTCTCGACGGCAAATATAATGTTTTGGTATTTTAAAACCCGATTTCCGATACGGTATAAGAACTACAAAAATGTTGAAGAAAAAAAACCAAGTGTCAAAATGCGAAAAAAGAGTTATCGTTGCAGCGATGACTGTTAAATAAAATATATAGAATTGTATGAATCAGAAGTGTTAACACAAAATCTCTCATTTTCAGCCCAACTTTGAGTTCCCTGGAAAAGATGAGCAAACGTTAAAAGTCAGCCAATGAGGCGAAAAATAATAATAAAAATAATACAAATCGAATCGTATATAATGCAAAATTGAGTCGCCTCAATCAATTCGACTCCCCCCAGTGCTATACATAGTTTGCTTAATTAATTTCACAATACAATTCGCAAGCCAACAAATTTGCCAACAACAATAGCAAATACCTGGCTATCAATATGAGTGTTCCAAGCGTGCCCCAACAGCGGGCATCAACTCCAACACCAACGCGGAACCAGCATAGCTGGCGACTACGTCGGGCCCCCGGGGCGACAGTCCCTCGCAGCACCCTGCTATTGTTGCTGATTAGTCTGGGCCTCAGTCTGGACTTTGTGCATTGTTACGGTGAGTACTTTGGATACCCTTGCAAAGAGTATTCTAGTTTTGTCACTTTATGTGTTACCTTCAATTATAAGCCGACATAAGGTTATTTTTTTAAATTATTAAATACATTATTTATTCAAACTAATTTAAAATAAGTCAGATAGTACAATATATATATGTCTGCAGCTGGACTTTAGTATGAAAGAGTATTTCAGCACCTGCGGGCTGAAGATAATTGTCCCTTCTCTTTGCATATGTTTTATCAAATTCAATTACGCTAAATTTCATATAAGCCATGAAGCTATGCGTTACGCACATCTAAAACTATATAAAATATATACGTATATATTAAGAATATTTAAACCTAAAATTAATCTATTCCATTTTTTTTAACCCTGATGCCATTAAAAATGGGTAATAAGGGGATTATGGTATGGTGTAAATGTATGTAACAGGCATAAGGAAGCATCTCCGTCCCCCCGAAAGTATACATAGTTTAGATCAGGACCAACACCCGAGTCTATATATCCCTGTCCGCCTGTATGAATACATAAGTCTCACAGACTATAAGAGTCTTCAAACTTATAATAGATAAAGTTTCTTTTTATCAATAACAGTCCCTGTTCGCGATTTCCGATAGCAATAAAATCCATAATTTTAAAGACGGGGCCTTCAAACTGATATATAATATATGTTCATTAACATATTATTGATCAACTGGACAAATCATCAAGATCGAGATCGATAGAGATTATGCCTACCGGCGTAATTTAATATTGTTATTTAATAGATCATATCATATTTATTCATGTTAATTTACGGCTAAAATTTAAACAGATATTGCATATATAATTTTGATATATGAGACCATTTTATTAGACGCCAGTGATTTTATGGATATATATTACCATATTGAACGTTCGATTTTAAACATGCCAACCAGCGCAAGTGCTAATGCCAGATATAATGAAATTTATAAAGAAAGGCAAACAAAATGTTTGCCTATGTCGAGACTGGCGCAACGAGGCAATGTTTAGCTACCCCATAGTGCACCACATGTGGTGCTGTGGGTCAGACCGGGAGAGAGAGACAGGTTACAAATGGGTTAAACAGTAGAATGGATGATGTTAAACGTTGTTTGCAATAATTGCATTACGCTAAACAATGAAAACAAACGATATGCTGGGCATAAATCAAATGATTAGCAAAAAAAAATGGCAAAAATTAAAAATGACATCCATGAAATTGAGAGGGGTGAATACCGAGGGTGATTAGGTGACTAGCTGTAAACAACTAAACGACGGCCCGCCGGCTGACTGGGCCGACTGGGCTGACTGGGCGAGCGTTGACATTTGACTCGGCGCACGAAGCCGCCGTTGGGGCGTCTGGGCCACGCCCACAAGTTAACCGTTTATTCAGCAGCGTCGTACGTGACCGGCTTCGACATCTGTCAGACAGAGAATCGATTGCATCGAGAGTCTCTAGAGCCGCTAAACTGCTCAGGAAGTATACCCGTACTAATGCTTATGCATAATAAATGGCCAACGCTGTCGATTATCGGTCAGTCGGATTCACGAGATCAAGGCATGTCTGCCGATATGCTGTCACTCACCGAGGCAGAGACACACACACACACGGCCATAGAATAAGTGTATTGTTCTGTAGACTCAAGACTCCCCACAAGCCGTAGAACTCAGTCTTCTCGTCGATGACGTCAAGCAATCGTTAGCTGGTTAACAGTGTGATCTGTGTGTGTGTGTGTTATTACGATGGGATTATTTGCTGTAATTACAATGCAATTGCCCAAGTTGTCGCTTATGGTGATTTGCATTGAGGAAATTCGATTTATATTTGATATTTTTGCAAAATGAATCTTTTTGTCACTGACATTTTATTACATAAAGATGACTGCATAATCTTTGCTTTTTGATGATATTTCAAAAAATCCACGCGCACGTTTTGCACTTACACCTTAATAATTCCCGTATGCTCATTGACGTGTATCACCTTTTTAGCTCACAATTTCTCATCTTAATACTCATACTCTATCATACTAAAAATAGATATTGTAATATGGCCATATTCCAAATGTTCTTCTGGATTCTTCAATTAATTAATATCCACCAGCCATGCTGTCAAAACTGCTGATTATAGTTATCACCTTTAAGGTGATCGCTCATTACTTGACAGTACACTGCTAAAAAAAAATATTTGAATATATCTTTAAAATCCAAGAACTAATAACAGATAAACTTTTTAAAAAACACAATTAGAAAAACTCCGAAATGAAAAAAAATACTATAGACTTGTTTTTAATTCTCCATTTTTGGTTTTTAATCACTACAAGAGAATATTAAAATCCTTCCCACTTTGAAAAAATCGTAAACATTTCAGTTTCAAAGATCAAAGAAATAAAGTTGTTTTTAGCTAGTGATATTTACATGTATGTTACAAATGCCAATATTGGAACTTTTAATTAAGCTAATGGCATTTGGATTAATTAAATAAAAATGCCAAAAGTTCTTAAAAGTTATAGCATCGCGTAAGCAACACACTCATTATCTGACAACAAGCCGTTTGGAGAGACTGCATTCTTAGCAAACTATTTGCGTTGCTGACAACTTTTTCTCGTTGGCTAATTAAGCCGCAAGAAATGAATAAGAATTTTTGGTCTTCATTACGATTTCAGTTTTGGGCTGACTATCTGCCTATGTGGATAGTGTTAATTGATTTTGAGATGAAATTAAATCATGTGCAATTTTTTTTTCAACTCTTAACTTGGTAATCAATTAACAGCTAACAAATATATTTAACTGCATTGTATTATTTTTATATGTCAATGAAATATATTTATGGCATTTGTGACAAATTGATTGGGCTGACTGCTCAAATGCATCGACATGCTTGGCTTATTAAAGTATAATTGTAAATTACAAACAATTAAACGAGAAAGGAATAACTAAAACATATATAGAAGACAGGTTTACGTGTTTTGTTTCATTTTAAAAAGAAGCATTATGCTAAGACCTTTAGCCTTAATGTTTATAGATTGTATGAGTAATTGTTTTTTAAAGTAAGATTTGTAGGGAATCTGATATTATTTCAATTTCATGTTTCCACTTTGCCACTTTCCACGCTGCTTGCAGAAAAATAGTACAAGGAATTTTATAAAAAAATCAAGCGGCATCGAAAACTGTTTCACTTTTATTATAGGTAGCTGATGCAATCGTGAAACGAAACTAATCCTAATGAAAAAGTGATGATGAATACGTCACGTTTCAAATACAAACATTCGCAATCATACTTAAGCTAATTAAAAATAAAAATAAATCCATGTACATTTTTCTAAACGATAGATGTTAATTGAAATCTCAATATTTCATTTTCGTTTAAAATTATTCTCATTTGAACATCTTGTTGCATTTCGCAGATATCTGCCTTTCTGTGGAGCAATTTTTTTTAGGTTTTCTTAGTTTTTCTTTTTTGCGTTTTAAATTTTAATGTTAAATTTAAATGGAATGCAAAATTTTTGACAACTTAATTTTGTTTACAAAAATATGGTAGTATTAGCTGGCGGCAAATCAAGTCAATTTAAGCGATTGCTTAGGTATTCTAAGATAATACCATTAAAGACATATTAAAATAACATTTTGCTACTATCTAATAGCACGTTCGAGATAGATAATTGTTTTAGCCTCGAAGAAGATAGAAGATAGTATCACTATCGTCTTCTATCTATTTTTAAACAATTTAAAGTTTCACTAACCAATTTTCCACGCATTAACACAAATCGCCTGAAGATTATGGTGTGTGTATATACAATGCTAAGTTGGCCCAAGACATATTGCAATACACAATCTAATTGCCAAAAGTCACGCATTTGCCCAGCAGTTGAAAGTGAAACACGAGCAAATCAAAAGACTTAGGAAACGAACGTGAAATTGTTTGCAATCGCTTGAAAAACACAATGCGACAACTGATGACGATCGGAAACGATCCGATGCGAACCGAACCATCAACCGTTATCTATTTACTTTATACACATGCATATATAATGTTTTTTTGTTTTTTTTTTTTTGGGAATCCGTGTGATTCCGTCTATGTTGTTTCAAACTTTGATTGCGAGTTGTGCACAGCAGGTGTTTGTATCTAGCATTCCAAAGCCGCCAACGCAGTGTATATGTATGTGTGTGTGGATGTACATATGTATATAGATTTATACATATATAAGGTCAGCTGACTCTTCCATTGCGTCTCCTCCGTCCCTGTCTTGCGATGAGTAAATCTTCAGTTAAATGTATGTGGTTGGTTGTTGTTGATATTGTCGTTTTGGCTGTTGCTGCTTGCTGACTACGTTTTCGGTTAACCGGATCTGATTCTGAATGATTGTTGCCTCTGTGCTGTGCTGTTTATATATGTAGTCTCGGTTCGTCGTCAGTCGTCGTTGCCATCTATCATTCCGCACACACACACATACACAAATACACACACACACATATATTCACTTATATCAACACACACGTGCGAACATTGCTCTCGAAAATGGCACACAATATAATCATGCTGTATGTTGTTACTGTTGTGGCTGTTGCTGTTGTTGCTGTTGCTGCTGTTGCTGATGCTGACTCTTTGCTGTCAACGTCATGATTTTAATAGTTGCTCGTCTGAAGAAAAAACGTTTAGCAAATCTTTTGTTTCACCATCAAATTAAAACGATTGGCATTTCGAGTTCGTGTTACACTAAAATTATAAGTTTAAAGAAAACAAATTTAGATCAAATTGATTTTGGGACTATTTATTTATCATTTATTGGTGTACCTGCTGCAACCACATTAGATATTTGCATTTCCCTTTTCAGTTATATAATATAAATTATTGTCGTGATTTAATTTGTTCTGGTTGTAGCCATTGGCTTTAATTGTTAAACAGGTTTCCAGTAACCATCTTTATGAAAGAGGAGTCTCTGGATAAAAATAAAGGCAACAGAATGCCTGTGGATGAAGAACTTAAAAATACCATTCATTTATTTATTTATATATATATTTTTCAATTAAAATGAGCAAGTTGGCCTCTCAGTTTTATTTAGAATGTGATAAGCCTAAAACTTGATCTAGGCTTAATTGTATTCTTTATTTATTTTTGGAAATAGTGAAAGGCTTTATAAATAAATATATTTTCGAAAGTATGTTTGAGAGCCAAAAACAAAAGACTTACAACAATATTCCACAATTTAAAATATCGCTGCAGTGCTTACTTGAGTTCTTAGAAAAACCAGTCTTAATCAACTTCACTTGCTTCGTAGAATATTGATAAATTTATTTTAGCTAAACTTTTATAGGGTATACAAATATTACTAATTATAGAAATAAATGTACGTAATTAATAATGATTAGTTAATTGAAGTAAGTTTTGAGACGCGTGGGATGAATGATAAAAAAATGAATGAATAAAGAGCGTATTACAAAACGATTAAGCAAAGCACTACAAATAACTTAAATTGCTCGTAAATATTTAAATTTAAGCCTAAAAATACTGATAGGGGCCAGCACCTTATTGCTCTGACCGCAAATAACTCAATTTTTGCAGTCAATTAAAGTAGCCAAACACGTTTTCTCAGTAGCTAAACAATCACAAATCTTTCTGGTCTGATTTAATATTTAAAATGAAAAACTGGTATAAATGTAGTACTCTAAGTTATTTTGAATCTCTTATTTTTTGTGCGTAGCAACATTTATGGCATTCTCAGATCTTAACTGGCACAATTTAATGCGTAATTTGCACGCATAAGTGCCACAAAAATCAATCTAAATAAATTGCAACTGTCAAATTGGCCAGAAACTACTTTTAAGAATTACACACTGTGTGCGATTTGAATAGTGATTAATTTAGATAACATTTTTAAAGTTTGCAGCTGTCAAATGCATTATTTATATCTCATTAATTATATATACTTTACTTATATATATACTTATACTTTACTTTATAAATTTTCGATATGTTATCGTCTTTATTTACAGAGAAAATGTATAGTCAGACTGAAAAGCAGCGCTACGATGGCTGGTATAATAATCTGGCCCATCCCGACTGGGGATCGGTGGGTAAGTGCAATTAAATATGTTTAAGTTTAGCATATTTATATGCATGCAAATGCAAATACACTTGCCCTGAATTATAAAAAAACGCCTAGAAAACTAGAAAGGTTCTCTTGCAACAGTATCTAAATATAAACAATAAAGTTCTAAAAATTAGGAAGGCATTTTTTCTATTTGTCAGACATAAAAGAAATAAAGGTAAAAATATGAAACCCTCATTCTTAGAAAAAAAAACCCTTTCTGAAACTTCTCAAATTTTACTGGGATAAAGCATCACTATCTGATATGTTTGTATATGGGAAAACTTAGAATAATAATACTTAATAATAATTCAAGTAAGAAAAAGCTAATTAAATTTGTGGAAAAATGTACCCTAGAATGAATAAAGGAAAAGACTTTCTGAATAATTTGCTTACTTGGTGCAAAAATAATTCTTATTTTTTTTCTGAGTGTATGTAAATGCAAATACTTTCTAAATGGTCTGACAAGGCGGAATGTTAGTTAGATTGGCTTATCGAGCATTCCAATTAGATTCAAGGGCTCGTCATTTAAATGAACACGATATCGCATATTTGCACCGTCATTAAATACGTATTTTCTGAATTGATTTTCAGATAGCCATCTGGTGCGGAAGGCACCGCCCTCCTACTCGGATGGGGTGTACGCAATGGCTGGGGCTAATCGACCCTCGACGAGGCGACTGAGTCGCCTCTTCATGGGCGGTCGCGATGGTCTCGGCTCCAAATTCAATCGAACCGCGCTGTTGGCCTTCTTTGGCCAGGTGGTGGCCAACGAGATTGTGATGGCCTCAGAGTCTGGCTGCCCCATTGAGATGCATCGCATCGAAATCGAGAAATGCGATGAGATGTACGATCGTGAGTGTCGCGGCGATAAATATATACCCTTCCATAGGGCCGCCTATGATCGCAACACTGGCCAGAGCCCGAATGCGCCTAGGGAACAGGTGAGATTGCACGTGTGGCAGTGCGGTGGAGAATGGGGTGTCTACCACCAACATCGACTGGTGTACAAATGTCGCAATAAAACCTACTCCGCAGATAAATCAAATGACTGCTTGGATTGATGGCAGTTTCATTTACAGCACATCCGAGGCGTGGCTCAATGCCATGCGTTCCTTTCACAACGGCACCCTGCTCACCGAGAAGGATGGCAAGCTTCCAGTGCGCAACACAATGCGAGTGCCGCTGTTCAACAATCCGGTGCCCAATGTCATGAAGATGCTCAGCCCGGAGCGGCTATTCTGTAAGTTCATCATACTAGCAATCATTTATCATCAGTCTGCTATAAGCAGAAAAGAAAATTCAAAATAAATATCAATTATAATTTTGGGTTTGCTTTCCAGTGTTGGGTGATCCGCGCACAAATCAAAATCCCGCTTTGCTCTCTTTTGCCATACTCTTTGTGCGCTGGCACAATACCCTGGCGCAGCGGATAAAGCGCCTGAATCCCACATGGTGTGACGAGGACATCTTTCAGCGTGCGCGGCACACGGTGATTGCTAGTCTACAGAATGTGATGGTCTACGAGTATTTGCCGGCGTTTCTGGGCTCTTCAATACCGGCATATGAGGGCTACAAACAGGACGTGCATCCGGGCGTTGGACACATCTTTCAGGCGGCCGCCTTTCGCTTTGGCCACACCATGATACCGCCCGGCATCTATCGGCGCGATGGCAATTGCAATTTCAAGCAGACACCCATGGGATATCCGGCCATACGGCTGTGTTCCACGTGGTGGGACTCTAGCGTGAGTTGTTCATAATGTGTACCACTACTACTTGTATTCATCGTGTCTGTTGCAGGGTTTCTTTAGCGACACCAGCTTGGAGGATGTGCTGATGGGCCTATCATCGCAAATCTCCGAGCGCGAGGATCCCGTCTTGTGCTCGGATGTGCGCGATAAACTCTTTGGGCCCATGGAGTTCACACGTCGCGATCTGGGCGCTCTAAACATAATGCGTGGACGCGACAATGGTTTGCCTGATTATAACACGGCTCGCGAGGCATATGGCTTGCGCAGGCACAAAACCTGGACGGACATCAATCCGCAGCTGTTCGAAGCACAACCAGAACTGTTGGGGTGAGTGTCCATAATTATCACTGCCAGTTTATGTCGAGACTAATCTGCAATATCTATACTTGCAGTATGCTGAAAGAGGCCTACAATAATCAGCTGGATGATGTGGATGTTTATGTGGGCGGCATGCTTGAATCCTATGGCCAGCCGGGTGAGCTCTTCAGCAGCGTGATCAAGGAGCAATTTCAACGTGTGCGCGACGCGGATCGCTTCTGGTTCGAGAACGAACGCAATGGCATCTTTACAGCCGAGGAGATCGCCGAGCTGCGCAAGATAACCCTCTGGGATATAATAGTGAACAGCACCGATATTGAGGTGGGTCAGATACAGCGTGATGTGTTCATGTGGCGCACTGGCGATCCCTGTCCGCAGCCAATGCAGCTGAATGCCACCGAGCTGGAGCCGTGCAACTATTTGGAAGGCTACGACTACTTCTCCGGCTCCGAACTGATGTTCATCTATGTGTGCGTCTTCCTTGGCTTTGTGCCCATCCTTTGCGCTGCCGCCGGCTACTGTGTGGTTAAGCTACAGAACAGCAAGCGGCGCCGACTCAAGATACGCCAGGAGGCGCTGCGTGCGCCACAGCAAAAGGGATCCGTCGATAAGATGTTGGCGCGCGAATGGCTGCATGCGAACCACAAGCGGCTGGTGACAGTCAAATTTGGACCAGAGTCGGCTATCTATACGGTGGATCGCAAGGGCGAAAAGCTGCGCACCTTCAGCTTGAAGCATGTGGACGTTGTCAGCGTTGAGGAGTCGGCAACCAATCATATCAAGAAGAAACCCTACATACTGCTCCGCGTGCCCAGCGATCACGATCTGGTGCTGGAGCTCGAGTCGTATGGAGCGCGTCGCAAGTTTGTGAAGAAGCTGGAGGATTTCCTGCTGCTGCACAAGAAAGAGATGACCCTGATGGAGGTTAATCGCGACATTATGTTGGCCAGAGCGGAGACGCGCGAACGTCGTCAGAAGCGTCTCGAGTACTTCTTCCGCGAGGCATACGCGTTGACCTTTGGCCTACGACCGGGCGAACGGCGTCGTCGCTCGGATGCGTCCAGCGATGGCGAAGTGATGACCGTGATGCGCACCAGCCTGTCGAAGGCGGAATTTGCCGCTGCGCTGGGCATGAAGCCCAACGATATGTTTGTGCGCAAAATGTTCAATATTGTGGACAAGGATCAGGATGGTCGCATCAGTTTCCAGGAGTTCCTCGAGACCGTTGTGCTCTTCTCGCGCGGCAAAACGGACGACAAGCTGCGCATCATCTTCGATATGTGCGACAACGATCGCAACGGTGTCATCGACAAAGGAGAGCTCAGTGAGATGATGCGCTCGCTGGTGGAGATTGCGCGCACCACCAGCCTGGGCGATGATCAGGTCACCGAGCTGATCGACGGCATGTTCCAGGATGTGGGCCTCGAGCACAAGAACCATCTCACCTACCAGGACTTTAAGCTCATGATGAAGGAGTACAAGGGCGACTTTGTGGCCATTGGCCTGGATTGCAAGGGTGCCAAACAGAATTTCCTCGACACGTCCACAAATGTCGCTCGCATGACTTCGTTCAACATTGAGCCCATGCAGGATAAGCCACGGCACTGGCTGCTCGCCAAATGGGATGCCTACATCACGTTCCTCGAGGAGAATCGCCAGAATATATTCTATTTATTTCTATTTTATGTCGTTACCATTGTACTCTTTGTGGAGCGTTTCATCCACTACTCATTTATGGCTGAGCACACTGACTTGCGACACATTATGGGTGTGGGCATTGCCATCACACGAGGATCGGCCGCTTCGTTATCCTTTTGCTATTCGCTGCTGCTGCTGACCATGTCGAGGTGAGCATTAATATTAATCGACAATCGAGTATTGTGAAACTAATCAATCGCTTTGTGTTCATCGCAGAAATCTCATCACCAAACTGAAGGAGTTCCCCATCCAGCAATATATTCCGTTGGATTCGCACATCCAGTTCCATAAGATCGCCGCCTGCACAGCGCTCTTCTTCTCGGTGCTGCACACCGTTGGACACATTGTCAACTTCTATCATGTGTCCACACAGTCGCACGAGAATCTGCGCTGTTTAACGCGCGAGGTGCACTTCGCCTCCGACTATAAGCCGGACATCACATTCTGGCTCTTTCAGACGGTCACTGGCACCACTGGTGTCCTCCTCTTCATCATAATGTGCATCATTTTTGTCTTTGCCCATCCGACCATACGGAAGAGAGCCTACAACTTCTTTTGGAACATGCACACTCTCTACATCGGCCTGTACTTGCTGAGCTTGATCCATGGATTGGCGCGTCTGACGGGACCGCCACGTTTCTGGATGTTCTTCCTCGGACCGGGCATTATCTACACCCTGGACAAGATTGTCTCGTTGCGCACGAAATATATGGCACTAGATGTCATCGATACAGATCTGCTGCCCTCGGATGTCATCAAGGTCAAGTTCTACAGGCCGCCCAATCTGAAGTATTTGTCCGGACAGTGGGTGCGCCTCTCCTGCACTGCATTCAGGCCGCAGGAGATGCATAGCTTCACGCTAACATCGGCGCCGCACGAGAACTTCCTGAGCTGTCACATTAAGGCGCAGGGTCCATGGACTTGGAAGCTGCGCAACTATTTCGATCCGTGCAATTATAATCCAGAGGATCAGCCCAAGATACGCATTGAGGGTCCGTTCGGTGGTGGCAATCAGGACTGGTATAAATTTGAGGTCGCTGTCATGGTCGGCGGTGGCATTGGTGTTACTCCGTACGCCTCTATACTGAACGACTTGGTCTTTGGTACCAGCACCAATCGCTACTCGGGTGTTGCCTGCAAAAAGGTCTATTTCCTGTGGATTTGTCCATCACATAAGCACTTCGAGTGGTTCATCGATGTGCTGCGCGATGTGGAGAAAAAGGATGTCACCAATGTGCTGGAGATACACATCTTCATAACGCAATTCTTCCACAAATTCGATCTGAGAACCACCATGCTGGTGAGCTCTGTTTATCTATAAATGTGTATATAAATTATCTAATTGAAATCTTTCTGTTGCAGTACATATGTGAGAATCACTTTCAGCGTCTCTCGAAGACCTCAATTTTCACGGGACTCAAAGCAGTCAATCATTTTGGCCGTCCAGACATGTCCAGTTTTCTTAAGTTTGTGCAAAAGAAGCACTCCTATGTAAGTTGCGTTAAATTAATTCAATTAAACTTTAAATTAATTATTTGAATATCGTTTGACAGGTATCCAAAATAGGCGTCTTCTCCTGCGGTCCCAGACCGCTAACAAAGAGCGTTATGTCCGCCTGTGATGAAGTGAATAAAACACGCAAATTGCCTTATTTTATACATCATTTCGAGAACTTTGGTTAAGTTGGCGCGCACCTCAGCAGCGGAACTCTACTCAATTCTACAATTATCTGCCAACTACAAAAATCAACACACACGAAAAGAAAATAACACAATAATAATCAATTCTCGAATTAAGTTTCATTCGTTCAGCATGTTCAACGAATTTAGTAGCACACCCACACCACCCACTACTAACTGTCATCTATCGATATACATATAGTATATGTGTATAATATATATATATATATGTATATGTATATATATTAGTGTGTGTAGGTATGCTCTTGCGTTCATAATTTAGTCAAGTTCTACAATTTAGTGCATTATGAAAATTTTCATTGATATTTGGCTACGACAACAACAACAACAACTGAGAGGCCTCTATTCAATATATATATACTTATGGATATGTTTGTGTATATGTGTATTTATAGTAAAAATATGATTTGTTATCAGTTTTTGTAAACCGTTCGCATTATTTATTAAAATTTACAATTTAATTAAAACAACTCTCTTCGTGCTGAAAAATCATTTTGAGGAAATCAGTGCAAGCAGTTCAGTTTTATTAAGCAGTGCATTTGCAAAAGGAGCCATGCCCAATATTCTGAACCACAGTGTACGGCAGCACGGCGACTGCGTCAAAGACAGCTGTTTCTGTCCTCTGTTGCCAAACAGGATGCGTGCAGTTGACTACAATCTTGCCAAGCATAAACAAACTAACAAGCAACTAATTCACAGTAAAAGCGACGACTGACGACGCATAAATGATTCTAGAAGTGCTTGGCCTGTTGGCGGATTACTATCACAGTTGTCTTAATGCAGAACTGTACATTAACGAATGGGTGCAGGATCGGTAAGTCAAGGACTCTCACCTTGAATGCTAATCTTGCAAACATCCTTTGCAGCCTAAGCCTTGGCGAACCAGTTTTTCGCTTCGTCAGCGTCTATTTGGAGCCAGGCAACATGTTCAATGTGTGGATACCACTGATTGGCATTCATCGCCAGGATTTGCTGACACATTTGGTTTGTGTGATGAGTCTCGTTAGCACAGTGGGCTCCTTCGGAAAGTGGCAAGTGTGCCAGTTATTTAAAATCTCTAAGCTGATTTAATTGGATTTATATCAACAGGATATATCCAGAGTGGCGTCCGCTCTGGCGTCTACGCGAGCTCTACGCCAATGAGAATGCCAATAGGCCCGTAAGCCTTGCCCTGCAGAGTCACGATCTGAGCTGTGAGACGAGTGGCGGATTGCCCTGCTCTCATTCCATGAGCTTGACGGCCCTGCTTATGGTTGTTGGCATGCATCTGCCGATATCGGGACGCTCCACAGCCTGCCGGATAATAATGTATAGCCTAATTGGCTGCTGTACGCTGTGCATGTGGCTAAGTCGTCTATATCTTGCCACGGAGTATCTGCATCAGTGCCTCTTGGCCAGTTATATGGCAGTCAGCATCGTGGCCATCAGCCAATGGCACTGGTATTCCCAGCGACGCAGCTGGGCGATTCTTGTTGTGCTGCTGCTTGGTTGTCTAGCAGTTGGAGTATACTTCATCAAGCTACATTTGGGTCTTGATCCGCATTGGTCTGTGCGACAGGTGAGTCGTTTAACAGCGATCAGAATTGGTTATTTGTGCAATGCAATTTTTAGGCATTCAAATGGTGTCCGGAGCCTACGTATATGCGACATGAGGGTAGTCCCATTTTTCTGCTGTCCCGTGATCTGGGCAACCTAATGGGAGTGGCACTTGCATCGCCCGTGATGAAACTGTATGTCGTATTTAAGGTCTTGACTTTGTTATAATTCCTGATTTTTCTTCTATACGCTGAAGGACAAACAACTCCCAATATTCGCATCGTTTTGTCGGCATTTTCATTCTGGAGCTACTTAACTATATACTGCGTCTCCACACACCAAAGCAGCATGGACGTCTTCCATTTTTGGCCTACGAATTTACACGGAATTCCTTGCACACACTTATGCTCATCAGGTTCCTGCCCCAATTCTTGAACAAACTAGTAAAGTAGATTTATTTTTTGTTAAATTCGCCTTTATTGATTTATTTATTGTATATAATCATCGGTCTAACTTCATTATTATTTCTAAATTCAAATTCCAAAATTACAATATAGAACATTTTAAATATGCTATAATTATTTTATTTATTATATTATTTATTTTTATTTTATTATACACATATTTTCCTGAATTGTAAATATTTATACATATAAATTAAATCAAGAATCTATCATAATTAAACTATAATACATTTTGTAGTAAAGGTAACATTAGCTAAATCTCAAATAAATGGAAAATACATAAAGCATAATTTTGCGCTTTTCAATTAAACTAAAGAATATCAAAATTGAAAAAACTCATGCATACTTTTGGGAGTTTTATCGGACTGCATTCAAGAATAATGGGGACATCTAAGATTCCAAACAAATGTGCAAATTTAGAACGATTTAGATGTCTCAATATAAACTGCTTTAGTTACTTGCAGACGTATGTAGCGGATGCCGCCTCCACTAATACCACCGCTGAGCAGGCAAGGTCAAATTATAGACAAACAGAAATCAGCAGTTGCCAATTTACACCCTAAAATGGTTGCAGCCAACTTCACGTGAGTCCGAATTGTGCGCTCAGCCAACTTCACGTGAGTCCACATTTGCGCGCAACCAACTTCGTGTTTGCGTAAACCGCGAAGCAATTGCGAAGACATGGTCACCCTACAAACCAATTCAAATAAAAACAACGTATTTGAGCTTTTATTATCATTAATTATGTATTTCATTCGATTTTGTTGAAATTTTGTCTTGCCAAAAGTTGTTTTATTTTTTTTTTCTCAATTTTATTATCTATTTATACATAGGTATAACGTAGAATAGAAATTTGTATGCTAGATTTGATTGGAGGCATCGGTTTTTTTTCGAGTTTTTGAGTTTACGAGTACGGTTGAAACAGGCTCAGTCAAGCTGCTAAAAAGGGGACATATCGATTTGATCATTATATATTTATATGTGTATGTATATGTATATGTATATGTTTGTATGTATTGTACTTATTATAAAAAGAGCTACTACAACAATAATATCAGTATCAGTATCAGTATATTTTGTGTGTACCCATTACCAAACAATTCAATTAATTTTCCTTTTTGTATTTTGTTTTTGTTTTTTTATGTTTTTTTGTATCAATTCAGTCTTGCCATGACTCAGCACATGGCAGCATTCTCCAGCGTTATATCATTTTTTTTTGTCATCAATCATAGCCGTTTCAAACATTGTTTTTAATCAGTTCAAAAGTTTATACATTACGAATACCTAAAATTTGGGTTCGACACAGCATCCAAGAAGTGCTCAGAGGGTATAAGTTATAAATATACATACATATATATATAAATATATGTATCTTGAACTATGTGCTAATATAGTTTTATTTTCCTTGGGCATGACATTTAAAGATCTACTAATATTTGACTTGTGGATTTTCAAATTGATTAATTGCCATTTCTAGGGATTAACATAGACACCGAATAAAACATGAGTACTAAATTGTGTGTGTATGTGTATGTGTGTGCGTGTGTGTGTCTGTGTTTGTGTATATGTGTAATTATATTGCTATAAATCTATTAATAATTCTCGTTAATTCATATAGAAAATTGTAGAATTGCTTCTGCATAATATACTAGATATCCACCAAACCGGATCTCGATCACGATCTCGATCATTTCTTATCTTAACTGCTTCAAAAGGCCTACGGGCGGCATTTAGGGCGCTGGTTTCGTATATACCGAACTATCCTTACGAATTTGCTTGTGCCTTTCCATTAAAAATCCCTGAAAATTGCTTTGCTCAGCTGCTGCTTATGACTGGTTTTTCATTTTGTTTTTTGTTTCTTGTTTTTTGTTCTTCGACAATAATGACAATTAATATGTATTGTATTTTTCACATTTAAGCAAAAGTTTGTTAAACCTCTTCTTCTTTGTCTTTTTTTTTTAAATGCTTCATACGCTTATATATATATACATATATATATATATATATATATGATGTATATTGTGCTCTAAAAGCAAATTCAAAACTGCGTTTGCTTAACTACGTTACATATTCTGTTAGACATTGAGTTATCACACCAATTTATATATATTTATAGCTGGCGGGTAGTTGCTTATATAGATACAAATCTTATACATATGTTCTAACAACTCTATCCACATTGTATCACCCTTGCGCTACAGTGAAGCCTGACTTAAGTGTCCAAAAAAAAACTATCAAATGCAAAGGTAAACTCTACACAAAGTACTCAGAGTACACATGTACACCACACATTATATTATTCATATATGTATATATATATCTTCTTCTATATATATATATATAACTGTCTGGTATTAATATTATTATTTGAGAGCTGGTAGATGGTAGTTTTGCTCTCTATTTTGCTTTCTCCGTTTGTAAACGCATCCAAATCGCATTTAGCTGAACATCATCCAATATGTTTTTACAACTAGTATCATAGCTTTTTTGTGAGTATTGCTTTAGTTTTTACAGGGTTTCCGTTTTGTTAATCTATTTATTAAAATGTATACGTACAATGCTTCAACTTGATTGTAGCCGCAGTTGCCTATAAAGGAGAAAACACAAATTATAATTGAACTGAAGAGCCTCACCTGAAATGAAATACCGATGAAATGTTTTTAACAAACAGAAAAAGAAAAATACAACAAAAAAACAAATAATAATTTCATTTCTAGATCATAATGTTTGCTTGTATTAAGTGTGTTAACAAATCTTAAAGACAAAATGAAAAGGTAATTGATTGATTATGATCAAACTAGAAATCGAAATAAAAATTAATAAATTCTTTGCTAAGTATTTATTTAAAGTACTCGAGAATCGAAATCAATTTGTATTACTTTCGAACCCGGCCGAAAAGTGAAGCAGCTTGGCATGTCGTACAAAATAAATCAGTGTTCTATATATAAAATAATATTTGAGAGGACTAGATCGTATTACATAACGCATTTTAGACTGCTCAACTAGTTATTCATATGGCTGCATACTGTGACTGATAGATAGATAGATAGATAGATAGATAGATAGATAGATAGATAGATAGATAGATAGATAGATAGATAGATAGAGAGAAGATAGCAACTTACAAAAGTAAAATAAAGGTCGAAATTCAGAACGGACAAACAGACAAATTATAATTATAATTAATATTATTATCAAGTTTAAATAGTTCAGATCATGCCAAAAAGCCGCAGTGCATGAATGCTAAAACATTCAAAACAGAAAAAAAATAATATATAGATATATATATATAGATATATATATACTAAATAGAGCGACAAATACGAGAGATCGTTTAAAAGTGGAACTTAACTGTGTGGTTAGTCCTAAAATTTCAAGCTATGTTACATTATTGTAGACTAAATACTATATATATGTATATGTATATATATTTATATATGTATATATATATATATATATATATGTGTGTGTGTGTGTATGTGTGTGTGTGTATATGTATATGTATATGTTTGTATATCGCTTATGATTTGATTTGACTTGTTGATTGCCTACAAGCTAATAATACCTTAGGTTTGCGCTAAGATTTCTACATTTCATATAACTAACAACTAAATATATATATATGTATATATGTATATATATATATATACTGTATATACTGTATGTATTATTAAATTATTTGTGTATATAGTTTGTATATGCAAATATGTTAGTTATGTATACATTTGTATAATATTGCAATGTTCCAATATTCAGTTGCATGACATTTTATGCGTGTGTGTTTTGTATGTTTTGTGTGTATTTTGTTTGTTGGTTTTTTTCGTTTAAGCCTATTTACAAATACAAATTGCTTGTCTTCACTTCTTCTCTATCAAATAATATTACAATTTGAGATGTCATTTCTTTTTGTGTGCTGCTGCTTGGCAGGGGCAGGGGCAGGGACAGGGGCAGGGACAGGGGCGGGGACAGGGGCGGGGGGACTGTGGAGGAGAGTTAAGGCATTTTAGACATTTGCCAAAACGAACTTCTCTCATTGACAAGTTTCTTTCTTATTCTTTCTTACTTTTTTTTCCTTCAGTTGCTACAGCTACAGTCTATCAAATATGCGTTACATAAAAGCTTACAGCCCGAAAAGAAATTAACAAAATTAACAAATTCATTAAGTGTTAAATAACTAACGAAAGAAAAATATTAAAGAACTAAAGAAAAATTGTTCAGCACCGAAAATGTGCAGAATGAAAATTTCATAAAATGTTGGAAGTCTAACAAAAAATATTTGAAAATAGTTTCATATTTTGACTTGTTTTCTATTCTGATCTACTACAAAATAATTCATAGATGATAAAAGGTTTTTCTTCTGTTTTTTGTTTATATACAATATTTCTACTTTTGTTTCTTGTTCTATTTGAGAACTTATTCAGTTGATAATTTTCTGTGTTGTAAATAATTTCTTAGATTTTTCTTTCGTTTTGGTTACTTAATGCATTACTTTTTATCAGATTTTTGCTCGGGTTGTTCGCCTATTCTTCTTATTCGCTTTGCTTCTTCTGTTCGGCATCTGTTTGGAACAGTTTGTTGTTCGCTTTACAGGGTATTTAAAATAAAATATATATATATATATATATATATATATATATATATATATATATATAGACATATATATATATATGTATATGAATTAATATGTACGTTTTGTATATCTATATTCTAGAATTCGCATTGTCCTTTCACATTCAGAATAGCCCATTGGCGCCGGCTAAGCGTCGTCGCCGGAATCACATGAATCATCATTTGAGCGTATTGTATATGTTATCCTCTCCAGCCAGCTCCACGGTGGTTATATGCTGAGCACCAGACGCCACATGCCGCTCACCGAGCGCCTCCTCGCCGAGATAAACGGTATGATAGCTGATAGCGCTTGTCGTGGTGGGTGTGCAATTGATTTCGACCCGGCTCACAGATTGCGGCCCATTCGGTTGATACCTGAGCGAGGCGTAGTCACCGTCATCGTCGTCGTCGTCGTCATCCTCATCGTTATCCTGCTGCGGCAGCTGTGTCAGCTGCGTGGCGCCCGAGAAACTTTCGCAGGTGTGCGAGGCACAGATTTCCGCATAGATATTCTCCTTGGTGTAGTCGATGGGCGCGGGCGTTGCTGGTGTCTGCTCCTGTTCCTCGCCGCTCTCCAGACTGTCCACGACCAGCGAGTCACGCACACTCGAATAGGGCAGATCATCCTCCACCAACGAGGTGGGCGAAAGCTGCGCCGCCGGTGATAAGGCAACTAAGCCGCCCAGCAGCGAGACGCCACCAGCTGCACGTCGTCCAGTGATGGGCAACTTGCCCAGCTGCAACTGCGCTCGGAACTGCTGCTGGCTGCGCTTCTCGCGCTCCGTTTCGTGCAGCTGCAGCTTTTGCGGCAGCGAGAAGTGGCGCAACTGATGCAGACTGCTCGAGGACTTGCTGTACTGGCGCGTCTTCACATGGAACTCGTTGTAGAGCTTCTCGGTGATGAAGGATTGCGGCGGCGGCGTCTGATTCTCCACATCGTCCAGCTCGGTGCCGGCCTCGCTGATGGCATCGGTGTGTGCATGTGCAGCCAGCAGATCGGGTCGCTGCTCCTTCCGTTGTCCGTTCAACAGTTCAATATTCTGCAGCGACATCGACTTCTGCAGCAGTGTATCCAATGACTTGGGCATGGAACTGCGCTCCAAACTGTTGCTCAGCGTTGTTGTCTCTGTTTCGCTGTGCAGCGATTGGGTGTCTGCCGCTAGAGCTGCAATGGGCTCATTACTGGCATTGCCGAATCGCTCCTGCAGCAGCTTGGACATGTCCGTATACCGTTCCATGCTCATCCGCTTCGCCTGCACATCCAGCTGCAAGTCTGCGGGCGAATTGGGCTTATCCAGCTGCTGCTGCTGCTGTTGCTGCTGTTGATGCTGCTGTTGATGCTGCTGCTGATGATGTTGCTGCTTGCGAAACCATTTCTTTTTGGTAGACTGAAAGACCTTCATGCGTTCCGTGATCCGGTTTGTGGAGCTCTCGCTCTCTCTGCTGGCCAAAGCAGCGGCAGCAGCTGCTGCCTCTTTGGCCTCCAGTTGCTCCAGATCGGTCTTGCTAAGGAATATGATCGAGTCCTCCTTCTCGTGCGCGGAACTATTGTTGCCCGGCGCCGCCATGCTGCTCTTCTCGCGTCGCAACAACTTGGGCAGATGCAGCGGCTTCAGTATTTTGAGGCCCTCACGCGTCTTGCTGGCTGAGCGATCGTTGCGCTGCAACAGCTCGATCTCCACCAGTCTGAGAAAGTGGTCGCAGTTGAACTGACAGAACGAGAGCATGTTCTGCACCTGAGTGTTGCCCAGCATTCGCATCTCTGACTCAAAGCCCAGCATGCACTTGAGCAGCTGCATCTCCCGGCTCAGATATACTTTGCGCAGCTGCAACTGCAACGGTTGCTGCGGCGGCTGCTGATGCTGCTGCTGCTGCGACTGCTGCTGTTGGCCTGCGCCATCGAGCTCCTCAATGGGACAGCCAATGATGACATCCTCCTTGCACACACGACTGATGCTCAGCTGCTCGGGTATCTCGGCGCCGGCGGGACCAGATATGTAGCGCAACATCAGCGGCAGCTGCTTGGCAGCGGCAACCAAGGCGCCCAATCGATGCACACACTCCGGATTCAGTTTGCGTTGCGTGTCGCCCAGTTTCTGTTGCAGCAGATGCGGTATGCCCTTCTCGATCTCGTAGAACTTGCCCTTGGTGGCAAGCGGCACATACATCACCTGCCGCTGCTCGTTCAGCAGCTGCGCATAGCGTCCCTTCTCCTTGTCGCGCCCCATATAGCCGCCGCCACTTGAGCCACTGTGCGACTTGGACACACTGTGATTCGACTGGCTCAACTGGTGACCATTGTGCTGGCCATGGCCATGACCATGGCCATGCTCCTGCTTGCCATCCTCAAAGACGGCGAGCAGCCGGAACACCTGGCCGCCCCGCGCCGTTGTCTTCACATACTGCGGCCGACTCTTGCTGCTGGGCAAGCAGCCCTCGTGATTGGGACTGCTGTTGTTGCCATGCGGCGTCGATTCGGTGAATGCCGGCATATTGTCCACCGAGGCAAACTTGTAGACACGCTCCCGCACCAACTGCATCAGCGAGTTGTAGACCGTTGCCGTTGGCAAACCCTTCTCGTTCAGCAGCGAAAAGTAGCCTAAAAGAAACGAGCAAAGTTTCAGTTGTTTTCAACATGAATGTAAAATATAAATAGTTATTAATTAAAAGCTTTCATTTATAACAATAGCAAAATATTAATTCCAAGTAAAAGAAATTAAAAATTAATTAAAACTTGCTTTAGCAATTCCTCGGCATGTTGCTATAAGATTTAACTAATAGAATAAAAAAAGCAACAGATTAAAAATAAATTAAAACTTTCCTTAGCAATTTATCTATTTTTTTTTATAGTTTTAACTAATAGAAAAAAATAAGCTATAAGCAGTAAAAAAAAATGAACAAATAATGCAAATGAAACCTTTTAGTAATTGAGCAATTTATCTGCTCGTTGTTATTAAATAAACACAACTGGACAGTAAGATAAGTGCGAGGAAAATCACTTTAAAATTTGAAGAAAAAAAAAGGAAATTTCATGTCCAAAAGACAATATATTAATTTGCAAGTTGTTTCTTAACGAAGTTCAATGGACTCTGACTTAAAATAGCGTCGAGTCAAATTAGTTGGCACATTTCAAATTAAGCTCGATGGAAAAATAGTGACGCCTTGCATCAAATTAAGAAAACTTTAATGTCTTTATTTAACCTTTATCTAATGATTTTGTTTGCAAAAGGTAGGATTTGAATGTATTCATTGCAATAAAGGCTTAACGAAACTTTCAAATAATACTAAATGCGCCGAGGATCTCACTAAAGGGATCAAAGGATCAAATTTACAAACACCTAGCCACATTAATTGAAAGGTATCAAAATATATAAGTTAGAAAGATATATATGTATTAATTTCTTTAATTTAACTAATAGAAATGAAATAATTAAAATTCGCCAATTTCGGAGCTTAACTAATAAATTGTGCAGCATCCGCAGCAGTTGCCTAACATTTGGCTTATTGCATTTGGCTTAGTTTTCAGCTGGCTGTGAGAAATAATCACATTAAGCCGCCAAACAATGGGCTCAAGCCGAAATCGCTGCTTACATAATACATGATGAACAATTGTTGTTGTGATTATATGTTTGACTGTAAACTGCTCCACACAGAGTCACTCAGAGTGTCACGCATACTGGCTGAGGCTATGGCTAAAATGCCCGAATAGTTCGGTAAGTACCAGAATTAGCCAACTTAGCTTTGAGCCGTCATGCATTAGTCATGAGAATGCAACACGTTAAGCATTCCGTTAGTTACGTAAGTGCTTAAACAACTACCAAATAAGAACAGTGTCTATTAACTTTTTAAACATTAAGTAGCTTGAGCAACAACTAATTGCATATATAAAACGCATTGAAACTAACAATTTGGCAGGCCTATTAACTAAATTACAACTGTTCACTTCACAGAAGCTTCTTTAATGCGAAGACATAAAAGTTATAATACTTCAGGTCAAGTGTTATTTATTTTGATTTCCACTCCTATATATTTCGAATGCCGTCGGGAGAGATTCACAGCGAATAAATTGCAGGAAAATTTCAAAATAAAACAAAAAACTAAAGTTGTCTAAGCCTTAATATTAGAATTGATTCATGATTATTATTATTATAATTGGGATACCTGCACTGCGACCTACTAGATCTATTGTGCCCCCTACTGAGCCTATAGCTCCATAGCTCCACCAACGCCAACACGAATGGTAGAACCTTTGTTGTGTTCAGGGTTTCTATGTCTTTGAAGCTCATAATACCCATCCCCAGAATGCTGCATCTTTTCCTAGTTAAGGCGACGCACTCTGCTAAGATGTGCACCGAGGATTCTTCCTCGCTTTCACAATACCTAGTTTAATTAAGTAACTTCTTAGTCTACAATGTCCTGCCAGTAGACCGGTGAGTATCCTAAGCCTATTCTTCCCCATGGTTATTACTTGCTTAAATCGTTATCCAATTTATTCAGGAGACGAATACAGATTACAATAAGAACTTCTAACAATCAAGCATTATCTTTTATATACTCTTCTACTGAAATTATAGTTTTTTTAATCACTGCAATTTTGTATACCATTTCATTTAAGCACTACAAATCGTATACTGTGCGAAATTTCTCTACTGTTTTAATCAAAATAGCTGCTGAAATTTTCAACACAGTTGCCTATAAAATCTTGTCATATATATATATATGTATATATCACTTAATTGATCTCATTTCTGTTCAGCAACAAATCTGAAACCTTGTCTCATCTAGCGTCTCTTTTCCTCCCATTGCAGTGACTCACCTGAAAACTCCTGGGGTATGAGAACCGTTTTCTTGCGCTGCGCCGCCTGCGATTTGGCATTGTGACCGTGGTAAATGTGACGCTGACGCACTAGCCTGTAGAGCAAGAAGAGCTCGTCGTGACCAGGCTGAGCAATGCTGCTGTTGTTGTTGTTGTTGTTGTGATTGCCGCTGCCAGCGCTGGAGGATGAGGTGGTGCCAGTGCCAGTGCCCGTGACCGCGGCCGGATCATTGGACAGCTGCTGCTTGTGGCCCGCCGAGGAGCTGCTCGAGGCGGCCGTGGAGGAGCCGTGCGATGAGCTCGACTGAAGTGTCTCATTGGAGCTTTTGCTGCTGTACAAAATGCGAACAACTTGCGGCAACGAGTGCCGCTCCAAAAATATCTCTGCGGGCAGCGGTTCCTGTTGGGAACGAAACAAGCATTAAATCAATTGAATTGGATGGTGACTGGTGACTAATGACAGCATCATTACTCACCTCGCTGCTGCTGCTGCACTTGGAGGTCTTGCTGTCGCCGGTGGAGTAATCGCTGCTGTCAATTAGGCCGCCGCAGAAGACGCTGTAGACGGCGTTGCCATAGCTGCCATTGGCGCTATTCCGCTGGCGTCGGGCCAATCGCTGCTTCAGCTCGATGTCGTTGCGACGCGCCAGACGCGCATTCTCAAAGTCCGCCACGGAGAACATGTTTGAGCTGGTGTCGTGCGAGTTGAAGCGACGCAGCTTCGGCTTCCGTGCCTCAGCGGCAGCGGCAGCAGCAGCAGCGGCCGCAGCTGACATGTGACCGTGATGTACACCAGGTGGAGCGCCTGCAAAAAAGAAAAAACAAAAACAAAAAGAAATACAGCAAATGCATTAGTCTATACATTAAATATATATATATATAATTGTACACATATCTAATTGTCGCCGCTCTGCATATGGAAAATCCCACACAACAAAAACAAATAAACACACATACACACACACATACACACACACACACACACACACACACATACACACATTCACACACACATACACACATACACACACACATACACACACACATACACACACATACACACACACACGCACATACACACATACACACACATACACACACACACACACACACACATTCACACACACATACACACATACACACACACATACACACACACATACACACACATACACACACACACGCACATACACACATACACACACATACACACACACACACACACACATACAGTTATACTAAAGTGCACAGTAAACGTAAAGCGAAATTTTAACCTGTTGCTAAGCGCTGACAATTTGCAGTTCAAGCGTTTGCACAGTGGTTGAAAATTGCGCAAAAACAGCAAGCGAAAGTTTCGTAAGCACAAAAGAAATAAATTATGTCAAAATAAATATGCAAAACATTCGACTATACAAAAGAAACCTTAATTAGTTTAAGAAACTAAGATTAAATCATGATATAGAAATACATATTAGTCAGCATTACTATCAAATATCTGCAATCTTATCAGATTGATATTTGTAAAATTTTTGATAAATAAATGTAGAACACAATGCAATTTTATTGCACATTATACGACGTGTTTATCGCTTTAGGCTACCTAATTGAAATTCTGATAAAAATATATAATTCGTGAGTCCCAAAATGAATAAATAAAAACCATTCATGCTTTTCGCAGTTCTACGAACTTTCCAAGAAACCTGAAATGCCAGTTCTATGCGTAAAAGGAATACAAAATATTCAAATTCTTTGTTTTTATTTTTTTCATCTGCAAAAATGTTGAATATTAAATGCTATTTATTTGTTCAACATGGCGTTATGCAAAACATTTGTATACCTGAAGAATTATGCGAATTTTGAGATTAGTGTCGAGATCTTATTAAATTTGAGTGTATATTTTATAAAGTAAGTAATCAGTGAATAATAATTGTAGTGGGTTACTCAGCACATTCGATACAAGATTATGGGTAAAATAAAACCTTAAGTTAAGGTCAACAACATTAATCGGTTTATTGACTTGGACAGCACATTATTGTGTAGAATTATTTTATTTTTTTACTTTTGTTTAGGTATAGTGTCTCAGATAAGGTCGATTGACTACTGTAGTAGTTTTTAGTAATTTTCCCCTTTTTTCTTTTTGTTTTCATTAATAATCTTTCATGGTGTGTACATCTGGCTTAAATGGTATATTTTAAGGTAGTTTATTGCCGAGTCAAGTGCGACAGTAATTGCATGTCTACACATATATATATATATATATATACATATATATGTAGGTGTGTGAGCTTTCATTAACTAAATACTTGCAAGTCAATTAAAGTTGAATATCTCGATTTTTGATTGCTTTTTTCTCGATTGCTGCCCATTGTCTGATTTCAATTTATTGTTGTCGCTGTTTTTGCTTTATAGGTCGGTCGACGGAGCTATTACTCACTTTAATTGCGCACATTTGGCTTCAGTTTTTGTTGTATACTTAATAAATACACACACCCAAATGCACCTACACACACGCAGGCACACATATACACATAAATGCAGCTAAATCACAACGAAATTATTGTACAATATAACAGCGACAGAGAATGAAGAAGCAGCAGAAATAAAATATATAAAAAAATACGAAACGAAACGAAACGTTTTGATATTGCGCTTATCTTTTGTGAAATATCAATTGCAACAATAATAACAACAACAACAACAATAAGAAGAAAAAACAACTGTGCCAAGTGCTCGTCAGGCGAGTGGGCGAAATGCGGTGCAAGCTCTGCGTTGTCGTCACGTTTTGTGAAATTAGGCGAAGCGAGCGACGCGCGCGCTCTGCTCAAAGCGAAGAGCACACAACAGATGCAAGCCAGCCAGCAACAACTAGACACACACACACACACACACACAGTAAGCAGTGAGCAATGAGCGAAATTAATTCTCTCTCTCTCTCTCTAGCTTTCGCTCTTGCTCTTGCAAGCGTCTTTTTTTCGACTGCATTGATGTTAGCGCGTGCCTTACATTCACACGCACACACACACACACAATGTGACGTGTGTATTTATGCATATTTGCGCACACACACACACACACGTAAATCTTTTTCAACCTCATGCATCCCCCTTATGTTGCATTACTTACCGTTACAGGCAGCAGCGCTGTTGCCAGGCGCGCCTTGCGCTGCAACTGCAGCTGCCGCCGCACCACCACCACCACCAGCAGCTCCTATTGTGGCTGCCGCTGCTGAAGTTCCAGCTCCTGCCGTGGGTGGCGCTGCGCCCGCCGCTGCAGCAGCTGCCATGTGCGGACTGCTCTTCACAAGCCAATTGGCCAGATGACGTTGACGCTCAAACTCAATGTTGGCTCGTTGCATTTTTCTTCTTGTTTTGATTTCCTTCTTTTTTTTTACAGCTATGCAAATTTTTGTCGAGGCTTATTTTGTTTGTTTTTTGCACTCACGACGACGGCGACAACAGCAGCGACGCCGTTGCCGTCGCTATTAACTACGGTGCGCGTTAAGCGTCTCGCGTTGTCAACTGTCAAAAGCTTACTAATGCTGAGCGCAACGTAACCAAAGTGCAGATCGCCCACCACTCTCTCACACAGACGCTCTTTCTTCGCTGTCGCTGTCGTTCTCGTGGTTGTTGTTGTTATTGTTGTTGTTTTCGCTGCTACTCCTGTTGCTGTAACGAGAGTAAAAATGAGCGAAAAGTTTACATAAGTGAGAGCAAAATACATAATACAATACATATATATACGTATATCTATAGCAAAAACAACAACAATGTTCAAATGTGCAAAGCAAATGGGGGAAAAAAATTGTTGATGTGAGAGAGCGACGGAACGAGTTGATTGTTGTGCTTCTGTTTGCATCTGTATTTGTGTGCCATTCTATATGTGTGTGCGTGTGCGTGTGTGTGTGTATTGTGCATAAATTAAAATCGGTCTGCGTAACTCTGGCACTGATGATGACGACGTTATCAAAGAGCACAGCTGCGATTGAAATTGCGCTCTCGGCTCTGGCTTCGTGCAATGCCTCGCGTTGACTTGCTCAATGTCGCCCCACACCCCCCACCAGCACCCGCCAACACCCAACACCTTGAATTGTTATCGCCTCCCCCGTACTAAAAACAGTTAGTTCGGGCGTGCCAGAACGTCTGGCAGCGCAACGAACGCCGCGCGTCATCTTCAAATGAAATGCGACAATGTGTTCGCCTTCTCCTAGATGTGCAGGGAGGGGGCGGGGCGGGCAACGGGGGTGTCTGTTGTATCAAGCGTTGACGTTCACTCTGACAATTTATATACAAAATACAATTACACGAACAGTGCGAACAGTGGTCTCCCAAATATTAAATGCATATTATTCACAGATTCACAAATCATTTTCAAATTTTCCGAAATGTACAAATAACATCTACATATTTCTACATTTGAAATTGACTGATTTATATAAAGCAACTTCAAAGTGTCTATAAATAAGATATTAAGATACAAAGTGTCGTTTGTATGTGCGAATTATGCTTATTTATGTTTGTTATATTTCTCGAGCGGCTACTGTATTGCTATTGCTTTGTCTTTTGTCTTTTGTGTTTTTTCTGTAGGTTCTTTCTTAGAAAGGGTCTCATAATTTTGTCATAATTTTGGCAAGGCAGCCGCAAACGGCAAAAAGCCAAAAACACATTGAAACACACTGTAAGTATATATACAGATATATGTATGTGTGTGTGTATTATATACATACAATAAATGTGTCATACATACATACATTTGTACGTAAATGTACATTTGTACATTTGTTCCGCATGACGTGTTGAATTAACCGATCTGCTAAAATTTGCCATACATATTATTCAGCGACTGTTGCTAAGTCAACTTTTTATTAGTGCACTTAAATTGTATTGTATCTAACAATGTGATGTACACTATAATTGCTGGGATTATATTATATGTAGCCCTAAACAAAAAAGTTACTTGAAAACTTTTCGACAACTTTTTTTTGTTTTTTTTTTTTCTCGCAATTTTTGTGGCTAAAATACATGTGTTTAGAGAACGTACATACATAAGTACGAACAAAGGCGGCGAGAAAAGCTCTGTTCTATACACAGTACACAAATGTGTGTTCTCTGTTTATAATATAAAATAAATACTTTAGAGCAAATAACATATGTACTTTCCATTTAGTTTGACATGAAATGGGCAAACATTCATTTCTACATGCTATATGAAAAACAGCTGTTTTCTGTGTCATTTTGTTGGTCATTCACATCGAATTAAAAATATTATTTATGACTCTCTCTCTCTTTCTCTGTCAATACAGCTAAGCTTACAAGAATGCTAACTGAGCCGAGACTCCAAATTAGCAATTCCTGTTGAATCCAATTAGAAGTATTTGTTAAAAATGGTTATCTTATCGTATGATTAATATAAAAAAAAATATGAAAAAATAAATAATAATAATAACTTTAATCTTGTTCAAAACTTATGCTTATCACGTTTTGAATCTGGGTATACAAGTTTTATATATTTCCCAATATGATTCATGTTCGATTTCAATTGAACACGGTGAGTCTTGCGTAAGCGTTTTATGTATGAAAATAAAGACGTGATATTGTGCATAGACTTGAAGGTTGTCTCTTAAATCCGGAAATCAATTGCCACTAAAAACGAACGTAGTTGTATCATTGTATACCCTTATTTAGTTGTTGCCACATACAAATATGTGTGTAACAAACTGATAACAATATCTGAGTTTATCACTTATTTCCTTTGTCTTTCCGTTTGTATGCGAATGCTTAAGTGCTTAAGTGACTGCAGCTGTTGCCATTTTCATATCATTCATACAATTTTTAAGGGTATTTCAGCTTCATCATGTTAGAGTTGATGTTTTTTCTCTCGTTTCTTTTGTACTATATTTTGAACACGCACGCAAATTCGCAATTAATTTGTACACATATTAAATGATGTTTGGATATTATAGAACACAACAGAGTTTTTAATGGCACTAAATGTATTTTACTCACACAAACATATAAGGCTTTGTCTAAAAAGAACGGCAAATGATGATTGCTCTCTCTCTCCCTTTCTGTCTTTCTCGCTCTCCAACTGCAACTGCATATGCATTACTCAACACAAGCTCTTTTTTTTGTGAGCAACGGGATCAAACTGAAAACCGCGAAACTTTTAAAAGCTCAATCATACATGTGATCAATGGAGAGAGCTTAAGCTCAACTCAGAGCATTTAAGCTTCGGTTTCGTTTCGCTGTCCACCTTCAATTCTCGAGTGTATTCCCTGTCAACTGCTTCGGTTTTTTTTTTTTGCTAATGAGCGTCGGCAATTCGCCGAGAGCCTCAGGTGTTTCCCCCGACTTGCTGTTGTTCGCTGTGATGCCATTCATTGTCTTGCGTGTGTTTCTAGTTGTGTTAATCGCATTTCCATGCGTTGCTGTCGGCTCTGTCGTCCGGGGCCCTGTCAGCTGTCGCCGCTCTTTTGATGAATCACAGGCCTGGCCAAACAGCTAAAAATACTTGCGTACACATAGAAAATGCAAAATTCATGGCCGCTGATCCGTGGAATGCGGTGAAGGTGGCTCCACATCTACAGCACAAACTGAGGCAAATGAGCCAACATTTTGGTGACGCTTACGCTGATGCGCGGAATTTGCAAAGTGAGGCGGGTGGCGCGGCGGATTTGTTTAAGTTCAAGCGCCGCTTGAGTTACGCAAATATTTGAAATCTGGTAACCAGGCAACGTTCCGTTGCGGTCTGTGACTCAGAAAAACCATTGCAGATCCACATTTAGCGGTCAGCGAAGCGGCGTCAGGTGGCCAGGCGACACTCAAACATGTGGATGTAGCATGTGTATACACATATGTAAGTACAGTTGCGGTCAAAATAATAGTAGTGCTTCTTGATAAAAATATGACTCATTTTATGGTCGATTAATAAAATCGAGACTTTTTCAAAAGGTTCAATGTGGAGCAATTCTGCAAAGATAAAAATCTTTGGTTTCTCATCTGAGAATGTTGTGTTTAAATAACATTTTAAGTATTTGTGTGCACTGCTATTATTTTGACCGCTGCTGTATCTATGTAGAAAGTTTGGGTGAGTTGAATGCGGAGTGGATCCCAAACACAGGTCATTTCAAAGGGCAAACGATGCAGCATAAGCATATTTTATTTAAAAACGCTCACAATTTCAACTTCCTTTTTATTTGGTCTTAAATACTTTAGTCTCTGTGAAAAACTTGGAGTATATTGAAATAAAAGCCGGAAGATGCGAAATCGGAATACAACATTTTTGCAATTTCCAAATAACCGTTATGATGTAATAAATTCGTATATGACGTTATATTAAACGTTACGCCATCTATTCTTATTGATCATACAATGATGAGATAACCGTAAGTTAAAATCAATTTGAATTTAGCTGCACTTTGTGTTAAGATAATGCGAATGTGGCCTAGACAAAAGCGTCTTAAGACGTGGCTTAAGCGGGCTCGTTTGTCTGCGGCTGTCTGTGCCCCACTGCGCACTTCCCCTTCTCTCTCTCTATCTCCCTGTCTGCCTGCCTGTCCGTCTGTCCGTCTTTCATTCTGTCTTCCTTAGTTTGGGGCCCATGTTATTGCATTCATGTGCAACTAATCGACATATGCAGGTTTATTGGTTTCGGCATCGCCCCGCTGTTGTGCGGTGCTGTGGCAATTACGTCGCTTTTGCATTTCCCATTTGATGATGTGGTCAGCCGGGCAAGGCAACAAACAGGCAGCAGGCAGCTAGCCAAAGCCGCAACTTGGCTATGCGGTTGCAAATGCGCCGTTAGAGCAGACCAAAGCAGAGCAAAGGAGACCAGAGCAGAGCAGCGCAGAGGAGAGGAGAGCAGGGCAGGGCAAGGTTGGTTTGAGAACAGCATGTGGTCACCTGGATAGCAAATACTTGTGCATAAATAATCTACAGTGGTCGAAGTTGTATCCAAATTAAATTGTTGCCTTGAATTCACAATTCGAAAATGTAAGACTTTTTTTTGTAAATTAAATCTTAAATTAATACAAGCACATGGCAAAACTTGTAAAAATTTGCAAGTTTGAATTGTCGAATTAGTCAGCATCCACTGCACCTATGTATGTATCTATATCCGATATGCATGCTTAAACCGCTCCGTGCAATATTGTCGTGAGTTGTGCAGCTTTATTGTACTAAACACATTCAACGATGGACAATTATTTATTAAACAAGCAAATGGGCATAGATAGAAAGAGAGCGCCAAGGAAATAGGAAGAGAGCGAGAGAGCGAGAGCGAGAGATATATATATAACGGTGACTTGGGCAAAACAAAAGAGTGAAGAGATGAAATGACATTGGGAACGGATGATGATGATGAATGAAGGCTGATAATAGAAGAAGCCGAATAAGAAGAAGAAGAAGAAGAAGGAAAAGAAGAGAAGAAGGGAGAAGAGAGCTCACAATTAATTCGAAAAGGAAATGCAAAGTGAACTGAACTTCAAGTGGAATTTTTCATTTGACAGATATGATGAATGCTTTTGCTCTTGAAAACAAATTATTAATCAATGCAAATTACAATGTACATATATCCAATATACATACATGTATGTAAACACACATATATAGTAAAGTAATTACTTAGAATTTGTAATCATTGCAATTAGATTTATGACCATTTCTATAATACGCCATGCCATAATGCTAAATAAGTCTCTAGTGGAAATGTTTGTTTCTTTATTTGAAAAATATACTGTTGGGTTATGGGAATTTCTGCTCGTTTCAAAAAACCATATTTTTGGTATAATTTGTATATATAATTTATATGTAAAATATTTGAGCAATATTTAGTTATGTCTACAATTTTTACTATAAATGAGAACTTTGCTTTCATTTATAAATGAACAAATTAAATATATGTGTATATATATATATAAATATATATGTTAAAATTTTAAATGGAAATTGAAAGCCGAACATATTCTATGTATAGCAATTCTCAAGCCGAATTGTAGCCTTAACCTAGGATGAAATAAGTAAAGTCAACTCTTAGCCGGCTGTAGTAACTCAGATTTCCTGGGGGCAAGTGGGTCTGTCTTCTAGGGCCTGTGGCACGCCTCTGCAAAAAGTTACTGCTTGGTAAACCAAACTTTGTTGAAAGTTGAACGGCGACTGTTACTGGGCATAGCAATTGAAATGGGAAGTGGGAAAAGGGAAATGGGAAATTTGGTTTGGCAATGGGTGTTGGGGATTCGGATGTTTGATAGTTTCAAGGCAAGGGGTTTGAATTTTTTTGTATATATTTGTTTTTTTCTATTTTTTCTTTTGGGGCAAAGTAAAACGTGTCTGTCTGTGGCGCCGGCAGCTGGTCGCTGCTATCTGCAGCTGCGATTTATTAACAGTTAGCTGCCGTTGTTATTTTAGTTGTTAGAGTTGTTCCTGTTGTTGTTGCATTTCGCAGCTAGCCGAAAATTTATGGGCTGCAGCCACATGATGAATGTTTCTGATAATAATATTTTGTTATTGCTTTTTGCCTTAAGCACTCTTTTTATTTCCTCTATATGTATTCTATATATATATATCTTTTTTTTCTTGCTGTTGCAGTTGCCTTTGGCTGCGTTTTGTTGCCAGAAAATATTTTTTTAAGTCAACATGGAGCCTTAAGTCTCAAGGCCTTGCCCGCAAGATGGCATCAGAGGGACGGAAAAAGTGCTAAAGGGGGGCAGGAGTGTGGAAGGGAGGGAAAGGAGGGGGAGGGGAGGAGCGCTAAACTTGCCTCCTGCTGTTAACTTAAAACAAGCATCAGCCAAAGTAATAAACCAAAGGTTGCCATAAAAAATTTGGCAGTAAATTTTACTGGCTACACACAACAACACTCGGCATAATGTATTTATATATATACATATATATTATATATATATATCCGACAGGATTGTGTCTAGAAAAACTTTAAGAACGCTTACGTGCATTCAGGAATATTCCCTAAGGGCAACATCTGGAATTGCACACATACAGGACATGTATATACATACATATATATATTTATTTGTATATATATGTATATATATATGTGTGTATGTATATATACATATATTGAGACCAGTGCTAAAGAAATCTTTGTTCTTTAAGTGTCGTTAAAAAACTGTTGGAGGCACTTAAACATAATTTCTACGAAATGTTTATACCCTTGCAGAGGGTATTAAAAGCATCGAAGGAGACGACTCCGACTGCGAATTAGTCGCTCAGTTTTTAATGAAACTTGGAATACATGCATCTCTGTGCTGCAGGTAGTACATATGTCGATGCCTGCCGGATCGATGGAATATATCACTTGGCTGCCCTAGCGACAATCGCTCGAAAGATGAGTTCTTTTTTTAACAACTTTTTTTCAGCGTGATTTAGATAGTGGTTCTTTCTTGTTTTAAGTACGACACTCTTCATTTATTTGTGAATCTTTTTTGTGCTGTATATTTTAGTTAGAAAATTTGGATGGTTTAAATTTAATACCAATATAGTAAATGGTATATAGTATATAGTAACACGCTTCAAAAATGGGAGAAAAATATTTGGACCACGCCTAGTCCCAGCCACAAAAAAAAGGCAAAAGACTAGATCTCCTATAATTTAAGAGCTAAAGTTGTCAAAATAACAAAAATATTAATCAAAATATAAATATTAAAAGTGATATGAATATTAAATTTTATTTTAAATTTAATTATTTTTTGCATTTTGTATTAAACTATTAAGGAAAAATCAATAAATAAATAAAAGGAAGGTGCCATAAAATATAATTAAATTTCTAAGCTGGCGCTTAAATTGCAATATAAATTTTAATTGACTGTCTTTTGCTATAATTAAGTTAAATTGTATTTTAATAGTCCGGTTACTTGGACTCATTTTCATGGGTTTTTTTTATTTACTAATTTACTGTCGATTTAAAATTCGAATCGATTTGACTTCCATCCAAATGTTTTCTTGTAAAAACCACAAACATTAAACATTTTTAATGTAAAATGAAGCAATTTGCATTAAAGATTGAACTAAGTTGCGAACTAAATATGATGTAGATCGTGCCATATGGGTTGTAGCTAGTGGCATGTGGGATATCGGCGTAATTAGCCATTATATACGCCGTGTATTGGGCTCATTGCATATGCAAATTGCAGTCGATTGGTTTCGCATTACGTAATTAATAATTCAATGAAAATGTGCATGTCAATCACTCGCATGTAAGAAACAACTTTTATTCTGTTGTGGCTTGATGCGAATTTCAAATAAAAATGCTAACCACTTCAGATACCCTGTTCACATGTAATTGGGTATAGTTATGCTGCTTGCAGTGTCACTTTGAATTGCTAAAATACAGATTCAACTATTGAGATTGAGAAAAACGATTATCATTAGCCGGTTTTAATTTGATTTTAGCTGGCAACAAAATATTTTCAAAAACAACTTTTCGTTTTACACAAATTGTCGCTTTGAAAACTATATCTTACAGTTCTTACTGTGGTCCGACCAGGACATTTCAATAAGATTGCTTTCAAGCTAAGGGATCAAGAATATATACACCCTATGGAGAGACTTCTCCATCAATGCGTCTTGAAAACTTTAAAATCAAAATATCCAATTTGATACAATTTGATGGGATAATATTATATATATAATCAATAACTCTGTGCAGAACCAGTTTAATCAAGTTAATGCCGACTAATTTTTGAACTTGGTTATTATTTCTACTTTCTGATAATAAACACAAAAGTTATTTACATGTATCGATTGGATATTTGGTCTTGTATATATATATATATATTTATTTTGCTATATAATTTAATGCAATTGGACATTAGTTGTTTAAGAGAATAGTTATAGGGTATGCGCTGGTCGAGTTATAGTGAATCTTGTCGCGTGGGTGGGCCTATATTGGCTGAGAGCTCTCTAATTATAGCTAGTTAGTCGACGTTCTCAATGGAGCCTATTTGCTCGTTGCTCGAATCAATAAATTTTACAGTTGAACGCACAGGTGGCGCTTGGCTTTGGGTGGTGCAGCGGTGTGGCTGTGGTGCAGGCACATCAATTTGGCAGCAGCGAGCTTAATGGGTCTTTTGTTAACTTTTCTGTATATGTGTGTGTGTGTGTGTGTCTGTGTCTGTGTTTGTGTGTGAAATGAACATAATTCCATAAATGTTTGCGGGGCACTGTTGCTGCCTTGCAACCCCGTCAACCCATCCACAGCAGCAGCAGCAGCAGCAGCGGCAGCTGCTGCACCTGACTGCAACCCTTTTGTGGCAAGCAAGCAAGTCAAGCAACAACAATTGCAGATGCTTCCTTCAGCTCAACTAATAGATATGTCTGTGTATTTGTTGTATATATACATATATATTTATTTATATATATATATATATATATATATATATATATATTTATATAACCCACCCTTGCTCGTTAAAAATCACTTAAAATTCCATCATCATAAATTTGTCAAAAAATTTGTTTACACTGATGCGCTGCTTTAACGTGTTACTACCCGGCACCCACCCACCCCCTGGAATCAGTGGATTAGTTATGACATCTGCTCTTATTTGCTTTATGGTCTCGCGCTATCGAATTATATTTTATAATGGTTGTAAACAAATATTTCGGATTACCGCCGCATTCGTAATTATAAACTTTTGCTGATTATAAAAGAATAAATTTCATTCAATTTTTTTTTGATTAATCAAGTCAATAAACATTTTCGGGTCAATATAGTCAAATATGAACAAAGCGAAAAGCATTAATACAAATTTGGTAAATACTGATTTGTATGTTAAGTCATTAACTAATTTAAGTGACTCAGATTATCTAATCCAATAAATAACACTTCTTCAGTGTGGTTATTGCACCTGAATGTGAGGCGACGCCGTCGACATAATTTTGTCATCGAACTCCGTATGGGATTTGTGATTGAAAGTGTTTCTGGCACTGCGATTGGTTATCCACCAAGAGCCCAGTCACAATTTGCATATCCATAACCAAAGCAATCCCAATCAAATCCCATCGCCCATCCCCCATCCGCCATCCTTCATCTCCGTGGAGACGCATACAGAACCCTCGCAAATGTTTACATAACATGGACCACTGTAGCTGTTGCAGTCGGAGTTGCGCCCCAACTCTCTATTTGCCTGCCTCTAGACGCTACCCTGTAGTCTGGGCCATTGAGATGTGTCATGAACACTCATAACTCAATACGAATTCAAGTGTTTTTTATTTTTTATATACTTCGATATACCCTTCGATATACATAGTTTTCAAACACGACAGCTGTGAATTTCTACCTTAAGTCGATTATAATAATAATTTATAATTTCATGCAAGAGATAAGATATTTTCAATACCATTATTTATGCAGCATCTTATAAGCAATTAGTTAATGAGCTAAAATAAAATCAAGTCGTGAAGCGAAAATGGTTTATCCTTGTCCTTGTTTCGTACTCGTCGAATAAATTTAACGCTCCTGCATCTCCTGTCTGTAGTCCATAGTCCGTTGTCTTTAGCCTATTGTCTGTTGTCTGTTGTCTGTGGCTCTGAGCTTGTAGGTGTGATGTTTGCACTACACTCAACTGGCCTGGCCTGGCTTTACTATACCCTTGTATAAAGTACTTTAATTTTGTTTTCAGATTTGCAGAAAAACGACGTCTACGCAAGGCATATCCATCCTTGATCAGCAGCACTAACTGAGTTGATATAGCCATTTCAGTCCGTCTCTGATACACGTGTCATGTGGAATAATCAATTCCAAGCCAGACATAAAACTGGAATCATCATAAAAATATTTGTGTAAATGGTAAAATATTCCAAAATATTTATTTAAGGCGAAGCTTTGTTTGTTCAAAAAAAGGAAAAGAATTTAATTTAATGTGAACTAAAAATAGTCCACACTTTAATAAGTAAAAACTCAAAATTCAATTCAAAATTAAAATTACGAATTGAATTACACAAAACTCAAGCAGAGAAATTAAACTCAAAACTTAAGATTAAATAAAAATAGTAAAAACGTTAAGAAATAAAGGGTATGTAGTCTTCGGTGTGCCTAAGATAAATGTTTTTTCTTGTTTTACTTTCCTTTGGTGATGCTGTTGCTTTGCTTTTCAGTTTTACGGCCACCGTGTTTGCTTTACTTGGATCGGGCATAAAGCATGGCCGGGACTTATCCCTTGGTCCTGAGCAAAGAAGGCGCAGACGTCGGCATTGTTTGGGTTACGGGTTACGGGCTAGAGGACGTACTGCACCACTTGCCGTAAAATAGAGACGGGACACCAAGCGGCAACTACAACAACATCGCTGACGCTGCTGCTATTAACATTTGCGTTGACATCCTTTGGGCTGCGTTTTTCTCTTTATTTTTCTTTACTTTACTTTTTTTTATTATTTTTTGAGTGTGTATATTTCTTCTTTTTTTTACACTTTCATATTGCTTAGCCGTTTTCCCAACTCAATTTTTTTATATACGAGACATTTTCATTTAACTTGAATTTTTTTTAAGGCGCTTGAAAGCCTGGTTAGTATTTCTAATAACATTGATCAATATTATGTCCGCTTTGGAAAAGAATGTAGATTTTTTATTTTTTTATGACTTCTTTTTTAATTTACAAAAAAAAAAAAATGGAAAGGGATGCTATTCAAATTATAAATTTATTTAAATTTTCCTTTGTAGTCGCTTTAGCGCTGTTTGTTTATTAATTACATTTATAATACTATGGTTTATGAGTTGTGAGTTTTATTTTGTAAAAAAAAGTAGTACAAAATGTAATAATTTCATTTTCAAATGTGTAAAATCAAAATAAAAAAAATACCCAATAATCATGTTAATATTGTTTTATATTAGTACATAATGGCAAATTTGAGTTATAACAACAATTAAAAGTCGATTAGCGGTCAGAATAGGCAAATTACAGTTTGATTCAGTTTTCAATGGCAGTGGAATCAGCAAAGGCGATCAGATAGAGTACCGGAATGGATCTGCGAGCGGTCTACGCCTGTCTCTACGTAATCACCACGATTGCCATTGGCGCGTTGGGTGACTATGTGGTGCTTGTGGATCATTTTGATTTCGAGCCAGTGGATCGCGAATTGATCGTCTCGAACAGTGCCTTCATTGAGCAGGAGGGTAATCGCAGCTATATCTCTGGTCATTTGCAGCTGGGAAGAACCCTCAACGAGATAATCATGCTCACTTCAATGGACATATCTCGTCCCCGGCTGCCACGTGTCCGTCTCTTTGACACAAAGCTCGATTTGTGCGCATTTCTAAATAACGCCTATCGCAGCAAATTTGTGAGACATTTTTATAAGAGATTCGTTAACTTTGTTAATATTCAACCCACTTGTCCGATCCAAGCGGTGAGTATTCATTTGCATGCGATCTTCTCATAGGGGTACTCAAACTCTTCGGACTGCAATTAGCACATCAATTATAGCCTAACACGCAGCTATCTGGATGAAAGCGTTCTGCCTGAATTACTGCCCGCCTGCAGTTATTTCCTGAAGGTGGAAATTCGCAACAGGACCAGCCGTTTCGCAATCATTCACTTGTCGGGCTATATTCGACCGGTAGTCGTTAGGACCACAACTCCGAAGCATCAAACTTTTTAAATCGTAAATTTGTCAACTACTAAATAAAATCAAAGCATAAATGTATTATGAAAAGTTATATATGCTAATAAAAAGATATGTTTTCGCTCACCAAAAGAAAGTGTCTAAGAACCAGCTCGATTATATTGAAAAGTTATGTTTGGTATGCTTGCTTACAAGAAAAAGTGGCTAAGTATCAGTCAATATAAGAAAAAGTATCTGAGCACCAGTTGAAAAGAGCTTATAGGGTATAGTAGAACAGACAGAAATTCAGGTCATTCACAAAACTAGATATGCAAAACCCACATTTTTGGGAGCAAAAATATATAAAAATATGTTTTCTACATTTTAGAAAAATTTGAGCTGGGATTGAAAAAAGAAAAATCCCAAAGTAAAGCGATTATCTCAAATTCAGTGCAAGTTGTTTTACTGGGTGTAAAGCTCTATAGCCATTATAGATACAGATACCAAAATGAATCCAATTCGGTGATAATCTAATATTGTTGAATAAACCAATTGACTTTAGTGCAATTTGAAAATCATTTCAGCTATCAACACTCATTACACTCTAATAGTAAGTAATTATGAACTGTTTTGTGTACAGCGAACACTTCCAGTTCAGTTTTACGCAATGGCTTATTGGCTCTGGTTTTCGCTCTGTTTGGGGTTGCCACACTTTCTGCAGGTGGATGCCAAAATTAAGGAGCGTACCTTTCGCTTATATGTCACCGAATTCACTCCGCAAGCAGTGCAAATGGATCTTTTTGATGTGCTTAACTGTAAAGTAACAGAGTTCCGCATTGTTAACTGCAATATGACTTTGACCCGCAATGTTGATCAAGTGGAGAGTAGGGTAAACTTAGACATCATAAGCCCCAGTAATAAGACAACGCGTTTTTTGAATTTACGTATTGATGGCTGTCAATTTTTCAATATCATCCATAAGAATCGTTGGTTTCAAATTATTTCAAAGAGTTTACAAAAAAAAATTCATGGAAACCCACAATGTCCGGTAATAGCAGTAAGTAAATATTCCAACAGTCTGATTAAAATCAGATATACAATCATTTCACAATAATTAGAGTCTTTTTTTTTTGGCAGCACTTCAATTATTCGATTAACGACTGGACTCTGGAGGCAACTAATTTTCCCACTTATATGCCCAAATATCAAATGCATATTACGATCAACTATTTTACCCACAATGCATTAATTGCAAACTTGATCGTGAAGTGTAAATTACAAACTTAGTGTTAAACTGCCTCTCGAAATTTATATGTAGCAAAATATATGTTTGTCAAGGGCAATTAATTGAAAATACAAAATGAAATAAAAAGTAGATTTCTTTTTATTATAATTGATATCAATTATTTTTAACTTGAGCCATTTCAAATTATATATTACCCGGCAAGCCAAAACAACGCAATTTTCACATATGAAACAAGTGAGAATGCTGTAGTTGAGTGAGCTCGACTACGATTTAGAACACAGCTCTAAAACTGACAATTTATTCATCTTAAATCTAACATGTAATTCATTCAATTTACAATTTTAAATTATTATAGTTTTATTTTTGAAATTATTTCATTTTAATTTTTTCTTTCACTTAAATTTAAAACTAATTAATTGATTATGTAACTTTAATTCATTTAGTTTGACATTTTTATGTATTATAACCATTTATTTTAATTATGCACTCTGTTTTGTACACATTAAATAGATAAATAAAATTAAAAGTTGTTGTTATCGAAAATATACTCTTATCGATATCCCAGTATCGATAAGCAGGGCGAGCTATCGATAAAATGAAATAAGCATCCATCTATCTCATATCGTCTCTTCTTTGTCAACTGTAATGCCCTTTTTCTCAACTTTATTTTTACAGGGTAAACTATTTTGAATAATCGACATATTGAATCTCTTCGACAAATAATTATTATTTTATGTTACAAATATATTAATGCACATATTATGGCTGGTAATAATAACCCAATTTAGGCACTCGACTGTCATCTTTCACCATGGTTGGTTGGCTGGGGATTTGGATCTGTTGGCAGTGGATACTCTTATCACTAGTTGGGGCTGCAGCGCTAAACCGAAACTTTCGCTTTTTAGTGAGCCATTTTTCCCTGAAACCCATAGATTGCCTTTTCCTGGATTGATCCGGAATCTCTCAATAAGAATCTCTCAAATAGAAAAGAATATAAATTTCTGGAGATTCAATAATGTTACATACTGTTGCACAAATTCGCTATCCTCTATTTAAATATTGAACATAGAGAATAAAACTAAATTCCGAGAAGCAAGCGATTAAAATAATGCAACCATCGACTGCCTTGATTTAACAATACACCAATATAAATAATTCTATTTAACTCGTGCTATTCCAATTTGACTATGGATCATTTGGTTGTTGGCTTCCCTTCAGACATGTCTGTCTATCTCTGGTTGCTACTGATAAGCATTGGTGTTGTTTCGGAGGAGCGTAACTTTAAATTCATAATCGATAGGCTTACTGTTAGGCATTGGGAGCCTGAGATTGTCGAGGAGCTCAACTACTCTCTGATTCAATTAAATAATCGGAGTTATATCAGTGCTAATTTGCTGCTAAAACGTGATATTGATAAGATTGTAGTGAACACGACTTTGGACGGCTGCACTATGGACAACAGAAAGATCCGGCTGTTCAAGTTGCAAACGGATGTGTGCATTTTTCTAGCAAATATCCATAAGAACCGTCTTTTGAATATATTCGCAAAAAGTTTGAATAAGCATACTGCCGGACAGTTAACGTGTCCATTGAAAGGGGTGAGCAAAGTAATTAAATTAATTCTTCCATCTTAAATGATTATTTCATTTGTTTTCGGCAGAAATTTAACTACACGCTGAATAATTGGTATTTGGACGAACTGGACTTTCCCACTTATGTGCCAGCTGGCACCTTTCAAGCAAATACGGAATTTTTTGTGGACACGAAAAAAACAATTTACGTAATGGTACGTGGCAGAGTGCTCCACTAGCTGAAATACAGAAAAATTAAATTTAAAAAAAAAATACATTACACGTAATAGCAAAAACACGGGGTGATTGTAAAGCTAATAGTTCCATTCTATTTGAGCATTTAAATAAACATAATTGCTAAGTAATTTAGATTGCATTCCAAACAAAGCCTATTTATATTTATTCATTTATGTTTTCAGTATAATCCACACGACCAGCAGTTGTGTTCTATTTTATGTCATTTTTGAAAAACAAAGCACAACAAACGACAAACATTCAAAATCCTTTTCAGTTATTAACTTCTTTAAGTATTTATGAAATTCAAACCACAAAAAACGATCTTTGTGAAATAAAGTATTGACTGACAATAAGCTGACTGCTCTGCGTACAATGCTCTCGAAACATATGTTGAGTAAGTAAATATTCCAACAGTCTGATTAAAATCAGATATACAATCATTTTAAAATAAATGGAGTCTTTTTTTTGGCAGCACTTCAATTATTCGATTAACGACTGGACTCTGGAGGCAACTAATTTTCCCACTTATATGCCCAAATATCAAATGCATCTTACGATCAACTATTTTACCCACAATGCATTAATTGCAAACTTGATCGTGAAGTGTAAATTACAAACTTAGTGTTAAACTGCCTCTCGAAATTTATATCTAGCAAAATATATGTTTGTCAAGGGCAATTAATTGAAAATACAAAATGAAATAAAAAGTAGATTTGAGCCATTTCAAATTATATACTACCAGATCTTAAGCCAACAATTAGAAGTTAAGCTATTGTAATGGCTGGTTGGCTTTTATCCCATTCCCATTAGTGGATGGCAAGCCGAAACAACGCAATTTTCACATATGAAACAAGTGAGAAAGCTGTAGTTGAGTGAGCTCGACTACGATATACCCTGAACACAGCTTGACAATTTATTCATTTTATTTTTTAAACTATTTTATTTTAATTTTTTCTTTCACTTAAATTTAAAACTAATTAATTGATTATGTAACTTTAATTCATTTAGTTTGACATTTTTATGTATTATAACCTTTTTATTTAAAATATGCACTCTATCGATGAAATAAGCATCCACATCCATCTATCTCATATCGTCTCTTCTTTGTCAACTGTAATGCCCTTTTTCTCAACTTTATTTTTACAGGGTAAACTATTTTGAATAATCGACATATTGAATCTCTTCGACAAATAATTATTATTTTATGTTACAAATATACTAATGCACATATTATGGCTGGTAATAATAACCCAATTTAAGCACTCGACTGTCATCTTTCACCATGGTTGGTTGGCTGGGGATTTGGATCTGTTGGCAGTGGATACTCTTCCCACTAGTTGGGGCTGCAGCGCTAAACCGAAACTTTCGCTTCTTTGTGAGCCATTTTTCCCTGAAACCCATGGATGCGGATCTGTTTGAAGGTGTCAATGCGGAGGTGATGAATGGCAATACTATCACCAGCTATATAATATTTAAACGGAATGTCGACCAGTTCGAATTGGATACATCCTTCGACATGCTGAAGCCCAACAATCAGAAATTGCGTCTTTTTCAAAATCGCTTTGATGGTTGTCAATTTCTAAATACCAATCATAAGAATCGTCTATTTAATATGTTTATTAAAAGTCTCAAGCAAAGCAGTAATACCATATTGAGATGTCCATTAAAATCGGTAGGTATTTTTTTGGAAATGTGAACTGAAATTGATTACTTTCTGCATTTTACTTGAAGCATTTCAACTACACCATCACCAAGATGCATTTAAATGAGACGGATTTTCCCCAATATGTGCCCGAGTGTGACTTCCAGGGTCTAACTAAATTTTACATACGCAACAAATTTGTTTTTCGTATGTTCATGAAGGGTAGAGTTGAGTATAAAAATTGAGTTGTATTTTTGTTCATTACTGAATAAATGATTTCTCATAACTGATTTCATTTTATATATCGTGGATAAGTTCGTTGAAAATAACATACAATTTATTATTTTATATAATTTTCTTAAATGAAAGCTTTAAAATACGAAAAAATAAATAACAAACTTGATGAGGGTCGGAGATGTTATAGAAATTGTAAACCATTTGTAACGCGATTTTAATTGTCTCCTTATCTGAATATTATGGGTCTCGGTATTTTTAAAATAGCTTGCTAATAATTTGTTTGTAAATAAATAAAAAGCTGGGCAACAGCAGATTCAATTGGCATTTTAAGCTCCTCAAAGGATCTATCATCATTCCTGGTTCACCATATTATTTATAGATACTTTTCATTATATGAGTAATCTGGATTTGATAGTCATATAATCGAAAGTCACTTTCCTTTAGCAACTTGGATAAAGTGCATAATAATTATGTATTAGAAATATTACTAGGAAAAATAAATATTTTAAATGGTCAAAATGTTTATGTATTATTTAGATTGCCTTTTCCTGGATTGATCCGGAATCTCTCAATAAGAATCTCTCAAATAGAAAAGAATATAAATTTCTAGAGATTCAATAATGCCAGCTCCTACATGTTACATACTGTTGCACAAATTCGCTATCCTCTATTTAAATATTGAACTTAGAGAATAAAACTAAATGCCGAGTAGTAAGCGATTAAAATAATGCAACCATCGACTGCCTTGATTTAACAATACACCAATATAATTAATGCTATTTAACTCATGCTATTCCAATTTGACTATGGATCATTTGGTTGTTGGCTTCCCTTCAGACATGTCTGTCTATCTCTGGTTGCTACTGATAAGCATTGGTGTTGTTTCGGAGGAGCGTAACTTTAAATTCATAATCGATAGGCTTACTGTTATGCATTGGGAGCCTGAGATTATCGAGGAGCTCAACTACTCTATGATTCAGTTAAATAATCGGAGTTATGTCAGTGGTAATTTGCAGCTAAAACGCGATATTGATAAGATTGTAGTGAACACGACTTTGGACTTCTGGAATATGGACAACAAAAAGACCCGGCTGTACAAGTTGCAAACGGATGCGTGCATTTTTCTAGCAAATATCCATAAGAACCGTCTTTTGAATATATTCGCAAAAAGTTTTGATAAGCATACTGCCGGACAGTTAAAGTGTCCATTGAAAGGGGTGAGCAAAGTAATTAAATTAATTCTTCCATCTTAAATGATTATTTCATTTGTTTTCGGCAGAAATTTAACTACACGCTGAATAATTGGTATTTGGACGAAATGGACTTTCCCGCTTATTTGCCAGCTGGAACCTTTCAAACAAATACGGAAATTTTAGTGGAAAAGAAAAAAACAATTTACGTAATGGTACGTGGCAGATTGCTCTTCTAGCTGAAATACAAAAAAAAATTATATAAAAAAAAAAATACATTACAAGTAATAGCACAAACACGGGGGTGATTGTAAAGTTCCATTCTATTTAAGCATTTAAATAAACATAATTGCTAAGTAATTTAGATTGCATTCCAAACAAAGCCTATTTATATTATTTATGTTCTCAGTATAATCCACACGACCGGCAGTTGTGTTCGATTTTATGGCATTTTTGAAAAACAAAGCACAACAAACGACAAACATTCAAAATCCTTTTCAGTTATTAACTTCTTTAAGTATTTATGAAATTCAAACCTTAAAAAACGATATTTGTGAAATAAAAAGTATTGACTGACAATAAGCTGACTGCTCTGCGTACAATGCTCTCTAAACTTGACTGAATGACAAAAAACTAAGTGCTATGCTGAGCAAACAAAGAAGAGGTCAATAAATTTGAGAGAATTTTGCCATACGAACAGGGAAATCGCAATTAGAGTTGATTTGATTGTTTCTCTCCGATAACATGGATAATAGCCCAAAATGTCATATTATTTTAATACATATGGTAATAATCGAATTTTTAATAATAAATACATATGTATGGAATTTTCAACAATTGATCACTGCATCACAAATTAGTAGTTTGGGAACAATAAATATGAACGTTTGCATTTTTGGTGCTGTGGCAGCATGGCTGTTCGGTTGTGTATTGGTCACCCTAGCGGCAACGGCAAGTTCCTTAAAAATATTGAATAAGTCGACGACACTTGGAGAAAATAAATTGAAAAAATATAATTTCTTTGACAGCCCAAGATTATCGCTGAGTTCACTAAGATTGAGTGCGAGAATCAGAACCCAACAATAATGCAGACACTCAATTGTCAAATCAATAAGACGGCCTCAAATCTGTCTTCTTTCCACATGAAGGCTGTAAGTGCCGAAGACCTGACTAATTTGGATGGGCTCTACATTTTGGCAATTAAGCGTGGCAATTCTTATTTCAATCATACTTCGATAAAGATGAATTACTGTGAGGCACTGCACAAGAGTTATAGAGAATTCACGATCAAAATGGTTTTTGAAGGGCTGCGTCACGTATCCAATTTTCCAGTGGATTGCCCATTTAAAAAGGTTGTGTTGATTGTGTCTGATTTGAAATAATTATTTCTATACTATGTTGCACATTGATATTGTATACTTGCAGAACGTTCCGTATTATATAAATGGATTTACATTCGATCCGAAGGCAATTCCATCATATATGTGTATTCGTTTATCCTTCAGAATGGACGCGAAAATCTTCTTCAATCGGAAAAATCTCTTTCGCATCCGAGTATATGGAGAAGTTAAACCAAATTAACGCTTAGAGATGCTTTAGCATTAATAAAAGATTTGAAAAACGAATAAATGGTAAATATTCGGAGTCACCATATTATCTCATACATATAGTACCTACTAATAAAGGTTAAGTGAGAGGTCTAAAAATAATGTTTATTTAATTGTTTTTTTTTTGTCGTTTTTAGTGCGCAACGTATAATTTTAAATGTATTAGAGAACGCTAAAATGTTCAAAACAAATGAAATGCGCACAATCCACTTCATTGGATGACAGACTGATAATCTATTGCAGACAATTAAGATAAACGTTAGCATTGGCTTTATTGGCCACACTGAACAAATAGAGAGAGAGAGAGAGAGAGAAAACTTTTCGATACAACTGAGAACGAACACTTAAATACACTTCTTTACTCGCACCGATTTCATATATTTTAAATAATAAAATTAAGAAATTTATATTAAAAATTGAAATTTCAATGTTTGATTAGTTCATTTCGCAAATGATAGATTCATTTACCGATCTTCCAAACAGTGCTTATAACGTATATTTCAGAGGGTCGTATTTAGACTCGATTTTTTTTGATTGAGTTTCAAGGAACATGAAGCAATTTAAACACGAAATATCACAGCTAAATTTTGCATATGTATTTATTTAGTGTGTGGCATTTTCTTATGATTTATGATAAATTCGCATGTCTGCATTACTTTTCATATATATTCTGTTGACATTTTCCAAACTGTTTACTACAGCTCCCTTTCCCTCACTCTCGCTGTCTCGCTGTCTCACTCTGTCTGTGGAAGGAACATGCGAGCATCGTTGTTAGCACATTTTCTTCTTCTTGTTTTTCATTTTTATTTTCTTTTTGTTGTTCTTGTTGTTGTTGTTGTTGTTGTTTTCTCTCTGTTGTGGAAAGCTGAAAAACTTGATTACACGTGCGCTAATTTAGTTGCACGCGAAAAACACACGCGTAATCAAAAACGGTTTGCTGGAGTACCACCACCCAACCTACGCCTCCCCCATTCCAGCACCACCCCCTACTATACTCGCTAGTAGCGAGTCCCACGAGCTTCAGACTGTAAACCCTTAACCCGTACGTTCATGTTTTAAATTGGAGTTCATGGCATGCCATGTTTTTCGCTGGTTCACCCCTGGGCGCTCAACAATTTAATTTATATGTTGTTCGAGTGTGTGTGTATGTGTGTGTTTGCGTGTGTGTGCGTGTATTTATTTTATATGCAATGGCAGCGCGCAAAAAAGTATGCAATAAATTTTTAATTTAAATCAAGCCTTCGCTCGCCACTCCCACTCCCACCCCAAACCACCCTAGCATATTAACGTGTTATTAACATTAGAGTGCAACACTCACCTGTCTCTGCCTGCTACTTGCCACTGACTTGAGGTTGAGTCTATTCAAGATGCTTGCCACTGAACATGACGCCGTCGTCTTCAGGCACTCACAATTTCAGAACAACTGCAAAAAGCGGTTAATAAAAACTATTTATTAATAATGATTAATAAAGAATGAAAAAAAGTATATATTAATTTTTGCCATAAACTTATTTGCGATGGTTGTTATACTTACTTAATATTCATACCTTTACTAAAACACTGAAACTGAATGTAGTTTTAGATATATATATTTATTTATTCTGTTGATAATATTATTTATCAACAGGCTATGTCATTCTTTAAAATTGTGACTTTATTTTCTATCCGAAAAATATTTGTATCGAAACAGATAAATCGATAAATAAAACAAACTTGATTTGCGCGGGATAAACGATAAGTTATCGTAGATTCCAAACTTGAAGTCTATAACTCTTATAAACTCTGAGGACGGACAAAAGAACGGACGAACGGAAGGACAGACATGGCTAGATCGACTCGCCTTTTGATATCGATCAAGAACAGAGTATATTTTTGTGCTTAGAGACTGAAAATACTTAATATTAATACAGTAATTTGATTTTAATTTAAATTGTTTATTTCAATATTTAAGCTAATTGGAATGCCAATGATATTTTTATTATAAGCTTGAAAATCTTTAGGTTGGAAAAACAAATACGTTTGGAACATTTTTATTTTACTAAGCTTTCAAAATTCAAAAAAAAAAAAATGATTTTTTTCTGTTAATTTTTAATAAAAAATTATTTTATTTGCCGACTCCTTATTGGAACTGAGACTGAAAGTGGGTCTGAAATGCTGGCATGTAGTTTCTTTGCTTTCGTTTCTGGCTAAATCACTAGAGAGGAAAAGATTGCATTGAATTGTCTTGAATTGTTTACTTTTTACAGATGACACATTCAACATTGACAGCCACAACAGAATGAGAGAGAGAGAATGGGTGGGGGATGGGGGAGTGGGCAATAGGGTTCAGTGGGTGCATATGTGCACTGAAGCAAACCACTGAGCTTTAATTACAATTAACCGCAAATGATGTTGCAACTGCGGTGACGTCTGACGGCTTTTGGCTAGCGGATAGCGGTCAACTTGCGGGGCTACAACAAAGAACAACAATTTACAATTGTGGTAAGAAAGACAATGCACGACTATCACACATGCTGCACATGCATCCATATTCTTTACATTGTTGACCATTATCAAATACAACCGGATAGAAGGCTTATCCTGGACATTCCCTTGCAGAGTAGTGTAAATTCTATTTCAGAGTTCGAATTGATTACATTTTTATTATCTATTTTTAATATTTGTTTAGTTAAAATTATTTTATTATTTGTAATCTACTGACTTCTAAATATTTCGCACTTTTTTTTATCGTTTTACTACAAAAAATTAACGATTCCAACAAATATTTAAAAAATAATCAATTGTTCGTTTTGAACAAATATTTTCATAAGTAGTCTATGCCTAAAACTTATCTCCCATCCGGTTGGTCCTATGGCAGCTATATGATAAAGGGGTACGATAATGATGAAATGTTTTATGATGAACTTAAAAATGTAGCCTTTAATGCATTGCAAACTTGAAAATAAAATTATAATATCCTCTACAATATAATGAGCAAGATTGATATAATTCTTATAATTACAATTTTTTGTTTTATTATATATGTATGTACAATAACTGCAAAGTCTGGAAAGTTATTCAATTCAATTTTATATACAACATTTTTTTATAGATACCCCAATTAAGTTTACGTATAAAATCATAATACTCGCATAAATTTTTAGTAAATAAGTAGAGAAATACCAATAAATAATATTAGCTATGTCAATGAATTGAAATTATAATTCAGAACACTTTGCAATGCATGCTACAAAATTGTTTTGAAATAATTCACAAACATAATTCAACCACAATTAACTTAATTCGACTGTGCTAATGGGAAATTAAACTCATAGCAATTATATTTATATATGTATTTATAAACATAGGGTATAAAACATATACACACACACACACACACACACACTCGCAAACATTTAAAATACTTTGCGAAATATTATGTTCCCCCCTCCGACAGCTGTCGCATTGAGTTTGGGTCAGTTTGGGCTGGCTGGGCTGGCATTCGAAGCGCGTCGACTTGACTCGGGGCATGCAATTAATTAAAAATACATGCAACGCTAAGAGGCACGGACAAATCCACCGTTGCCCACCATGCGACGACTGAATTATATAGGAATATGCGGCTTTAATTTGACCGCAAAGCACTCACTTCGGGGTTGGCATATCGAAGCACTTATATACTATGTATATTTTATATGTAACGAGTACCCTCTCAAGCAACGCTAAATGCATTAAACCACCTTAGCCTTAGTGGCAACCTTCCCCCCTCTCATTCTCTCTCTCTCTCTCTGTGTATCTTTCTCTCTCTCTCTCAGTCGCACTCTCGCTGATAGCCAGTGGTAAACAACGCTGTAGTAGAAAACAAATAGAAGAGCGCACAGAAACAACATCCACGCGAGGACATCAAATAAAGTTAGGCAAACAAGAGCATTAAGTGCATAGATGTTGTTCCTGCTCTCCACAACTAGAGTTCCTCCTCGCTCCTTGCTCCTTGCTGCTCGCTGCCCGTTTAGCTCCAGCTGATGCGACAGCAGCAACAACTTCATTAGGCAAGTGCTGCAGCCTGTTAGCCACGTCTTCAACTTGCTGCTATTGATTTCCTTTTTCGCTTTTCTAGCCATATTTCCATTAGGTGTATTCCCAATGCCATTTTTACTTATTTCTATACCCTGTCCACTGCTGCCTATGCAGACTGACCATACTGTCTGTCTGACTTTTTCTATTTTTCCAGCCATCTGCCTATTGAGCATATCAATATTATTATTATTTATATTGGAAGTGCTTAAAGTACTGTGATCTGTTAGATCTATTGAACCTATAGCTCCAATGAAACTTTATTTTCCATATTTTAAGAATGCTATTGACCAAAAGAGATTGGAGTATTAGATTGGAGTACTATATCATTGGATTGGAGTATTGGATTAGCTGGAACTAGCAGTCGAAAATTAAATTCTATTTTCATTTCTTAACATATCGGCATCTAACTGACCAATAATGAAATTTAACTACAATTCTGTGAATATGTGAATATCAGTCATTCAGCTACATTATATAGTAAGCCGGAATGAAGAACTATATCATACATCTATAATAGCAACTAGAGCTCGTAAATGAAGTTCCTAGCGTACTTTAATATTTATCTATGGTGTCATGAAAATCGGATAACAATATAACATATTTTATAAATGTGATAAAAAAAATTGAGTTGAAACAAAGTATTATTTTGAAGATCTCTTAAACAAACTCACACATCATCTGACGTCAGATTTGTACATAAAGTATTTTGTATTTTTATTTGAAGATTATACTCAGTATTTTTGTATTAATTATCTGATACTGAATGTCTTATTTAAATTTTATAATTATCTGCTGGTCAACTGCCAGTTGAAGTCTGCAGGGAAACTGTTAGTCGGAGACACTCGATTTGAGCACTCGTATTAGTTTTCCTCTATACGTTTTGTGTTATTCTTGTTTGATTTTATTTATTCTTTTTTTTGCTGTTCAGTATTTGCACCTGATGCTTATGCTTTGTCTTGCGGACACACCGTGCAGAGTGTCAAATGCCATTAAATGTCAACTAACGGCAGCAAAAGGAGCAAGTGGCGCCCAAGTGGCCAGCTAGCTGACTCCCGAGAGCCACGCGGAAAGGACAGCTCGTCTCCAGCTACTGATTGCCAGTAGAATAATATCTAGGAGGAGGAACGGGGGGCTCGGGGAAGGACTTAGTTGGGGGCAAGCGGAAATTTTACTTACCTTTGGCCGTGTCTATAGACAAGTGGCAAACGCTCTCACAATATTTTGATGGCTCTGACAGGTGAAAGCGATTGTGACAGACACACATATATATATGATATATATATATGTAGATATGTCGTTAAAAATGTATGCAGCTCATACAAATATACGATATTAAATGGCATGTGTTATGGGTGTGGCAAAGTCAACACAAGAAAACCTATCTAAATAGACCTAAAGTAGGTGTTCAAATATTATTAAGTATATGCTACCGAAAAAAAAGTACAATAAATAAAGCGAATAACAAAAGCGATGACTGTGCCAGGTAAACCCCAGCACATGCATTTAAACATATCTCAAGTGCGCCTATATATATATAAAGTTCATATAAGATATTTATATCTATCCCTTTTTTAACAGTCTTTCAGGCCATATTGACTTCTGCAGAAGCTGCAAAGGCAAAGCACACTGGAAAGCCCCTTTCAGTTACCAAAAAAAATTACAAAATCTAAAAACGCAACTGATTGAAACACTTTTGAAAATCTCGTTGTTTACCTTCAGGCTATATATATATATATACCAAATTAATGAATATAACTTCATATAAGAACATTTTTAATTATTAATCTTTTTGCAATAGCTAAACTTTGAAACAAATTTTCATATTTCATTATATTTTTTTATTCATTTTAGTTTTTTACACACAAAATCAAGCTATTTTTAATTTTGTATATACCGTTACGATTCGTATTAAATTTTTCCCTTCTATTCTAATTAATTTAATTTATTAACAGTCTTTCAAGCTATTTTGATGTTGAAAAGAGTGACGAAATCAAAAAATAAAAGTTCAGATATTTGAGAAATAATTTTTTTTTTTTAATTTGCAGCAGTTTATAAAAAAAATGAATTTAATTTTTCCATTTCTTGCGATTGCGATTCTTGTTAAATTTCAGCTTTTCTGGTCTGTCTGGCAATTTGGTTAGGTTGGGCCATGGCGTTGCCAAATTATGGCAATAATCATGATGATGGGTCAGGATAAAAATCTAGGAATTGTGGCAGCGTCTAATTGAATGCATGCTGGGCGTTCGAGTTGCTAAACTTTGTGGCATCCGCAGGGGCAGCAACTGAATTGCAGAGGGCGATGATAAACGAGCGAGTCGAGTCGGGTAGAGTCAAGTAATAGGAAACAAACAAGCATTAAGCCAAAAATATAGAGTATATATATATATATATGTGTATATCTAAACAAATGATATTTATGGCCTGCTGCCGGAGTGGGAGTCAAAGTGCCGAGGCAGGGGGCAGTCAAGAATTTTTGGCAACGCTTAGACGCCTCTGCAAGCCGTTTACTAAGCTTGGTTTATATTTATGTGCCCAGCCAAGAGAATAATCAGCAACACCTCATAAATTAACGAGGCGGCTGCTGTTGCTGCTGCTGCTGTTGCTGCTAAAAAATATTTTTAGCCGCTTTCAGCAAACAGCACCGCAACCCAATGAAACTTGGCCAGCAGGTCAGCAGCTGTTGAAGCAGTTAATAATAATATTTATGAAACGAACGCAGCACTAGGATATTCAAAAACGAATCGCCTGTTTTATAACAAAAACCAAACTAAGCAAGCAGCTATGTATATATATATACATATGTCTATATATTTATATATATATTTCAAACTTCACATCTCCAGCATTTATAGTCACTGAGGGTAAGCAACAAATGTGCAATTCAAAATGTAAAACCGGGGTGTGGATTGAAAGGATGTGTGCATCTGTGTGTGAGTGTGTGTCTGGAAGGGTATGGACTGTGTGTGGAAGGAGGAAGTGGTGCTGGGAGCAGCTTTAGGCTGAGTTGTTTTGCTTCAGCACCTTTCAGACACACAAACAGCAATCAGCTCAGGCAGACGAAATGGGGCGCAGGCGTTGGCTCCCAGTTTGAGCCATTCCGGCATCCTGGCTTTACCCATAGCAACAGCATTCTCGTTGCATACATCCCACACACACACACACAAACACACACACACACATAATGTACTGTGTGCGAGAAAATCAATAAAATGTGTTTTTATTTTTGTTGCTGCTCTGGGCAGAGATTTTTTTTGTTGCCAATGGCCAACAAATATAAATTTTCGTTGCACTTAAGCCCTTTAAATATTATCAATGGGCAAAGCAAAAAGATACGCACACAATTGTAGCAACAAATGTAGACAATGTGGCAGGTGTTGCCAAACCGGACAATGCTTTTGGGGGGGCATCAGCGAAATTGAAATGCCCTTGAGTACTAGCCAAAGGCAATTGTATGAATTATTTATATGTGGTCTTGACTAAAAAGTAATTACAATTTTAATGAGCTTATGTCTGGCAGCAAAAATAAAAATATGAGTTTAGGCTTTTAATTTGTTTAAGTAAATATTTATTGAGGCAATAGTCTGAGGCATATAATTTCATTGTAGCTATAAATATCAATTATAAAGCAGAAATGGATACTTCAAGCAGCTGTCGAAATCGATTCAAGCCAGAATTTAAAACGAGAAACATGTTTGCCTTAAAGCGGAATTTCACAAAATGCATTTATGCAAAATAACACAATATTAGCTCAGTAGACCGTAATAATTGTCATATTCGAGTTGGGTGTGGACAACATGCACATATATGTATATCGTGAGTGAGTCCTGAATGCCAGAGTGGGCGGGGCAGGTGTAAGGATTCATTGGTCAGTTGCAGCAGTAAAGTTCAGCAAAGTGCAGACAGTTTCACAAAATTGCTTAATTTAGCGCGAAAAATTATCCAGTAGACGTTGCTAGAGCTACAGGCTTACTAAGGGTTAAACTTGCCACACAGAGTAGCCAGACGATACACAAATTTCAAAATGTCATAGAAGATATACAAAAAACACACACAAGCTAAATAAAATACAATCACGGACACACACACAGATACACACACAGTTACAGATACAGATATATATTCACGAAATGCCCATTCAGACGAACGAAAATCCCGAAAATGGATCAACAGCGGTGCTCCTCGACTCCTCGGAAGCCAAGGATTGTGTTGTCAATCCCAAAAACATTGGCTGGAATCTGCCAGTAACGAAGGAGAGACCGACCGAGCTGCACTCACCCGCACAATGCAACTATCTGAGTGAGATGCAAGTCAGCCACAAACAGATCACCGATCGCTTCGTGGAACTGCTCAGCCTCTTCGAGGAATACTCAAAGATTGTGCGAGAGAGCGGACAGGCTCAGCCGAAGCTCAAACGTTCGCAGTCCGAGCAGTTTACAGCGACGCATCTGCAGCCAGCGGAGAGTAAGTAACAGCGAGAGAGAGCGAAAGAGAGAAAGAGTCTGCCTTGAAGAGAGCTTGAAAAGCTTCTGCTAAAGCAGCAGGCAGAAGAGAGACAGCTTTCGCAACACAATTAGTGCAGGGCAACGAACAAGGGCTGTCTGTATAGAAGCTTCGAGAGCTGAGCTTCGATAACAGAGCTTTTATGCAGACAGATTTATATCTGGCGTAGATCGAAATTTATGTAGTTTTTTTTTATTGAACGTAGCGTCTGCTGATTGGCCTAGTCCGTATGTGCGTCTTAAAAAGCGTGGCAGAAGGGAGACAGCTTCGTCCACAAAAATAGTGCAAGGCAACGAAATACAATTTTGAGTTCTTTCAAATTGAAATATATTATTATATAAATATATATATATATATAATACATATATAGATGAAGTTGAATTTCTCGATAGTTCGCATAGGAATAATCGCTCAAAAACGAATTCATATAGCTATAATATATTATTAAATATATATCTCTAATTGTATTTCTTGCTCTTATAGCATTGTTTTCTGCACTCTTAAACGTTCCTCCAACAGAACTTATAAGTTTTAAAGTGACAAATACCCTAGACTCCTATGTATCAGGATTCTAGTCTTCTAGCTCCTAGACTGCCATTTAACTAAGGTACCAGTCTCTTAGGCCCTCCTAGTCTCTCATTCTCGACTAGAGTATTGTGGTTTGGTACTAAATAGATTTCGTAACTGTTACGCAGCAGCCGCTAGCAGTGAACTGGTGAAGAGCACCGTCAGCTTGAATCGCATGCAGCTGTCGGAGTCAACGCTGCTGGCTGCGTCGAGCAAGCTCACCTGCGAGGTGGGCATCCAAACCTACTGGCCCCTGTGCAACGACAAGGACAGTCTGCTCAAGGTCAGGCCGGAGCAAATGAAATCGGATCTGGTGCAGCAAACGACGCTGCACATTGAGGTCGAGTCGGTTAGCTCGGCAGCGGCCTTGGAGCGTGCACCGCTGCGTCAACGCTTGTGGCAGGTGCTGGTCGAGGTGGGACAAACACTGAGCGCCTGCTGCTCGATGATGGGCGAGAATATCACCTATGTGCTGTTCGTGCTGCTGTGCATGTGGTGCCTCTACTTGATCATTGAGCACTACTCCAGCTTCCTGGGTGGCAATTTACCCAGCAAGCAGACGGCGACCAGCAAGTTAATCGATTAAATCTTAATAAACAGTATTTTATTGAAAATGGCATTTATCGAAACATACTCGGCGTACAGCAACACATAATGGCCAGACTGCAGTACAGTGCCGAAGCAAAATCGGTCAACATATAGCAGAACCGATCACCCAATGGCGGCCGATGTGGCAAATTGGGCGTCGGCACGGTGAGTGCATCAATGAAGACCGTCTGACGGCTGAGTTCGCACGGCGCCAGATCGCTAAGGGCACGATCTCCGGGTGTTACCACACAGTGATTTCGCTTACGGGTGAGACGGGGCTGTTCCGTTTGACAGGCGGTACTCCTAAACTTTCCCAATAACGGTACGGTCTTGGCGTATATGTCAAACTCATCTTCAGGCCTATCTGCGGAATGAAGTTGCCCAAATTAGCACTGGGGTCGAATCTCAGAGCATTAATTTACCCGCAGTCAAAGCAGGACCCAGCCAACTGTGCCACAGTTGTCTTTGATCGTCTGCTGAGGGAGGATTGCGAGGAGTTGCTGCTGAGAACATTGCATCATCGATGACCTTGTCGGTCAGTTGCCTGATAATCTCAGCATTTGCACCCTCTTCTTTATCCTCGTTCTCGTCCTCAGCCTCTTCCTCCAATGTGCAAGGCATTAGACCCAAGGCATCGAAGAGCCTTTGGCATGGTCCTGCTTTGGATTCCGATTTAGCCGATAGACTCTGCTCGATAACGTTGCCAACTAAGTCGGCTATTAGGCTGTCTATGACGATGCCGATTTGGTTCGTTTTGAAGGCCATGAAGCAACCAATTTTGGAATTTTCTACAGTTAAAAATTGTGTAAGAACATATTAAAAATAAAGGAGCAGCAAATAGAATATGAAATGTCAATTTCAGACAACAAACTGACAGTTTGAGCACCATTTTAAGCAACCAAAACAAAATCCAAAATTAAGAATGAATAATGCTGGCAATAAAGACTCAATCCAAGAGGCGCAAGGGAAGCAGGTGAATCCAAATGATGTGCTCCTGCTGCCCGATGCTGAGCTGGGCGAAACGGAAACAGATGCACCGGATGCACTGCAGCCAAGGCAGGTGAGCTTTGATCCGACACTGGAGCGACAGAGGCTGAGCGAGGCACAGACGCTGGTCAAGGACATGATTGAGACAATGCTGCCACAGAGTGAATCCGAACCACAACACGATGCTGAGGTAACCATAACAGAACAACCGATGTCAACCGCCCAGCTGTGCCACAATGATGAACGCTTGCAGCGCATCCTGCGGTTGCTCGATCGCTACACACGCAATCTGGAGGCGATCGAGGAGCATGTGCGGAGCCGAGAGACCGGCGCGAGAACAGCTGCCCAACAGTTGGATGACGGCACAGAGCTGCAGTTGACGCAACACTGCGAGTTGGCAACCCAAACGCTGCCCCTGAATAGTCTGCGACTGGATGTGACCAGCACAATCAGACCGAAGAGCAGCGACGCAGCCAGCTGCCGACAACAGCAGCAGCAACAACACCAGCAGCCACAGCAGCAACAGCAACAACAGCAACAGCTGCCGCCGTGTGAGCGTCGTTATCACACAATCACAATCAGCACAAATAGCTCGGCGGCATTTGCGGCACGTCCACAGCCCGTTTCGGTGCTTGGGAGGATGTGGCGAGCACTATACGATTTTGCGGCGGCCTGCTGCCTGTGCCTGCAGGTGAACAAGGATTGCCTATTTTGTTTGGGCTTCTTTCTGGCGTTTGTGATTAGCGCCAGTTTCCTAACGGCCTTCTTCTATCGCACCATCAATCTGACCCAGCCGGCGATACGCGTGCCTGTCGAAGCCATGGAAACACATGCCGCATTGGGCACCCCGTCCACCGGCAATATGGTCACAGTGCGCTTCAATGGTGGCTACTACTACATCTACAATCATCAGCGGCAGCATTTTGTATAATATTTTTCCCAATTTCATTCGCAATTCAGTTCTAAACTCTATATTTGTAGGATATTCCAATTTCTGTATTTTTAATCTTCATCACTCAAGATAGACATACCGCCTCAGGAGGACTGCTCGATCAAATCGAGAATCGAGGGCGCGTTGGGTTTAATAAACTCATTTTACTAGGATGGACATTATAGACAAATAAAATATATAAAAAAAACTATAAAGAAGTATTTATTATTTTTCTATCGATAGTTATCGATAGTTATCGATAGTTTTAGCGTCGAAACTCAATCTCATTTTTCAGGCTGAAGATCGTAATTTGTCAGATTATTTCATATGAATAAATATCTATATCTATAATCTATATATCTACAATAGCTCAACTCAGTTCAGAGCTCTGACAAATTAATAAAAGAGTGTTTTAAAATATTTTCAAAATAGGTGCAGCTGATACGAATTTTTTTTCGTCTAGGTTTTCATTCAAATTTTACAATCAATAGTGTTTCTCTGATTTTAAAGTTGAAATTTTGCAAGTATGAAGTCTGAATAACATCTCAGTTAAAGGATCTGATAATTTATATTAGTTGATAACAATAAAAAATAATAATTTAAAATCAATTCTATGGACTCAAAATGATTGAAATCTTAGCCTAGTTTTCATTCAAACTTAAATTCAATAGTGTTTTTCAAATTTTGAAGCAAGTTTGACATCAGAAAACCTTGTAATTTCTCAGCTGGATATTGGATAGTATTTTTCAAATGTATATTGGCAAAAAGTAGATCATCGATTACGATTCATTATTAAAATATAAAGAACATCTACAAATACGCCATACTCTTAAAATGCATCTAGTTTTATTCAAATAGATATGGTGTTTTTTCGGACTGTGAAGTAAGTTTTTGATGTAAAAATTCATTTTTGAAAAATACGGAATATAATTGAAATTGTTAGTAGTTATTCATTCAAACTGGAGTTCAAATATACACGGTATTCAATGGTGTTTGTCGCATTTTAAATGTTCAATCAAAACGGATGAAAAAGTAGTGGATGAACAAGAAATGAGCACTTGCTGGCCCAAATGCCAACTGTCAGCTAACAATGACTATAAATTCTCATAGTCATGACTGCAATTGGTTTGAGTTTTTGGGCTTGAGCTTGGGAGATCACTTTGAGGACAGTTTGAATACACTTGCATTTTGAATTGTGGACAAACGTCACATTTATTCTGCTGGCCAAGGAACTCTGCACTTTGTGCTCTTCATCGTCAGTTCTGCGTCGTCCTTTGCCAGAGAGAAAGAAGCAGAGATGGCGATAGAGAGAGAGAGAGAGAGAGAGAGAAAGAGAGAGTTCATTTGTTTGTTGTCATTTTTATTTTTTGTGTCAGGCGTCGCATTTAACTTCAGTTGACAATGGGTCACAAAACGGCAACCATGCCACAGCGCCAGCACCGAAATTGGCCACAAAACGTTCCTCGCCTGCTGTGCTGTGCTTTGCTGTGCGGGCATAGAAAACTTTTTGGCAAGATGCCAGCACAAAGGAATTATTGTTAATATGGGCGGTAGCCCGGACAGAGCCCAGAGCTCAGCTGAGCCTGGGGCGGGCAGCCAGGCAGCCAAACAGCCAGGCAGCTAGGCAGCTAGGCAGCCTGACCAGGCTTTGAATCTAATTTATTTATGCGAAAATTGCCAAACATTTTCAAAATTCAACACTCCACATATTGCTTCACAGCGAATAGTCAAATACACACATGACGCACATAATACATACACTTCAAATTAACTGAGACAAGGACTAATTGGAATTTAAAAATATATATGTTTGTAACACATGAATCTAGTGAATATGATTTGGAAAAAGGCCAAAAGCTATTACTTTTGCTAACTCATATTAAATATTTATTAATTAAGCGTTTAAAATTAGTTCAGGGAAAAAGTCCATGTTTTATCAAATATTTAAAGATATAAAATACATTTTTAAAATAACTTCTAAATGTTTTAAATAAATTCAGTTGCGCGTAGTCTAAAAAAAAAAAAGTACACTTTGATAGATAATATTTATAGATTTACAAAAATATCTTGTTAAATATATTACGCAATTTTTAAATGACTTTTTCTGTTTTGAATTTATTCAGTTAAGGCCAGTATATAAGGATTATAGCTATATATAATATTAATAGATATTTATAGAAAAATATAAACATAAATTATCAAAGAGTTTACATAGATGTTATATATAAATAATTAAAATGCAGCTATTATATTATTTTAATAAACCAGCCTTTAAAATACTGTTTACAATTAATCTAACATCGTAAATATTAATCAAATATTCAGATCAAAAACGGTTCCATATTTAATTTTAATGAATGTTTATTGTTATTTATTCATTTATTCTAGCGCTACAAATTTACAACTTATTAATTAAGTCGCAAAAGAGTTAAATAGTATTTTCAAGTCTTTTAATTTTGTAGATAATGCTTAATGCTTAAATTGAATTAGTGTGAAATGAATTGTTAACAAAATCAAGAAGTTAATACAATTGACTTGTTTGGTTGCCATTTGTTCGCTCATCCAACTGGCAAACTGCTTGTTACAGTTAAGAGACTGTTGGCCCAGTTGGGCGGCAAATGATATGTGATATATTTTATTGAGTTCTCTGCGCCGGCTGAGTGGCAGTTGGGCAAAACGGATAAACTGTTTAGATGGCAAATTTTACAAAATTGATTTCTTATTTATTTATTTATTATTATTTTCTTGTTGTTTATCGCTCTGCATTTTTGTTTTGCTTTTGTATTATTTGTTGGCACTGAGCGGCTCAATTAAAGTTGGAGCGAAGAGTGGAGAAACTGTCAAACAGTTTGGGCAGTGCTTTCAAGTTCTCTGCTTGAGGGAGTTTATATATATATATGTATATTTTTTTGGGGGGTTGGGGGTAGGTCTGGGTTTTTTTTTTGGGTATGGAGGGCTTTCAATGGGTGAGCACAGGGCGACGCGCGTTTCCGCTGGCAGGAAATTGAATTGCACGAGCACGCGAAATTACATCATTTTGGAACCACGGTAAACAATTTCCCGTTCACCTGGCACTGTCGTTTTTTCGACATCCATTTTTAGGGGGCTGCAACAGCGTTTTGGGGCATGCGGCGCAATGGACGGGGGTATACAATTTTTTGACAAGCAAATATGTTGTTGCTAGGCTGCAACCTTGTTAACGGCAATTTGTGCGAAAATATCAATTTCACTTTTTGCATTTTTTGTTTTCGATTTGAATGGAAAATAAACAAGACAAAAAATACCTTAAACCATATCGTGCGGGTATATCTGCATACATATCGCATCGCATAGTCCGCACACACACACACACGCACACACATACTCTCACACACACACATACTCTCACACACAGCCACACACATTTTAGACACACGAGCACAAAATGGCGGCGCTATAAAAAAAAAAGTAATGATAACAAAAAATAAAAAGAGCCAACAGGCAATCAAAATGTCTGCGAACTCGAAACAGACAATGACAGACAGCATATGGACGGGATATATTTATGTGCATACGGGGGAGGGCAGTTCAATGAGTTCCACACTCGCACTCCAGATGCGACAACTAATGGCAGCGCTGACAAATAATAGCCCAACATTTCGCACATTTCGCAATTCCATTATGACGTTAACGTTAAATTACGCTCATAAATGGACAAATCGACTTCTTTTTATTTAGGTATATTCTTTCATATATTGCCACATCGATCGAACAACACGGCTTTGTGGGGTCTCCATTTAATTGGGTCTTTTGCTGGGTATTTTGCTCATCTTCAAAACTAAAATGTGGAATTGTTGTCTTGAAATATCAACTGTTTATTACTCTGATATTGTCATACTTATCAAAGTTCGATTCGAGTTTCTAACAACAATTTCTAACAGTAACAGATTTTGCGAATGCTGATTATTCCTTATGGCAAATTGAATAAGCAACAACTTTATAAGAAATGTTAATAGTTGAATCAGGCTCAAAATTAAACAGATTTCGCTTTATAGAAATACCATTTTAATCTATAAGTTGAAAATAAAACTGAATGATTAAGCATATTTTAATATAATTTTCATTCTACGTAAAATAAGTTGAAAAGCAAACTGAATCATAAAGAATTTGTTAATGTTTAACGATGCCAGTAGAAAGATGATTTACTGAAAAACACAGAATTCTTAAGTATACTCTTTAAAATGATATTGAGAGTTGATCTCTTTACAAAAAGCATACTAATTAAATGTAAATTAACAGTTTTAAGTGTACTTTGCAGTACTTGTTGAGCAGCCCTCGTTCAAATTTTTGCTCATATGCTGTTTCAAGCTAAAGCGAAACTCAGTCAATGTGCCACTCCCACTTGGCAGCCCTTCCACTGCTGTTGCTGCTGCTGCCGCTGCTGCTGCTGCTGCATATTCTTCTTCTTGTGCAACTACTACAACATGGCAACGCTGTCAGTTTGAAAGGATTATTGCCACTTGCCGCTTGTGGCGTACGTTCTTAAATTGTAACACGTTTGAAACAAGTTTAGATACGTGCGGCGCTCGTATCTTTTGGTTTTTCTGTTTTTTTTTTATTTTTTTATTTTGGGTTCTGGGTCTGGGCATTGAGTTTGGAGTGGTGTTTGTGTTTGGGGGTTTGGGGATTGGGGTCTCTCAGTCGTCGCTTCTTTGGCTATGTAAAAAGTCATCAACGGCCAGTCGGCCACTCAGCCAGTTAGCCAGATAGCTCGAGATAGCCCAGCCAGTCAGACAGACAGCCAGCCAGCCAGCTAGGCAAAAGCGAAATGGCTGCGACTGGTTTGACGGGCTTTTAAATGGGCCCGCGGTCTTTGCTGGCCAGCAACAACAATTTGCCCTCACTTCTTCGCTTGAACCCCAGCAGCAGTTGGAATAGTCGTAAAAAAAAATTCAAAAAAATTCGCAAAAAAAAATTAAGTAAAGCGATATAAAAACAAAATACAAAAAAATAAAATAAAAATAAACTGCACAAAACACAATTGTTAAAGTTTTAGGCTGCCCCAAAGAAACACGAGCCGAAGAGCAACGTTCTTCTAAAGTTTCTCAAATGCCTGGGGAGCCAGCGAGTAGAGATTGATTGTGGACGCCAAAAGTCATTCATCATGCGATTCACAGCATGACAATAAAACACGTACCCCAAACTGTGGAGCCCTCCCTTCTTCTCCCTTCTCGCTTCTGCACCCCATCACCCGTAGTCCGGGTGGCAACGAGAGACTCGCATCATTTTGACACTCGCTTCGAGCAACAGTTAAATAATTGCACGAATTAATGAGTTAAAGAATAGAATAATTAAGACCAAACTGGAATTGATGGCAACAATCCAATTCTAATTCTAATTCCAAGTCAACAATAAATCTTAATACATATATGTGTGTAAAATATATTTTAATTCGATATTCAGTCACAAGACACACTTCTCCAAGATAATATATTTTATTTGCTGAATGCATTAATTGCGGAATTCAAATAATCAATCTGATACAGGCATTTAATTTTAATACGCAATCAATTTTAATTTCCCAATGTTCGATTTTAATTTCCACAGAGTTAAAAAAAAATATATAAATAAATTATGAAGGTAATATAAAAGAACTTAAATTTGAATTTATCGATTTCTAACCAATTTCATTCGGTCTGTAATCAAAAATCAAATCAACAGAATACTAAATTGAATTGGAGCCAGCAAAAAAACATGATTAAATTACAAAAATTCCACACAAATCCAAAGGGAGCTTTATAGATACCACCAAATCTATGATCTTATCAATGTAATTTATACAGCAACTCAGGTAATAATAAAATTTAATATATTTCAACTATAAACTATAAAAGAAATTTTGTGACAGCTGCAATATTTTTTACCATTGCTGTTTTTAAATGCAAAAAAAAGTTGAGTGCGATTCAAACAGCTTAACCAACACTAGCAGCAAACAAAGCTCGCATAATTTTCATTTGATATTATTTTTATATTTTTTTGTTAAAGTTAAAAATTGCAGACTCACCTTTAAAAGCTGACTGCCTTCGTTCGAGTTGTATGGACTTCTGCATGTGTATGGATGTGTGTGTGTATGTGTGTGTGGTTGTATGTGTGTATATGTGGAGCGATTGCTGCTGCTGCTAGAAGATGTTGCTGTTGTTGTTGTTATTGCTGTTGTTGTTGTTGTTGTTGTGCATCCTGGCGGCCATTTTGTACACATTGAGCAGCTGAGGCACTAAGTTCTCTAATTGCTATAAATTCACATCTTTATTGTTGTCGGATTGTTGGAATTCGATTTGAAGTAACGGGTTTTAATCAAACACTTTTGCTGCATTGTATTCCTTTATTTGATTTTGGTTTTTGTATTTATTTTTCTTTTTTTTATTATTACAGTTTTATTGATTTACTAACGCTTTTTATATTTTTGGGTGAGCTATAAATCAAGTTTTTCTCAAAGCTTTTTGAAAGGCCCCCACGCACAAAAAAAGAAGGCAACGGCAAATACTAGAGTTGAGAAATGAAACAAATAGAAAAACACAAATTAAAGTGTAATGTGTAAAAAAGCAGTTAAACCACTTGGCTTAAGCTCTCTGTTGTTGTTGTTCCTTTTGTTGTTGTTGTCTTTTTTTCTGTCTTTCTGCTTTGGCTGCTGCTTCTTCTACTCAAGTTTTTGTTGTTATATATTTTGGTGTTTTTTATTTTTTTTTTTAGCCAACAAACAGCTGAAAAACAGCATCAGAGACACTGGCGAACCTTTTGAGAGCCGGTTTCAAGCAAACGCAGGCAAAAGGAAAAAAAAAACAAAACCGAAACAAGTTGCAAAAAACGGCAACGTTTAGTTGCAAATGACGTCGTGTCGTCGCAGACACCAGCAGTAACAGCAGCAGTCGCAGCAGCAGCACCAGCAGCTGATTAGTTGAGAACTTGTGCAAAGGACCTGCAACCGGGCTCTAAAAGCGTCGCCTATATGTCAACTTATGTAAAGCTTCACGCAAGTACTAAGCAGCCGCAGTCACTGCCACAGCCGCAGCAGTAACAGTAGCACTGACTGCGACAGAGACAGCGGCGGCAGCAGCAGAAGTAGCAGCAGCCGCAGCAGCAGCGACAGTGGCTGCAAAAAATAACAAGCACAAACTTTTCACTAAATTAACCGATACTCTAATACCCTATATGTAATGCCATAGCAGCCAAACAATTCAGTTATTTTGATATAACAATAATCTGTGTAAGCTAAAAGGAAAAAATTCCATATTTCTAAGTTGGGCTCATTATTTTCTGAGATTTAGGTACTTTATTTACATAAATAAATAAATGTGTATACAAAAATTGAAGGCTCTCTCTCAGGAAAAGCAATATACCCCTTTACACGTTTGGGGAATAGTGAAGAAAAATTGTTTTCCGGCATGTGTTACAGCACATACTGCGTGCGAGAGAGATGGCAGCAATGCAATTTGCAGTAATAGCCATACATGTCAGCGTCTGTATGCGTGTGTGCGCATGTGTGAGTGTGTGTGTGTTTTTGTATTGGCGCCTGCGCTGCGGCTGCACAGCTGAGAAGCTTCTGCTGCGCTGTTGCTAGGGGCCCGACTGCAAAAGCTCAGCTGTTTTGTGGAATTACTGTGGAAGGGGATGCGGCGAGTAGGGGCAGCTGCTGCCTGGCTGCCTGGAATTTCTATTTGGCCTGGCAACGCAGAAGTAACGGCTTTCCGATTGATTGCAGCAAATCAAGATATACATATGTAAATTGCGAGCGCATTGGAAACAGGTTCCCAATGCAACTAAAGTGCGCTATTAATCAAAGTCTGCTTCTTTTTTTTGGTTTTTTTTTAGCTTGCATTTAAAAAGACCTTGCAAAGGATGCACACAGAATATATCAAACAGTTTTGCACTTAATATTGCAAAAAATTGTTCTCTGCTTGGCGATTCTCTCTCTGTCACTTGCTGTGCTCTCTCTCGCTCTCTTCCTGCCTCTCTGGCTCTCCCCCACCCGCTCACATGCCATACAGTGCAAAACCTGTTTTATTGTTTAAGAATTTTCGCCGCCCGCCTGCCACATTGAGTAGAACACTTGCCACCAAAATAAAAAAAAAAATGTTCCGTTTCACAACTTCTTTTTTTTGTGTTTGTTTTTAGTTGTTCGCTTTTGGTTTGCCGCTACCGTTTGGGCTGCTGCTGCTATTGTTGTTGTTTTTGCTGTTCTGTTACTGTTGTTCTTGTTGTTTTTGCTGCTGTTACTTTTGTATAATTCAACGACACGCGACTACACCTACACACCTACACAAACAGATTCACACACACGCACGCACGCACGACTTACACACATAAAGAGCGCGCGCGCTCGCTCGCTCGCTCGCACACACTCACACAAAACCGAAATGGAAAAAGACAAGAGAGACGACGGCGGTCTCCACGTCCGCGCGCAACGATGAGAAAAAACGAACTGAACGCTGAACAAACTCACTCGAAACCGTTGGCGCTGCCAGCTCATTCGCATTGGCAACATGTTGGGGCCATTTCCACCAAACTACAAAACTACAGCGAACAGAAAACGGCTAAAAAAAAAATAATCAGTCGCTCATTTGAGCTGGGCTTCCTATGTGTATTACACACATATCTACTTGATTAATAATTAATTTTATTTCTTATATTTTATTCACTCCTCAACTTTTAAATTGTTTCAGTAACTCTTATAGCAGCCCTCTTGCAAATGCATTTGCTGTCTGCGATTGCACAATGCAACTGAAACTGTGCTTTATTCGCACAGTGCACTCCAAACTGTATGGGAACACATTAGCCTGAGCGGCAATGTGTGTTAATGTTGTTGCCACTGCAGATATATGTTGCAATTGTTGTTATTGTTTTTTCGCACTGCACATACATTATGTGTTTGTTAATTAGCACAGACGTATTACTGCATGCGAAACTCGTGAAATGTTTGCCTAATGCTAAAACCGTCAAATGCACTCAATGATGGTGTCCAGACTAAATGTGGTTGTGTGAACTTGCTTGCAATAACATAATCAGCTTAACAGATCGGTAACAGTTTCGTTAAGTGAGTAACATACGATATACCGTCAAAACAATAAAAATTTTAAAATTTTCATTGAGATAATTTACCATTTAATTTACATGAGCATAAAACAATATGAACCACAAAACATTTGTTAGAATTAATAGCTAATTAAGACAAAATATGTGTATAGCTAATTAAGATAAGACGAAAAGGCGGATAAACATAAAGCACTTGTTAACAATTGCTTAGGGATACGTGAATGCATAAATATAATATAATATATATATATATATATATGTATATATTAATATATTTGTATATACAGAAGGACGACAGTGGGTCCATGTTAACAGTTTTCATAGCATATATATATGTATGTATGTATATATGTGTGTAAGTACTACAGTTAATCGTAATCGTAAATTCAAATACAAGCTCCAATTGTAAGTTAATAAATACATATTTAGTAATGATATAATATCCAAGTATATATATATGTATATATAGGTGATATATCCCTTGCTCAGCTTGGGCATATTTTTGGATATATAAGATGCTTTTTTCTTTACTGCTTTCTGCTATTTGCTACTCTGATTGCATTCTACAAGAAAATGAAAAAACAACTTTTGTGTCACAGAGTTCTTAACAATAAATAGATAATTCCGATTTGGCCATATCTATTCAAAAACGTATGTACAATATGAATAAATTGTTAACAGTTGTGAAATGTGTATGCGATAAGCGAGTTTCCCCGATCATCTGACAATAATATTGAATTTCTTAAATTAAAAATGGAGAATTTTTCAACAACCAATTCAAAATGAAGTCAAATTAAACAATTGTCAGTTGGGGAACACAAACGTAATACTTAAATATATATAAAATATGCTTATGAAATTTACAAAATAGCCTATTTACGCGAAACGACTGACAAATTATGGATGCAATGCGTTTGCAGTTCGAACTCTGTTTCACAGTTTAACAATTGTAAATTGAGAAAGTGATGGAAATAAACAAACTTGTTGTGCATATTGGAGGTACTTTTGATGGGGAAGGGTAGGATTTGATTGGTCATTCATTCGAGCCGATCTCTGGCGGACTCTACGCCGACAGGCGCAGCTTGGCCAGGGCCATCGTGGTGCTGTTCCTCTGCATGACGTCACGCATGCGCTCCCGCAGATATTCACAGATGGAGGTGTAGTTCTCGTGGTGGGCCAGCTCCATTGCAGTCAGGCCGTCCTGATTCTTGAGCAGCACATCGCTGCCGGCGGCCACCAGCTGCTTGCAGACAGTCATGTGACCAAACATGGCCGATGCATGCAGCGCCGACTCGCCGTTGGGCAGCTTACCCAAATTGGGGCGATACTTGAGTAGCACGGTCACAACGGAGGCATGCCCCTTGTGGGCGGCCTTAAACAGAGGCGTGGCGCCATCACAACGCACCGTGTCGATATTGGCGCCATTCTGCAGCAGCACCTTGCAGATGTGATCGTGCCCCATCTGGGCAGCTATCCACAGCGGCGTGGCACCATCGATCCGCTTGATGTCCATAGATGCGTGCGCCAGGATCAGCAGCGACAGCACAGTCCGATGCCCATTCTGAGCCGCAATAAAAGCGGGCGTGGCCCGATCCTGTAAATGACCACAAATAAATACATTAAATTAAAAAAACAAAATTGAATTTGTTGCCTGGAAATTAACCTTCATGCTGGCATTCACATCGGCGCCGCAGTCCAACAGTTCTCTGATAATCTTCACATGCCCGCCCTGGGCGGCCACAAAGAGGGGCGTGCCCCCGTCCAGAGAGGGCGTGTCCACTTTGGCGCGCGCCTTCAGCAATATTCGCACCACATCCAAATGGCCGCCCTGGGCGGCAAAGAAGAGGGCCGTGGTGCCCGTCGAGCGGCGGGCATTCAAATCAGCGCCCTGCTCCAGCAGCTCCAGCACGCAATGGATGTGTCCGCCAGCTGCCGCCAGAATAAGGGGCGTGGTGCCGTCCTAAAAATTGAATCGAAATTTAATTAAGCAATTATTAACTACTAAATAAGCAACTATTTATTATTAAACTATATATAAAAACTAAAAACTATATTCCATAATTGTCAAGTTTTGATTCAATAATAATTGCCCTAATTAAAGAAACTTATTCAACAAAAAAAACTATATATTTTGAGGCATGTATATAAATATATTTTTTATTTATTTATTTATTTAATGTGCACTAAAAACCGTACACAATTTGTAAAAAAGTTGTTAAAAAATAAAAAATGCAATATATTGAAATTAAAGTAACATAATCATAAGATAAATATTAAAGTAACATAATAATTTAGAATTAAAATTTCTCCTATATTATATTAAAGAAACATATTAATTGAAAATTAAAATTTTATTAAAATCCCTCACTTATCCATCGCGAACAAATTATAATTCTTTAGGTCTAAATATCTCTATATATATATATTTTAAATGTACTTTCAACTTTTCAAAATTGTTTATTTTTTGTAAATACTCTTTTCTTATAAATGATACGCTTTACACCAAATTATTACATATTGCACAATTAGCAACAACAATTATGACATAAATATAAAAGCATAAATCTTCCAAGCGTAAATTCACTCGTAAATGTGTATTACAAAAGAGCAAATGAACAAAACGAAAAATAAATAAATAAAATGCAATTACAAGTTAAAGACAACTTAACACTTTGTTCACAAAAGTACGCACCGATTGGCAACGATGCCAGAATGTGCAGCCAAAGCGAAACACGTACAGCAAAAAGCAAAAAAAAAAAAAACAAAACAAAATCGAAAAAGAAACGAAAAATTTAACGGAATTAAACTGAAATTAAATTTCACTTGGGGAGCAGCTGTACACAAATACCGGTGCATCGCCGCTGCTGGCCATATGCTCAACACACACACAGACACACATACAAGGGCAGAGAACTGACTGTCAGCCAGCTACGTGACTGTGTCACACCTCCTCCTCCTCCTCCAAAACAGCACACTTTTGGGGGTGGGAGCCGCTGCAGTTTACATTTCGCCAGAGATTTGCGATTTTCGCTCCGATTTCGCTCGACTGCATGCAAATCAAGCAAACACGAAACGAAATGAAATGAAACGAAACGAAACTAAACGAAACCAAACAATTAATTATAATTCAGCTGTGACTGGTGAAAACAACAAATCGTAATTGCCGTTAAATTCATTCAACGCTCAATTAAACAATTCAAGCGGCTTGCGAACGTTTGATTATTTGATTAAACCAGTTAAGATAATGATACAGCACTTTTCAAATAATAAACTACTGTTTGTTAAACAAATCCCAGCTATCCTATAAATATTTTACACATATTTCTTATCATAATTTAAATTGATTTTGAAATTTTATTTGTTCTTTAATGTAATATATTTTTGTATATTTTTTTTGTTTTGTGACGACTGACTTCAGTTTCCAATCATTCATTTCAGTTCAGCTGCCAGCTTTTCATTTGCAATAAAACATTAAACATTTTCTTATCAATTCGTTTCCAATCTTTAATTTCTGCTTCCAGCTTCCACCTTCTCCAGCTTCTCTTTATTCCATTGAACTAATTTAAGATATCTAAACTCTTAGCTGATAGCAAATCGAGGTTTTCAACTAGATAATTAATCAAAAAAACCTCAGCTATATATTATAGATAGCAGCTGTTATCGGTTTTAAATAAACAATTAAATCACGTATGGATTATATCGCATCACTCACCTCATCTTTGCAGTCCACATGCACCTTGCCGCTGTCGAGCACACGTTGCAGCTCGACAACATCGCCACGCAACGCTGCCAGATGCAACATCACATCGGAGGGCGTTTCCTTCTGCAAAAACAAAAACAAAACAACAACAACAAATAACAAATGTTAACAAATGATTTAACAAATGCAACTTTGGCAGCTGTCAAAAAAAGAGCGGCGCCGCCTGATGAATAGCTCCCCACAGTTCAGTTGGCAACCTGAACACCCAACAAACAACCTGACACAACCCACACAGAGCATTTTGTTTGGCTGGCGGGCGCCACTCTTAAGTAACATTAATGAAGGGAATTAGTTTTCACTCGCAAATGTTGCAGTAATTAGTGGCACAGAGTGGCAGAGCACACAGCACACACAGCGGAGACCGACAAAAACTGAAACTTGAACAGCGGATGTGAGTGCATTTTTACAATGCTTTGGGGACGCATCGACATCGGACGATTTATGTGTGAATGTTAACCCGTAAGTGGACAACTCAGCATTGTCTACCTTAACCAAAAGTGTTACACACGTTGGAAGACCTACATTTTGATGTAAATAATTGTTTAGACAAGTGTAGAAACAAATTAAGCCAATACGCATAAAAGGCAATTCAATTTAGAACATTTACGTATAAACAAAAGATACTCAGCTTAAATGTTATTTCCAATTTTTGATAGATCATTAATAATTGGAGAACCACATGAAAATGAAAACAAAATAAATAAACAATTAAGAATGAATCGAGTGAGCTCGACTACGAGATACCTTCAACCCAGCTATTAACTATATTCAACACTTAATTGCCAAATTTACCTTTAAAAACTTTTGCATACCCAAATGTAGGCAGGTGCGGAAGTGTTCTTATTTCTTATGGTACTGAAGAGTACAAAAATCAATATGAGACTACAACTTGGGTGTTTGTAATTCAATATTGAAAAAATATATTTGTATATCAATAATATATGTGTAAATCAGCAGTATATATATTACATAATAACTGGAAGGCTATATGCTTAAAATTGTGTATTTATTGTCTTCAATACAATTAAATAAACTTGATATTAGAGAACTTGAATTGCATATTTATTGCATAGGTCTATAGCTGCTGTAGTCGCTGAGATCGGCGAGTGCATACAGAGAATCCTGGTATGATCCAGAAGATATATGCCTTATGATCCAGATGATCCAGAATATATATGCCTTATGGGTTCGGAGATTTTTCCTACTGCCAACTTTAATAAAATCTTTTTACACATTCTGAATGGGTTCAGGGTAAAAAAAGAAGTATTTTATACACATTTTAGGAATGTGCTCACTTTAGCCCGGTTGGACAATTGAGGATTAAGGCACAATCAACTGCTGCTGCGCTAACGATGGGGTCAGCATGGTGCAAACAAAAAGCACTCAGAGGAAATACGAGCACAATAAATATTTGAACTATTTCCAGAGATGGAGGAGCAGAAGCATTTGAAGAAGAAGAAGACTGTCAACTCTCGTGAGTTAATGAAGCGGATTAAGTGAGTGCAAAGCCACCTGTTGAAAGGTAATAGCAGATAAGCCATATACACAATAAACCCCCCTCTCTCTCTGTCGCTCTCCGCAGAGACAAGTTGTTGCACATGACATCACTCAAGTTGCCGCTGACATAATAATGATCATGACGATGATGATGCTGCTGCTGCTTCTGCTGCTGATGATGATGACTAAAATATTTATAGACAAACTGAAATGTCAGCAGGTGAGAGGCACTTGTGGGGCTACAGACAATCGTTAGACGAGGCTTGCAACAGGCAAGGCTTGTGTGCCACTATTGTGTGGCAAGTGTGTCTCTTGACTTGATATTTCACCATTGGTTTCAATAACCAAGTGTTCACTTTATCAGCCTTGTCTCTGCCAAGAATAAATGGCAACAAGCGCAAAGAGCGATAAACAACATCTTTAAAGAGTGCAAAATAATGAATAAATGTTAAATGTTTATTTGTTTAGCCAAGTTAATAGCGGTCATAGTCATTTAACTGACTAAACTAGACTAAGTAAATTAATAAAACGCTGATAAATGTTAGACAGCTTCTTGGGCAGCTCATAGAATGAAAAGTGAGTAAAGATTAGAACAAAAACTAAAACCAAATATTTCAAATATATTTATGAAGGTAAAATTAAATAATTTATATTGTTTTATTTATTACAGTCAGCAGCTATTAAACTAATATAAAATTATAAGTTAGAAATTAAACTAAATATAAAAAGAGAAATAAATTTATTTATATAAAAACAAAATCCAACTATTTATTGCAAAGCATTGTGGAAACTCTGGCGATTGTCTATTAAGTTAATATAGATGACTGTCATAGAAAACTTGATCGATTGTTTCTTGAGTTTGGATAGTGGTCCACTGTACGCAAGACAAGCTGCCAAATATGGTTAGGTGACTTTATTTAATATGGGTCAGACTCACCTTTAGTGACATGATTTGATTGCTTAGCTCTCCACTGTCTCCGCTCGGCTCTTGTGGCACTTGTTTTGGTGGCAGTTGCAGTTGCACCTGCTTACAAGCCCGTTACCATTGACCGATTTAGCTACGGCTTCAGCTTCAGCTTCAACTTCAACTTCTAGTAACAGTAATAGCGCGACAACAACAATGGTAACAGTAACTACAACAACGGGGCAAGTGGCACCAATCAAATAACAACAGCAACAACAACAGCAACAGTAACAACAAAGATCATCATCGAGGAACCAACGATTCGACCAGTTCCAATGAGTATCCCAGTCCAAGTGCTGTAAAATAAAATGCAAGTCAACTCACGGACCACATCAAAATTAAGTTGCACAGACAGCTCCGATTGCGGGCAGGGTGCTTGGGGTGCTTTGCCCCGGATCGACAGGTTTCCCCAGCAACTGCCCGATTAGAATGCAAAAAAAAACAAAAAAAAACAAGAAAAGAAAAAGTTGCCATCCAATTGCCAATTGTTGATTCGCATCATTTGATGGTGTTGAGAATGAAAGGATAGAATTAAGCTAGATCCTTGGCCAGCAAATACAGTTGGTATCTGTTGTTGGTATATCTGTGAAGTTGGCTCAAATCGGCTATATCATTTTGTACATAATAATACACATTTGTGTTAAGTCAACTTTCCTTTCATGCACAAGCTCTGCAATTATCTTTAATGTCATGCAATTTGATTCTAATTTTGCATGTTGTTGCCAATCATTATTTTTTTTTATAATTTGTATATTGACGTTGCACCGCCCCCGCAATTGACAGGTGGGCGTGGCTATGGAGGTGGAGGGGAGCATTGCCTTTACTGTGTTGGGTTGCTTTGATAATTGCATTTCATGCAACAACTTTTAGTTTGAATTTGATTTGTTTTTTCCTTTTTAAGTATCTCTTTCGTCTTTATAATTTTTTACGAGCATCATCATCAGCAGCATTAGGGTTCGCTGGGCTGACTGGCTGCCTTTCAACTTTTGACCTAGAAAGTGCTTCACTTCAAGTTTTCTACATGTGCTTCTGGCGTCATCAACAACATGCCGCACAGCAGGGGCAAACATTTTGGTGCTGTCATCACAGTTTCTAGACACATTTCTTATGTATTTTGTTTGTTGGGGAACTTTAAGCGCATCTTAATTGCTTTTCAGTTAGTTTTCTTTTCATATCAAATGCATATTTGTGTATTAACAAACTCGTTTGGTTCACTTAAAGGGTGCTTACTCCTAATCTACTGAATAGTTATTCTAGGTCAAGTAACTGATATAAATATCTATCAATACGCTTTTGATAGGAAAACTATTTCGTTGTTTTTTTTACCATTTAACAATTGTAAATTCAATAATGCCATTTCGCAATTACATGCTATCAATTTCAAAGTCGTTAATTTTATGTTTATTTGCCCTTTCATCACTCGGTCAACATCATCAATAATAACCATTTACTGCCTAATTACACACAAGCGTATAATAATAATAAAAAAAAAACACTATGCCACCTGATAGTTTTTTCTATTATAAATAAAAAGAAAATAGGCTTATTCAATTTTTGCATCTTCATTTTAAGGGCAAAATCATTTTCATTTCAACAATTGGTTTCACTTTCATTTCTGTTCATAATGCCTGGGGACCATCTAGTTGTTATTTGCAGATGCTTTTTTTGTTATGGGATTTTGTTCAACGTTTAAAAATAGTATCACACTCAACAAATGATCTCATTTTTAGCGCATAAATTTACATTTTCAATTTAATATAATATGCAAATTTACATATACACACACACACACATACACATACACGCTTAAGGTCAAGAGGCTGTGAGCCGGTCTATTCTAAGGTATGTTCAAGAAATTTACGACTGCAACGTACAAGTCAAGAAAACACGCCGCAACACTTTTGGCCGAGTAACTAGCGTGTGGCAACCGAACGCGATAAAAGTTAAGAGACGACTGAGAAGCCAGAGAAACAGCCAAATGCTTAACAGCAGAACCTGCTTAGCTTTGATATTTATGGATCTTGAGCCATTAACCTCTTAATATCAAGCAAAATATAAGTGTTTATGTGCTCGATTAAGCTTTATTTAATTGAGTTTCCAATTAAACGGTTTAAGAATGCACAAAAAAATCAAAAATTAACGGAAAGGAATTCAATTTGCAGATCGAGCATAGAGTTCATGTTAAACTCAAAATGGTAATGTTATGTGACTGTTAAGTCCCACTGATCGTGTTTTGAATTTAGAATCTGAATGAAGAATCAAATATTTTTGTTTCGATTTTACAAATTTTAAGTTTGGTAATTAGTATGTTGACACTATTACTTGACTTCATAAATAATAACTTAATAAATTCCACTAAAAATTATTTCATTTTATCATTTTATTTTATTCATTTTATCGTTTTTTATACATTTCAACGACTCCAAATAACGGCACAAGTGTTAAAAACTCATTTCGCTCACTTCACATGTGAACAGTTAATATAAAGTCAGTCAGACGCGTTAATTCCTATTAAAAACAAACACACGCCCACCTCACGTACTTAAAAATACACACACAGTTGGCAAAATTTGAAGAAGAAAAACCCTGCGGAAGTCCCATAGACGCAAAATCAACGTTGACACCGGATCAAGGACGTCGACGCCAGACTGTCCAAAATCAATACTCACATGCAAAGTAACTATAAGGGCTCGTTCACAGATATGTAATTTATAATGCGCACGAACTTTTGATTTTTGGATCTATATATCCAATGGATGTTGGACTACAAGCTAACAGCTACCGACTTTGCGATGGGCACTAAGGCCGTGAAAGCTCCGGCGCCAATTTTGATGCAATGCAGCACTACTCTTCACATTGCCAAACGACTAATAAATATTTATGAACGGCAGCTAAGCAATCGATACACTCGATAGCACCGATGCATTTTGCAGCAACAAGCGACATATTAATTTTTTACTGAATTTATTTATTTAAAAAATTGCTGTTAAGCTTTTCTAAATTGTTATTTATTTATTAAATTATTATAAATATTATTAATTATGAAATATTAATTAATCAAACTGAAATTAATGCTGCAGTTGCGGAAAATTTAGGAAAGCTTAAGCAAATGAATAACTGAGCAGATGACACTACACTTTATATTGTTTAATATCATTGCATTATTTCCAAATAGCTAAATATAATTTTAAATTTGTAATTAAAATTGTTTTGTAGATTCTCGAAAATAAATTAACAAAATAAATATTGCCAGATCTTATTTTGTTGATTTATCGATATTTCGTAAGAGCAACCCTACAGCGCAGCCAACTTCACTCTTTCTCTTTTCAGCCTCCATCGACGAGTGTTGGGTCGCAAATTTGTAAAATTATTACAAAATGTAAGTAAAATTCGATTATTCGGTTAAAAAAGTGCATAAAATACTAATAAAATGGTACACCTTGCATTGCAGCATAATGGAGAACGACGCCGGTGAGAATGTTGATTTGTACGTGCCCCGCAAATGGTGAGTGTAGAATGAACACGTGTTTCGCCCGCGGCGGCTGTAGCTCTTTTTGTCCAATTGGATAACTGTTTTTGTTGTTGTTATGTTTTGCTTCCAGCTCGGCATCAAACAGAATCATCCACGCCAAGGATCACGCCTCCGTGCAATTGAGCATTGTTGTTGTGGATCCCGAGACCGGCCGCCAAACCGATGGCACCAAAACCTATGCCATCTGTGGTGAGATCCGTCGCATGGGCGAGTCCGACGATTGCATTGTGCGTCTGGCCAAGAAGGATGGCCTCATTACCAAGTGAGTGTCTAGAATTGTCTAGAAATCCCCTAAAACGGCATATGACTAACTGCTTGTTGTTATTGTTTTGCAGGAACTTTTAAATAATGTACACACAAGAACATGAATTGGTAATAAAGTGAATTCCTTTTGTATTTAACGTAAGGCCCACGTAATTTATGTTTTGTTTTAAACTGGAATAAATAATGGCCTAGTAACTGTTGTCCTTCAAAGTGGAATTAAACTGACTGCAGTTCTGTTGAATTTTCCGGCTGAGGATAATTCTTCAAAGGTGATGATCAATACAGGAACAGCATTTTCAGAAGCTCGCAATTCACGATTTGAAAAATGAATTTGGATTGGAATCAAGATTCTGCCAAAGCAGATTCTCAAGACATGCTAAAATATTAGGGAATTATGCGACAGCGAGTGAAGAAATATGACTGTTTGTGATGCTGAGTTAGAGCATTAACTATGACCACTAAGCAGATAATATATAGATGCATAAAAATGGACTAAAAACGGACTGCAAAATAGTCTGGACCTGGGTCTGTAAATTGATATAAACATCTGTTTCTAAAATTTTTGCTACACACATTTGGGTTACAATATTCGACCGTCCAAATGTTAAACTTTGCCATCATGGTTTTAACCTGAATCTCAGCTGGACGAAGAAGACATCAATTCCGAAAGTATCAGGATATCCCAAGACTCAATTAAATTACATTGCATATCTGCAAATGAACTTTGTTTGGCTTTGAGCAACCAATTAATTGCATATTTTCAAATTATTTAATTGGTTTTAAAGTTTTAATGATTTCACAAGTAGTAAGTTTACGTTGCAGCCAGTTTTTAACCTTTTTTTATAAATGCGTTGCTCTTCTAAGGTTCTCCTTTCCTTAGTCCCGTTTTGCCCGCCTTTCGTGGTATGAGCAGGGTACGCTAACAATCTTATCGATATATAGCAAGCAGTGTTGCCACCATGTACGACAGTGGTACAATTTCAGTGTTAAGCAACAGCAGAAATAAACCAACGACGCACGTGTTTCTGCAAACGTTTTAATATTAACTCTGCCCCTCAGTGAAGCACACAGGCCGAGAGGTTGCATTTAAGTTTTTGACGAAATCTACACAGAAAAAAGATAACAAAAATCACCAAAATGGTAAGTGTGCATGCAAAACTAGCAGTAAATATTTTTTGAATTATAAACACCTTTGTTTTTGGCAGACCGAGGAAGTGAATCCCAAAGCATTCCCACTGGCCGATGCCCAATTGACCGCCAAGATAATGAATCTGCTGCAGCAGGCCCTCAACTACAACCAGCTGCGCAAGGGAGCCAACGAGGCAACCAAGACACTGAATCGCGGCTTGGCTGATATTGTTGTCCTGGCTGGCGATACGGAGCCCATCGAGATTCTGTTGCACTTGCCGCTGCTGTGCGAGGACAAGAATGTGCCGTATGTGTTTGTGCGTTCCAAGCAGGCATTGGGACGTGCCTGCGGCGTGTCCAGGCCCATTGTGGCCTGCTCTGTGACCACCAACGAGGGTAGTCAGCTGAAATCGCAGATTACCTCCATACAGCAAGAAATTGAAAGGCTGTTAGTTTAAGTTGAGAGGCGACTCTCGAAATCCGTACAAATATGTAAACTGTAATATTAATAAAAAAAAAAATAGTGTATTTTTTGTAATACATATTCCCATATAATATAGGCATTCGTTTTAATTTGTTTATTAATAATTGTTGGTACAATATCGGTGATACCATGAAGTGTTCGATAGACGAGCACATGATTTTTCTAAACAGTCGCTGTCCAACACTGTTGATCAGCTGTTCTAAGATGTCAAAAAGTTTGCCGTGTGGAATTTGGCAATTTTCGTAGACATTTTGATTTAATAGCTGCGGCGAGCCCAACAACAACAACTACCGAAAATGCTGAACAATTCGCTTGACCTAAGGAAACATCTAATTCAATGCAAGTGACAAAAAGCATACAAAAGCAAAAAACACAAAGCACGCAACGCCAACGCAAGCAACAACAACACAAAAATTAAACGTCTGGCGACAGCTGCAAGATGAAGTTGCTCGGCAAATACGTGGACAAGGGTATGCAGGGGTGAGTGCAACTACAACAAGTCAACACTTTCGCCACATTCTAATTCCTCATCTTGCACACACACAGCAATGTGACCCTCATGCCGGAGGAGTCGGAAGACATGTGGCACGCCTACAATCTAATTGCCGAGGGCGACAGCGTTCGTAGCACCACCATACGCAAAGTGCAGAATGAAACGGCCACCGGGTCGTCAACGAGCAGCCGAGTCCGCACCACGCTCACCATTGCCGTGGAGTCGATCGACTTTGATACGCAGGCGTGTGTGCTGCGTTTGAAGGGGCGCAACATCGAGGAGAATCAATATGTCAAAATGGGTGCCTATCACACGCTCGACCTGGAGCTGAATCGCAAATTCGAGCTGCGCAAACCCGAATGGGATACCATTGCGCTGGAGCGCATCGAAATGGCGTGCGATCCCACGCAATCGGCAGATGTGGCCGCTGTCGTCATGCAGGAGGGTCTGGCGAATGTGTGCCTTATTACGGCCAGCATGACGCTTGTGCGCAGCAAAATCGAGGTGTCCATACCGCGGAAACGCAAGGGCAACGTCCAGCAGCACGAGAAGGGTCTGGCCAAGTTTTACGAGCAGGTCATGCAGAGCATATTGCGTCACGTCAATTTCGACGTGGTCAAGTGTGTGCTTATTGCCTCGCCGGGCTTTGTGCGCGATCAGTTCTACGACTATATGTTCCAGCAAGCCGTCAAAATGGACTACAAAGTCCTGCTGGACAACAAGAGCCGATTCATGCTGGTTCATGCATCCTCCGGCTTCAAGCATTCGCTGAAAGGTGTGTAGCACTCGATGGTGTCCGTTCAATTTGAAATTCAATTATTAAATTTATATTTTGCAGAGGTGCTGCAAGATCCCGCTGTTGTTGCCAAAATGTCCGACACAAAAGCGGCAGGCGAGGTGAAAGTCCTAGAACAGTTCTACATGATGCTGCAATGTGAACCAACAAAGGCCTTCTATGGTAAGAAGCATGTCCTGGCCGCCGCCGAGGCGCAATCTATAGAAATTTTGCTCATTTCGGACAATCTATTCAGGTGAGTGATTCAAATCAGTTGAGCAGAGTTGATAGGGAGATAAATGAATATATTATGTTATATATATTTAAACTCGTTATACAAAATCTTGAACAGAAGTTTTATTTATTTGATTACTGCTAACTGACTCCTTTACTCCTCTCCATTACTATTTTTACGCTCCTCGTCCAAACGTAATTTAGTTTAAATATGCAACAAATATTTTATTTATATGTATTACATTTTATTATATCACATTATTTGTGTCATTCGTTATTATATAAGATCTAATTGACATGTTTCGTGATATTATTTCACATTTTGTATTGGACAACAGTTAATTGAATATTATTTTATAATTGTGCAAATGCAAAAACACTTTAAATAAAGCTCTTATTTTAGATATCGCATGTAAATATTCACTAGCTCAAATTTAAACTGTTGTAGATCGTCAAAATTTAAATCAAGCAGAAATTCATTTTAAATTTAAATGTTTTGTTTTATATTTAAATACCCATTACACAGGTTCTGCCTGTTAAATTCTTGGGAACGGATTTTGTTGAATCTTTGCTTTTTATACACGATACATTTTCTAATAGCTACCCCAACAATTTGTGCCTCTTATCAAAGCTACCACAGAAGTGTATCTGCTGCTATCTTTACAGCTTGTGTAGATTTTATATAACACAATAAATTAGCCAGCTCGTTTCACTGTAACCTTATCAACTATTCAACCCTTATACATATTCATAAAAAAGATCATTTCGCGTTTAATCAAGCAGAAAGATCAAGAGCACTTCCATTGACAAGCCCACAGCGCCAAACCTTCAACTTTCAAAGTTTTGCTTTTATTTGCCATATGCAGCAGTTTATGATGCGCTACATCAGATTTAAGCGACTTGTTAGGGTATTCATTTAAAGTGCTGTCAGAAACGATAATTTCGAGAAAATAGTAGCACTTAGGAGCCGATACATTCATTACTCATATTCATATTTAAACTATATATATATATATATATATATATATTACTCATATTGAGAGTATAATATATACTGGGCGATTTTATCATTGATCTGTTTCATCAGCATGTCACAGCTGAATAACTGATCGGCAAGTAAAGTGATCGTTTGAATAATAACTAGATAAATATAAAATGCTGTTACGATTGTTTAAGCAACCAAACAACGTTTGCCTTAATAAGATGAGTAAGCGGTCGAATTTCATCAAGAAATCACACTATGATAATTATAATATAAGACAATCTTTTTTGTGTCGCATTAATTCGCTTCGATTCGACTTTCATTTAACTGACATATAACTAAATTAAATCTATAGCGGAGAAAGAACTAATTTAGTATAGATTCAAGATCATATTTGCAGCATATCACATTTTTGACTTTCACATTCATTTAACTGACCTATAATTAAATTAAGTCTATAGCTTGGTTAGATAAAGAACTGCTACCCTTATTATTATTATTAAATACAGCAAAATTGATGTCATAAACTGAGCAATCTGGCTTAAATGGGGTTTATACCATGGCTAAGGTAAAGAACTAATTTAGTATAGATTCAATTACTGTGATTTTCATACCTTTTTGTAGCGTATTCAATTCGTCTTCCACATCCATTTGTCGGAGCTCAGTCGCTTTCCAGATCTTGCGTCGTCTGGCTTTCAACTTGAGCGCAATTTAGCCATTTAAAGAGAACACGTCCGAAAACGCTAATTTGATGTGCCGCCACCCCACCGAGCCGCGCCCCTTTTGCGCCCCGTTGTGCTCATGATCAAGGTTGGCCGCCCGCAAAGTCGTCGCCATTTTTGGCTCTTTTTCTTTTTTTTTTTGTTTATTAGTGCTTTTGTGCGTTTTGTTTACGTTTTGCGTGTTTTGGAATATCTGGATCTGAAAAGTGCCCCTCGACACAGCCATAGCCATAGCTCGTATACATTTTTTAATTAGCCGTTAAAATTCCATTTAACCGAGTAGAAAAATAAAATATTTGCGTGGCATGCAATTAAATTAAGTGTTATTGCTTTTGATTTACTTAGAATTATCGCTTAGAAGTCTATGCAAAAATGTATTTATTCTCTTATTGTTGTTGGTAAATTTAGCACGTTTAATCAGTCCCGTATTATTATTATTATTATTAGTATTGTAGATCAGCCGTATACTAGCCGTATACTCCTCCTCCTCATTAGAAACTATTCAAGTCGCATGTCACCATCGTCGTCGTTCCTTGTGCTTTATCTCGACATTTTTGATTGTTGCTGTTGATTGTTGATTGTTGCGCAAATTGATAAACGAAACGAAAAGAGCAGAGTTAAAAATAGGCCCTTGACTTGATAACAATTTACAATTTATGATTTTTGTCTTACTCTCTGCTGATGTTGTTGTTGTGTTTGTCTCGCTGCTGTTGCTGCTCGTTCCGTAGATTCTTCCGTCTCTTCTGCTGCGCCAGCACATCAACCGATTCTCTGCGCTGACTTGCAACACAATTTGCCACTTTGGCATTCTGCTCGCTCAGCAGCCGCCTGTTGTAATCATCCAAAGTTTCGCGCAGCGGCAGCAGTCGACTCGGACTGGAATTGTGACTGTGACTGTGTCTGAGCCAGTGACTGTGACTGTGACGGGGTCTGTCACTGCAACTGGGCGCTTGTTGTGGGCGGCACTTTTTGTGGAATCCATCGTCGCATAGTTGATGCAGCTGCGGATAACCCAGCTCTGATATGGTATAGTCGGGCTGTTTAGTAAGCATCCTCTTCAGAATTTCACTTATACTATGTAGGAACTGTAAGCAGAGAAAATTTAAGTTAATTAGAAATGCCTCAAGGTGATTAGAGAAACGTATAAACGTATAAAACGCATGTTGCTAGGGCCCTTATCTCACATGCCTTGCACTCTAATCTAAACTGCTTTAGAACATTTAATTATCTATATTTTTTGTTAGTTATGTTAACAGTCATTTCTGTGACTACCCTAAGAATTCAGCTAAGCATTTAAATGTGCTTATTAGCTTGGTATTTGGACCCGCATACCCATTGTTTATGTTTTTTTTTTAATATGACATAATTTATTGTGGTCATTTAAAGTGTAAATATAAATGGCTTGTGTTACGTGTTTTTTGGAGGTGATGTTATGTGAAATGCCTCAGGGGAAACCGAGTGAATAGTGCTAAATTGGTTAGACTGGAGGTGCAAAGCGTAATCTTCTACTAATCTAAGATATACAGTACGGCTGCTGGGCTCTAGCTTCTTTCTTTCAACTAAAAAAGAGCACATTGGAAATATTTTTGCTCTTGCTGCTGCTATTGCTCTTGTAAATGACAGACAAAAGGGCAGAACAGAGCTAAATAGCATTCTTTGCAGTTTTCTGCTATTGGTTCTGCTATTGGCTCGCTATTGACTCTGCTATTGCTCTGTTAAGGTAGCAAGAGCAAAATGAAAAACTACAAAGAAAGCATAGCATTGTGCAAACACTGTTCCCACATTATTGAGTGTATCCAAAATCTTCATAATTCTTAAGTCTCATTAGTTTTGACTGGCATGTCTTTTGGCTGATGGCAAAGAAAACAAAGATAGTTGCTGTTCTAGCCTACATACATACATACATTCACACACACACACTCATATACCCATGTTTAAGTATTGCTATTGTGTTGCTCTTTCACACGCGTATTAAGTATTTCACAGTATTTCAAGCTTCACTCAATCCGCACGTCTCTCAGTCTATCCATATGCATATACATTTCAGATTGTATACTTCTGCACAAATACATATATATTTGTTTGTGTTGTAGCTTGATTAGCGGCGACTGAGATCTTTGTTTATGGAGCTGTTTCAGTTCACGTCGTGGACTTTTTTTTTGCATTTCAGACTTTGCACAGGCCCTAAAAGGCATGTAAATTTCGCCATATCTGCATCTATTTTATATTGTGTTTGTATCTACACATTGCATACGTAAGTGATCTGTATCTGTTATGTGTATATAGTATATGGTATATGTGTCGGCATTTGTAGCACTCTTGGCTCTACTTATTTGCTATTTGCCTGTTCCATTTCTTTGTGTCGCCTTCTAAGTTGCGCTAATTATTAGCACTTGCCATGTGGGCGATACAAAAATAACGACAAGCATTTGAAATAGGTATTTCAATTTATTAAATCGCACCGTTTATGGTTTTGCGTGTGAGGCACGTTTAAAGCGCTTAACTCTGATGCTCTTACATTTTGATTGTTTATTCTTTCTTCTTCAATTCTGGATTTTTTCTATGTGACTAACTTGCATTCCACATGTGGAACACAGATTACCGCTGTGTTCCCCCCGGCTTCTTTTGTGTAATATGATCCACTTTTGTTGAGTTGTGCCAAAGTCTTTGGCTGGTTCTTGAATTCTTGAATGCTTACCATCTCCCACCTCCTTCCATTCTCCACTCCACCACCCCCTCTCTCTAACGCATTTCATTTGGCTCTTGCTACTCATTCGTCTTTTCTTTGCTGCTCTTTGCTTCGATTTTTTCTCATAAATTTTGTTTGTTGTTGTTGTTTTGTATCTGCTCCAACCAGTTTTTCTAGTCTTTCGCTTTAGGGCGTTTAATGCCGCATGCAACGTGCCCCTATTTCCAGCAGCAGCTGCTGCCTGTTGCCTCTTTTTGTTCAATTTGCTGCTGTGCTCATATTGTTTATTAAAAAATATATTTTTGGGCAAGAGCTGGGCACATTTCGAAAGTTGGTTTTACTTTTAGCTTTATTTGCGAATTGCACAAGAAATGAAAGGGCGCCAATGTTTTGTATACCCTTTTAATACAAGTGAATCTTGCTGATCAATATTATAGTTCTTCAAATGGATTAGTTTAGTTCCCCGAGAGACATTTACATCTTTGCCAGAGTATTTGAAATTCGGCAATCAATAGCTTCGGCTATTTTCCTATTTCAATCTGAAGTTGTTTTGTATTTGGGTTAAGTTGAGTTGGTGGCATATTAAGAAATCAGAGGTTGATCAATGTGCTCTTGGATGTCAAGTTGCTATTTAATCTTGCCTTAAAAAGCTTAAAATTTATTTAAGATAAGTTAAAAAAAAAAAAACACTCCGATTGAAACTCGTAAGGTGAGTTTGTCTACGGTCCAATTTAATTTATATTAGTTTCTTTTATTAAAAGCATTTAACATTTTTAAGCAAAACCTGTTTACAACTCTTGCTTATACATACACAAAAGTAACTCCAAACTGTAGATGCACAATTTCCCAAAATTTTCATGCTGTATTTTTCCTGGCACAAAGTTCATTTCAATTTATTGTCCGTAAATTTGAATAGTTTAATAACAGTTCATATCAATTTACAGACAATAAATGAATACATCACGTGATAAATTTAATTATGCATTTCCCCTCCGCCATCTAAACATTTTTAAACTATGTTGAAATCTTGATACCAGCGACGCTTTGTTGCCCGTTTGCCTTTCTCTCGGTTTCCGTCGGGGCGACCTCAGCTGTCCCGCCCCCAACTCATGGCTCTTTCACCTACGTTCCGTTAATTCCATTATAACAATTGATTTCATTGTGCAATCATTGTCACGCAGCAGCAGCAACAACAGATACAACAGCTACAACAATGAAATCAATTCATGACAACTATGTGGTTAACGGATGCGTAAAAAGATACACAGGTATTGCACAGATACAGATACACCGACACAAATGCTGCAGCGGCTGCAACATTGCCCAGCGCTGACTCAAGGCATTTTAAAATCCCATGACGTCTATAAAAAATCAAAAACCTGATTGCTAATTTAAGCCTCTTGCACTTGACATGGACATGGACAGTAACGGCCACAGTAACAACAACTTTCACTTGGCCTAAACGCACCTATTGCTTTCTTTTTTTTTGTTGCTTGGTGTGGTGGTTTCCTTAGCACCAATTTCTTTTGCGTGGCAATTGTCGCGTTGTTTTCTTCGCTTCGTATTCTTGGCGTACTTCTTCTTCCCACCGTGCCGACGTGCGAACCGTAAGAAAGCCGCTTCACAACTAATTCTACACGAGTAGACTACGAGGCGGTCTCCGCTCTTCGCTCGAGCTCTCTTTGAATACCCTGCATACAAAGTCGGGTTAGGGGCCGCATTAATACCCGTGACTTTTAGCAATAAGTTGCTACATAAAAATTCAATTTTCTTAGAAGTGCAAATGCAATAAGATAAATACTAAAAATTGTATTAATGAAAACAAATGGTATACATTTATAAATTATAATATGGCTTTCTTATATGTTATTGATTGATGATACCGCTAAATTCATGAGACTGTCTGCCTTCTTGACTTAAATTTACAGGGTATTTATCAACTTTCATGCGATTCTACAACATTTTTAATTACTGTTCTTTGTGTTTATTTTCTCTTTGACTGCTACACGTGCTGGGGAACGTATTGCCACAGAGAGAGAGAGAGAGAGAGAGAGAGACTTTAAAGAGTAAACGATTGGTGATCTGGTCACATTGTGCCGTCAGCTTGCTCTTTAGATCTGCTCTTCTCTGAACACAGGCACCATCCAACCACAGAAAACGCTTTCTGTGCCTTTAATTTAAAATGATAATTGAAATTTTACCTGTGTTCATTTTTTGTATAAATATTTTTGCATATATTTAATGAGAAGGCGCAGTTTTTTTTTTGTTGGTGCAATTGCCAGTTATTTTTATTGCTGTACCAATAAGATTTGCTAAGGTTTTTGAACCTTACCATTTAAATTGCGGACAGCTTTAATACACTTACTTTCTGGAATTTAACGGTTCGCATTATCTCCGACTAAATAACTTGCATTTTCATTGCAATTAGCTCAGCGGCTATAACTGTTAACCTTTATCGCAATTCCAGCTGAGCCCGACACCTTATGCATTATTTATTGTAGGTGCTCCCATCATATGACTTCTACCTGAACATGATTAAGCGCGTTGCTATGCGTTTGCGTCGAACACCGATCCGATCATCGATGTTTTAATTGAACTGTGGATGTGCAATATCACGTACTCTGAATCGTAATAGATAATAATGGTTTTATATCTATACCTAAGGCGGCCTCAGGGTTTCTATTTTTTTTCGCTATTCGGTTTCACATGTAGCGCAATTACGTGTAAATATTTTGTTGTTGTTGTTGTTGTGATTTCTGTTTCAATTGCATGTTTTGAATGAATGCATATGTAACTGATCTGGGATGATATATGCAACTGGATAGGTAAATTAAGTGCTTTGCAATGTTTCGTGTTGTTTATTTTCGCCCATTTCCAACTCATTTTACTCTTTAGCATAGTGTAATCATTTCGAGGTGATTTTTACATGTATTTGTATCTCGAAAGTGACATTTACCATTTAAAACATAAAAATATATATTTTTTAAATGCATTTTTATTTGGAGCATTAAATATTCTTTTGAACTAAATAAATTTGATTGATTAATTGAACTTTACCAGCAAATAATTATATCCATCAGCAATATGAAGATTATCTTAATTTCTGTGTTGATTGCTTTCAGATGCCAAGACATTCATCTCAGGAAAGAATATGTTAACTTGGTCGAATCGGTGCGCGATGCCGGTGGTGAGGTGAAAATATTCTCCAGTATGCATATATCGGGAGAACGTAAGTATTTTTTCTTAACTTTTCTTTTCTTTTTAACGCCTGAAAGCCTTGGTAATTAGCATAGAACAAAGTGTTATATGATTTGGATCATTTGGATATTATTTCATAAGCCAGCAAGTGCAAAGGAAAAGATGCAAAAATGCCTATGCGTGTTTTTCATTTTGGTCTAGAATATGTACAGGCCTCCCCCTGTCTAATGACCTCGTTAAGAATTCTATTTTTACATGGCTCGCATTGCATATGCATACACATATACATATACTTACAAAATACACATATATATATGTATATATATATATAGATAGATATGAATACATGTGTTTGTCGTATGTATTTCTCGAAGAAATCTCCCGCAATGCATAATTTACTCAAGTCGACTGTGTGTTGAGAGCACTTTCAATTTTCAAATCAATTTTGCATGTTCTTAATTAAAATTACATTTTGTATGTTTATCGTAAATATGTTTGGGTCTTTAAATAGGCATTTCTTACGCCGTGGCTGTGGCTGTTTGGTAAATGAGTCACGTGTCGCATTTTCTTTGGTTTTTCTTTTGTTGTTATCACTTGTCTGCGACTTGCCATTAATATACCCTGTAGAGTGTTTAAGTGGGGTATAGTGGGAGTCTTTAAAAGACGTGTAAATGTTTGCCGATGTACAATTCACAAATTTAAATTGGGAAAGATACAAAAGTATTATTTACCTTAACTACTTTGGCAATTTTGCCTTAAAACTGTTTGCAGGGTATCTTTGAGTTGCGTACTCTCGCTTAGCTTACGCTTACGTATAAAGCGTAAATGGGTCGCTGTAATTCTAAAATAGAACCCAATCCTTTAGTAGCTGTTGTAACTTGTGCTCGTACCAAGAGAACAAAATGAAATTTACATAGCTGGCTTGTCTCTCAACGCCACTCGAACATTTCCACATTTCCACATACATAATTGTTTTTAACTCGTTATCGCTGGAAGCGCCTTCTCAAGTACTTCTCTTCGTGTTTGTTGATTTGGTTCGTTTTAATCAGCTTTCAATTACTTATATATAAACATTTTTTAAAGAGTGTAAACAAAAAGCACAACGAGCATTTAAATGATGTGCAGATACAAACAACTCAACGATTTCATTGAGTAAACAAAATAAAACCGAACCGAACCTATACTAAACCAAAGCACATGAAGCAATTCCCAAACAGTTTACAATGTTCTACATAGAATTAATCACGTCAAAAAATTAGCATATTGTTAATTGTAATACCAAGTTGAATGTTAAGTTCAGTTCAACTCTAGAACAGAACCGGTAAGCCTTGAAACTGACAACTGCAAGCACACTCCTACACCCCCAGTGCTGAGCAAAAATAAGCTGACTGGTTTGCTTGGACAGCGTACTGGCCTTGGTTTACAACGTACTCTGCAGCATGGCTAGAGCTGTGGGTATGCACTTTACTAAAGTTGACCACTGGCAATTAGGCGTCTTAATCTAATCTAATGGACCGGATGCTTAAAATTATGCAATTATCTTACTTTTGTCAAGAGTCGAGGTTTAGTTCAGAGCAAGTCTACTTATGGGTTTAAGGAATACCTCTGTAGCGAGTCCAAGATACTTAAGTTGTATGAATATTATTCGCTTAAAGAAATATCCATAATCAGAAATGATTAAATTCCAACTGCTGAAAGACTTTTAGAATATAGATCGCTTTTAATTTGTGTCTTTCTAATTTTCTAATTGTATTTGAGACTCAACTGAGTAACTCTTTATATTATATATTTACGAAATAACATACTTTACTGTGTATCTCTCTTGTGCATTTTAGAACTCGCCCAACTGACGGGCGTTGCGGCTATTTTGCGATTTCCCATGCCCGAGCTGGAGGATAGCGATGATGATGACGATGAGGATGGGGCAGCGGGCGGCGACAACAGCGATAGTGATTAACCACTAGATCCTAAAATCCTTAAGATCAAAGCAAAACAACAAACACTTAGAATTTTTGAAAAAAAAACGATATTTTTTTACTTACTCAAGAAGAGAAGCGGCGAACGTCAAACTCTTGCAGCAAAGTTGAAAACATAACAAACAATATATAAAATTACTGTATACATACACACACACACACACACACATTATATATATATAGAGTAATAGGTACTACTATTGACAGACTTGGACTGTGTCAGGGCATATACAATATACGAGTACTATATATACATACATATACCATATACAAATCTAGTGTGTACGATGGGCGTCAGATCGATCGAGTGATGCGTGCGTTAGTTAAAATTACATGAATAACAAATTTCGAAACAGTTTCTCAATAGACAAGCAATTAATTCTAGCCTAACTTAGCCTCCCCCACTATAACTAATATTATGTGAACTATAACTAGGCTATGCGTAACTAGGACTTCTAACAGTCAGTGTTCAGCAAATTGCAATTGACACTTCCATTTTGCCTATATTTATAACAATGGTTTCTTCTGCTTTTGCTTTTGACTGCTGTTTTTTGCTGTTGTACTATATGATTGTATATGTATATGATTTTTTATAAATTTTATGTGTTCTCTTCACAAAGTGTAAACCCCAAAATCGATTATTGCGAGTTCTTATTGTTCAAATTATTATTTAAGCTTTACATATAAATCGAGATTTGTGCAACGAATGTTTTTTTTTGATTTTTTTTTTTTTTTTTAAGTCTGCTGGTTCTGGTTGCGGATTTTGTTTGCCTGGTATTTTGCAAAGAAAAATAACAGAAACTCGAGTTTTATATAAGGAGTAGGACTTGCATACAAATTGTATGTAAGATATATAAACTCATTTGCCTGCTCATCATATAAGAATTTGGTTTCTTGCCAAGTCATTGAGCAAAAGCCCTGAAGTAAAGTCGATGGGCAGCCGCTCGCTGAATGAAATTCCAAACGCACAGAATCGGTAGCGGGTGCCTGAAGAATATTTGGTTGCAGCCAACATCATCACGTTGGCGCACAAGAGCTGAATTTTGCGTAAGGCAAGCCTCACGCACGAGCTGAATTTTGCGCACAGCCAACTTCACGTTGGACCATTATATTTGCGCAGGCAATATAATGAAAATGCAGACTAACGAAGTTGGTTGCGCTAAAATCTGTTCCTCTGCGACGTTAGCTGTGCTTCAATTGAGCAGTCACGTGAAGTAGGCTGCGCGCACAATTTAAAAGTCAGTGCAACGATAGTTTCTCTTTCTTTTCGTTTTCTTTTATTGTTTTTGTGTACAAACTAAGCCTAAGATCAAGACACAGGATAAGCGATATCGGCGTTCACTTGGCGCCCAACTGAGCAGCAGCCGCAGCAGCGGCGGCAGCCGCCTTGCGCGCATCCCGCTTGGCCGTCTTTTTCTGCTCTTTGGCATCGGTGTCGATGTTGCGTCGCTTCTTGCGCAGCAGCCACTCCTCCTTCTCCTTGCTCTGTTTCTCGCGTATCAGCTTGCGGAAGAGATTGCGATGACGCGGCTTAACCATGCGCGCCTGCAGCCGATGCTCATCGACCTCCGCCTTGTGCACCTGCCGCTTGTTCACCTTGTGCACCTTGCCCGACTGCACGGACATTTTTTGCTTCTGCAAGTAGCGAGATTGAAAATTGTTAAGTACTGTGTATTATATTTAATGCTGAAGGACGTACCTCCTCGAGCAGTCGCTGTGCCTTTTCATCGAGCTCTTCTTCCTCATCGTCATCGCTTTCGTCCTCGTCTTCATACAACTGCTCATCGTCAGAGTCTTCTTCATCTTCGTTGACGCCATCGGCACCGCCATACTTCTTGTATTCGGCCGTCTCCTCCTGATAGGCGCGCTGCAGTTGCGCATCGAGCAGCTCCTGCTCCACGGCATCCTCCTCCTCCTCCTGCGCCGCAGTCTCTTCTTCAGACTCATCATCGCTTTGAGCTGCAGCAGAAACAATAATAATAAGATCACCTCCAATTTGGACAGTCCCTTATCTTACCATGCGTCTCGATCAGGGAGGGATCATGGAGCGCTCTCTCCTCGGGCGGTATATAAGTATCCCGCTTGGCGTCAACGAACGGCGACAGATGTGGCGGCAACTTCTCGCCGATGAAGTATTGATTGGTGGGCAGCAGCTGGCGCTGATTGACACAATCGAAGATCCACTGCGGCTGTATGTAGTCGCGAGAGATGTATTGTGTTGCCAGGCTGGGTCTGTCCACAATCTGGTGCGTAATGCTCTCATCGCCCTCGTCGTACGTCGAGCCCGAGAAGACTGTCGAATCCCAGGACACTTTGCCGCCAAAGGAGCGTATAATGATGACGAGTGGCTCGCGCGGCACCTCGCGATTGATGAAAAACTTGAGGCCTTTAAAGAGGGTGCGGAGTCGGGTTATCTCCTGGGCATCCTGTTTCATTTTGATGATGCGCTTGGAGTCGCCATCCTGTTCGAGCAGCTCCATATCGATGTCGGGTTCCTCCTCATCCTCCTGCAGCTTGTCGGTGCGCAGCAGCTCAAAGTTGAGGGCAGCAATGCGCTCCGAGACAAAGCTGGACTCGTCCTTGAGCGTTTCATCGTTGTCCTGCAGCACACCGCTGGGAAACTGTGGCGGATAGGCCAGATTGAGGCCATGATATAAACGGAAATTGGTGAAGCCCAACATGATTGTATAGAACTCCACAAATATCGACATGACCTTGAAGTCAACCTCCTGTCTCGACTGCGGCTTAAACGGATAATAATGTGGCACAATCCAATTGATCTTCTGGCCCTTGATCTCCGCCTGGAAATAGTATCCCTTTATCGAGATGAACACTTTGCGCAGCGACTTCGAGGCAATCACATAATGCAGGAATTCAATGGTCAGGCGGCGACACAGATTCGACTGCTCGCGCGGAATCAGATGCAGTGAGGGAAATGTGCTGAACAGAAAGAGCAGTGTGAGGCAATCGTCCAGATCCTTGAGCGCATCAATGAACGTCGGATAGCGCTCCTTAACAATATGATCGAGCTTGATCTCGGGGAACAAGGCCAGGCGACGTTTCAGATTGCGAAAATCCTTGATGGCGCGATCGCGACCCGATTTCTTGGCAAAGATCTGCAAGCAAAATATATATTTTTTATATATTGGTTACCAGCTAATTTGTAAGGAATTTACCTTATAGTCACGCAGCGTCCACACGATGGGCTCGTGCAGCAGAAAGCGTATGTCCTTGGTATGATAAAGGATCTTGATCTCCGACGAACCCTTCTGGGCGCGTCTTCTGTGCTTGGGCTCGCGTGGATAGACGCCCTTCAGGATGCACAGGCGCCGAAAGTCGTTCAGCGATAACTGCAGCTTGCGCAGCGCCGCACGCCGGCTAATGTACTGTGTGGCCTCGCCGGACTCGTACTGTGAAGTGACAAACAGATTGATAAAATGGCTGTGCTTTGCTTTATTGTGTAGTGTATTGAAAATAACCTCACAGTTTTGCTGTGAATTGCGTGTTACTATTTTACTTGAAACATACCTTCTTGGGACGTCTCATTGTGGCGGTCTGTTAGAGCAGCTATTTATTAGATGCTGACAACTGTTGAATACAATTGTTTTACTCGAATATTGTTTGTTTTGTGAAAAACACACGACGTACCCAAAAACACACGTTTCTGTGTTGTTGGTCGCGTGGGAAGGGACGGTGTGACCTTACGCACATCATGAGAAAATATCTACCAATTAAAAATGTTGCCATTCGATGATAATGCGTAGTGCTGCCACTCTATTAGGAAAAGAAATGAGAGCTCATGCGCGGCAGTTTGAAAAATTGCCAGATCGAGATGGGCAGCACTGCGTTTTAGTGCTACCAGACTACTTATTTATCGTTAACTTGCGCGCCAAATATGTCAACAGATGTAAATTGTCAGCACTGCCCACTAGTGCTACCAAATTGTTTTATATATCTGTTAACTTGCGCGCCAAATATTCAAACATTGTGCACTGCCTTTTGGATAACTCTTTTTATTGAATCTGTTTTTATTGTTTTTATAGGTAGGTATTGTATTGAGAAAATAACATACAGTCTAAGTTTGTTGTATTATATAATATTCGTTATATATTAGTTAGTTTGAACATTAACTTTATATATATATATATATATATGTATATATATATATATTAATTTTTTTGTTTGCTAGCAATATGCTGACTGCAATTATGCTTTACAATTTTTTTTTTGTGTTCTTGTTGTTGTTGTTGTCAATAACAAAAATTTTATTAAACGGCCATTTGATTCGTTAATTCGTTTGCTGCGGCTCTGCTACAATTCGGCTATGTAACGGTTTTTTTTTCATATTTCTCATCTTTGACGCGTTCATCTGTGTGTGTGTGTGTGTGATAGTGTTTATTATTATTTAAGCGTTACGATTTAAATGTATCTGAGTGTGACTTGTTGTATATTTCACCTAAATAACTAGTTAACATTGTATTGTATCTATGCTTATTAGCTTCGTTTTGATTTACATAAGTGTCGTTCCATTTTGCGCCCCTCTTCTCCTCTCAAAATGCCTTTTGTTATATATTTCATCAACTGGTGTTTTTTGTCAGTATTTGCTCGTATTTTCTGTGCCATCGAAATTGACTATATTTTGTGTATTTGATTTGTTTTCTAGTCGCTTTTTTTTTGTTGTTGTTTTTAATGACAATTTGATCTGATTTGATGCAAGGATGGGTCTCAGGAGGGGGGATTGGGGAGGGGGAAAGGATCATGATTGTGGTGTGTTTTTTGTATAAAATCTAAATGTTGCATTTAATTATACATATATATGCGTGTGTGTATATATATATATATATATATTTGTTTTGTTATGTATAAATATGTACTTCTATAAAGTAAATAACATTCTGTTTTAGAGCATCGCTGTATTATTCGCAATTGTTGTAAAGTAGAGCCGAATTCAATGGTTCAGCAAGTTCTGGGGATTCCTGGTTTGTCAATCCAATGGCATCTTCACATCACTTTCGTTTGACTCGCTTACAGGATGCAGGATACTCCGCCAATCTGTCCTGTTCCGTCCTGTCCTGTCTTGTAATGCTTATAATGTACAAATACAACATAAAAGAGAATTCCAGATAACATATCGTAAAATTTCAAATTCAAAATATTAATTTCTCGAATGTTTTCATATACAGAAACAGTTAACTGTTTAGAACTTTTCGATATTATTAAATGTGTGTGTGCGTGTGTTGTATGTATGTATTTATATAAATTATTTGTACAATCTTATGTGCTAAAAGCGTATCAGTTATTAAAATTAATTCTGTTTTTGTATTATAATACTCTCTTTTGTTCACTATTCAAATTAACATTTATGTATGTGTGTATGTGTGTGTGTGTATATGTGTGTGTGTATGTGTGTGTGTACTAATTACACACACACATGTTCAACAATTCTCGTTACAAAATAAAGCACACACATATATGCATACATACATACATACATATGTATGTATGTATGCATGACTACGTACTACACGTATGTAAAAAATGTAAAGTAAAAATCGCACAACAATTAAACTCAACAACACAAAAATCACTGGTGGGTAAGGAATTGTTTTTTGTTTTTTGTTTTTTGTATTACACACACGACGGTTATTTTGCTTAACGAACTGCTTTTGCCAACGTTATCAAATCGATTGGAATTATCTTGACCGATAATTGCATTGGCATTTCATCTTTACCTGCCTATTAAAAATAATAAACGCATTGCTCTTGTTCTTTTTCTTGTTGTTATATACTTACAAATTTGAAAACGCTATAAAAAACTTTAAATTAGTCTACCAATATGTTAACTATTACTTTTTGCTGGATTTTCATTAACGGTTCTTATTATTTATCGTTATCGTTTTTTTTTGGTTTGCTGCCTAAAACACAACTGAAACTCGAGTAGGGCACCTGTCGTGCTTTTCTTTTCTTAGACTCAACACGACGAATACAATACGTGATTTGCGAGATGCTGAGAACTGTGCATTATTGCAATGACTCAACTCAGCATACAAAGGTGAAATCCCAGGAGAAACCCGTGCGTGTCGTGTCATGTTTGAAAAGCTGAGACAAGCGCCCATCTCAAATTCAAAGTCAAGTTTATGCAGACGACAACTGACAGCTTTTTGCGATCGTCGTTCGTTAATTGGTAATCGTTATTCGTTAATCGTGTATCGTTAATCGTTATTCGTCAATCGTTAATCGTTTATCGTTGCTCAATGCAGACGAAAGCTGACAGCTGGACAACTTGCAGTCGCCGCATTTGTTATTGTTTGTTTTTTGCTTGTGTTATACAACGGACGCAACTTGAAACGTTTATTTGATGTACTCGTTACTCGTACATGCACACACTATATATCATTATGTATATAGTATATAATCGAATATATATATATATATATATATATATATATATATAAGTTTTGTATACACAGCGTTACGTATTTTAAAAAGGAAAGAATGTAAGTTACTCATACTATCTGTTTTTTGGTAAATACATAATAAATACTTATAAAAATCAATATATTTTTGTTATATATATGTATGTATTGTATATATCTATGATAATTATATATTTCGTATTTAAAGCTGAAATTAATGATTATGTGCTCTCTCATTAAGTGTGTTTAGTATTATTATTATTATTATTATTGTTGTTGTTGGTTTGGTGATTGAATTGTTAACTAACGCAATTGTTTAGTTTTGTCCATAAATTATTTGTCTGTGCTATGTGTTTGCTAATTTCATATTATGGAATTTCTATAGATATTTTTTAGTATGCCAATTGATTTTAGTTTTAATTAAAATTTGTTTAATACTTACGGCGCTTTAAGCTGCAACTTAAATAAAATTTGGTCAAGAACAAAATTAGCAGACACAAGTTGTGTTTTTCTTTCTTTTTTTTCAGTTTTCTTTTTCACTTTAATTTCAAACAATGATTTTGTATTTGGTAAGTTTAATATTTTATAAAGTATATACTGTAATTTTCGTTTTATTAATCTTTAATATTTATTATTATTATTATTATTTCTTGCTCTGTAACGCTTCATTTATATGTTATGAACATTTTTACTAATTTTTCAACAATTTTTTTTTTGGTTTGGATTTTTTGTTACGCAATTATTCAACTTTGTAAAAATCTATAACCATAACAATTTCTCATATATATATATATATATTTATATATATGCATATGTTATATACATACATATATATATATATATATACATATATATTTTCTGTATATATATATTATCTTATATAAGTTGCTTTGGAGCGAGACCTTGACGACCTCCACTTGACGTGTGAATTTGTGTGCGTTTTAGAGTTAGGATTTGGGAAGTGAAAGGAGCTTGAGTTCATAATATGATTGATTGATTGATCGATGCTAACTAAGCTGATTGTGATTCCTTATTGACTTATAGTTGTATATGTATGTGTGTGTGTGAGTGTGTGTGGGTGTCATTTAATTTTGATTTTGTTCTGCTTGTCTTCTTGTATAAAATGTTAACAGACGCTGACATTTGTACTGCGCTTCATGGATTCAGTTTTCGATTAGAGAGAGAAAGTGCTTCGAAAGTATATATAGTATATGAACACTCCGTGCGGAATGCTAGTCGATTAACAATTTCATAAATTTTGTTAGGTTAGTTTTTTCTTTTTTTTTGGAATATTCTGTAGCATAGTTAGTTCTACATAAGTATTTTTTTTTGTACTCGTTCGCAGTACTTTATAGAGAAAAGTGGGCGCGATATGTTTAAAGTGAGTGCCTGTGAGGTGTTTATGTGTGTGTGTGTGTGTGTGTGTCTGTGTGTGTGTGTGTGTGTGTGTGTATGTATGAGTGTGTGCTGGGTTTCATGTACTAAATAAATAATTTTGGTTGTTCTTATTTATGTATGTATTTTTAGTATGTATATATCGTTATAATATATATGTTTTAATATATATATATATATATGTGTGTCTGTGTGTGTATATATATATATATAAGTATGTTTCTCGTATGTGTTTTGGTTTTTTTTTAAAGTTAATTTGGAAGATTATTGGATCGTTTTCACCATATACGGCATGGGTGTGTGCTTATGTGACTTTCGTTTGTTTTCATTTGCTGGAAGTTCTCTCAGTTCGAGAGCATGCAATTTTTTTTGATGTCACCTGCTCTTCCGATTGCTTTATATTCCCCAAGATCATGCGATCAATGCGTAAAAGTGAGCGTTCGAGTTAAGAATGTGTTAAGATAGTCCATTTATGAGTTCTTTTTTCTGCTATCATGTGATGTAACTGAACTTTAGCGAATTGACACCAGACCCAACAACACAGCAAACCAGATAGAGAGAATTGGTAGGCCAAAATAAATATTGTATTTAATATAGAAACAGAAAACAACTCTTCAAAAGATCAGCTCAGCTCTACAGAGAACCAGAGCCTTTAACAGAAATAAGCGAAATATAACAATTAGATGGGAAGTACTTGATTTGAAGTTGCTTAACTTTAGAAAGATCAACAGCTTAGAAAATGCGGTTTTAAGTTCGAATAAGTAATAGATTGAAGACTGAAGCAAACTGATAGAGAAAGAGAGAGAGAGGTTCCATAAGTAAAAAGAGAAATAAAAGAGAACCAGAAATAAGTTCAAAGGCTGTATAAATATTTAAAGAAACAGTCAATGAGTATAACTATAATCATTTCACTCCCAAATCAAGGTTTCTTTCGTTTTTGGGCCAGTTAATTAGATTGTTTAGTGGCTTTCATGTTTTCCAGTTCTCCATTGCCATGTTGTTGGTTTATAGAGCATTTGGCCAACCAAGCAACCAACCAACTAACCAATGTTGGTTGGCGTGACGCACTTAATGTAATGTACCTCGTGGTATTTGTACAATGTGAATTTGTTGTTAATTCTGTGTTTTGGTATTTGGTGTTCTGTTCTCGGTTAAATTTTCTGCATTGTAATTATAATATCGTATGTGGTATGTCCATATATAATTATAATATATGTATGTGTGCGCAACACTATTATGCACTGCACCACCCATGGGGTGGAAAAGCAGACACACTTATTAACCTTCGCGTCTCTAATACATATATATATATATAAGTTTAGGTACATATATGCATTCTGCCATTTATAGGTATGTGTACATATTTATGTGTATATATATATGTATATATATAAGTATATATATCTGATGGCATCGACTAGGCTATACAACAGCTCGGGCTACACTTCTATCATCTCTTTTTATTTATTTTTTGCAAAATTACTTGTTCTTGTTGTTGTTTTGTTGGCCGTGCTTTAATATACAGTTTTGGTTTTTGAATTGTGTGTGTTATTTATTACATATAGTATTTAATTTATATATATATATATATATATATACACATATATATATATATGTATATATATTAAAAATGTTATGTCACTGCCACTAGTTCTCATTTAAATGTATTCGCCTTCGCCTTGTTGTAAAAATTATTGCTTTCTGATTTGTGTTTTTTTTTGTTGTTTTTGTTTTTGTTTTTGTTCTAGTTTTCGAGTGAGTATTTTTTGGTAGGATTTTTTGTTACCTCAACTTCAATTTGCGAGCCATATGCAAACATTTTGGGATATCTTTAGATATATTGCCTACTTAAGTTATAGTTGCATATATATACTTTATGTTTTTATCATTTCATTATATAAAATATATATATATTTATATATATAGGTATATATATATATATATATATATATATATATATATATGTATATATGTCTATATAAGTATGTATATATTTAATGGGCTTTTATGTTTAATTCATGCTTTTCATCATTTTGCTTGCGGCCATTTTTACGAGTTTACGATTTAAGGTTTAAGATTTTAGGTTTAGTTTAGAAAAATGTTACGTACGTTCTAAATAAAGAGAGCAAGTTGTTTTTTTTTTGTTTAAATATCTTTTTATATATCGTATATATGCTCATTTGTATATATATATATATGTTTATATATATACACATATATATATATATATATGTAGGGGATTCATTAAGCAAAAAGTATATGAAATTATTAATCTCATTTGATTTTTTGGTTTTCGAACTTGTTTATGTAGTCTATCATAAATATTGTTTAAATTGAAATAACTGCACCTTTTACACGCCAACAAGAATCATAAGTATCATAATCATAACGACAATCATAATAATAATATAATGATAATTAGTTTCAAAGGTTCGATCGAGCATCATGGTTTTAAAATTATGTATGGCAAATGTTTAGCAAAATGTTTCTTTTATTTTTCTTTTTTCTTTTAAGTATGCCTAGTATTAATCATAATTTTTTGCTTTTCACTTTCTTTTTCGTTTTGTTTTCTTTTTTTTTTTGTTTATTTTTTGTTGTTTTTTTTTTTTGAGTATAGTTGTAGCTTATCATTTTGTCGTTTAATAAGTACGCAAATTATCACTTAATCAATATAGGTCAATATATAAGTAAGTATATATATGCGATGTAAGTGTGCGTGTGGTATATAAGTTCATATTATATAGTATAAGTTTCGTAAAACTAGACTGATTTAGGCTCTGTCTGGCGTAAAGCTTTCTTTTTCTTTGGAAAATTACTAGAACAATTTATATGTATGTAGTTAGGTAGAGCACGCAAATTATATAGTATTAGAGAGCGGCAAGTGTTGGAACGGGACAGAAATTTTCATATATCCAAAGGTTTTTTTTTCTTTTTAATTTCAAACATTGAATTTGTAGAAATTTGTAGAAAGTTTAGCCAAATGCCAAGCATTTTTTCTTTCTTCATATTATTTTGAAATAATAGGAACAATTTGGATTGCTGTAGTTTTCGTATTAGATTCCCAAATTGGATGAAATAGTAAAATACATTGTGGATAGAATAATTAATAGAGACCGTCCAACACTTTGCAGAGTTAAAATATGCTCAACATAATTTCTGGCTGTCTCGTTTCGTAACATATTTAAGGTGCTTGTGCCAAGTAAGGACTTAAGTAGATTTTATATACTCGTAATTAGTAGTAATTTAAAAACCCAAACGTTTAAGTAAAGTAATTGATTGGGAAGCCATTATTTGAGGTTTTTTTTTTTTCTTTTTCTAAATAGTAATTAATCAATTATGGATAAGTTAGTTAAGGTTCTTAGTTGACGTAGAGACAGAGTTAGAGAGATAAAGCTGAAGAGTTTTTGTGTGTGTGTTGTGTGTGTTTTGTGTGTATTCTTTTTGTTTTGTTTTCAATATGTTGTTGGCTTTGTTTTATACGGCTTAAAAAGCTGCGGCTAAACATTTAAAGTAAATGTCTCTTTTGTTGAAAAAGGAAAAACGCTGCACGTAGCACTAACTAACTCGTTTTTAGCTTCTTTTTTGGTTTTGGTTTTGGTTTTGGTTTTGGTTTTTTCATCTTTCCTTTGTGTGTTTTTTGGAGCTGCAGTTTTGCCGTGCGGTTCTTAGACGGGGCAAGTGATCAAATCATATTCGAACATCAGCGACACCGCAACAAAGACAAAGTACAACAGAAACATGGTAAAGCCCAACCCCTTGTTCATGCGCCAACGGAAGCAGGCAATTGATAGCACCACAAATACGAGCATCATAAACAATATGGTTATGGAACACACCATGCCCACCGAGTTCACTTCAACGGGCGCATCGTAGATAATCCCATAGATCAGCCAGGGTATCGGCAAGCTGCATTTCCGAACATCCAAACAATCAATCAATTAGTACCCACTCCATATACATATACATATATATATATCGATATATATGTGTCTCAGTTATATATAGTGTAGTATTTGGGGATTGCTGCTCAACTCACCCCACAGTCACATCGAATATGTTGCTACCCACGGAACTGGACACGGCCATGTCGCCAAAACCCTTCCGAGCCACAATCACCGACGTTATCAAATCCGGTATGGATGTGCCAGCCGCCAGGAAGGTGAGGCCCATAACCTGGGAGGGAATGAGAATGTAGTCAAATTAGTCATCAAATAAAAAAATACAAAATCCAAAAAACTTGAAATTATTATAATTTTGTAGATTATTGAACTAAATTTAAATAAAAGTTGTTAAAATAAATTGGTAAGAATGTTTATATTTTTAAATATTTATTTCATTTTTATTTTCATTTATTTTATATGAGATCATTAAATTTTGCATGTGAAATACAATGAATATTACCAAAACAAAGTAGTAAAAATTTATATTTTTTTATTTATTTATTTTCTTTTATTTGATTAAAAAAAAAATCAATAAACCAAATTAAGTTTTGCATATAAAATACAATGAATATTAAAAAGTAAACTAGTAAATATATATTTATATTAATATTAGTATAAAAGTATTATATTATATTTGTATATTTTTGTTTAAGTCAAATTTGGAATTTACCTCTGGGGGTATGCGCGCCGTGTCTCCGGCGACATTGGCCCACCACACCATGAGATAGGAGAAGGCAGCTATCCAAACGATGGACCCTATAAAGGTGACCGGAAAGAAGCGTTTGCCGCGCGGCGTTCTCGTGTCGGGCAATGTTAGCCACATGGGCACCAGGAGGGGGGCGACCAGGACGTAGGTGAGTCTCTTCCGAGCCGTATCTGGCCAGGCCATGCTCAGGGGCTCCGGTTCATCCTCGATTATTTCGGGCGCCTTGCGTTTTGCGAACGAGCGTGGATATGGATATGGATATGGATATATATGTTTATATATATTATAAAATGTTAAAGTTTAAGCTTTTGTGGTGCTTTAAGAGATCATTGTTTGTTTATACAATATATATATATATATATATAAATGTTGACTTCAGATAAGTTATGTATAATAGAATAGTACATATTGTTTGTAATTTGTTAAGAGATAGTTTATAAGTATAAAATTGATGTGGGTGAGTCTGACAGAGATTTGACCATGTATGATATGTCTTCTTTGGCTATGTTTACATATGAGCATGAGGCGGTTGATAGCACGAAATATGTATGTTTGAACAGATCAAGAGTTTTAGCTTGATTTCGGAAGCAGTATTCTAGTATTGAGTTTTGTGGAGGAGACACACTCACAAACAGACGTTAAGAGCTGACTCTGGATTAGTAAGTAGGATTCGATGGTGTTGAATAAGTAGTAAGTGGTTCGAGCTAAGTGTGGCCAGAGTTGAAAAAAAGAAGAGTAGCTTACAATATGTGGTAGTTTAGTGTAAGTACAAACAAACACATACAAAACAGTTATGCACTTACTTTCTAGTTAGATTACAATTGATTTTTGAGGGTGCTATACGAGTATTGTAACGTGCAGAGATGTCAGCATCTTAGTCTTATTCTTAGGCATGCTCAAATGTTGATTTATTTTCTTTTCTTTTCTTTTCTTTTCATTTCTTTTCATTTCTTTCTTTCATTTTTTCATTTTAAGTGCAAGAACACAGATACAGACAGGCTACATACACACACACAATCAATGGATGCGCATGAGCACAGCCCGAACTAAAGTCGATCGAGTGTAACGAAAATAGAAAGTAAAACATTTTATATAGTTATGCTTAGGTGACTAAAATGCTAATTAAATAGAGTTTATAGATTAGAGTGTTTTACGCTACAATTGTCTTAAAAGCGGCACTAAAGCAATGTGAGTGAATATACTCTTACAAATTGGCGATAAAGCAAAGTACATTTAGTACTAATTCCAGCATATTCTTTGCTTGTGGCAACTGCGGTTTCAGTTCAATGCTCCTGGGCATTCAATGTGGTTGACGATGACAAACTAACCGACGACTTCAGTTTAATTTGATCGAATGTTGATGGTATTGAGTTCTTCATGATTCATATTTAGTATGAATCAAAGGTGGGGTCAAACATAATCATTTACATTAATGTGACAAATCGAAAATGCATTTTTACCAATTCAAATTCGATATCAGAATCAGAGCCCAAATTTAAAATGTTTACCCAAATGGCGATATGGAAGTCATTTTAGTAGATCCTGTTGCATACTTAATTTTTCAATTTGTTCTATTTGGTTTAATCTAGTGCCTTTCAGATCCATTGCACAAACGGATGCTGAAATGCTTTCTACTATAAGAAATAATGGTTATTCTAGGCACGCGGCAGATATTCCACCAGAAATTTCGTTTAAAAACCGATCGAGCTATGATAAATGTATTTGTCCAATTTTTGTACTTTGTTCAAATGGTATCCCAGTGTTCCACAGTCGCTCTCCCAATTTTATATTGTAAAAATCAAGGTGCCAATACATGAACGAATACCGTAAAAAGTTTGGAAGAATACCGAAATCTTTAACAGAATTCTTCTACTTTACATGCCTGTATCGGATTGGACACCTAAATTCGTTTCGGGTTGACACTCTGATATATCTTGATTTAGAATATTTAAGTCTCGATCAGTTAAGTATGCCTATTTATTGAATGTATTCACTTTCTGCAACTATCATTTTATTTTTCTGTATTTATATTATATCGAATTTATAGTCACGATACGGGATACGGGCAATTATAATATTCAAATCGATTAGATGCAAATGTGGAATGTAGAATGGCGATTGCCTCATCTTCTAGAAATTTGAGTGCGAGAAACCATTTAATTCACCGTCATTGTCACTGTCATTGTCCCCGCATTCCACTGCCCAGGAGCGTTTAAAGCATTGTCAGAGATATCTTTTGTTTATTTTGTTTGCTGACGTCGCTTAATGCACATAGCAAAGATATACAGTTTTAACGATATTTTCAATAAAAAAAAAAACAAATTATAATTATAATAAATTTGTATGCAATATATAGAGAGTAGACAGAGATAGATAGAGAGAGAGAGAGCGATAGAGAGATAGAGAGAGATAGAGAGCAATAATAAATTGATTATGAAACTAACTTTGATGCTAAATTTGCGTGTCTGAATTTTGACCCTCTGCTCAATCCAGCTAGGACGTCGACCACTTAACGATGGCTTTTGGTATAGAATTGAATTTAAATTTTAAATTCATTTGTTGTTTATTGTTTTTTAGTTTTTTGTTTTTTAGGTATAAAGAAAATGAAATATTTATGGTATTTTTGTTGAGAATATCAGTTGAATTTGCCATTGGCTTAAGTTCTTAGCTTCAGATATTTAAATAATACTTGATTAATAAACCAAACACTGTTAGAGAGAGAGAGAGATACAGATAGCTGGGAGATAGAGTAGTTAGTTAGAGAGAGAGAGAGAGTGAGAAGAAGTGTGTTGGGAATTTCTTTTAGTTTGGGTTTTTACATAACAAACACATTGAACGGGATTCGAATACAATTACATTTTTTTGAGTGTGGGACAGTTGAGAGCAAAAGAGAAATTTTCGACATTTTTAATTAAAGTATGTTTCCGTGTTTATTTGAAATTTAGTTTTCTATTTTTTTCTATGTATATATTTTTTTTTTGTTGATGACTCAGACCCAACTCAGTCGGTCGAAGGTTCACTTTCAATTGTGAGTCGCATTCAAATGGAAGATTGAATGGCCATTGAATTGGCTTTGAATTTTGTTTGTTTGCTTTGTCATCTTTTTGCACAAATCAAAAGTAAGTTAAATAAATATAAATAGTATCGGAACATGAGCAGCTGCTTGCGCCTATGCATCAAAATGTATATTTTCAACGAAATGTCAACAATAACAAGTATGAAACACACACATGTCTGCTGTGTGTGTTGGATGAGGTGGGTGTGGTGGCTGTAATGGGTGTGAATATGTCAATTGCATAGCTCGGCGCGTGGCGACTACATTTGCAAATGAGTGCCTGAATATAATGCCTGAATAACTGAATATATTTCAATGACTTCATCGAGCAAACAGCAGCAGTGGCAAAGTTAGCAGCAGCAGCAGCAGCAGCAACACTGGCGAAAATATGAATGAAAATTATAGGAAAATCATTTATGATCTAAAAATAAAATGACATAATTGTGTGTGTTATTAAACAGTGTGTGTTATTTGTCTATTATTGTCTATATTAAGTAAAGGCGAGTAGTCATCATTCGTTTAACACTACAGTTCAAGATACAAAGCAAATACGATCGGTTCCGAATGCTCTTCTGCAGAAATGATAATCGTTTCAAAGATTTTCACAATTCCGAATTAGCTCTTGATTTTTCTTTGATTTTGGGTGAGGGAAAGGCAAGACAATGAAACAGGCACACACACACACACACACTCACACACACACACACACAGAGAAAGAGAGAGAGAGAGATAGACAGAGATAGAGATAGAGAGAGAGAGATGGATGTATGGATTGGTGGGCATGGGCGATAGAGTATTACAATTAAGGTTATAAGTAAACATACACAACGAAAGGTTTGTGATTAGTTGAGGGGGTGAGTGTTGTGTGGATCGGAAAGCTGTATGGAAAGTTAATTTCATAAGTTGAAAGAACAAAATAAAATTTTTTAAAGTCACACATAGACGTTGCATAAGAATACACAGAGACCGCATTTGTTTTTCTTTATTTATTTTTTTTTTGGGTTTTTTTTTTTGTTGGGAAACTGTCAATTGTCTACACATTTAAAAATGGCTGGGGGCTTATGGAAACCAACAACAGCAGTTGTAAAACACATAATATGAAACATATACATATAAATATATATAAAACAAATGCCTGGGGTCACATTGAAAACATACGTGTATAAAATGGGGGGTATACATGTAGTTTAGATTCAGTCCAAACGCATCAATCAGGTAACCAATCTATCAATCAATTAGCAATGTAGACGAAACATGCCAACAGTTAGAGAAATTTTTGTATACAAATATTGAACAATGTTTTTTGGAACGCGCTGGAAACTTGTCTATCTAAACACTGACAAAAAAAAAAACAATATACATGAAAAGGGTTTAAATCAAAATTGAATTACACTTAACATTTAACGGTAGATACGCAGAATGGCCTTAAATCGATAATATCGTAATGGTCCACAGACTACGTCTTACAAGAGGTTCGATCTTACAATATTCACTTTTACGATATTAACATATACGATATTCAGCTGCGATTTGTTGAATGAAGTTGTATGCAGCGCATTGTGTGTGACATATTTCAATTCATTTGTTTTTGTTCAAATAAAACAGAAATCAATGTAAATACGATTAAGAAACCACTTAAGGAAATCAAAAAAAAAAAAAATAAATATATATATAAATAAAATCATGCCTAGAAATCATGAGCATTATTTTTCATTAGCACAATTTTGTTGGAAATATCATATCAGAAATGCATATAATACAAATAAGGAGCACAACTTACCGAATCGAGAGTTGTATCGATATTGCCATTGGGTCGATCGGCCAATGTTGTCTCCTTTAGATTAATCTTGACGTGATTGGCCGCTGAGGTGGTGGCGCCACCCCGTTGCGGCTTGGTGGCATCCAGCAGTACCTTAAGCGAGGCAATCGCATGCAGCTGGGTTGCCTTCTCGTCCACTTTGCCTGGAACATCATCTTTGTCATTGTAATTGTGTGTTGGGTTTTTGAGGGAGGTGTTTTTTTTTTTTTCGATAAAAAATGCATACACATAGTGTGTGTGTGTATGTGTATGTGGGTGTTGTTGAGTAGTAGTAGTAGTAGTAGTAGAGTAGTAGTAGTAGAGTAGAGTAGAGTAGTAGGCGGTGTTTTTGAAGTTTTTTTTTTGTTTTTGTTTTGTTTTTATTTTGTTTGCACACAACGAATTGAGTTTTGAACGCAAAATCCAAGTGTTTATTATTTTTCAAAAATCAAACGAATAAAAGAAGAAGAAAGAAAGAATAAAATTGCATCGATTAAAAATGAGAATAAAACGAATTAACCCAGTTAATTATATATCTTTTTCATATATATTTTGTTTTCATATTTTTTAAGTTAATTTACAAGCAGCTAAATGCCCTTATTATTATTATTTTTTTGTTGTTTTTTTTTTGCTTTTGGGTTAGAGTATATTGAAAATATTTTATACAAAATGTTGATGTCAGTTGCGAAATAGCATTTTGGAGGTTGATCATATAGTAGTAGTTAGAATAGAATAGTAGTAGTACGAGTTAGAAACTAAACTAAAGTTGAGAGGTATAGACTAGAACAGAGAGCGTATAGCGTATAGTTCAGAAAGCTAGTAGGACAGTGTAAGTAGACACATAAAACAGCATTGAAATCTAAGCATAGTTGAGAAAGGAACAAGGGGAAGGGGGGCGCTCATGAGTGTGTGTTTTGAGGGGGGAGCGGGGCATTACTAAACTACAGCTAAGACTAAGTAAGCTAGATATAATAACTAGACTAATACACTACTGATATTTACCGTGTCAGATCTCATGATTTTTTGTCTAATTTTTTCAAATGTTCTTTTTTAGTTTTAGTTTTTTTTCTTTTTTTTTTTGAGTGTGACAGCGATCTTGTGTTTTGCACTAGGAATTGGGAACTGTTTCGTATTGTTTTTCGTTTTTTTTTTGTTTTTTTAATTTTGAGGTTTTGGATTAATGCGATTGCGAATATCTTTTGGCTTTGGGAAAACGGACGGGTTGTTATTAATTAAAATTTGGTTTGTTTTTTTTGTTTGCTGTTGTCAATGTGGCATGAAGTGGTACGTTCTGGGTGTCAATCGACTGCTGCTAAAGAGCTGCCTATTTGTGGAGACCACACTATCATTTGACACTATCATTTTGGATATACATATACATATGTGTTCATATCGAAGGTACAGCGAGAGAGAATGAGAGACAGAGCTTAGATTATAGCCTAGCTTACAGTTAAATATACTATACGCAGTATATATATATATATATATATAGCTAATATATCTAATATACGTATTCATATTGCAAACCTTTTAAATACAATTAATACATATGCATCTGATACTAATACAAATTCAATTAAGAGCATGCTCTTTAATGGAACTAAGCACATTGGAATAGCATTGAAACATTGGCGAGCATTCATATATATATATATATTAATTAATAATTTAAATATTTTAATGACAATCTTGGTACAGTTGTGTGACAAGTGCTTAAGCTTAAAGCTTATCATTTAAGAATAATAAGTTCGGCATTTGTCTCAAAGATAAATCCATGAATGAATTTATTTATTTTGCATTTTGTCCATTTTTATGTGCTGACTGATATTAGTTGACATTGAATAAATAATTTTAAATAAAAATAGTTCAGTGTATTCGATTTGTCATGGGTAAATAAATAACTTTGTCAATAAAGTTTCGCTGCGGTGTGTCATCCTTGTTTCAATGCATTTTCCATTAATGAATATTTATAATTTAATATAGCTGCATTAGTTAAAAGGCACATTTGAAGACATATGTACGAACATATTTGAGTACAATGCACATTCCAACTATAGGTAAATATGAACGCTTCGAATTGAATATAAAATAGAATTGAATTGAATATAAGTACAACCCGCTCGACTAGTCAACTGGATACATGCAAGCACCTCGTTAATAGCTTGCAGCTATTAAGTACAATTGAATATCGTTGAATATCGCGTTGCTATTGGCTTGCTTTAGGCCCGCGCCAATTTCGAACAGCATTTTTGTAGAGGCAATTGTACTAGTTGCTAAGTAATTACAATTACAATTACGATTAACACACACGACATTAAATGCACACATTGTTTATAAATATGTAAGTTATATGTGTATGTGTTTGTATATGTATTGTATATGTTTTATATATTTAATATGTACAATATAAATTATTTTGTTATTGTCACGCGTCAAAGTTGACGTCAGAGGAAAATACAGAAACAAAACAAACTCTTCGGGCGAAGCAATGAAACGAAAGCAATCAAAACAATCTTAAAGATACAGATACAAATATTCACTCGTACATTCGTTAATGACACTAAACTGCGCATAACATTCTAAGAATGTTTTTTATTTTGTTTTATCGAACATGAGATATAAGTATTTCATAGATATAGTATAATATATAACGCATATGTATATAGTATATAAATGTAACTCCAAACTGACATTGAACAACATAAAATATTTTCGTTACTTGGTTTCTTTTTTTTTTTTTGTTTTCTTTTTTTTATTTTGTTTTTTGTTTATTAAGCAAAATTATCGAACAAAATGAATGAGCAAATAATATGGTATATGGAAAAGTAAATTGCATTTTAATGAGGCAGCAGCAAAGCTATACAAAAAAATATCGCATTGAAGCTTTAGAAGAAAATGAAACATGAAAATGAATAGAAACATAACAATGAAAAAAATATAAATATTATATTAAAATAGGGCTAGAAAAAGTTAGTTCGCTGGTCAATTTATGCAAGCTAATTGATCTGGATGAAATATAGTTAAAATACCCTATTAAAACCTGTGCAAATAGTTCGATAAACCCAGAATAAAAAAGGTAATTATTTTGGTTTAAAGACTTGATGAAACTATTTTGTTTTTTTTTTTATAATTTTCCAATTAAACAACAAGATTTAAATGCCCACTGGCAATTAAGTAACGACAACAACAGCAAATAAAGAATTCTAACACTTTGCGCTTGTAAGCCTTGGTAACCGCCCCATTGTCGACCCGGCCCTGGCTGGCTGGCTGGTTTGCTTTAGTTTGATTTAGTTTTTCAGTTTAGTTGTAGTTTGAGTTTGAGTTTTGTCTTGGACTTGGTCTGCGGGCCATTGCCGTGGCAACGCCACTTGTCAGCCCCATACATATTTATGCCCATGCCCGTGGCCCGGCTATGTGCCTAATACATAATAAATCAATGCGAGCACGTCCGGTGCTCTAATAGAAAGCCAAACCAGCGAATACGTGCCCCAAAAAAACAACATGGAAAACTTTGGCATTAGGGGTAGACCTGGCCACAGTTAACTGCGAGCTGCGAACTGCGAACTTGGAACTGGGAATGGTAATCATAATGGGAGTGTAGAGTAAGGCTGTCAATTGTCGAGCGCCAGACGACTCTCCGTCTGGCCGGGCTGACTGGCTGATTGGCTGGCTACGGCGTGGTAATTAGATAAGTGGCCTCAAGGTCAGCCATTAAAATCTAACCAACTCAATATAGAAACCGAAACAGAAACCGAAACAGAAACCGAAACAGAAACCAAAAAGCAAACAAACAAGCAAGAAAGAAACAAACAAAGCAAAGCACAAACAAAACGAAAGAGAGAAGGATAAAGATAAAGAGACAGACAAAAAAGAGAAGTTGCGCAGTAAAGAGTAAGAAGTAACTTTTTGCTAGCAAGTCAAACATCCAATTAGAAGGAACACAGAATATACACAGACTTTAAAGAATTGAACACAAAGTATTTTTTCACATTTTCTTTTTTTTAAGTTTTAAGTTTTAGTTTTAGTTTTAATTTAGTATAAGTAGTTTGGTATAATGTATTTGCTTTTGTTTTTGGATGTAAGCGTTTTGGTTATTGGCTGGGCGGGGAGCTCTTTGATTGTAGTTTAAGGGATGGGTTGGGGTTAAGGCAAGGGTTAATTTCATTTAATTTTCTTTAATTTTTTTGTTTTTTTTTGACTTGTGCAAAACACATTGTGTGTGTGACAAACTCAACGAACTTACCATCGTGTAGTGGATCTATCGTGTGTATCATTAGCTGTAATAGGCCATGACGGAATTTTGCACCGGTCTGTGTACTACCAGCGGTCCCACCACTGCTATTACCTGTAGCGCCCGCATTGCTCGAACCGGCCGGACCCGAACGGGTCTCGCTGGCCGCTCGGGATGTCACCGAACCGCCCGGCTGTGTCGCCATTGACGTTTCCGATGAGTTAGCCGCATTACCCTGAAGTGAAGGAAGAACGATGGTACGGGTGGTACGGTTACGGTTACGGTTACGGTTACGATAACGAGTACGATTATGTTGAGAGCGATTTCGATTTCGATTTCGATTTCAATTTCAATTTTGTAATTTTTTTTTTTTTTTTTTTTTAGAAACAGTGTAAATTTTGATTGTTAAAAGGGGGCAGGTGGTTAATATTAGTTAATTTTTTTTTTTTTTTTTTTGGTTTATGGTAAGCATTGTTGTTGAGAAAAGGTGAAAAGAAGAAGAAGAAAAGTTTATTATTGCAATTTGTATAAATTTACAGTTGAGTGTTGAGCATTGTTGTTGTTGGTGTTGTTGTTGTTGTTGTTGTTGCTGTTTTGTTGTATGTATTTTTTGTTGTTTTCAGCTGTTGTATCGCTTAAAAGCTAATCGAATTTTTAAGTGCAATTAATTGGAGCCAATATTGAAAACAGATTACAAATTAATAAATAACAAAATTACGTAACACAAAACTTTATAAATGGAAACCACAACATTTACCACGGACAGGTATTAAAAAAGTCTAACGGACCACAACTGTTGATGGAATTGATAGAATTTGTACTAATTTGATGTGTAAACGAAGCAATATTAACAGACTTTGTTTATTCTGAATCGAATGAAGCGAAATTGCAAAACTTCTTGTAGTTTGAGGAGAAGCATAAGCAAAGTTCGATTCGAGTGCAAGATAATGAGAAACGCATTTGAACAGTGCAGCAAACACTTTTGTGGAACGTTTTCATACTCAGCAGTTGGGATTGGAAATGAATTTTTAGGTTTAGGTGCACACAACTGGCTTCATCAGGTGTAAACAGCAGGCCCTTTAAATATGCACCACAATTGCTTGTGTAGCTCTAGAAATGCATTCCTCAGTATTTTTCTTATTTTTTTTTGTTTTGTTTGTGGTTTACAGAAATCAAATAAAAACAAGTTCAAAAATATAGAAACGTTTTTTTTGTACATATAAGGAAATTTTTGTAAAAATTTTAGTTAAATTTAAACATATATTACAATTTGTATCATTTGTTCTTTGCAACTGTTTTTAAGTATACATACAAGCTTCAGTTTTCAATGACTATTTTTGTATGTTTTTGGTTTTAGTTAAGAAATAAAATATACATAGATATACTTTTTTATTATGTATTTGTCAAAGCGCAGTGGGAAGTTTTGTTGTATTTCATTTTGCCTTCACTATAATCAAAAATGTAAACACAGAAAACATAAAATAGATTTCAAAATACATTTCTCAATCAAAATTTCAAATTCAAAACCGAAACTGAAACTGAAACTGAAAGCTCAGACTTATGACTGGCCAAAGAAAGCGCTAAAAGTGCGAGAAGAATAACCAAAAATTGTCTATCTAGCTAAAGATGTGAAAATGTTGGATGGCAGCTAAGTAATGACTAATTTATGTATATTTAGATATGGCCAACAGGTGATAATTAGTCAACATAATGTATAATGTAAATACATGTCAAGTACGTAAATAGATAGGAAAATCTTCACAATTATTACAAGTATATACAAGAATTAGAGATTGTAGTTGTGTGTGACTGTTTTGTGATTTTGTATGTATTTAAAGGAACACGCCCATCATGTAAAGTATTTCATGCAAATCAATGTAATTGAGAAACCCGTAGAAAAAGTATTTCTTCATTCATAAAACTGTTGGAGCTTTGAACTAGGGCAAGTTTCGAAAATTCTTTAAGTATATATATAATGATATATTCATTGGTAGAGAACAGGTCTAACCAGATCGTATTTCATTCATAAAAATGCAGTATAAAGAACTGTATTGAGAATAGGCCATGATTGAATATTTGTACATATATATAAAAATATAAGTAGTTCAAATCTCTGTGCTTATTTGAATAAAGAACTCGTCTACAGTCAACTATCTATTTCATTCGTAAATTATTCAGGGCAAATCAATGATTAAAAAATTCTTGAAAATACAATTATTATATTTGTTTGGCTAAGAACACGTCTCTATCCGCAACGTAACGTGGAGGAATTCAAGATAAGAAAATTCTTGAAATAAATCTATTAAGTAGAAGACAAGCATCTGTGCGATTATTGAGAGATCGCATCAAAAAACTGCAGCCAGTGCAGATACTGTTGACTGAGTTATGATAATTGTATTTGTTTAGTACAACCACATCGAATGGCATTCGCCAGAAACGGGGCCGAGTGTAGGGCAATTCAAGATCGGCAAAAACTAGCCTCCAACTAACTATATATATATATGCATATATATATAGCAGTAGGCCAATTAGCGTGTGGCTCGTGCCCAGGTGAACTACCTCATGGCTCATTATAATGCTAATTAATGGCGAGTCATGTTGTTTTGCCATTGCTAACACTCATTCAAGTTTCGATTTAACTCACGAGATTCACTCGGCAAATGACGCAAAGCCGACGAGGATCTATGAAATGAGCGACTCAACTGTATAAATATAGATAGAAATAACCAGAAAAGAGATAGCATATAGAGATAGCTTAAAACTGCAATTCTAGAAAAACAGTCAGAGCTGTTTTGATTGACTTTGACTTTGACACACAACAATTAGCAGTAATTAATATTATTAAAGTTCATAAAATCTTTGTTTGTCTTTTGCCCGCAAAGAGCGGTGAAATCATGCCAAAAGCATTTTAAAAAGCAATCACAACATCAACAAAAAACAAAGCGAAATTCATCAGTTACTACAGGTGCTTAAATCGCATAATAAATTAAATTTAAACTCGTGTGAATCACTTGCACACGATTTCAAAACTCAACACAAGTTCGAAAATTTCGCCAATACACAATATAAAAAAAACCAAATCCGAAGCTGAAGCCGAAGTCGAAGTCGAAGTCGAAGTCAAAGTCGATGGTCGACGTCGATCCAATGATCTAAGAAATGTAAATGGCAAATTGTATAATGAAACTGCTCGAACCGTTTAAAAACTCAAAGCACGGCTCAATTTGTCACTCAACCTGTTTGGGCTTCAGTTGCACCTGTCCGCCTTTCCGTGCCAGTGGGGTAGACCCCTGAAACCAGTTCCAAGAATTAATACCGATATTCCAGGGATTTCTTATTTACGTCGACTTTGTTTACTTTTCAATTCGCTATAGCCGATAAAATACGAATGGCTAATACATATCACAAGCTGATACTACAAAAGTAAAAAAGACACCACCCAACACCCGCCACCCCTTAACAAAACACCAGAGATAGCTCACAGTCACAGTCGCAACCACATTCACAACATTGACTCAGTCTCTCTCTATCTCAGTCTCAGTCTCTGTCTTAGTCTCTGTCTCTGGCTCAGTCTTTCTCGCCAGAGTCAGTCTCAGTTGAGCTTGGCTGCATGGAATGTATTATATATGGCTGGGTTATGCGCTCTGTGCACATCATTTAGTATCGAATCTTGAACCCAAACGCACCGGAACGAAACGAAACGGAACGCGCGAAGTGTGCCCGATCGCGAACAATGTTTCAGAAAAGGATTATCGAGCTATTTACGCTACTGTTCTATTGGATGGTTATAACACCGGCCATATATCAATACTGCAAGACACAAGAGTGGATACTTTGGGACTTGAATAAGCCATTTCAATCGTTCTCGGATCATGCAACGTTCGCACTCTGCCTGCTCGCTGGCTATGTGACCTTCTATCGCATCGTCATCTTCATCTACATGAAGCTAAAGGTGTGCGATATCCAGATGTGGCACACGCTGAAGAAGACCAAGGAGGATCCCGAGTCGCAGCTCAAATCGGAGGATAAATCCCATTATCAAGCGGTATCCACAGAGAACTTGGACACCGTCGATGCGGCAACGGCGGAAATGCCAAAAGTTATACGCACCATTAGCCATCCGCTGCTGGTCGAGAGCGATCTGGCGCGAATACACATCAAGCACGAGACGCGTCCGCTGCACAGCGCCACATTGCCCAGAGGGCAGCAGCAGCAGCAGAAGAAGCATCATCTCATCTCTAGTCCCACGCCCAGTCTACGCAGTGCTCCACCCGTGCCCTCAACGCCGCCGCGAACTCCTGGCATGGCTCGCAGGCTGAACCATGGCGTCGTCATGTCACCCGACGTCCTAATGGGCACCTCACAGCATCAGCTCTGCTCAGCTCAGCTCAGCTCAGCTTAGTTCTATTTAAATCGAGTATTAGCCTTAGCTGCACACCAAAGAACGAAACCAATTTATTCGCAATATTTGCAGACGATAATTATTCACAATTTTAGCTAATTTCTACACTCAGAAAAAAAGAAACGAATCGCCCTATACTTTTTGATTAATAAGCTGAGTTAGCCTTGGCGCCAAAAAGTATAGTGAATTTCGCAAATTCGGGTATGATTTTTTTTTTTGAGTGTAGCTCTGGTGGCTCTTCTTGTAACAGGAATAGACCATCTTAAGAGTATCTTCAGTTTTAAGTAGCGAATAGAAGTAGTTAGATATCTATTTATTAGCTTTTTTGTAAGCCAGATGTTATTAATTGTTTATCTACTAAATATTATGACGACGATATAATTATATATATATATATTATATTATTTTATACGATATATTACAATAATAAAACAAATGTTTGATTAATTCAAAGACCAGTTTGGCACCTATAAAATCTAGTTTTTTTCTTAATGGATATTGAATTCAATATAATTATTAGTTCAATTCGAATTATTTAATATTTGATAAAATATAAAAATTGAATTGACCCGTTCATCTATCCGTTTGTCCGCTATATGTGCAAATTGCCGTCACGAATTAATAACGAATTAATAATATTAAGAAACCCTCGCAATAAAACAATGACAGCCAAGTTATCTCTCTCTCAACTTATAAATAAATAATATATATATAAAAGATCGTATTCTTGAGCAGAAGAATAAAGTAAAGTGGAAATCGCTTTATAATAATAATCAGTTCATTGCATTCACTCAGTTGGCGAGCAGACTTCAACAATGCTCGAAAAAGTGTTCACAGAACTGCTCATAACGATCTTATATTGGTTTCAATACATTCCTTTTATATACAGGATATGCATTGAAAAGAAATAGCTACGTTTGAACACGGGTCGATTCCCTGCCATCAGATTCGGCAATATTTCTTTTGAATTTAGTATGCTTCGATGCGATCCTGCGAATCGTTATATATATTCACAAATTGATAGAAAAGCTTGAACGGACAAAAACTGAAGGAATTGTGTCTGAAGCTTAAGGAAGAGATCAGAGACATTGAGGCAATCTTGGACGTCTCGGATGGCCCAAAAAAACCGATCGCAGAGGATGCGATTCTTCCACAAAAAATAGTATTTGAGTTTTTAATATATTACGAGTATTGTATTAAACAAATACAATTATTGAAACTACAGGCAAAATGCTTTTTCATTATTTTTATTATTTATTTGTTTATGTAACAGCAGCTCAGCTCAGCTTGTGAGTAGCACAATTAAAACCCACATATGAAACGGGAGCACCAAATAAAGTTGTGGCGAACCCTTTCCCTATGGAAACTAACGTACTTCGTGCGTATAAGTAGAGTGTAAAAGCTGTGGAAAATGATAAATCAAAAAGTTGTTGAGATATTTACCAAAACATACACACTTTCTGTGTGCTTCTTATCGGACTGGTCTGTGTATATTTGTTTGTCTACATTGGCTTTTGTTAGGCTTTCATATAAAATGAGTAACAATGCACTTCGATCTACTAGATCTGTCTTTGAAGCTCATAACATGCATCCCTAGAATGCAGAATCTTTTTATAGTTAAGACGACACACTCTGATATATAAATAATATTGTTTTTTATATGCACCCAATAGTAATAATAATTAATGATTAATGGAGCGCCTTGGTTAAGTATATGCTTATCACAATTTAATATTGACGTAAGCAACCGCAAAAGATTTACACAACATTTGACCTTCTACATCCTGCTTCCTCAATAATACAATCAGCTGCATTATTGTTGGCAGCCCGTTGGGACGATGTTTGGCAAAGAAGCTGTGGATGTGTGCAGACTAATCGGGTATTGGGTGCTATTTGTGGCGGTGCTAGTGGTCTCTCGTGTCAAAGACATGATCTTTGATTATATGTTTACCAAATCGGATCTAACAGTTTACTTAATTATTGACTATTTGCTGACATCTCGCATTGTGGCATTTGCTTTCTTCAAGCTACAAAGGCCAATATTCAAATGTGGCACGGATTGATAAAAGCAGCCAAATAGAAGTGCAACTTGGGAAAAAACGAATTATAAGAAAGAAAACTGAGGCACCAGGTCCGCCTCAAACTTTACTTTTTATTCACAATCTTTAAATCTTGAAATTATTGTCATCTACGAATAATGGATATATTCTGAATTGTAATGATTATTTGAACAAATGAAAGTAAATTAAAATTGAAAATGGCTCTTCCTGGAAGCGCATAAATTGTACATGTTCAATTTGTCAAGTTCAATTTCTGCAAAGACTTTCAAGAAATCAATAAAATTCGATGTATGCCATTTTATATGATTTATTTCATATTGCGGCTGCCATTTTGTTTTCAGGTGAGAACCGAGCAATTTTATAGTTTGTTCAACCCATAAAAAGTGTGAGCGAGAGGTAAAAAGATAAACATTTGTGACCAAAATGGTGCAACTAATTAAATTCCAACGAGTTCTACACATGCGTGTGCGGGTGCGGTTGAGATGATTAAGATACAAGATACAATGTCCAGAATCAAGTTCAGATCGAATTCAAGTTCAAAGCGGTTTCGATTGGCCACATGCAAAGTTGTTCATGTTGATGTATGGCTGTGTGTATGTGTGTGTGGGTGTGGCAGCTTGTGCATGTATGTGTGTTGTGTGTGTGGTTAAACAAGTCGTAAGAGGCATAGTATTTGAAAGAGAGTCACAATTTAAAAGCACTAAGCACTAGGAACTGCATTTGAAGAGTTAAGAGTTAGTTAAGATCGCTGAGAAGCATGAAAAATGAAAGATAGTTCAAATAGAAGTTGAAATATAAATGTGAGTCGTAAACCAAAGTACTGAGACTAACCAGTCGACAGGTGTTGGACGATGATACTCGTAATAATTAAATATAGTCAAATTTTAATTAGTCACTGATGAGCTAAGTCAACCTATTTGTTATATTTAATAATGCCATGAAATTGTTTTAGTATTATTAATAATAATTTACAAAATCTTTGGTCAATGTCAGTTGCAGGTCTGGTTGCCAAAAAGCGCTCAATCCAGTTTTGAGTTAAGTCTCAAAGGTGAAATTCAATTATTGTCAACTCATCAGCTCAGCCTCATCATCAATGCCAAAGTCGCATTTCATGTTAGTCATGCACCACTGTCTATCTCTCTTTCTCTCTCTCTCTTTCTCTCTTTCCCATTTTCTCTCTCTCTCTCTCTCTCTCTCTCTCTCTGGGCCCTTAGTCACACTTGTTAACTGGTTAGTCTGAGCCATTAAAATGCAAGGAAAATTATTTGGCCAAAGAAAAGCATACGGTAAAACAAAATCAAGTGAGAATTAAACGAAAATATTTCCTGGCAAAGGAATTCAATTTTCGTTTTATTTTTTTTATTTTTTTTCGATTTTTGCAGACAATTTGCAATTTCGCTTTCTCTTGAACGATTTTCTTGATTTATAGTTATTTAAAATTTTTTTTTTTTTTGTATTAAATTTAAAATTTAAATTTAAATTTTTTTTTTTTTTTTTTTTGAATTGTTTGCAAAAAAACTTCCCAACTACTTACTGCTGGCATAAGTTGATCTGTACTTCGGACGCGAGTCACCTTGTTTTTGGTAATCATCTTCTTGACGCAATGCTCCACCTGAACGTTCCACTTCATGAAGGCCACATAGGCAATATAGATGGTAAACAGGATGAGCGCCTCCCACCAAAAGATGCGATTGTCGCGAAAAAAGTAGATCAACACCAGCAGACTGATGCTATAGAATGAGCAATCCCGAAACAGTGGCCACCACGTCAAGGATAAAACAGTGCGCGAGAATAGCGCACACATCCCAATGACGAACAGTATGTTGAAGACGGCAGATCCGACAATCGTACCAATGCCAACATCGTCGAACGACACGAAAACGCCAATGACACTCGTGAAGAGCTCTGGGGCACTGCCACCCGCGGCCATAAACGTTGCGCCGGCCACATCGTCCGTGATGCCGAGCTTTTCAATGATTACGTCAAGGGAAGGCACGAAGAACTCATCGCAGACAATTGCCAGCGCCACAAACATATAAATCACACCGATAATGTGCAGGATGACAGCGCCGTTCTCAAGCTGTTCTTTCGTGAATAGATCTTTTGGGAATAGTGGCGTTTTCGTAGCGTTTGAACTGTCGGTTAGCGTTTCTGCAAATGGAGAACACAACATTGAAAACATTAGTCTTACGTATAATCGAAATAAATATAATTAAATGATGTAAATGCAGAATAAAACATTCAAAGCATTACTGCTACGTATTAAGGAATAGCTAATAGTAAATTAAATAAATTAATTGTTGATATCAGTGCAAATTTGAGATGACCTTTCCAAATACCATAGGCAACTTTAGTATTAACTATAAAATATAATATAAATATTTATCAAGAAGTCAGGAGTCGATCAGTTTACATCCTAATTTAATTATAAATTGGCATAACTTCATACATACAAATCATTTTTTTGATCTGATTGGGTTTTTTCTGGTGTTGTTCCCCAATTCATGCAACAAATTCGGGACCATTTTCCAAGTACCCTCAGAAGTTTTATAAACATTACTTTTTAATTTATTTATATAATTTTAAATCTTACTTTAAATTTACTTTAATTCCATTTTTTTACTTTTGTGTCGACGGATTTTAGTTGACATTAAATAAATAAATAAATAATATATAATTATAACATGACTTAGAACCATTTTCATAATAAATTTAAAATTATAAATTTAAATAAAAAATGTTCCATTTGTCTGAGTACATTTCTCTAACCAACTTAGTTTTCAGAACTAGCTGCCTTTTAATATTTTTATTACCACATTTTTGAAATTGTAAGCGCCTTAAACTTGTAGTAGTAGCTTTTGTGCAATTTATTTTATATGTTTCTATTATATTCGAAATATTAAATGATTAATTTTATTGACGGCTTAATGGGAAAAAACATTTGTATTTCTAATTTACAGCCAATTGGCAGACTGATTAAAAATGGAAGAACATATATGTAGATGCATGCAAGCAGCTTTAAAAATAAATCAATATTAATACAACTTCAATTAAAAAATACTCATTTTAATGTTTATCTCTATTGTGTTTGTTAGCTTTGATTTATGAGCTAATTGATTATTCACACATTTACATAAAGCGATTTGGTGTCTTGAGACAAGGAATTTGGTCATATTGAATATTTAGCAATCGTAGAAATACATTTATATAAATAACTAAAAATAAATAATTCAATTATCAAGCAGCTAACAGAACGTGCTAAATTTGTCATTGCGCATAGCTGAACACAAAATGAGGAAGCTCGACCTTTAGCTGTGGCAAGTAATTTGCAGTTGCAAGGCATGAGCACATCGCATTGCGCATCGTCTGAGCAAACATACGATTACAATTCAATCCGTCAGATATCCTCAATTGAATGGCGCGACCTTTTTGCTTAAACGCTGGCAAATCGCTGCTAAAACGCCTCACAGGCGGCACCTTTTGTGCGCGCGATTCACCATTGCAATTAACCGCGAAATTATGCAGCACATTTTGCAACAATTAACAAATTGCAACTGCAACAGCAACAGCAACTGCCACAACAACTGCAACTTCAATTGTTGTCGATAATGGCAAATGTTAATATTTATTGACTGATTCATGTCATTATCTATACCCTAAGCACAACGGCTCTAATAAATGGGCCAACACATCGTGTAACTATATTAAAGTACAAGTCTTAAGAGCGAGTTAAAATCTTTAAAGCCATTAACTGTTTCCAGATATGTTAAACAACTTATTTCTGTTTTATATATTTTAATTTATGTACCAAATTATTTTAAAAATATGTACAATTATAAACATGAAGTAAAAAATAATGTTCAATCATGTTTTGTTTATTTTGTTCACTTGAAAGCATAATTTTCAATCCTTTTTATTTTTATAATTATATTTGAAACAACGTATTTCTGATTTATATATTTTAATTTATTTAATAAATTATTTTAAAAATAAGAATGAAAATGGCGACATAAAAATAAATAAAAATTAAACACTTTCAATTTCAGTCATTTCTGTTTATTTTGTTTGCTTGAAAGCATAATTTGTATTAATTTTTATTTATATTGCTGGAGTTTGAATGAATATACTTCAATAAAAATATAAGCTTGACATATTATACTCTTCTGGAGCCGACTACAGGGTATCTTGACTGCTATCTAAGTTGTTTGTTTTGTTTGCTTGTTGTGCCTGATTTGTCATTTGACATAACAAAGCAAATGCTGTCGCTGGCATTATTTACATTGTTTGCTTAAGATTTGATTGCTTATCACACTGGGCACAATTATGTTGTGACTTAATATTCAGCTTAAATACACTTTGTACTCGATCTATTATTCAGTGGATCGAGTTGAGTCATTTGCGGTCAACCAAGAACTATGGCAAACCGGTTTCCATGCGATACGACACACTTGTAAATTTGCATGCAGTTAACGGGGCTGGAAAACAAAACACCCACACACCCACTCACACACACACCCACACACACAACAGAACAACGACAGAACCCACCTTTCACAAGGCATCCATCCTTTCCGCCCCAACACCCCCCATTTTGAAAAACAGATTTAAAAACACTCAACGCGAGAACGTGAGCAATAAATCAATGTTACAAATGAATCACTTGCCAAATACTTAATGAATGACTGAATGACTGAATGATTGCAGCAGTTAATGCTGATACCCTCGACAAATTCAATACTCAAGTTGGATTATAGCTGAATTATGCTTTCTATATATAGGGCGGAATATTGTTATTATGCCTCCATGATTCTATGTAAATTGCAAATTAACAACCTGCGCAATATATTAATATATACATATATTTCGCTAGTAATTTATATGATCCATGTTTTCCATTTGGTTATCTACAGTTTTTGGTATTTATTTTGAAGTCATATTGTAATATTGTACAATTCACATATACATATATATATATATTAAACATATCATCATCACAGATCATCTGGAATTGTTTACGATTGTTAAAAATGGGCATGTTGCTATCATTATCTAGCCATAAGAAATGGAAGCACATTTGAACACCCAACACTTTTAGAAGAGAAATTTGCCAATAAAACTAGAAGAATATATTTAACAGTTGGAATCAGGGTATGCCGTAGTCGAGCACACTCTACTACAGCAATCTTATTTGTTTTTTATTTGTTTTAAATTATATTTTGTTTTAATTTATAGTTTGTTTGGTTGTAGGCGTGCGTAGAGTTGTCTACAGTTGGCTATGGGAAGGCAATGCTTTGAATATCAAACCAGATCATCTAGAAATTGCTGCCTGTATGGGTACGAATACATTTATGACTAGTCCAACTGACTGACGGAAGACTGATAAACGTTTGCCCAGTAAAAATGGTAAACAAAAACAAGCGTTATTCACTATATATGCAAATTGAAATATACATTTTATAAATTAGGAGAGTGGCAACAAAGTCATTTGCTCTTTATTAGGGTAACAAAGACTATAAGGAAATAGGCATAATAATAACCAGATACAAAGTAAGCCTGATTTTTATGTTTTTATTAAATGTGTTTATATTATTTTCATATATATAGATCATACTTATATCATCCAACAATGAAATATAAATAGCAATGTTGGTCTAATGCTAAACAATTATTCTTATCAACATTGTTTGCGAATAAAATTAGCTCATGAGTAATTGCAAATAAAATATGAATAAAAAATTTTAAGAAAAGCTAAGTTTAGAATTATCAAAGTGAGATAAAAAGAAGATAAGACTAAAGAGAATTTTTTGAGGTTTTACAATAACTAGTTGTTAACGAAATAAATAGAAGATAAGACTCTTTTCCAAAATATTTTGGAGATTTTACAATAATTAATTGTTTTCTTATATTCGTATTTCAGATTACATTTTAACGAAATTAATAAAAAAATTGAGAGAAGTAAAGTTAATAATAATTAGATGGAGATAAAAAGAAGATAAACATCTTATAAAGTATATTACAATAACTACTTTTTAATGTGTTAATACTCAGAAAAAGGAAATAAAAATCTTAACTTATTTTTTTAATTATGCCATAATTTTAAGAGAAGAGCTAGGAACAATGACTTGTTGTTAATTTAATTTATTTGTTGTTATCTGAGTCTACAATTTGTGGCATGTGGGCGCGTGTCGTCCGTCAGTCTGGCTGGCTGCCTGAGTTAGTCAAGATTTGGAGGCCAATCGAGTGTTGAAACCAGTTTCAAGTGCTGACTGCCAAAATGCTACAACACAGTTTGACTAACCGCATGCAATCGCGATGTGAGCACTCTTCTAGAGTCAACCGCAACACACCCACACCCACACACACACACACACAAAGAGAGATATGCGTCACGATGTCGAACGAGAGTCGAGCAAAAGCCGCAGAAAAAGTCGCGTTCGTTTCGCAATCAGTTGCAAATTGAAACTCGAATCGCTCAGATGGTAGCCGCAGCAGTGGAAACCGTAAGCAGTGCCGAGATGTTCGTCAGTCATGCCACCATACACCTGAAGCAGCCACAAATTGAGGCGACACCACACATGTACTGGTGGTGCACACAGGTCACAGATCAGCCGCAACAGCAGCAGCAGCAGCAGGAAGTTAGGGAAACGCTCGTGGAACGTGTTAAGCAAAATGGGAGCACAACAACAAAAGCCACGCCCACTTATACGCGCCCGCGCATCCAGGGCAATGAGGCAAAACGCCAGAATCTGTTACAAACGCTGGACAACTTCTATGCAGTAGAGCGCCACGACAGCGCCTTGAATCGCGTGACTAAGTGAGATGAACAGTCATCTATACACATATATATATATATATATATATATATATATATATATATATATATATATATATATATATATATATATGTATTGTATATCTGTTTAGCCTACTTATTAACCCTATATGTGCCAATGCCAAACAAATGTGGCCTTGAAAATACGCAGCAAATTATAATTTAACACATTTCAACTGATATTTATATGATTTATTGTTTATGGATCACAGCAAATTAAGTTTGACTTTTAAGAATAAACATTTTAAAATAAGATTGTGTGCGTTTAATATTATATTATATAAACATTTAAATAGAGTCAATCATAACACTCAACTTGAAGCTTGAGCTGATTCAAATTCTACACACGCTGCAGCACGCAGCTGGAATATCAAGTGTTATAAAGGGGTATGCCACACTTAAAGACTTGTATGTAACAGATGGAACAACAGCGCCAATAAGCCTATACACGATATATATATATTTATATATATATATATATATTTATAGTTCATTCCTTCCAAATCTCTTTCTCTTGCCGGCTTTATATTTACGCTTCTTATATTATATAATGCCTCTGTATTACAACATCTCTATTATTGTAATTTGCTCCGATATTACGACGATTATACTTAATATTATGCATGTCTGGGAAGGTCATAAGTTTTTGTGGCTTGAAGTTGCGATTGTTTTCTTTGCAAATGACAACCATCAACATAATCACCAGTAGCAAATATTTGAGCAGTTGTCACGTTCTCAAAATGTCAAAATAAAAGTTGCATATGCCATTCCCAATAAAGCTACAGATAAATAATAAAAAAAAATATGTATACCGAGATACATTTGTATCTACAGCTACACTTTTGGCAGTAGCACTCACTTCTCTCTCTCTCTCTCTCTCTCTCTCTCTCTCTCTCTGTCTCTGTCTGAACAAGCAATGGGTTAAGATTAAAGTGCTGATAATAAAATCAAGAATAAGGTAAAATAGTAAAAGAAAACCAGTTAACTTGTTCGCTTTTAGCTTTTTTTGTTTTTTGTGCGACGTCATCAATGTGCATAAATCACGACTGAACAAACGCACAAAATTACACGGAGCCAGCGCCAAAGGCCGGAAGTTCATTACGGGCCGGGTGGTAGGTGTTCTACAAAGCGGAAGCTAGCCAAGCTATAAATGTGTTTTAGTGCTCTATATATATATATATATATATATATATATGTGTGTATATGTATAGTGTCGATAGTGGTGGCTGCATGGTTTCACGCTTTGTGAAGCAGCTGCTAATTTATCAGAGAGACAGCGCGCTTTGGCACGGCGCAAGCAAGTTTCAAGGTAGCTTGGCTGGAATCGATTAGCAAAAACGAAATGGAATGAGAACGAAATGGAAAATGGCGAATGGGCGAATTGGGTGGTTTGGGGGGAATGTTGGAATGGGAACGAGTACAAGTACGAAACGTGCAATGCACATGCAAATTGACAGCTCGGGGAATTGGATGGCCCCGCCAGGGTTGTCAAGTGGCTGTTGAATCAATGCAGCAAAAATGTGTGCGTGTGTGTGTGTGTGTGTATGTGTGTGTGTGTGTCTATGGCAATGTTGAACGAGCCACTTAAGCCTTGCCACATAAAGTTTATGAGTTCAGTTACGAGCCGAGCTGTCGATGCGATGCTTTGATGAAGGTTCTCATGTGCAAAAATAAATTTAAAAAAAAAAAGAGTGTATATATATACATATATATATGTATGTATGTATTTTGCCAACCTGCAAGCCATGAACCCTGAATTTCGCAACGTTATTGTAAAAGTTGTAAAAGTATTTTCAGTATAAGAACAACACTGTGGCGCTAATCAGGCTCCTTTGGGTCGCAGTCATAAATAGTTGAGGGTTCTTTGGCTGCAAAGTGCCACAAATAGTGGGTTTTCAGCTGCAAAGTCTCCAAAGTGCCTGGCAAAATTTTGCAAATAATTTATGGGTCATCTGAGTTGTTTACTTTACAAGAGCTGCGTAACTTTCCCCAAGACTATAAGTCATACAGCAGCAGCTCTCTCTCTCTCTCTCTTTAAAGTTTAAACGTTTAGAATTTCTTAATGTTAATACTTTTTGAAATATCCGGATGTAATATTAAAGTATACTAGCAATTACAGCACGTGCTTGACATGAGTCAACTGGGTTATTACTAACTGGAAAGGTTTCAGCTAAAACTGACAGCATTTGAGAATACTTCAGCGTGTGTAATAGACTCGGAAATACCCTCTTAACTACCTTCTTGGTGTAAAACAAAACTGTCGTAAAATGAATATGTTAATAAAAGTTCTGAAATCTCTAGATTTACCCATTTACAAATGTGAATCGTGAGTCTGATGACACATGAGCTGGATATTAATTTTACATAGAAAACTGTTTTACATTTTGCAAATGATTCTAATTAATTATATTATAGAATTATGTAAATTTGTGCTGCACTGAAGATTTATGCTTGTGTGTTTTGCATTCAGATTGCGTTTCGATTATATTCGTTTTTAATAACCAGTTTTAGTCGAACGAATTAAATGAATCACGCAGATACAGAAAAAACAGGTGCCTCTGGGTCTCAAATAAAACCCCCAAGAGTGTGCGAAAGAGAAAGACATACAAATGATGATGATAAAGATGATTATGATGATGATAATGATGATGATGATGATATAATGAATCATCATGTGTAGCAGCTGCTGTTTTTAGGGTTGTGCAGTTCGAAATTTGCAACTCCTGCTGACTCACTTGGCAGACAGCAAGTTTAAATGGAAATTTAATTTGAAATGCGAAATGGGTGCATATAAAAATGTTAATGGCCAATTTAGTCACACATATACGCATACGCTGGCAACTCTGACTAAGCATATGGCCACACTGGCACAATTGGTGTCCTCAAAATGAGAATGTTCCAACGCTAGCTAAATATTAAAATTAAGTTACTTTAATATGCCATAATATATTATATCAGAGCTCTAAAGTATTTTGTTTAAAAAGGACGAAAATGAAGCTACACATCCTTCATGCTAAGCTAACTACTGTCAACTCTAGATTAATACTAGATTTAATTTTATTTGTATATGATTCCAAATTTACGTCAAAAACACATCTCGAATGTCAATAATTAAAAGTCGGCCAAATGCTGTCATCTGTGCTCAGTGCCACAAATCGACTTTCAACACACACACACACACAAACACATTCCCTTCCGGTTGAGTGTGGCATGGCTTTTAGCATGCAACTTGCTCGCCCTTGCTATCCGTGTTTTTTTTTTGTTTTTGCTGCTAGCATTTTGATTTATCGATTTACGTTTTCGTTACCATCTTTTCATTTGGCTTTCCACATTTCCACATTAGCAGCTCAATCATTATTCTTTCCCATTTTTTTTTTGCAGCCTTTTAAATACTTATACTAAGCTTTTTTTTGGGTATTTTCTTTTTTGTTGACCGCCTGCCGTTTGGGTCGAGGTCTTTTGCAGTAGGTTTGAGCTGCTCCTGCTGCTGCTTCTTCCTCTCTTTTTTTTTTGTGCCACCCACGAGAAACGTCGTTAACAGTCACGTTAGCAGCGAGCGCAATTTGGGTCGATGGCAAAATAGAAAAGCCAAAAGCAAGGCAATGCCAAACACACACACACACACACACAGCAGACACACACACACAGCAGACACACACACACACAAAAGCATTTCCAACAAAGGCCGTTGTGAACAGACCAATGCACATTTATTTCTATATATGTGTGCACATGTACGTATACATATGTATGGCACTGTACACATGACATATGTGTATACAGTGCTGCTCAAATAAATGCGTACAAACATTTTATGCGCCAAAAGTTAAGTGCTTCACTTAAACTGATTGGAGTTTATAAAATCATTTAAAAAGTGCACAGCAAATATTGTTGCTCTCAATTTAAATTAATTGTAGAAATAAAAAGTAAATTCAACTCAATCAAGGATTATGCACTCAATTATATGGCCAGCACTGTATATATCTGTTATATCTGTACACAGGGTGTCAAGCCCAAACGAATTTTGGGTTGTCAAACCGATAAATATACAAATTCCATTAAGGATTCGAATTGGTAGCTGATTTTGATTTTTACGTTGAGTAAAATAAGTGTGAATGTTCCGCTGTTCAACATCGGATAAATATATCATATACGTATAGCCCGCTGGGTTTCTTAAAGAGCTCTGCTTAAAATAACAATTAAAAATGGGTAAGTCTATATATATATATATACATATATATATTCTTGATCAGGATCAACATCCGAATCAATGACAAATATACAGAAAAATGTTTAATTTTGATTTTGATTTTAACTCGGATTCTGAATTATGCGTTTCCGATATGACACCCTGTTTATGTAATTATATATGTGCACATGTGTGTTTGTGTGCGTGGGTGTGTGTGGGTGAGCCACGTTATATTCGCTCATTTTGTGTACTCTTTTTTTGGGGCATTTTGTGCTTGGTTTCTGTGTTGTGCTGGGTCTGGTTTCATGTTAATTGCTCGTAGCGTCGCTTGTTCCGGCAATCTGCGTTAATTTTAAAGCTTGATTTACAGACTACAACTAGTCCTTGATTTTCTTGTTGTTGTCGTTGTTCTTTCTCTTCTTCTTCTTCTTCTATTTGTTGTTGTTGTTGTTTTTTCTGTCTGTGTTCTGCTTTGCTTTCGTTTTGCTGTTGTTTTGCTGTCGTTTTGCGGTTTGCAGCTCAACTGCAATTTGCGCCCCAAAGTACACAACACAATATTTTCGTTGTAGTTTCATGTGTGTATTTGTGTGTATCTGTGTGTGTTTGTGTAGTGTGTGTGTGTGTGTGTGTGTGCATATGTTTGGTTTGCACTACCCTCTTCCGCTGCTTGAGCCCACAAGGGAGCTTAACGAGGCATTTAGGCATATTTAGTTGCAAAAAATAATGATGATAAGTGCACATTAAAATTAATAGTCTGAGTGCTCAAGCAATTTGTGGCAATTTGCAGCAAGAGGGAAAATTAAATTAAATATAAAAATAAATATTATTATTAAAATATATTACCAAATAAAATATTCTTTTAAATGTTCTTTTCTTGTTCTTAATATAAATTTAAATCGTAATGGATTTTTCTGTGTCGGCATTAAATAAATAAATACAAAAACAAAATAAAATGGATTAGTTGAAGAATATTTTTATAAATTGGTTTTATTACTAAAAATGAGAATTGCGTAGTCGAGTTAACTCCAAGAAATTTGTAGCGAGTTGTGCTTGTTTTGGGCCCACTCCTTTGTTGTTAGCCACATTGGCGCTTCTGTGTATGTGTGTGTGTGTGTTTGTGTATATGCAGCAGACAGACAGTTAAAAAGAAACAGATGGGCGCTAGGGGAAGACAGGGGGTGAGAGGTGTGACAGGAGAGACAGCTCAGTTGAGTCATTAAAATGAGAAATGGCTCCGGGGTCTCTTCGTATGCCTAGGCAAACATTGTGCCACGACGGGTTTAATTGTTGTTGGCCAAAAAGTGTCTGTTGTTTTTGGCCTTCCCAAATGGAAACAGTAGCAGTTGCCCAACAAAAAGGTGAACAACGAGGTTCCCACCGACTTGACTTGGGCCCCAAGCCGTGTCAAAATGCACAAATGCACAAGGAGTAGCTCACAATTTGATGAAAATATATCTATATAAATATATAAAAATATTATATATATTATATATTATGTTTGTGGAGGTGTTTTAGCAGCTGTTCAAGTTGCGTCAATTATTTATATTGCCAAACATTGCGTATACGTAATTTATGTGTGAGTTAATGGGATTGTTTGCCACATTAAATATAACGCATACGCCGCGTTGAAAGAAGCGAAAACGCTTAAATGCAAATATACAAAGGCATTCTGTTTTCTAAAAATAAAATGGCTATTTTGTTTTGCTTTTAACTGGGGCTACTTTCTAGCCATAAATTTTTTATTCTAATTAATGCTCACATATTTTATTTACACATTTTCCTCAGTACAACTTGGCTATGAGAAAAGTTAGCAAAAGTTTCCCATAATTTCCATTAAAAATGGGCAAAAAGGTTCAAATGGTTTTGTGCGAATGTTTGTTACAGAAGGCAGAAGGAAACATAAAGTATATGTATACATTCTTGATAAGGATCAACAGTCGAATCGATATAGCCATGTGCCTCTAGTCGTCTGCTGATTTCAAAGAGATTTAAGAGCTACAGCAAATTTGTTATATAAGTTCTTGTTAACTCCGCGCATTCAAGTTTACTTAATTGTATCGATTCTTATCAATTTCCGATAGAAATAAAAGTCTCAATTTTAAAAGCAAGCCCTTCCAATTAATATATAGTATTTACTTTGACATTTTATTGAACATTTGCATAAATTTCATCAAGATCTCAAATTGATCCAATTACTATCAGTTATAAAGGCATATAATGATAAATAAAATACACAGAAATATGTGTCGATATTCTGCTTTGCATTTGAATGTGCATCTCTTTTGAATATTTGTTTTTATATATTTATATTTTTCGAGCTCATTCGTTTTGTATGACAATTAAATTCTTGATTGCTATGTGCAAATTCAGCTCGACTTTTTTAAGAAACAAGAATAGAAAGTTCGAATTTCAAAGACTTGGTTTAAAAAGCTTTTACTTCCCGAAGAGGCAATAAATCACATTTTTTTGTTACCTAACAATTTTAATAAACTAAATAGCGTCTTTACAGCTGACGCAAGTGAGGAATTTGAAAAGACTCTTAGATATATATGTATATATATATATATAATCCACATCCATCTCGTAAATATTTGAAGATGCGTGTGCGTATTTTCCATTTTAGATTCAAATGCTGCCTAATAAATGAAATTCTCTTGCTCGATTTCACTTCTTATTAGCAGCAACAAGAAATATCACTCATACGCATTCCACGCTGTGTCTGTGACTCTGAGCTATGCAAGTCGAATTCAATTTACGCGCTAAGAGAGAAATCCTCAATGTCAGCAAACCCCACCCACTCAATTGAATTGTACATCGCCTGTCGCATAAATCAC